>NW_026907682.1:1810443-2413925 GCF_028389875.1 Rhea pennata | reverse complement strand
GACTGAGGTCATGCCTTTGGAGAAGTGGGATAAATTCAGACACTCCTATACAAACATGTCTATCACAGGGAGAATGCCCAGAGCACAACAGTTGTCTGAGACAAATGAGAAACCACTTGTGAGGGGGCATGGGCAGCTTATTGCTGCCGACCTAGGATGCGCAGAAGGTCTGTTCCAACAGGCTGCATCTAAACTCTCCTCCTCTCCACTCCTGCTCTGCTGTGAGTGCTGGAGCTCTATACAGGGAAGGGACCAGCCATCTGCTGGATCCTCCCTCACAGGAGGTGGGTGTGAGATCACACCCTGACAGCGGCCAGGGGAGCTGAGCTTTCCAAAAGGGCAGGGGACTCAGGATCTCACCTTGTCTGTACTCACCTGAGCCTGACTCTGTCCCCCAAGCTCCCTTGGTGTCAGTGCTGAAAGAGACACTGCAAAGGGAAAAATCTCCTCACTGCACTGGGGGGCATCCGAGGGAGCTCACACTAGCAGGCTCCAAAATTCTCCCATCTCTGATGATGAAGGGGGAAGCCTAGCTCGCTACTTCAGCGTACTCTGTGAGTCATATTCCAATGAGAGAGAAGTGGCATAAATCAAAACATTTTTCTTTCTTTTCACAAGAAAGTATCAGCAAAAAGTAAGGAAAAAAAATGAATCTCACAGATCCTTGATGCCAAATGCCATGTGACCATTGAGTGGATGCACATGAGATGGTTATTGGTGCTGACATTGGACCCACTGGATCAGTTTCCTCAGGGCATCCTTGAGCTCCTTGTTCCTCATGTTGTAGATGAGGGGCTTCACTGCTGGAGGAACCACTGAGTACAGGACAGCCACCACCAGATCCAGAGCTGGGAAGGAGAGGGAGGGGGGCTTCAGGTAGGCAAAAAATGCTGTGCTGACAAATAGGGAGACCATGGTCAGATGAGGGAGGCACATGGAAAAGGCTTTATGCCGGCCCTGCTCAGAGGGATCCTCAGCACAGCGGTGAAGATCTGCACATAGGACACCACAATGAAAATGAAACACCCAAAGAATAAAAAAGCACTAACCACAAGAAGCCCAACTTCCCTGAGGTAGGAGTCAGAGCAGGAGAGCTTGAGGATCTGGGGAATCTCACAGAAGAACTGGTCCACTGTGTTGCCTTGGCAGAGGGGTATGGAAAATGTGTTGGCAGTGTACAGGAGAGCATGGAGAAAATCACTGGCCCAGGCAGCTGCTGCCATTTTGACACAGGCTCTGCTGTCCATGAGTGTGCTATAGTGTAGGGGTGTGCAGATGGCAATGTAGCGCTCATAAGCCATGACTGTGAGAAGACAATACTCTCTCCTAACAAGAAGAGAAATAGAAACATTTGTGCAACACATCCTGAGTAGGAATGGCCCTGGTGTCCCACAGGGAAATCGCCATGGATTTGGGGACAGTGGTGGAGATGGTGCCAAGGTCGAGGAGGGAGAGGTTCAGCAGGAAGAAGTACATGGGGGTGTGGAGGGGGTGGTCACAGGCTACAGCTGTGATGATGAATCCGTTGCCCAGGAGGGCAGCCAGGTAGATGCCCAGGAAGAGCGAGAAGTGCAAGAGCTGCAGGTCCTGTGTGTCTGCAAATGCCAGGAGGAGGAACTCACTGAGGGAGCTGCTGTTGGACATTTGCTCTGTCTCGGTTCAGGGCACTGTCCAAGGAGGAAAAGGCATTGACAAGTTAGAACAGGCTTTTCTGAACAAAACCCTCTCCATTCTTCAAAGCATCCCCACATTACCTCTCTCTTTTACCTTGTTCAGCTCCTTTCCTGGCCCACAGCTTGTGCTGAGGGTGCCCAGCAACGCAGGGGCCTCTGACCATGAGCTCCAGAAGAATCAGCCACTGAGATTTGTAAATGGAGGTGTCAGACTTCCCCGTGTATTTGGTGGAGATACCTGGGAATAGATGCCCTGAGCTGAGGAAAGGGGATTTGTTCTGGCGACCCAGGGGGAATATTCTCTTTTTATCCTTACGAGAGAAAAACTTAGCACTCATGGCAGCTGTGCCTGAAAGAGAATGTCCTTCTGAGGGGTTCATCTCTCCAGGCTTTACCCTCTTGAACTGGGTGTCTGTATCTGGATCAATCACACCAGCTCCCACCCTGCAAGGGAGGGAAACAGTGCAGTGAAGGCAGGGGTTGACCCAGTCCTTCTTAAGCATGTCTTTCCAACTGAGAAGGACCCTGCCCTCCCATCACTGTACTAACTGCAATGTTTCTCCAGGCAGCGTAGTGGGAGTGTGATGTTGTTGCCTCAGCTGCAGCTGAACCCCCTCCTTAGCCCCAGAGAGCAGGAGAGCAAAACCAGACCAGTACAGAGAGGTGAGGAAACAAGGAGTAGTTGCTCTATCACTCCTGCCACAGGAAAAAGCAAAGAGTAAGGGAGAGACGGGCACTCAGGAAAGACTTCCCCTCACCCAGCTGTGCACACCACCTCCCAGGTGGCAACATCGCAGGACAGTGGCTCTCAGCCCTTTTGCCACACAGTGGGAAATGGGCATGTTGCAATAAGAGATGCCTCTCTCCTCGGCTGGAGCTCAGGCTGCGAAGAGGACTGTCATGCCCTAGACCCCCTGGCTGTGAGGGCGGACGTCTACTAGGTGGGAGAGGAGACCCAGCAGTGCTTGCTTAGAGATTGAATTGAAGAGGATGACAGGGAGGTCTCCAAATTACCCCTCCCCCCCCCCCCCCCCAGAGCATTTTTTGTTCTAGTTTCCTGTCCTTCACTGAGCATATCTTCACTGCTCGGAGCTTTTCCTCCTGGGAGCTGTTTCTCTCTGCCCTATTTCTTCCCTGTGAGCACTCTGCAAACAGGAAAATGAAAGCACAGACTCAGGAGAGTCCCCAGTCTTTAAGGTAACCTCTGTTACCCTCACAGGCAGCACAGTCACTGCCCCAGGCACACAGCACCACGGGGCACAGGGACACTGCTCTGAACTACAGCGCTGGGCAGACATGGGTGCATTCCCTGGCTTTACTCCCCTGCAGCATTCTGTGATGCCCTGTCCCTCTGACCACATAGCAATGAATCCCTGCTCTAAAGCACCACCTGCTACAAACAGGAGGAGCTGGGAGAGCCACCCTGAGAGACCCTTTCAGCTATGGAAGGTGCCAGCTGCAGAAGAACCTACCAGGAACCACAGCAGCATTGCCCTGCAGCCAGAGACTTACTGTGTCGGGATCTGTGAAGGTTTATCCCTGCAGGGAGCTCTCAGTCATCCTCCCACTCCCAATTGTCTTTAACTTCTCAGTTAAAGAGAGAGGGAAAGAACCTGGCTCTGAGCCTTGCTGCTCTTTTAAGAGGAGCTGCTCCTGGACAGAGCTGTCTCTCTGCAGCACGTGACAGATTGCCAAGGGCTACCATGGTTACAGGAGCCAAGTGCAGCTCAGAGGCAGAGTCCCAGCTGAAAGCATGACTGTCTCTGTCCCCTGTGCAAACTCAGAACTCCAGGATTGACAGCTCCTGAAAGGCAGCAGGCTCACATGAAGTCCACTGAAGAAGACTAAAATAATCAGCAACGGTCCTTCCTGAAAGAGTGGAGAGAGACTGAGTCCAGCCTTGCAGTTAGTCTCATCAGAGGATGGTTATCTAAGAGAGGTGGAAACGTCCCACTCTAGAAGGCCCTGCTCCCATCTCATAGGAAGACAGGACACCTAGACACAGGGAGAAGAAAGGAGTTCATTTACCTGTGCTTCAGGGACCTGTTTAGAGGAGTTCATCAATACATCTAATGCCCACTGAGAAGCCCCAAGGGTGCAGTGGCATTCAGTTCCTTCCTGTGCACCCACAAACTCATAGGATGTGGGATTCCCCTTGCCCACATTTGGGGGTAAACAAAATGAGTGTCTGCATGGGAGCTCCTTCTCAAAGCTCCCATTGGAATCAAAGGTGAAATAGGGTGGGAGAAAGTTGTTCACGCACAAACACCTGGTGGCACTGGAACAGACAGAGGTCATCCAGGACATGTGCCGGTGTCTGTCTGCCTGCTCTGACAGAGTAACTATGAGACACAAATCCTTCCAGAGCACGAGCTGGGGGCCAAGTGGAGAATCTCCTTGGCCATCTGCAATGACACTTGCTACCGACAACTGCAAGAGCTCCACTCACTCCAAAGCCAGGACACATACAGATCCCAACATTGCAAACAGCTCCTGTGATTCAGTGCTCACACTTGATTTAATGCAATGACAAGAGGCCTTCAGGGCCATGCCAGATGCATGGGGTGTGCAGCACAACCACCACGTTTCCAGCAGGTCCAGCACAGGACCTCCAGGAACTCCATGCCTTTCTGGAGTGGTTGCTGTCAAACACTCCAGGGCATCTTGGATTTCCTGCGTATCCCCAGAGAGTGGGTTCCCATCACTGTCTTCACACAAAGTCTATCCCATTTACAGCCAAGCATGCTGCAAAGATGGACAGCATATCACACCAAGTTCCCACATATTTGCCTACACTCTCAAAGCCCAGTTGTTCTCCTGTCTCCAAACTTTTTCTGATTCCCACAGACATGAACAGGGACTGTGCTAATGATACAGCCACAGTGTGACTGCATTGCAGGCTGTTCAGACCCAGTGACTTTCTCAGTGGCACCTTCTCCTTCCTGGAGATCTGGTCACTTCTGTCACAGACCCCAAGATACTGCAGAGTCACCTTGGGTACAAAACACCTCTTCTGCCACAACTGCATGGCCCAGTTCTGTCTCTCTCTGGCCTTGGGTACTGTAGCGTTTACTCTCTTAGCGGAAGCCTCATGTCAGCATTACATCCTCAGCTGCCATCTTCACCAGCATGTCTCTGCTCTGAAGCGGGGCCTTTGCATACACGGTGTCCTTGGCTCTGGGACCACATTTCACAGCAACAAGTCTGTGCTCAGCCCTGGTGCCACAGCTGAGGTTCCACATCCCAAATATACACAAATGCACAAAGCCTGGCACGCAAACAGCAGGAAGTAGAGATGCACAACCTGTGACAGAAGTGCTACATTCTGAAGCACTCTGAGGAAGCCTATGGATCACAGAGCCTGATTCTCATGGGGGGACTTTAATCTCCCTGACTCTCATTGGGAAAGCAGTGCAGCAGGATTCAAACTATCCAGGGGGATTCTGGAGGGTGTGGAGGACCACCTCCTACCACAGCTAAGCCAGATATACCAACAAAGGTGCCATTTTCCTTACCTTGTAACCTGTCAATGGGGAAGAACTGATCAGGGATGTGATATTCAGTGTCAGGCTTGTAAAGAGGAGAAGCAGACTCCAGACTCTGGCGGTCAGGAGAGCAGACTTGGGCCTACTAGGGGGGCTGGTAGAGGGGTCCCATGGGAGGCACCTCTGAAGGGTCAGGAATGCTTGATAGGTGAGTCAGGAATTATTTGCAAGAACACAAGTCTATGGCATTGGATGGGCTGCAGCTGAGAATGCTGAGAGAGCTGGCTGCTATCTTGCAAGGCCACTTTCTATCATCTTGGAAAGGTGTGGAGACTCGAGGAAGCCCCAATGTCTGGAGAAAGGCAAAGTGGCATCTATCTTCCACAAAGGTCACAGGGACAAACTGGGGAAGTATAGGCTGTTCAGACTCACTTTGATCAGGCGAGTGTCATGGAGTGAGTCTTCTCTGATCACAGTTCTGGGCCCATAAAGGAGAAGAAGGTGACTGAGAACATTCCATATAGGTTTACCAAGGGTAAATCATGCCTCCCCAACTGCATGGCCTTCTATGTTGAACAAACTGTATTGGTGAACCATCAGAGAGCAGTGAACGTGAGTTAACTCGAGCTTAGGAAGGCTTCTGACACTTTCTCCCACAGCAGACTAGCACACCAAATAGGATTTCATGGTCTGAATGGGTAGACAACCAAATGGCCACATAATTGGATGATGAGGCTCAGAAGATACTCGTGAAAGGACGGTACTCTTCCTGAAGAGTTCAAGAGTAATGGAGTAACACAGGCTCCTTCCTGGAACCTGTCCTGTTTTAAACCTTCATGAATGACCCGGAGAGGGTAACTTTCAGCACGCTTGTAGATGACCCCAACCTGAGTGGGGAGCAGTCTTAGGCTTGAGGGCTGCCACTGAGAGGGCCCTAGATTGGCAGGAGGAAAGCCAGGTCAGGAATCTCATGAAATCCAGCAAGGACAAGGGCCATGGCCCTGCACTTGGGACAGAAGAAAATCCTGCAGAGATACAGGCTGGGGACTGAGTGTCCATGGAGTAGCTCTGCAGAAAAGGACCTGCGGATTTGGGCAGACAGAAGGCAAAGTATGAGACAGGTGTGTGCCCAGGCAGCAGAGAAGGCCAACAGCAGCCTGGGCTGTATGAATAGGAGCATGGCCAGGAGGTCAAGGGATGTGATTATTTCCTTCTCCTTGGAACCTTCTAGACAGAATGTGCAATATTGCATCCAATTTTGGGCCCCCCAGAACAACGACCTCCCTGTACAAGGAGGTCATCAAGAAGGTAAAGATAGGTTCTGCATAACAGTGTGTGGCAGGATAAAGAGAGACAACGGCTGTAAGTTGAAGCCAGACAGAAACAGGCTGAAGAGAAGCAGAAAACCTCTCTGCTGAGAGGATGTTCAAGCACCTGAATGCATTGCCCATCTTGTTATCTTGCTGGAGGCACCATAGGTCTAGGGGAGCCATCAACAGACACATATTAACAGTGCCACAGGACAGCCTCAGTCTGGGGGGAACTTGAGAAATGGAAGGATTCAGCCAGCAGAAACCTCATCAAGTCTTACAAAGAGAAGCGGCAAGTGCTGTGCATAGGAAAGAAAAACCCTGTGTATCAGGATAGTTTGGGACCTGACCAGCTGAGGAGTGGTTTCATCCAGGAGAAGGCCTGAGTGTTACGAGGGATGCCCTAGGAGCCATTGGTGCATGCTCCCTCCCTCAGAATAAGGCCAAAAGCCTACGGGGCTGCATTAGGACAAGCATGGCCACCCAGACAAGGGGAGTTATTATCCTCCTCAACTCAGCACGAGTGTGACCCATTTGGGGTTTTCAGAAGCAGTTCTTGGTAGTGGGAAGCAGCATGGAAGGGGAAAGAGCTACAAAACTATAGCTTGAGAAGTCCAGACTGGACAGTAGGCTGAAGAAATATCACTCCAAGGGTAGTGCTGTGGTGCAAAAGGTCACCAGAAGTCTGTGATCAGCCGATGGTTGTGCATTTCCAAGAACAGCCAGTGAGGACAGAGAGATATCAGTAAGGGAGGGGAGAATCTGGAGAGAAATCAAAGTGGAGAAGCAGGTTGGGAGTCTACAGTCTCCAGGGACACAGGAGTGGGACAGCACAGAATGGCCTGAGTTGGAAATGGCCAAGGGCCCTGGCAAGGCTGAAGGGCCCTGACAGAACTGACGTCTGTGTCTCCTTGGCTATGGCTGTTCTCTCTGACACTGAGCCCCACCAGGAGACACCGGGGCCTCATTGCCTCCTGGCAGCCCAGGGAGCCCAGGAGGAATCATGTGATTGTCCTGCACTTGGTACTGCACACCCCCACCTGCACGCTGCCCCAGAAACAGGCATGGGCAATGGGAAAGGGAAAGGATCTCCCTTCCTAGCGATTTGGTGTCCGGTGACTGTGCTTGGGCATTTTGCTTGATAAAACACATCAAGGGTTGGCAATCAGAGCTGTCTGCACATTTCCTTTGCCTGCCTATAATCCGTGAGTACAATTTTCTGCTATAATCAGCCCCCAGGGAGTCTTTCTGAATAACAGTCCTCAGTGGGACCCAATAACACTTGATAAAACTTGGGCTTTGCTTCTGACTTCTACTGCTGGAATATTTCTTCAGGTTCCTCTCAGGAGCTGAGTTCCATCAACTCAGCACCACATGTACTGTGGGGCTCATTAAAATGAAAAAAGCCCTGACGAACCATGCCCCTCACTGTAATTTTCTTCAGATCCTGTAGTCTAATTGGAGAGGTGTCAAGAGTGTAGCTGAAAGATGGAGACTTCAATAATACACAAGAATTCCTAGTTTTGAGGGTTTCTTTTAGGATTATTATTTTGGAGCTTTCAGAAGAAGTGACAGCAACAGTCTCCTGTTGAGATCCATCCAGAGTGTCTCCTAGGGAAGTCAGGACATCTAGGAAAAGCAGTGTCCTGGAGGTCAGACCCTGGGAGGACAATCTTCCTCCCCATGACCCCAACATAGCCAGTGCTCTCCTCAGCCACCTGGGACTGACATCACTCTTGGTAAAAGCTAACCTTATTCCACTCAAGTCTGCAACTGAGTGTTACAGCTCATAGGTCCCAATTCCCTCCTGCTTTACCTAGAGAACTAGCTGCAAATCATCAAGCAAGGACTTTTTTTTTATTGCAAAAACATAAAAAGAAAATAAAAAGACAGAAACAAAATATGATAGAGTTTCATTAAAATAATTACAGTTCTCAACACTATACTAAGTTACCTTCAATGAGGTTCACTTTCCAAAGGAGATAGCCTCTCTAGAAATCTTTCAGACAAATAGGAAACTGTAGATAGAAACAGAATTAAAGACTTGGCTAAATGGACAGATTTTGGAAGATGGAATAAGCCTTAAACTCCCTGAAGGGCAAATCAGCAGCTCTGTATCTTTATGAATCAAGGGTAAGAGGAGGAGGAAAACTGGAAAAGGGGGAAACTTAAAATGTCCAGCTAGGGTGCTGTAAAGGTGATGATAGAAAACGTCAATTTAATTGGAGCATGTGGAAAAAGAAGAGAGAGTAACACAGCTCCTACAGGTCCCAGGCCATGTGGGCTGTGCTGCTTTTGGGCCTCTAGGACCAGGCTGTGTTTCTGCACAAACGTCTGGAAAAGCCTTGATGTGAGGCCCTAGAGAAAAGAGATTTTTCCTGGTTACTCTGAGCCACTCCTGCAGAACTCAAGGCACATGGAGGGAAACCCCTCGCACCCACACAAAACCCATTGCTCTCCCCACACACCTTCCTGGACCCTCACAGCAGCAGCAGGAGAGGATAGAGGGGCATGGCCATGTCCTACACTAGCCTCCACCAGGCCTTCAGCTACACAACATGAAACATCTTCAAGTGAGCTCTCTAAAGCAACACTTCCCATGCCCCAGGTGCCTAGAGGAGTCTTTGAGCAGACATACAATAGACAAGGTAAAGAGCTAAGGGTGCAGGGCTGGGGCTCACAGCATCAGCTAGGCAGTGCCAAGGGCTGAACAAGCAACCCAAAGAAGTAAAGGAGTCCTTCCTTTTGCAGTGACTTGGAAAGCCCCATCTCTGACAGTATTCAAGGGGGATGGAGCCTCCCTTCCGCAGGAGTCACACCAGGCAGTGCAAAACTAGGACAATCAGGATGGCTGGGTGTAGGGACATTCTCAAACTCCAGCAGCTGCAGAGCTGGGAGCTGGTCACTGCACAAACACCTCAATGAGCCAAAAGGCAGGTCTGGAGGCACAGCACTGCCTTTCGGGCTCTGCACCACAGCCTGGAAAGCAGCACTGCACTGCATGGGCATGTCCTCAGAAGCCCAGGGTCAAAAATGTGGGGGATTCAGGGAGCCAGGGCTGTACAGTCTCCCAAGATAGGCAGGGTGCTGGGGTTATGCAGGGTGTCAGGGGCTGTACCCAGGGAGAAGCACTGCCCCAAGGTGACATGGAAAAGCCCAAGGACCAACAGAGTTCCAGAGATGAGAACTGCTTTCCCCAGGCTCAGCCAGACGGAAAGCTGGACAAAATTCATGGAAAAGGGGGAACACTTCTTCATATTTACTACCTGGTCTGCCCCATAGCTTTGGAGACTGGCAAGGACCAAAATCCCAGGCAAAGTCCTCTGGATGGTGTGTATTAAGGGCACATTTGCTCTTTTGTGGCATCTCATCTCCATCTCAAGCACTGCAGACCAGGAAATCTTGCTGAGAATTTTTTTTTAATCTGTTTTGGTGCTTCAGGGAGGAAGACTACATCCTGTCCTATGCTGTTCTGCATCCTACTTCTACAAAGAGAGTGACCCACAGTAGCTATCAGTTTTGAAGCTCACCAAAGCAACCCACAGGGGAAAGCAGTTATGAAGCTCACTAAAAGCATCTCAGTGCCTGGTCACACTTTGTGCTGTCATGTGGATGTCATATGACTCTGATCCTGTCTTTGAAAGATGTCAACCTCCAAATCAACCGCAAAGCCCTAGCTTCCTGCAGAGGTCTGCCCAGTGCAGAGACCTGTCGGTGCAGGGGCACAGACATGACCTCTCTAGTGCCTCATTTTAAATATTTCACAGCCCTTGGAACCATCTGGAGATGTTCCTGAAGAGTTTATTAGAAATATTTGGAACTTAACTGGGGTGAGGAGAGGTGACTACTTTCCAGGAAGTGAGGGGAAATCTCTGTGTGCTCTCCCTCGCTGTGCCGTCTCCATGGAAATGACCTACTGAGCTCCAGATGACAATAGCTGAGGTCACAGTGGGATGTGACACATCACAAGAAGGTCTCCCTGGTGACATGGTGATGTCCTCACTTCCCTGCAAGGCCCAGGCGCTGCTGGGCACTGCTCTCACCCTCCCCACTGCTGCCCTTCAGAGCTGCCTTCAGAGCACCAGGGACAGGAGGCAGCAGGCACATGTTGGGACTGTTCGCTAACGGGCAGAGGAGCAGGGACATGTTGGAGGGGAGTTTTGGGTGACCAGACAGGAAGAACATCCTTCCTCCCTGCATCGAGAGGTGAGCTGAGGGCAAGGGAGCAAGGCAGACGGAGACCTCCTGCACTGACACTATCAGCTTGGACTCCAGCTGTTTATTCCCAAGTCTCCTATGCTCTGCACCAAGGGTAAGGGCGGCAGGGGCTCCTTCCTGACATGTTGCACAGAAACTGTTAACTGCAAAAATGGCTGTGGGCCCTGATCTGTGGGGTGACTGCGCAGTGTGGGGGCTGCCACAAGAGCCCTGCCTGAGGGTGCTGCCTGGTTCAGGGCAGAATGTGGCAGCCAGGACTGCTGGGTCCTGGGAATGGGGCTGCCCTGAGCCCCAAGGCTCCTGTGCTCCTCAGCTCTGTGGAGTGACCCCCCCCCGGGGCCCAGCCCAGCCCCACACAGAGCAGCCCCTGCCTGGCCATGGCCCAGCCCTGATGGGCCCAGCACAAGCGCTGTCAAGACCCAGGGCTGCTGTGGGGAGGGGGCCGGGGCAGAAGGGGCGAGAGGACACAGCCCTGCCCTGCCCTGGGGGCAGCAGCATGCTGCCCGTGGCCTCCAGCACCCTGGCCATGACCAGGGCCCCCACGCTGGCACCAAGGCTGGCACCAGCACAGGCCCCAGGGCTGCCCCCCATGCCCGGCACGGCCCCCGGGCGCAGGGCAGCAAGGAGCCCCGTGGGGCCCCTGCAGCAGAGCCCAGCCCTGCGGGGCAGCGGCCAGGCCCCAGGGCCCCACACTGCCCGGGCACCCGGCACCGGCCTCCCTGAGGCCCCACCGTACCCCGTGCTGCCGCCCACAAGATGGCGAACTCCCACGGCTGGAGGGGAGGGGAGGGGATGGGCGGGGCTGCCACGGGGGTCACATGGGGGGGTGGGGCATAGCGTTGCCATGGCAGTGTCCTGGGGCTGCAAGGGCAGGGGGCAGGGCTGGGCCTGACTGACGGCTCTACCAGCCAATCGGAGCGCAGCCTATGGCTCAGCCCTGTGGAAGGAGCCAGGTGCCTGCGCTGTGGGGCGGCTTCTCCCTCTGCCTGGGCTGTGAGGCCCTGTTGCCTTCACCCTGTGGTTGCTGCTCCCGTGCGATGTTCCTGTCAGGAAATGCTCCCCAGAATCACTTGCAGGCCTTTCCCCAGCTCCTGTGTCAGGCACGTGGCTGTGGTGGTGACTGTGATCTCTTCCTGAGTCCCTGATGGGCCAGCGTCAGCCTCACCGCTGTAAACACAGACCTGGAGTCTGACTTGGGGCTTCTTCCTCAGGACAGACTTGCACCCCTGCACCAGTCTCTGAGGGAGTCCAGGTAGAATTTTTATGCTGCTAAATGGATTAAGAGAAGGTGCGAGCAGTGACATTGGTAATGTCTGATTTTCAGTGTCTGTGTGCTGCAGAAAACTCTGCCCCATCAAAACATGAGGGGGCTGCTGAGCTTTTTCTCCAAGATGTGGATGATATCTCTGAGGGTTGATGTGTCCTGAGGGTCCCCTAGCTGCAGCCATGGCTGGTTGTGTGCACTGTGTATCCCTGATGTATAGCTGCATGTTGGGTGGCAACCCTCTGTGAGGTGAGGAGCGGGCATGTGGTGTGTCAGAGTGGTGGGGTACCTTGTGGTGGGCACAGATGATACCCCAGTGTCCCGGTGCTCATCACAGGAGGAGGTGTCTGGAGAGAGCAGTGCTCTTTGTGAGGAGTGCCTTAGGCTGAGGGGATGAGGATCACTGTGTGGTGAGGAGGTGGCTTGGCTTGCAGCAGCCAGGTACCTTGATGGTGTGAGGCAGGGATGCTGGGAGCCTGCTGCCTTCTCTGCGATGAGGTTCAGGCCTTGTGTTTCCTCAGCTCTTGCCAGGATGTGCAGGCAGGATGCTGCCTAAAGGGCAGGGAGTGTTTCTGCTTGCTCTGAAGTGTGAACCAAGGCTGCTTTTTCCCTTTCTGCTTGCTTGCTTTTCTTCATGAGAGCTTTCCCTTGCAGCAGAGTTTGCTGAGGGAGGAAAGGGCCATGTGTGTTGCTCATTGCTGGCTGGGCGTTAGTGTGCTGGAAGCTCCTTGGAGGAGTGAAAGCTTTGCAGAGAGAGGGTAAGTATGTTCCTAGGAGATGAATTGGAAGGTGCTGCTCCCTTGCTGTGCCAGATCTCCCTAGGCAAGGAGTCCCTTTGAGTAGGCGAGCCAAGCAAGAGTGCCCTGCGAGGACTGCACCTCTCCTCCTCCCAGCTGCAGTCTCTGAATTCTCCCATCATCCTGCTGTCTGTGCTGCAGCAGGGACACAAGAGAGCAGCCCACATGCAGGCAGCAATGTACTAGGTGTGGTGTTGTTAGGTGCTGCCACTGCTGACATGGGCAAGGCGCTGTGTTTTCTCCTGAGCCTTGGATGGGTGTGAGGAGCCCCACTTAGCTCTAGATGCATTGCTGCAAGTTGCTGGAGCCAAGGGAGTGGTGGTGAGCACAGCTGTCGTCCAAGGAAGCTGCCATCTTTTGGGCAGGCGTTGAGGACCTTGTGTGCTTGAAGCCCTTGACACTTGGTGTTTTCTACCTGAGCACTTTTAGAGTTGCCCCCCCTTTTTTGAGGAAGAGTCCTAGAGCTTTTGCAGTGTGACCACTCTTGTTTTTGATCTCATCCCTGCTGAGGCCTGAGGGGATAGTCTCCCTGCAGTGCTGAGAAGTCAGGGTGCCCATGAGGGGAGCCCTGATGGTCAAATACTTTGTAAGAGAGGAAAGAGAAATGGTCCTTCCTCCAGCCTGCCCCCTCGTGACGGTTTAGAGGACAGTGTCTTGCACCAAAAATGGGTAAAAACAAGCTTGGCTCTCCCACACCTTCTGTGAGGCATGTCGGGAGGCAGTGTGTCACAGTGTGGTGGGTACCCTGTGGTGGGGATGGAGACCCCAGTGTGTTGGTGCTGTGTGCAGGAGGAGGTGTCTGGAGGGAGCAGTGCTATGGGAGCCCTGCCAGGCTGGGAGAAGGGAGCACTGTAAGGTAAGGACTTGAGTTCACTCCCAGGGCTCAGTGTGCCATCACAGTGTCCTTCTTGGGGATGTGATGTGGGGATTGTTGCTGACCGTGTTCCCTCCTTGGAGCATCCCCGTATGACCCAGAGATGGTCACTGTTTGCTGATACCTTAATGACTTTCTGTTGAATCTGGACACTCATTCCATCTTCCCATTGCAGGCACTAAGCCATTCGAGTCCTTCAGAGAGATGAGGAGTTACTCAAATGAGTCAGAGCCATTTCTCCTCTTTGTGCCTGCCCAGACCCTTACAGATAGTGGTGTGCCACCTCAGAGGAAGTCAGGCCTCTTGGGGTGATGGGTGGCTTTGAGATGCCTGTCTTTGGTCAGCACTCAGGGTGGCAGCTCCAAAGCCACTGGTCCCTTGGGAATGCAGTCCTAAAGTAGCAAATGTATTGAGCCTGCAATGGTGGAGGACCTGTGGAGGTGGGGGTCCAGCAGCCTGATCAAGGCATGGCCCAGAGGGTGAGGATGCTCCAGTCCTTGTCCCGTCAAGTTCTGAATATCTCCCAGGATGGAGTCACAATCTCTCTGGGCCTTCTCTTGCCTGGGCTGAACATACCCAGCTCTTCCAGCCTCTCCTCATCTGCCCCATGCTTCAGCCCCTGACCGTTTTGGTGTCCTTTTGCTGGACTTTCTCCTGTGTGTCAGTGCCTTTTGGGAACTGGGAAGCTCAGACAAGACCAAGCATCCAAAAAAAGGTCTTAGTTTTGCCCAAACCAGGAGACCAGTGTCTCCAAGGGTCCGACTGTCTGTGCTCTGATGATTGTTCGGTTCAATACAGAGGGGAGACATTTGCCCCGGGCTGCTGTGACTATGTAAGGCCAGCAGAACTGATAATAACCCTCCAATTCTTTCTTTCTATGTTCCTCCACTCATGTAGGCTCCAAGTGCAGTTCTAGTGCCCGCACAGATGGAGGGAGGATGCCAGGGTATGTTGCTGTAGCTGTCAACATGTTTGCCAAGATCATGACCCTCTGCAAGCAGCTGCAAGTGAGTGAGGTGAGGCTACATATGGATGTGAAGGCTCCCCTCAATGCACCTGGCTGCCATGGGTTACAGGTATGAGTTCACCTCCTGGTACCTCTGCTCTCCTTCTGCTTCCTCATGCCACAAAAACTGTTACTACTGGCCTGCTCAGCAGGTGCTGTTGTGCCCCCTCCTTTCCTTTGGGGCCTATAAAATGGCCATTAAGATGAATTAAAGACTCTTCTCATGAAGTGCAGCATGTCTTGAAGGCCCGTGTCTAAGTGCCTGAAAGCCTCCTGTGTGTGAGCTGAGGAAGTCTCACAGTGCTTGGGCTTCTCACCCTGCAAGGGATGAAGATGTGCCCAGTGCCAGGCAGCACGTGGCACCAAGGCATCAGCCAGTGCCCCGTGAACCCAGGTACAGAGTCAAGTCTCTTGCTCCAGAGCCTGTGCCCCCAGGGCAGCTGGCATTCAGCAGAGCTCCAGTCTGGGGTGGTCTCCTTGCTTGGGTCTCAGTTCAAAGACTCTGCATCCTTTCTCCCTTCACAGAGCCTCCCTGCCCAACTGCTGAAAGGAAAGGGACAGAGGTTGCTTTGTGCTCAGGAGACCTGCAGGACCTCCAAGCGTTTCTGAATTGTGTCTGTAACTTCAGCATTACAAAACAAATCCCCTAACCATTGTCCCCAGGTGGAGGTTCATGGCATAGTGGGGTCCAGGGATGAAGCAGCAGTCTGCTGTGCCCACAGGGAGCAGCATCCTTCCCTCTGAAAGCAGCAGCATTACCCAAGGAGCCAGCTGTGGCCCCGGTCTTGTGCTCAGGTTTTTCCACATGCCTTGTGAGCCCAGAGTGCCTTGGCCACTTTCTGGTGTCACCACAAGAGCTTCTGTGTGTGTCTGGGCTGAGCAGCCAAGGGAAGGCAGTGAGCAGAGCAGTGCCTGGGGAGTGTGCAAGTGGCGAGTGTCCTGTATCCTGAAGGGAAAGACTCTGGGGATTTGTTGTGCCTGTGGCTTTGATGTGGTGATCCAGAGAGCTGTGCAGACAGGCAGACTCATGGCTGTTTCTGATGGATGACCAGTTGTCTCTAAGTTCCTGTTGTTTTTTCCTGCCTTGAGGACACACCCTGGGAAACTGCTAGTCCCCTGCTGCTGCATAGAACTGTCCCATGGCTCTTGTGTCTGGAGAGAGTCTGTTACTGGCAGCTTGTGGGAGCTTCTCTGTCCCCCCTCTCCTGCTCTCTCTGAAGAGAGGGAGAGGAAGCAACAGCCATATGGTTGCAGGTTGGGGAAAGCCTCACTTGTCTCCCGTGAGAGCAACCACTGAGCTGCTCACCTTCCGCACTGGGGAGAAGTGGTGAGAGTCATGAAACCCAAGACACATGTTTGTAAGCAGTGGTTCCCAGGAGAGCTGGGAGCACAGATGTCCCACTGTTATCTCTGAAGTACAAATAAAGAGTTTAATACATGCAGTCACATTTGGCCATTCCAGCGTGTCTGAGTTCCCTGAGTACCTCATATGCCAGCAGAAGGTGGCAGGCCATGAAAACAGCCAGGCCGATCATGGCTTGGATGCTCAGAGTGACTTTTTTTCCCCTAGTGTGCCTGATAGGTCAGTTAAAGGCACATGTATGATACGTGTGCCTGTAAAGTCACTCGGGACTATGTGACTGACAGGTCAGTAGAAGGCACGTTCCTTGGATGCTGCTTGTGAGGTCACTTTGTTCTCTGGGGTTGATTGACCATCAGCAGGCTCTTGGTTGGTGCAGGTTCCTGTGCTGTCACCTCTGTGTATTCTCCAAATAAACAAGAAACTGATTAATAGCTTCAGTGTGGACTTTGAGGTCCTTTCTGCCTGAGTACCTGATAGGCCAGCAGCAGGCTCATGGGGAGGATGGGTGCTTGTGAGGTCCCTTTATCCTCAGTACCTGATAGGCAAGCTGCAGGCACCTGGCTTGGGTGCTGACTGTGAGGTGACTTCTGCCTCAGCACCTCATAGGCCAGGGAGAGGCACCCACCTGCTGTTTGTGCAGATTGGGAGGTGCTTCTGCCTCAGTCCGTGATAGGCCAGCAGTAGGCACATGGCTTCGAGGCTGAGTGTAAAGTCAATGTAGCCTTGGTATGCACATTGCTGCTGCTGCCACTTGCGAGGTCAATGGTGAGTCAGTAGCTGATAGGACAACTGCAGGGACATAGTTTCAGGGCTTAATGTGAGGCCCCTTTACAATCCATACCTGGTAGAGCAGTGTCGTGGAGATTACTGCTGGGTTGTCTTGGTTACTGCCCTTTTCCTACGTTTGATCCTTCCCTAAACACTCCATAGTAAGTCTTGCACCATCCCAGCATTCCAAAATGACTCTCATACACCCATAGGCAGTAACTCCCATCCTCAGTCTGCAAGGCCATCCTGGGAGGCTCTCCCATTGGGTGTATGTGAGTCTTACACACGGATATGTTGGATCTGCTCTGAACGAATGTTTCTCCTCAGTAATTTGTAATCATTTCTCTGAAAACACGGTGATTCATGTCCTAGAAATGCTGATTCTTCCTCTTTCTTTCTTAGGGAAGTATGAGGAGTTAGGTCAGATTAAAATGCTATGTGGGTTATGTGTGTAATCCCACCTGACCACGATAAATGTCCTGAGGACATCAACTCCATAGTGCATTTCCTTGCACTGATCATAACTGATAGGGGCCATAGCATCCATAGATCTAACTTACTAAGACCTTTTCAACCTCTGTGTGCCTCCGCTCCCCCCTGCAAAAGGATGTGTCAGACGTTCAAGAGCCAAGATCTAAAACAAATTAAAGTGATGGATGTGCAAGCCAGGCAGACAATAGCACTATTTAACAGTTTAAACGACAACAAACATATTGAGCAGCAATTGTGCACTGAAGTTAAAGGCATGCTGGAGGATTTTATTGAACACCATCTGAAGGATGCTTAGGGACTCTTTGGGTGCATCCAGGTATCTGGAAGGCGTTTTGGATGCTCTCCAGTGTGCTACCATCACAGTACAGTGATCCTCCAGAGCAGGATGTGAGTGTCACGTCATGCCAAACTGAGTATCTCAGATTGTGGTCTAGGCTCACTTTGTCATCATTAGAGAGACAGCGGAAGAATCTGGAAGATGATCTGTCTTCTTCTGAGGGAGACACAGAAATAAGCCCAGTGAATCAGTCTGGCTCCTTTTTCTGCCAGTGGTCAGCAAGTCAGTTTTGAAAAGATGTTACCTCAGATCCTTGTTCTACCCTGATTCCCTTCCCTAGACATTCCTTAGTCAGTTTTGCACATTCCTTCAAGCACTTCTCAAATATCCAAAGCCTTCATGTCTTCTTTCCCACTTCTTATCTATTATGAAGTCTAGGTTGGCCCTCTCCAAAGCTATGCTTGTACTTTCTTCATGGCCCATCAGTTAATGACTGGGGAATGTTGGTCTCAGCATCATCTCTGTTACTCCTTGTCTATCGTGTTTGTGTCTATGTGGTTTTCCTAAATGCTTTCTCTTTACTTATTATCCCTTTTGCACTGGAAAGGTCTGAGACCAGATAGTCTTCATGAAGCAGATGCTCTCACATTATGCATACCCTTACGTCAGCCAGACAAGCGTACTGACCAGCAGCTTGTTGACATGGAACTGCTCCCTTTCTTTGCCCCTCCCTTCCATTTCACCATTCTTCCTCTTCTTGATTCCCCTGGATCTCCTCTTTTCCCCACTTTTGGCCTTCTTCCTGGACATCCCAGCATAAGCTTTCTACACTCCCCTAATCCTCATACAACATGCCAGACCAAATTCTACGCAGTGTGACAGCCTCTCTCCAATATCCCCGGAAGAGTCTCCCCTTTCCCAGGAGACCCCGGATAATTTTGTGCCCTTGTGATCAGTTAATGGATCGGGGCTTGATCCTCTGCAGGTCCATCGTGGGAAGGTTTACTCAGTGCCCATCCATCAGTGACCTGAGAGCTCTGGTCTCTGTCATCTGCTGCTCAGTACTCTAGAGGGCTGGTTGCTATTCATAGGAACCTCAACGCACTGCAGATTTGGGCTGGCAGGAGCCTCCTGAAATTCAGACAAGGAAAGGAGAGAGTCTTGAACCTGGGGTGGGATAACCCCAGTAGCCCTGTGCAAAAGGTGAGCACATGCCTGACTGATGAGAGATCAGCTTTTCAGAAGAGGACTTGTGACTCTTGGTGAGAAAGCTGAAGAGGATTCAGGAGTGTTTCTTGGTGGCAAATACCATCAAGTAGGATGAGACTCCCAAGGTCCCATAGCACAGGGAGATAAAGGAGTTGAGATGCATGGGGAATGTGGTCCCCAGGCCCACCCCTGTCCTAGGCTCTGGAGGACTGGTAAAAGCTTTGCAATAGGAATGAGGGCTGGGGAGAGAAGCCTGATGCTCCAAGAGAATAGGAGTAGGGAGGAAGGATGATAGTGCCATCTCCCTACAAGAAGGTGATGGGTGAGGAGCAGAGCTGCAGCTGGAGTCAGAGAAGAACAGCTGGAGTGGGTTTTGCTGTTCCCCCAGTGGACAGGGACAGTGTGGAAGAGGGAGGCCCAGGTGTTGCTTGAATCTCTTTTGCTAACCCTCAGCAACAGGAACTGCCTGCCTCACTCAGGCTTTTCCATTTCCTCTTGCTGCTGGAGAAGGCATGACTGCTCACCCCATCCAACCACTTGTTGTAACCCTAGCTGGTCCTTGAGGTTGTGCCAAGCCAAAGGAGGGAATACAGTTGAGGTGGGTTTAACCCACCTAAGCCCCCAAACAGAAACGGCACATTTTTCCTTAGAAGTCCAGAGAGATGTAATATTCACTGCCGGCTGACATGCCAGCTTCTACCCTAGAAATGTGCAATGCTGAGGGAGATGTCTCCCATCTCAGGGACCAAAAGCAAGATGGATCCCTCCAGGCATGCCCATGGAAGGAATTCATCTGCCATCCCAAATTTATTCCTTCCAGATTCTCCGAGAAAGAAAACAGTTGATACATGTAGGAACAGCACACTCCTTATAATCAAAGAAAAAGTTTATGCATGACCTTTTTAACTTTCTTTTTCTAAAATAAGAGCATTTCTTTCCACAGAGCTTTCCCTTTCCTCCCATTAGCACTCCACAGGCAATCTCAAGGCCGCACACTTCTAAAGAGATCTTGCAGTACACAGTACTTGGCTTTGTAGAAGTTAGAAGTTGTTTGTGCCCATGTCAACTGGCATGAGCCCTGGGTACCACCCAAATCTTTCCTGAGTGCTTTCCTCAGGGCCTTCCTGAGCTCCTTGCTCTGCAGACTGTAGGTGAGGAGATTGACCAGGGTGGTGAGGATGATGTAGAAGAAGGAGAACACCTTGTTGAGCTGTCTGAGTCTGGGGGTTCTGGGCAGCATGTGGACAATGATGAGGGAGCCATAGAAAACAGTGACGACAGTGAGGTTCGAGGAGCAGGTGGAGAAGGCCTTCTGCGTGCCCATGCTGGAGGAGATCCTCAGGATGGCAATTATGATGGACACGTAGGAGGCCAGCGTGATCAGGAAGGGGAAGACTGAATCCAGGAGAGTCAGGATGAAACTTACTATTTTAACTACACTGGTGTCACTGCAGGCGAGCTCCAGGAAAGGAGTAAAACCAGAGAAGTTGTCAGTTGCAGCAGGGCCACAGAACTTTAACCTTGATAAGAAGACAGTGGCTATAATAGAAAACACCAAATTCCTGGCCTGGACCCAGCTGCCATCAGGAGACAAACCTTCCAGGTTATGAGGCTTGCATAGAGCAGGGGCTGGCATATGGCCCAGTACCGATCACAGGACATGGATTCCAGCAGGAAACACTCACTAGCTGCAAAACCAATGAGAAAATAGAGCTGAGTCATATACCCTGAGCAGAGATAGTCCTGTCCCCAGTCTGGAAGTTGGCCAACAGCTGGGGCAGGATGGTGGAGCTGCAGCAGGTTGATTGCCTGATTGCCAAAGGACAGCTTGCCCAAGAAGAATTACATGGATGCTGGTCCATTACATGCAGATGCTGGTCTGCCACCACCAGCACAACAACGAGGCTGTTCCCAACCACGGTCACCAAGCAGATAGTTAGCAAGAGCAGAAGGGTGATATCTGGAGTGAGGGGGATGTTCCCCATTCCCAGCAGGAGGAACTCACTTGATGATGTGCAGTTATTCCCTTTCTCTTTCTCCATACGATGTTGTATGTGTACAACATCGGCAAGGGTGACTATGAACTACTTGACGCCTTCTGTGCTCTTCAGCCATGTTTCCTAGGGCCACACCTCAGTCTACCATGTCTCTATTCTTTCCCTCGCATAATAGAGCAGAACTGTGAAGAAAGAACTGAGTCTAAGGAAATGCCAGGCCAAAAATCTGGGCATCTGAGGGAAAGAGTAAGTATGTGCGTGAGAGCTCACAGCACAAGTCTGGAAAAGCCAAGTGGCGGTGACCCTGCTGAGGTGCCAAAGATCCCAAGCCCTGAGCCACAGGGCTGGATTCGGCCTCCTTTACTTGTGGTCTGGACTCCTGACATATTGCACAGAGTAAAATGAATTTCTGTGGGAGAAGTGGAGAAAGAAAGTAGAAATGAATCAAAAGAGGGAGATTCGGGTCAGGAGTTTCAGCACTAAACATCTCTAACTATAGGTACATTTGCCACTTCTCTGGAAAGGCCATTTCTTCCATGACCATCAGCACCTGAGGGCATGCTCCTGATGGACTCTCATAAGCACTCAGGGTGTTACGTGCAGCCAGCTGGAGGGGCACAGATGGGACCTAGCCCTTCCTGTTCCTCCCAAGCATGTTGTTTGAGGAAGTGCTGGAAGAACAGGCCTGACGGGATCCTCATGGCACTGCACTGCCTGGGGCTGTGAGAACAGCCCTGCACACACTTCCTGGACTAGGCACTTGGAGACAAGCAACCAACAGTGCTTATGGGAGTCCATCAGGAGCATGCCCTCAGGATGGGCAAAGAGACGTCAGGCTCAGGAGCCTCAGCAGCTCGCCACTCCAAGGACAGAGGAGAGGGGACAGAGGTTCCAGGCTATGGCCTGCAACTACCGCCTCCACACCCCTATGTACTCTTTCCTCCTCAACCTCTCCCTCCTCGACCTTGTCAGTGTCTCCACCACTATCCCCAAATCCATCGCCAATTCCCTGTGGGACATCAAGGCCATTTCTTACTGGGGATCTGCTGCACAAGTCTTTCTACTTGTCTTCTTGTTAGGAGGAGAGTATTGTCTTCTTACAGTCATGGCCTACGATCGCTATGTTGCCATCTGCAGACCACTGTGCTTTGGGACCCTCATAAGCAGCAGAGCTTGTGTCAAAATGGCAGCAGCTGCCTGGGTCACTGCTCTTCTCTATTCTGTGCTGCAAACTGCCAACACATTTTCAATACCATTGTGCCAAGGCAACAGATGGACCAGTTCTTCTGCAAGATTCCCCACATCCTCAAGCTCTCCTGCTCACACTCCTACCTCAGGGAAGCTGGGCTTATTGTGGTTAGTGCCTGTTTGTTTTTTGGGTTTGTTTTTTGGATCCCCTCTGAGCAGGGCTGGCACAAAGCCTTTTCCATGTGCCTCCCGCACCTGGCTGTGATCTCCCTATTTGTCAGCACTGCATTTTTTGCTTACATGAAGCCCCCCTCCATCTCCTCCCCAGCTCCGGCTCTGGTGGTGGCTGTTCTGAACTCAGTGATGCCTCCAGCAGTGAACTCCCTCATCTACAGCATGAGGAACAAGGAGCTCAAGGATGCACTGAGGAAACTGGTTCAATGGCTCCAATGGCAGCACCAATAACCATTCCATATGCATCCTCTCATCAGTCCCATGTCATCTGGCATCAAGGACCTGTGTGATTCATTTTTTTTCCTTACTTCTCACTGATACTTTCTTGTGAAAAGAAAGAAAAAAGTTTTTATTTGTGACATTTCTCTCTCATTTGAATATAACTCACAGACTGTGTTGAAGCAGGGAGCCGGGCTTCCCCCTTCACCATCAGAGATGGGAGAATCTCAGAGCCTACTCGTCTGAACTCCCTTGGATGCCTGCAGTGCAATGAGGAGATTCTCCTCTTCCAGGGTCTCTTTTGGCGCTGAGCCCAAGGGAGCTCAGGGGCACAGAGTCAGGTGCAGATGAGTACAGACAGGGTGAGACCATGGGTCCCATGTCCATTAGGAGAGCTCTGCTCCCCTGGCCACAGTCAGGGTGTGATCTTACAGCCCACTTCTGCAAGGGTGCAAGCAGCTGTCACCATCAGCTGGTCCCTTGCCTCTCAAGCTCTCCAACACTACAAGTGGAGGGGGACTAGGTTGGATGGGAGTCAGGCAGCAGCTTGTGAGAACAGATCCTGAGCTTGACAGTATCATCACACCACTGCCACAGCAGGACTGTCCTTGCTGCAGCTTTGAGTGGGGGCTACAGCTTTACTGGAGTCATATCCCTTCCCATCAGCGGGAATTTCCCTTTTTGGAGTTGTTCTCCTCATTCCTATGCTGGACTTCTCTGCTCCATTCTGTTACTATGGCACAGAAGTTCTCATAATGTGGTGGGGTTGGGTTGTGTTTCTAAGTTCATGTGTTCTGGAAGTACAGGCAGGATGAGGCAATGGGCACCCTTATGCCAGACCTGACCTCCATAATAATAATAATTTCCATAATAAAAGAGGATATCCCATATGATGTGCCTGAAGTCTGGCCTTCCTTCACAAGCTGCAGTCAAAAATACCCCCAAGGGCTTGCAGAACCAAGGATTTGGTGTTCTGCTTGTGAACTCCATGGGATCTGGGAGAGAAAACTCAGTGTCTCTGGGTGATCTGTTGGGGACTGAGGGCTGCACTCAGAGCTCATTACTTGGTGACCAGTGCCAGTGGAGATGGGGAATGGGCTCTGAATTGCCTGCCCAGGTCTATCGCACAGATGGCAGTGCTGATGAAAGATAGATACTCACCCTTCTGGAGGGGAATCTGAGTCCCAGGAGAGCTCAGAGGATCTCCAGGGACAACATGTGCCTGGGGGTGGGCACTGAGCGGAGCCTCACAAAGTGAGGGACAGTCCATGGTGGAGAAACGGAAGGTTAAGCATTAACTCCCGGTACATACGGCCAAAGGAGGACTCTGCAATCCCCGAAGAGGCAGTAGAGACTCAGGAGACCCCGGGAAGGGTCTCTGAGGGTGATTCCTGCACCTTCAGTGAAACAACACAGGCTGGAGCTGGTGCCCACCCAAACACATCTCCTGCCATTGCAGACACCTTGGGGCCATTCTGAGCACTGTGTAAGAGCACACACAGCAGCCAATAATATCAGCAGCGGTGATCCCTGTCCAGCTAGGTCTGCTTCCTGCCCCGACCAGCATGGCCCATGGCCCCACAGAAGGGCTGCTCCACGTGGGAAGCAGAGAGGGGAGCCAAGGGTTCTGGTAAGGTAGACATGGCAGTGACCCACTGATGGGAGGGGGCCATCCTGAAGTGCCCAGACAAGAGGAGCAGAGCAAGTAATGAGGGTCAAGCACAATCTGGCGATGGCCAGACAAGACTGGAGGCCTCCAACCAGCTCTATGTTGCCCAGGATCTTAGACTGGAGACCTCCAGAGGTCTCTTCCCACCAGAACTACTCTGCAATTCCATGAATTCTTGCTCCTCACCCTCTGCTCCAGCACAGCTGCCAGGGAAAGGTAAGTCCAACTGGGAGAGCCTCAGGGGAAAGAGCCAAAGATCCCTGGCTCACCCTTAGGTGTTGGAAAACTCCTTCTTGCATCTCGAGAAGTTCCATCTGCCTCTTCCACCCTGCCCCGTGCTCCCCTTCCACTGGCCAAAGCAGAGTTCAGCATCTCCTGGGGACTCTCTTCCCCATAGGGAGGAGAGAGAGGACCTTCACCAGCCCCACACTGCCTTTTCCACCCTCAGCCTTTGCAGCTGTGCGTGCCTGGGTCTGCCCACTTCCCTTCAGCATGATCAGGGCTGCACTGAAGCCCATGAAAATTCTGATGCTCCTAACCTCAAGCAAAGATCCACCCCACACCTGGAGCCTGGCCAGCCACAAAGTCGTCAGCCATCCAATGTCCCAGCTGTGCAACCAAGGGCAGGAGTCTTCACCTCAACTGCCTTGTTCATCCTCTGCTCTGGGCACCACTGCTGCTGTGCTAGATTGCCCAAGGCAGCTCCAACTCCCTCGAGGGCTGTGCTGGAGACATTCGGGAGCAGGCTTAGGTGCGGCTGGCACTTTGAGGGTGGGTTGAGAGAAGGCAGATCTCCTCTATCATGATGGGACTGTGGGGCTGGGCAGAACGTTTCCCTGGGGAGCTCCTCAAGGAACCGCTGTGGGAGATCCTCCACTTCCATCCTGGCAGCAGCACCAGAGCTACGGCTGCTTGGGTGGAAGTGCACACAGAGTAGAAGGGGCACGGGCTGCCTGGGGGAACATCGCAACCTTGTCCATGCAAGCAAGGAAGGGGTGAGGAATGCCAGAGTTCAGCTGGAGCTGGCACCAGGGACCTCGGATGCGGAAAGGGCTGGAGTATTATTAAATGACTCTTAAACAATCCCTCAGACTCTAGGGGTGGAGGCGGTCTGACCACTCAGCCCTTGCACATTCTGGGCTGTGCCCCATGTGGTGGTGAGAAAACAGCTGTACTCCAGGATTTGCTGGGATCTGGTGCAAAAGAGAGGCCATGCAAGACTGGGATTTTCCCCTCTGCCGGGATACACAGACCTGTGTGGGGCTGGTCTGGGATGATGGCCCCTCATGCAGCTTCCCCAGTGTGTCCATGCAACACAGCGAACACCCTAGGCTCTTCTCTCCTGCACCCTCCATGTTCTGGTGCCTTTCCCTTGAGACCTTCATTTACCCCACAAGCACACAGCTCTGTGCTCCCACACTGCGCGTTCACACACAGTAACTGAATGGCAGCATGTTCCCTCTTCCAGGGCCAGGTGTTCTTGTGCCAGGCTCAGGTACTTGGTGTGTGTCTCCCAGGGAAAGGTACCAGGCGGGGGAGGCTGCTACAGATGGTGAGGATCCAAAACAACGGATTCTGGAGCTGGAGGGATTATCTGCACCTGAGGAGTGCCTCAGCGAGGCCAAGAGTTATAAATACCATCCAAGGCCACCTCCTCCGCCAGCTTAGAGGTGCTGCTGGGTCAAAATGGAGCCACTCTAGGTTTCTAGGCAAGATTTATCTTCTGCAAAGACTGTGATGTTTCCAACACGAAAAGCATTACTGCCCCAAACTCTAGTCCCAGCGAATGTTTCCCAGGAGGACTCAGAAGAGAATTTCACCTTCCAAGCATGTTGAAAATATGAAAATGCCCTCCAGCATCGAAGAGCTACTGGTACTTCCTATGTCAAGACCATTGGTGCTACTCAGAGCTACATTCACAGGGGCTGACGTGTCCAAGCAGCAGAGACTTCGGTTTCTTCAGATTTCCTTCTGTACCAGAGTCTAGATGAGGCAATCATCTCCTTCAATTTCAAGTCAGATTTTTCTTTTCTTTTCCAAATACAGCTTCCAGGTTGGGAAGCCCCAAACGACAAGCCTGACTTGAAAGGTGGGAGAAGTCGGAAAACTGAGCCTGTAATAGCCTGATCATCTCCTCCTCTGGTCACCAGCATCTGTGACATCAGAGACCCCAATGAGCCTCCCAGCTTGGAATCAGGCACAGAGCATGAAGGGGAGGCAACTGCCTGGCCAGTGGCAGAGCAGCTGCTCACCTGACCAAATACAGCCAATTTGCAAGGGGCCACCACTACTCATGATTGTAAAGCATCAGAGCTGCAGGATGTACAGGGGTTCTGCAGGCAGCAGCCCCATGGAGGGTTGTTAGAGTGGTTTTTAAGACTGTGGAATGATGGGGCAGAGGCTGCTTATTCTGCTGGAGAGGAGCTCGGTAGGATGGGGTCTCCGCTCCAGGATCCCACCCTCAGCAACACCCTCCACATCCTGCAACTGCAAAACTGAGGTAGTCTCTTCCTTTCAGGGTCCAAAAAGTCCCAGAGAAGCCAGCCAAATCC
This sequence comes from Rhea pennata, assembly GCF_028389875.1. Lineage (NCBI taxonomy): Eukaryota > Metazoa > Chordata > Aves > Rheiformes > Rheidae > Rhea > Rhea pennata. The sequence continues at coordinate 2,387,330 of NW_026907682.1, read as the reverse complement.
CTGCTTGCAGGAACACAGGGATAAGCCCATCCAGTGGACTCCAGGCACCCTGTTGGATCCAAGGCAGCAGAAGCCCGGCACAAGCCCCCTGCCCAGTGTACCCTGGGGGGCGGCTCAGGCCTCTCTGGAGAGCCCCAGCCCTGCAGGGAACAGCCCTTCTGGCCTGTTGTCTTCAGAGCCAGAAGCATCCTCCCAAGCAATTTCACAGCCCTGTTGCTGCTGCTCAGCTGCTCAGGCTAAAGTGACCTCACAGCCGCTCTGCTGATGCTGTTCCTGCTGCTGGCCTATCCGATACTTGGGCAGCAGTGACCTCACGGTCTGCACTGAGGCCATGAACCTGCTTCTGGCCTGTCAGCAGCAGAGGTAGAGGGGACTTTACATGAACCAAAAGCATCGGAGAGCCTGCTGATGACATATAACCTATAGAGAAGGAAGTGACCTCACAGTCAGCATCAGAGCCCTGTCCCTGCCTTTGACCTGTCAAGTACTCAGGCAGCAATGACCTCACAAAGAACATACAAGCCATGTGCCTGTTTCTGGCCTATCACCACCAGAGACTGAGGTGACATCACTAGAAGATACAAGAGCTTCCTGCTGGCCTATCAGGTACTGAGGCAGCAGTAACCTCACAATCAGAATGGAAGCCATGTGCCCACTGGTGGCCTATCAGCACTCAGGCAGAAGTGACCTCACAAGCACAAACTTCTGTCTTCTCTCTGCTTCTAGTGTATCAAGTGCTGATGGAAAAATGATCTCAAAAACAGTATCAAAGCCATAAGCCTGTTCCTGGCCTCTGAGTAGCAGATACAGAGGAAACAGAAAGAATTTTCATGAACCAAGAGTCTGCTGTAGCCCACCAGCTTCAGAGAGAAGTGACTTCACAATATGGATCTAAGCCATGTGCCTGCTGCTGGCCTATCAGGTGCTTGGGTAGTGGTGACCTCACAAGCACAAACCCCAGCCATGTCCCTGGTGCTGGCCTGTCATGGTCTCACACACAGGTCACCATGTCATTCACTCCCACAAACCCGGGGAATGGTGTTCTCCAGGATTTCCTTGCTCCTGCAGTGGCTTTCCAGGATCTGGGAAAGGGCGTAGGAAGTAGCAGGGACCTGGCAAAATGCATGTCAGCACCATCACCTCATGAGCTATGGGACCTGTCCCTCCTCCCCTCAGTCCTTGGAGCTGCCAGCTCCTCTCCAGCAGGGTGACAAGAACCTGAGCTCTCCTTACCCATCAGGAAGGCATGCTCCCATAAGCACTGTTGGTTGCTTGTCTCCAAGTGCCTAGTCCAGGAAGTGTGTGCAGGGCTGTTCTCACAGCCCCAGGCAGTGCAGTGCCATGAGGATCCCGTCAGGCCTGTTCTTCTAGCACTTCCTCAAACAACATGCTTGGGAGGAACAGGAAGGGCTAGGTCCCATCTGTGCCCCTCCAGCTGGCTGCACGTAACACCCTGAGTGCTTATGAGAGTCCATCAGGAGCATGCCCTCAGGTGCTGATGGTCATGGAAGAAATGGCCTTTCCAGAGAAGTGGCAAATGTACCTATAGTTAGAGATGTTTAGTGCTGAAACTCCTGACCCGAATCTCCCTCTTTTGGTTCATTTCTACTTTCTTTCTCCACTTCTCCCACAGAAATTCATTTTACTCTGTGCAATATGTCAGGAGTCCACATCACAAGTAAAGGAGGCCGAATCCAGCCCTGTGGCTCAGGGCTTGGGATCTTTGGCACCTCAGCAGGGTCACCGCCACTTGGCTTTTCCAGACTTGTGCTGTGAGCTCTCACGCACATACTTACTCTTTCCCTCAGATGCCCAGATTTTTGGCCTGGCATTTCCTTAGACTCAGTTCTTTCTTCACAGTTCTGCTCTATTATGCGAGGGAAAGAATAGAGACATGGTAGACTGAGGTGTGGCCCTAGGAAACATGGCTGAAGAGCACAGAAGGCGTCAAGTAGTTCATAGTCACCCTTGCCGATGTTGTACACATACAACATCGTATGGAGAAAGAGAAAGGGAATAACTGCACATCATCAAGTGAGTTCCTCCTGCTGGGAATGGGGAACATCCCCCTCACTCCAGATATCACCCTTCTGCTCTTGCTAACTATCTGCTTGGTGACCGTGGTTGGGAACAGCCTCGTTGTTGTGCTGGTGGTGGCAGACCAGCATCTGCATGTAATGGACCAGCATCCATGTAATTCTTCTTGGGCAAGCTGTCCTTTGGCAATCAGGCAATCAACCTGCTGCAGCTCCACCATCCTGCCCCAGCTGTTGGCCAACTTCCAGACTGGGGACAGGACTATCTCTGCTCAGGGTATATGACTCAGCTCTATTTTCTCATTGGTTTTGCAGCTAGTGAGTGTTTCCTGCTGGAATCCATGTCCTGTGATCGGTACTGGGCCATATGCCAGCCCCTGCTCTATGCAAGCCTCATAACCTGGAAGGTTTGTCTCCTGATGGCAGCTGGGTCCAGGCCAGGAATTTGGTGTTTTCTATTATAGCCACTGTCTTCTTATCAAGGTTAAAGTTCTGTGGCCCTGCTGCAACTGACAACTTCTCTGGTTTTACTCCTTTCCTGGAGCTCGCCTGCAGTGACACCAGTGTAGTTAAAATAGTAAGTTTCATCCTGACTCTCCTGGATTCAGTCTTCCCCTTCCTGATCACGCTGGCCTCCTACGTGTCCATCATAATTGCCATCCTGAGGATCTCCTCCAGCATGGGCACGCAGAAGGCCTTCTCCACCTGCTCCTCGAACCTCACTGTCGTCACTGTTTTCTATGGCTCCCTCATCATTGTCCACATGCTGCCCAGAACCCCCAGACTCAGACAGCTCAACAAGGTGTTCTCCTTCTTCCTACCCTGTACTCACCACCCTGGTCAATCTCCTCACCTACAGTCTGCAGAGCAAGGAGCTCAGGAAGGCCCTGAGGAAAGCACTCAGGAAAGATTTGGGTGGTACCTAGAGGTCATGCCAGTTGAAATGGTCACAGACAACTTCCAACTTGTACAAAGCAAAGCGCTGCCTACTGCAGGACCTCTTTGGAAGTGTGCGGCCTTGAGATTGCCTGTGAAGTGCTAATGGGAGGAAAGGGAAAGCTCTGTGGAAAGAAATGCTCTTATTTTAGAAAAAGAAAGGTAAAAAGGTCATGTGTTAACTTTCTTTTGATAATAAAGAGCATGGTGGTCCTACACGAATCAACTGTTGAGAAGTTTTCTTTCTCAGAGAATCTGGAAGGAATAAATTTGGGATGACATACAAATTCCTTCCAAGCGAATGCCTGGAGGGATCCATTCTGCTTTTGGACCCTGAGCTGGAAGACATCTCCCTCAGCATTGCATATCTCTAGATTATAAGCTAACATGTGAGCAGGCAGGGAATGTTCCACTTCTCTGGAATTCAATGGAAAAATGAGCCCTTTCTGCTTGGAGGCTTAGGTTGGTTAAATGCGATATGTGATGCGACAGAATGGATGTGATAGAATGTGAAGCGATAGAATGTTTGTGACACAATAGAATGTGAGGCGATAGAATGTGACGTAATAGAATGTGCCGTGATAGAATGTGACTTGATAGAACGTTTGTAATGCGATAGAATGTGACACAATAGCATGTTGCGCGATAGAATGTTTGTGAAGCGATAGAATTTGAGATGATAGAATGTGACGCGATAGAATGTTTGTGATGATAGAGAATGTGACACGGTAGAATGTTTGTGATGCAATAAAATGTTACATGATAGAATGTGACGCGATAGCATGTGAAGCGATAGAATGTTTGTGATGCGATAGAACGTTTGTGACATAATAGAATGTGATGCGGTAGACTGTGACGCGATAGAATTTGTGTGATGCAATAGAATGTGACGCTATAGAATGTTTGTGATGCGACAGAATGTGATGTGATAGAATGTTTACACATGACAGAATGTGACGCGATAAAATGTTTTTGAAGTGATAGAATATGACACGATAGAATGTGATGTGATCGAATGTGACGCGATAGAATGTGACACGATAGAATATGAAGTGATAGAATGCTTGTGACACGATAGAATGTGATGCGATAGAATATGAAGTGATAGAATGTTTGTGATGCGATAGAATGTGACGCGATAGAATGTTTGTGACACGATAGAATGTGACTTGATAGAATGTTTGTGATGCGACAGAATGTGACACAATAGAATGTTTCTGACACGATGAATATTTGTGACTCGATAAAATGTGACGCGATACAATGCTTGTGACACCATAGAATGTGACGCAATAAAATGTGATGCGATAGAATGGCTGTGACGCGATAGAATCTTTGGGACGCGATAGAATGTGATGCGATAGAATTTAACACGATAGAATGTGAAGCGATAGAATGTTTGTGATGCAATAGAATGTTACGCGATAGAATGTTTGTGACGTGATAGAATGTTTGTGACTCGATAAAATGTGACGCGATACAATGTTTGTGACACCATAGAATGTGATGCAATAGAATGTAATGCGATAGAAAGACTGTGAAGCGATAAAAAATTTGTGACTCGATAGGATGTGACGTGATAGAATAGCTGTGAAGTGATATAATGTTTGTGACACGATAGAATATTTGTGACGCGATAGAATGTGACGCGATGTAATATTTGTGACATGATAGAATGTGACATGGTACAATGTTTGTGATGGCATAGAATATGACGCAGTAGAATGTGATGCAATAGAATGTGTGTGACGCCGTAGAATGTGACGTGATAGTGTTTGTTACGCTATAGAATGTGACGCCATAGAATGTTTGTGACGCCATAGAATGTGACGCGATAGAATGTCATGTGATAGAATGTTTCTGATGCGATAGAATGTTATACGATAGAATGTTTGTGACGCGATAGAATGTGAAGCGATAGAATGTTTGTGATGCAATAGAATGTGACGCGATAGAATGTTTGTGATGCGATAGAATGTGACGCGATAGAATGTGATGGGATAGAATGTTTCTGATGCGATAGAATGTTTGCGACGCGATAGAATGTGACACAATAGAATGTTTCTGATGCTATGGAATGTGATGCGATAGAATGTTTTTGACGCGATAGAATGTTTTTGACGTGATAGAATGTGGCGCAATAGAATGTTTCTGACACGATAGAATGTTTGTGACGCGATAGAATGTGACGCAATAGAATGTGATGCGATAGAAAGGCTGTGAAGCGATAGAATATTTGTGACTCGATAGAATGTGACGCAATAGAATGTGATGCGATAGAAAGGCTGTGGAGCGATAGAATGTTTGTGAAGTGACAGAATGTGACGTGATAGAATGTGATGCGATAGAATGTTTGTGATGCGATAGAATGTGACGCGACAGAATGTGATGCGATAGGATGGCTGTGACGCGATAGAGTGTGACATGAGAGAATGTGGCTCCAGTGAGCTTGCTCCCATTTGGTGCTTCCCTATCTTCTCCAGGGCCATCCCACTTGCCGTCTTCCAAGCAGAGCCCAGTGTACGGAAGCACTACCTCCGGAAATGACTGAAGAGCCCCTCACTGCAGGACTTCAGCATGCGGGCGGTGAGTTGAACGCCCCTATGGAGCAGCACAGCCTTTGATTCTCCTGCACTAGGCTGCAGCTCCTCCCTCAGGAGGCACTATGTTGGCAGCAGTTACTTGTTGTCACAAAGTGAAGTGCTGTGGAGAGTGCTGCAAGCAAGGAGAAATGCTGGTCCCTGCATCACCCAGCAGAGCCCAGAGCAGCACCTTTCTCCTCCATCTCCTTCACTGTCTACTATTGTGTGTCTTGCCCAGATTCTGGACTGGGACTACTGTATTGAGAGACTAGGCAGCACCATCCAGAAAATAATCACTCTTGCTGCAGCACTGCAGCAGGTATGGATGTGGGAAAGGACAGGAGGGCTGCAGGTCCGTGGTGATGGGAGGAAAGGCAGAGGGCATTGGCTTTGGGGACTGCTTATGTGTGATTTGACAACATTCCTCAGGTAAAGAACCTTGTCCCATGGGACTGGCATCCCGACTGGCTGCACAAGAAACTCCTAGAGAAGAATGATGTGTACAAACAAAAGAAAATTAATGAGCTCTTCGCTTCTGAAAGCAAGAGACAGGTAATAAGAGTGAGAGAAAGGAGTTGGCTGTACTGATGGCCATCTCTTGCTGATACTGTGGCCTCAGCACCCAAAACATCCTGCTGTCATTTCTCTCAAGTCCTTGCTAACCAGCACTGGGGGGGAACACCCAGCTCCCAGACTGGAGACATAGAGGATTTGAACCAACCCTTCAGCCGCTGGTTCCAGTTGCAAATAAATGGAAGCGGGTCCCTACGGCAGAGGAAAGCCAGCAGAGGTCCCAGTATCTGGAACTGTGCCAGTCCTGGCGAGAGATCCTGGGCCCACCTGCTGCCATGGGCACTACTAAGGTAAGTGAAGTAGACTGGGCAGGAGGAATGCAGGAAACATCCTAGGAGTATGATCAGCTGCCTAGCTAGCTAGGGAACAGGGCGTAGCAAGCTGCATGTTTACTGAAACCCTCTGCGCTTCTATGACTGAAAACTACAAAGGGAAATGTTACCGGGAGAGTCCCACTAGCAGAGAAAGTCAGGCCAATGGCAACTTCACAGCTATGCCAGTAACATGATCAGGATCTGAAGGTGGAAGGGCTTGGCTTTATAGTGCTTGATCCTCATGTATAGGAGATGCATGCTAATTTCTATGGTTCCTGTTCATGTACTCTCTCTCTGATTAGGAAGAACAACTGGTCTGGCTGTGCTACCACAATAAGAAATGGGAGCTGCAGGCTCGGCAGTGCCAGGAGCATCGGAAGAAGTGGCGCCTGGAGGATGGTGGAGTGATGACAGGCAGAGGCATAATCCGTGATACCCTCTCCAAAGGACTGAGCAGCTACGTGTACAGGACGGCACGCAGCATCCTGGACTTGCTCTGGCAGATTGTGCAGGTACCAGGCAGCAAGGCAGGCCCACTCTTAACCCCTCACAGAGGCCAGTTCAGTGCCCTGTGCCTCATGTTTGCAATACCTGTAGTCGAACCTTGAACTTCAGGGACAGCTAACCTCAATCCTACTTTAGTTTTACCTCCTTGACTGCATAGCCTCAGGCTCAGAGAAGCTTTATAAGGAAATGAGGTTCTCAAATGATTGTGCTTGATTGCAAATCTGGGACTTCTGTGTAGACCCTGTGTGGGGTAAGCTCAGCTGAGGAGCTGGGCAACTGTGCCTTGAATCCCAGATTTAGTCAATGCGAGCATGAAGAAGTTGGTGCTACAATCCAAGCATTTTCTTAATTTCTTGTTATGCTTGGTTGCCTCTGCTATCTGAGACCCAGCCTCTTGTTGTGACACTTCTCATCTTCCAGAAAAGTCTTGTTTGGTTTAAGGTCACGTGCAGCCTTTGACTCTGTGTGTAACCATGAACTGGAGATGGGACACCTAATCCAGCATGTCCAAATGCTTTGGCTAAAGTCAGACAATGGCATGAATTTGTTAGCTAATGCTAGCCCAAAGCTAAGAGATGTGTTTGAACCTTTACCAGGTGTCCTCTTCCCTTCAGAAGCACAACGCAACATGCTGCCTGCAGATCAGTCAGAGCTGTCTTCATTCATGCTCTGACGCTTCCTCTGACAGGACGATTTTTTTCACCGTACCTGTAGGACAATAGGAGGATGTGGAGCTGCCAGAGCTGAGAACAATGAATCTTTGGGTCTACTACTGTCTTTGTGGTCACCAATTGCTCCTTATTTGGAGAACAAAGACATAGGTAGTAGAGCCTTTGAAGATCCCAGAAGTGCTCCATGGCCCGTATGTAAGAGCTAAGAATGGGTTGCATCTCTCCAGCAAAGCTAACTTAAATCACCCTGTCCTGCAGATTGCTGAGAGCAGCCAGCCTGGCTTGTTGAGGCTGTGGGCAGTGATCAGAAGTGACCTGCACTGTATCAAGCTGAGCATCCCAAGAGTGTTCTATGTCAATCAGCGTGTTGCAAAACCAGAGGAGGGAGCTGTCTACAGGAAGGTGGGGGTCATGTTTTTGACCCTGCTGCTTCTACAAGGGAAAACAGCTGATTGAATTCATATAAGTTGCTCTAGCCACTGCGGGCAGACATTATGGGCAGTTTGCCTCACAAGACCTCCCTGTCCAGCCCTGCTAATGCACCTTAATGCAGTCCCTTTTGCCTGCTGCTAATCTCAGCCTGACCAGAAAGCAGGTTGACAGTTACTGCAATGTGGACAAAGCATAAATCCCGCTAACTGCCTTAGGAATGACCAGCACCGGCAGGTGGATTGCTTCCTGAGTCAGCATGTTTCTGGAAACATAAGGCTGGCTCAAAGTACAGCTCCTCGCTGCCCTTTAAGATTCCCCTGCTGTTGGGATGAGCACAGCCTGAAGTAAGGTGCCCTGCTAAGTGTATCTGTTTTCCTGGCAGGTGAACTGGATCTTGCCCCGCTCAAACTTGGTTTACAATCTCTATGACTACTCAGTCCCTGAAGACATGTACCAAGAGCACATCAATGAAATCAATGCAGCCCCATCTGCTCCAGACGTTGAGGGAGTGTATGAGACTCAGGTAACCCTTCCAGGTGCTCGTTTTCCTTCCTCATCCTTTAAGGAGTGCTGAGTGGTAGCTGACTGGTCTGTGTACCAATGGCACAGGTAGAGGCACGGGAGCTCAAAATGAAACAAGTTAGTAAGACGCTAAAATGAAAGACCCTCTCGAGTAGCTTTCTCAGAAATATGCCCAGTTTTATATGAGCAAAGATACTTGTTTGGTTTACAACCCCTTAGGAGAAAGAGGTTTAGATTTATTTGAAATTAGGAGACTCTAGGAAAAGATGGCACTTGAACAGGAAGAGTGAGTTTCCTCTAAACCAAACCAGAACCATCTTGCTAGCAGTTGAACTGCAAAGGTATGGGAGTTCTTTAGAGTAAAGATGGGGAAAACCCCAGCATGTGGCATGTGCATAGGCCAGGGTGCAGTGATAAAACCTCTGTATTCCAGAAAGAAGGATAGGATAGCACTTTTTAAAGCTCAGAAACAGCAAAGAACCTAAACTGTATTCAGTAGTAGACGTATGAAAGCAATGAGACCAAGATTAAATGTACTAGTGCTTCTAAAGCTGTAAGTCTGAAATGAAGATGGGCAGCTGGGATGCCTGCTTTTAATGAAGATGTTGATTCATTAAGCAGCTCAAAGCTTGGTGTCTTGAGGATTATCTGAGTGTCCCTGTCACTACAGGTGCCGTTACTATTCCGAGCCCTGATCCAGCTGGGTTGCGTGTGCATGGTCAGCAGGCAGCTTGTCAGACACCTCACAGGGCGAGAGGCTGACACTTTTGACATTGAACACCTGGAAATGCGCTCGCTGGCTCAGTTTACTTAGCTGGAGCCAGGTAAAGGCACCCTAGGAGAAGGTTTGTCAGTGTACCCAGGACCAAATAGCTTGAAGATACTACTGATGCTGCATGTTTGCTCTGTGTCTCTAGGAATTATTCGCCACATCTACCTCTACCAGAGCTCCCAGGGCAGCAAAGCGCTCTTTGGCCTTTTCATCCCCTCTCAGCACAAAGCTGCAGTGTTTGTGTTGGACACGATAAGAGTAGGGCTTAAAGGCTTGGGAGGGAACGCAAGGGGATCAGGCAGCAGTTTGGAGCTGAGCAGTTTCTTTGCACAGACACAGAGCTCTACTGCTGTGCAGCAGGGATTCTCGGATTTTGAAGTGTACCAAGCAGGTCTGTTCCTCAACTGTCACATGAAGCATTGTGAAGTGTAGAGGAAAGAGCTTCCTTGAAATTTGCAGCCTGCAGCCTGTCTCTTTTGAACCCTGTTGCCTCTGATCAGGTTTGCATTTGGTACAGGTACGCAGCAAGCAGATGCCAAACCTCACCATCATGTATTCATCAGAGTGCAGTGCTGTGCTGGAAAAAGTGGGCGAAGAACTACTGCCTCCAGACAAGCACGCCTTTGAAGTGCGTGCTGAGACCAACCTCAAGACAGTCTACAGAGCCACTCAGCGGCTCCTGCAGGGCTGCAAGGTATGAGCTGAAGGCATGAGGAAGGTCCCCACTGAGACCTTGTCAGTGCAGGTACCTGGGAGGAGGAAAACACTGCATGGAAGGCTTTGGTCCAACAGTTCAAACAGCCTCTAAGCATAGCTCTCTGCACACAGCTAGTGCTCCAAAGTTCAAGGGTAAAAATGGATGTTGCCTGAGGGCTCTGGCTTGCCTGGGGTGAGCTTACATAGCACAATGCAAGCAGCGAGGCTAGATCATACCCCCAAACCCCAGCTCTCAACTGTGGAGCTGGTTATTCAGTGGGAGGTGCTTCAGGAGACTCCGAGTACACTGTCTCTACTATGTAGAGGACCAGGGACCACTACAGGAATGGGGCATGTGAGCACTCATTCACACAGCTGGTTTCCTGCTGAGCAGAGGTGCCGGCTGAAGGGATGTACCAGGGCATGTCCTCTCCTCCTTTGTGTCGGATGAGCACCGGGGCCCCACACTTCTTGCTGTGCAGTCTAACTGGAACCTGAAATGACTGGCAAGTGGGATTCCCATCATCGAGGAGTTCCCTTTGGTCCCTGTCCAAGTAACAGATGCCATCAGCTATTCAGTCCTGGACTGGCAGCGTCGTGCAGCCCGCCACATGATCCACCACTAGCTCAACTTGGACACATGCCTATCCCAGGCTTTTGAGGTGGGCAGGTGCGTGTGGTGGCCACAGTCCCCTAGAGAGGTTACTTTGTTCGTGCTTGGGTGGGAAAGGGAGACTGCAGGAGCCTGAGGCCAAGATGAGGCCAGAAGCTGTCACCTTCTGTGCTTTTGCCCGTGTTGGGACAAGCAAATATGATGCTGGCACAGTTCTTCTGTTGATGTGTTTACCCCGATGACTGTACCTCTTTCCTTTCCTCAGATATTACCACATCCCCATTGGGAATCTCCCTGATGACATGTCTACCTCTTGGTTCTGACCTGTTTTTCTCCCGCCCCCTCCGTCGCCACAACCATTTGGTGTGGCTCTCACCGACAGCCCACCCAGAGCTGGGGGGTAAAGAGGCTGATGACAACCGTTTAGTTATGGAGTTTGACGAGAGAGCCTCAGTGGAGATAAACAACCCTGGCTGCTACTCCACAGGTAGGATAGCACTGAGTGGGGGCAGAGCCAAGTGCTCTTTCATGAGCTCGGGAGAAGGATGGATGCAGTGGCAGAAGAGTATCTGAGCAGTTCTGCAGTTGCTGACAGCTTCAGAAGTTGAGCAATGATGATCTGGACAGGATATACGCAGTTTGCATCTCCTGGGGATAGAAGGTCCTGTATGCAATAGAAAAAATGCGTGTAGGCATTTAAATACAGATTATTTTCTAGTTTGTGGCCTCTCATAGCAGCATTCAGAAGATCACTTCTGGTGGTCCCTAGGATGAATCTTTCTGTGATGCAAAACAAGCTGACTGATAGTTCTTCTGAGCACCTCTGCTGCAGTTTCCAGAAAAAGCTGGTGGCCCCTGGAGGGGAAGTAGATCCAAGTTTTGTTGGAAGGTGCTCTACTGTTTAGCTGTGCAGTGAATGGGGCCATGCATACATAGCATCACATCCACAGAGGGAAGAGGTCTGGCCATGTGCCAAAAGTGTCCTTTAAAGCCTGTAATACAAGGTGTGTGGCAGTCTGGAGAGCAGCACAGTTTCCCATGCTGCTGCAGTACTATATAGGCTTTCACCATTTCCTGATATGAATATCTTGATGTTGCACTTGGTGGATGCAGCAACACCTGTAAAGAGCTCTTACAGCTTGTGGAAAGTCCTGGCAAGTGGGTGCATTCATCATACCTGGAGAGGGGATTGTGTGCTTGCTGTTTCTCTGCCCTGCTTGCCCGTTGACAGGTTGTGTTTGTTCACAGTGTGTCTGGAGCTGGATATTCAGAGCTTGGCTGTAAACACAGTGTTGCAGTCCCATCACATCAATGACATGGAAGAAGTTTCCAGCGTGAGTATCAGTTTTGATGTGATCCAGCAGGCATCTCTAGAAGACATGGTGACAGCGAACCAAGGTGCCAACATTCCAGCCAGCTATGATGAGAGTGCCCTGTGCTCCAACCCTTTCAGGTATGTCTGTAAGGGTCAGCATGAGATGGAGCATCTATTCCATCCTTCCTGATGCGCTCAGGGTCCTGCCTCTCCTTCCCAGCTGACTGGCTGGCTTTAGCCTCTCCAGATTCTTACTAGCATGTGGTTTGTGGGGTGCCTTGAAGCACAACAGGCAGCTGGCTTGGCAGAGGGAAGGAGGCGAAGCCCAGCTTTGTCTGTTGACATCCTCCCTTTTAGGCTTGCGGATCAGCTCTATCTAGTGGCTCAGCCAGCATATGTGAGGAGCTGCTTTTGAAGAGTTTGCCCTTTCCTGTTTCTCTTCTCTTCACCTCCACAAGGTCACGGAGGCACATATTTGCCCTGTGGCTTATGTGCTGAGAGCTAATGCATCTGGCTTTGGCAGAGTTCTCACTTGCTCTAGCGTTATCTGAAAACATGTCAGTGTGTGAAAGGAGGAAGGGCTCATGTGCCTGGTGTGATGCTCATCTCTGCTCCGTGGCAGGATTCTGAAGAGCATGGTGGTTGTAATAAATTGTAACTATTTGTTCATTGTTTAGAAGGAGGTTTTACAACAATCAGGGTTGAGACATGGTGTCAGACAAATAAATTATGGTAAGCACAAAAGCTTATATGACCCCTTGTGGAACCAGTGTCGGGGCCCTAGCTATCTTACAGGACTATGAAGAGCTGAAGTAAGCAACAAGCTGCTCAGAGGTTTTGAAGGTAAAAGGACAAAGAAAAGATAAGCAGGCGCCTGTAACTTTCTCACAGAACAGCATCCCAAAAAGGGAGTCAACACACCAGATAAGCAAACCCCTGTGATCACTCACAAGGAGACAAACCAAAATAAAGAGACAGAAGAAGACCACGGCCTTCCTCTCCACGACCACCAGAGAGCTTCAGATGACCCCCCCCCCAGCAACTCACACATGCGCGGGACGCACCGGGAGATTACAACACAGACTATAAGGGGGGGACTGTGTGTGAGGGAGGCGCGCGCCGTTGGCGGAGCTGAGACTCCCCGGCCGCCCAGCGCTGTTTTGCTTGTGGCTGCTTACTTAATTAAATAAATTGTTCACATGATTTAACAAACTCTCTGTATGAATTAACCTTCAAGAGAGTAACTTATGACAAATTTGGTGCCGTGACTCGGATGAAGGCAATGGACTGAAAAGCTCTTCGGAAGGGGAGGCGCCCCGCCGAGTTCGGCGGCCTCTGCCGAGAGTGATTTTCACTCAAGCCCTTCACCGACGAACCCTAAATTAGCCACAAGCAAAAGAAGCCGGCAACCCCAAGTAATCTTTGTGCACGAAGACCGAATGAAGACTCAGGATTGAGTAAGTATAGGCCGGTGATCCATTCGGTTGGGGTTGGGTATCCCGGAGTACACGTGAGAGACGTCCAGTAAGGACGAAGCGAGTGCGGACCCCTCGGTAGTGCGTTTCCCATATCCCGCGAGGGACTGGGCCACGAAAAGGGGGAAGCGGTGTGTGTGTGTGTGTGAAGGTACTCCGGAAGATGGGACAGAAGAAAAGTAAGCCTTCTGGTCCCATGGGTGGGGGAGTTTGTAGTGGAGGCTTACCTCCCATTCCGCTGGATAGCCCACTAGGATTGATGATTAAATATTGGAATGATTCCCCTTCTAGGCGGGGAAAAAGTAAAGTTAAGATGATATATTATTGTATTGAAGTCTGGGGCAACAAACCTATAAAAGGAGAAAGTGTTTTCTGGCCCCCTTTTGGTTCATTTGAGGACTGGATATGCCAGGCCCTAAATAGTTACGTAAATTCAAAGGAGCCCTTCAGCTTAGAAGAGAGCGAGTATGCACACCTCTGGATAAATCCGGAGGCGAGAACCCTTTTATACCCATTAAAAGAAAAAGGAGGGCGGGGGAAAAAGAAGCGAGAATTAGAGATCCCATTATCGCCACCCCCTTATATACTCCCTCCTATACCTACGGCCCCTTCTCTTCCCAGGCCGACTGAACTTCCGTCCTCAGGGGAGTCGGATGGCGAGGCTAACCCTAGTCCCCAGAGACCAGTAAATAGGAGTCAGACTAGAGCACAGGGGTTAAGTCTCGAAGGAGGATTATATCCACTGCGGGAAATAGCTATGGAAGGACCCCAACCAGGGACGGGATATGTAGCCATCCCCATTAATTCTGGGGACGTGAGAGATTTTAAGAAGGAAATGGGAAACCTACTAGAAGACCCACTGGGAGTGGCAGAGCAGGTGGACCAGTTTCTAGGACCAAATATTTACACTTGGGAGGAGCTACAGTCCATCCTGGGAATCCTGTTCACAGTTGAGGAAAGAGGGATGATTAGGCGAGCTGGCATGCGAATCTGGGACCAACAACACCAGCAAGGTCCGGCAGCAGATGTTAAGTGGCCGATGCAGTCGCCTAATTGGAATAACCAGGACCCAATCCATCGCGGTCATATGCAAGACTTAAGAACCATTATCATTTAGGGGATAAGGGAATCAGTCCCAAGGGGACAGAATATTAATAAGGCTTTTAATGAACAGCAAAGGCGGGATGAGACCCCGACAGAATGGTTAGAAAAGCTGCGAAAAAGCTTGCAGTTGTATAGTGGCTTAGATCCAGGGACTCCTGTGGGAGGGGCCTTACTTAAAACTCAGTTTGTGGCCAAATCCTGGACGGACATTAGGAAAAAGTTAGAGAAAATAGAGGACTGGCAAGATAAGGGTTTAGATGAACTCCTGAGAGAGGCACAGAAGGTATATGTTAGGAGAGAGGACGAAAAAGAGAAGAAACAAGTACGAATGAATGGTGAAATTAAAAAACAGTTAACAAAACTTATGCTAGAAACTAAGGTGTCCTGGGTAAAATGCTTACCGCTTGCTTTATTAAACATACGAACGCAGCCCCGAACTGATGTGGGGCTTTCGCCTTTCAAAATGCTTTATGGTATGCCATATGATTTAGAGATGCCTCTTGACCACCCCAATTTGCAAGATGCTCAATTACAGCCCTACCAAACACAGTTAATGAGCCGACGTAGAGAGTTACAGAAAAGAGGCCTAGTGGTGCAGCGACCCCCATTAGATATAGCCATACACCGAGTACAGCCCGGAGATAAAGTCCTAATCAAAACATAGAAAGAGACTTCATTAGCACCTCGGTGGGAAGGCCCCTACGTTGTTTTGCTTACTACAGAAACAGCTGTTCGGACTGCAGAAAAAGGGTGGACTCATGCCAGCCGTGTGAAAGGACCGATCCTGGGAGAAGAGTGGAGGGCGGTTGCAGGCTCTGCCGACTTAAAATTAACGCTTAAACGGACTCGATAAGTGTTATTTCCCCTGTCCATGTACCGTAACGAGAGAAGGAGCCCCACTCCTAGACAAAGGCTCTCTAACAGATTCCCCTGAAGAACACTACTGCTGCCGAGAAGAACCAATACCTTGTAGTTCGCTGCAACAGAACTGACAAGCGAGGCAGAGGAGTGCAGACGGTGGGGAGGTTAAGAGGCCAGATAAAACATAACATTAGGAGAAATGGGCCCCGACTATCTCTTGCGGTACACGGGAATTAGCGTTATTATCATGGTCAGCTGTGGTATTCTACAACCACACCACCCCCATCGACCTTTTCGGTGGAGTTTAATTAGATATGAAGATCAACAGATTATACAGCAAGTAACGACAGCAGGTGCCCCTAGTTTCCACACTACACCGTGTAACCTAACTACAGGAACAATGTGTTTCAACCGATCAGGACTTTACTTCTGTCCGAGCTCAAACCCAGGAAGGGGGTATTGTAATTATCCAAATGAATACTATTGTGCATATTGGGGCTGTGAAACCATTGCTACAGACTGGAATCCTGGGGCAGGTCGCGACAAGTTCTTAGAAGTGGGCTATGGACCGCTAGGATGTAGTCGTCGAGCAGATCCCCGCCAAGGATGGCGAGGACAAAATTTGGGATACACAGGACATTATAGGAACGAGGAGATTTGCAAGGTTCTGTATCTAAATGTAACCAAGCCGGAAGATATCAGCTGGTTACTAGGGAAAATGTGGGGCGTTAGATTCTATTCACACGGACCTGATAGGGGAGGCCTCATACTGATAAAAAAAGAGGAGGCCAAGATTTCCCAACCAGTCGGACCAAATAGCGTACTGTCAAAGGGAATCCTAGAGGCCCGACCTACAAAAACCCTTGGGCCAGACCTATCTACAACACCTCCCAACAGCGCAATAGAATCATTCCCTACAGATATAGTCCCCACCATTGCAGGGGAACATAGAATCACATCTGGGAACAGCATATGGAAAGTCATAGATGCTAGTTATCGAGTGTTGAATCAAACAAATCCAAATATAACCAGACGCTGCTGGTTATGTATTAACATAAGACCCCCATATTATGAGGCCATCGGAGATTTAGGCGATCCCGTCTATTCAAATGAAAGTAACCCCTCACAATGCCACTGGGGACAAGAAATCGGGGTAACACTAACCCAGGTATCTGGAAGCGGTAGGTGCGTAGGTACCGTCCCCAGAGGAAAGGGCAGTCTTTGTAACATCATAGAGGATAGCGACCAGTCACACCAATGGTTAATTCCGGCCAACAACACGAGGTGGGCATGCTCATCATTAGGAGTCACTCCATGCTTATCATTAAAACTCTTCAATTCGTCTCATGATTTTTGTGTACAGGTAATAATTATACCAAGGATTCTATACCACTCTGAGGAATATATTTACAGTCACCACACTGTAGCAGATTACCATCTCGAAAAGAGGGAACCAGTCACAACTGTAACCCTGGCCACATTAATGGTTTTAGGGGTTGCAGGAGCTGGTACCGGAGTTGCCTCGCTAGTAAAACAAAGCCAAGAGTTCACCTCTCTGCGTATCGCAGTTGACGAAGATTTGGCCAGGATCGAGCAATCCATTTCGGCGTTAGAAAAATCAGTTAGATCCCTCTCAGAGGTAGTACTACAAAATCGTAGGGGATTAGATTTGGTCTTTTTACAACAAGGAGGGCTTTGTGCCACCCTGCGAGAGGAATGTTGTGTATATGCTGATCACACTGGAGTGGTAAGAGATACCATGATGAAACTCCAAGAGGGTCTAGAAAAACGAAAAAGAGAAAATGAGGCTCGACAGAACTGGTATGAATCCTGGTTTAATCATTCACCTTGGCTCACCACCTTGTTGTCAACCATAGCAGGGCCTTTACTACTGTTAATAATAACATTAACTTTCAGACCATGTATTTTTAATAAAATAATGGCAATTGTAAAAAGCTGCCTAGAAGCTGTACACCTAATGCTGGTACGTGCTAAGTATGAATCACTTGAATTAGACGATGATGCGGACGCATTAGCATTGAGTCGCCGGGCGCTCCAGGAATTCAATGAACAAAATAAGTAACCAAAAAGAAAAAGGAGGGATTGTAATAAATTGTAACTATTTGTTCATTGTTTAGAAGGAGGTTTTACAACAATCAGGGTTGAGACATGGTGTCAGACAAATAAATTATGGTAAGCACAAAAGCTTATATGACCCCTTGTGGAACCAGTGTCGGGGCCCTAGCTATCTTACAGGACTATGAAGAGCTGAAGTAAGCAACAAGCTGCTCAGAGGTTTTGAAGGTAAAAGGACAAAGAAAAGATAAGCAGGCGCCTGTAACTTTCTCACAGAACAGCATCCCAAAAAGGGAGTCAACACACCAGATAAGCAAACCCCTGTGATCACTCACAAGGAGACAAACCAAAATAAAGAGACAGAAGAAGACCACGGCCTTCCTCTCCACGACCACCAGAGAGCTTCAGACGACCCCCCCCCAGCAACTCACACATGCGCGGGACGCACCGGGAGATTACAACGCAGACTATAAGGGGGGGACTGTGTGTGAGGGAGGCGCGCGCCGTTGGCGGAGCTGAGACTCCCCGGCCGCCCAGCGCTGTTTTGCTTGTGGCTGCTTACTTAATTAAATAAATTGTTCACATGATTTAACAAACTCTCTGTATGAATTAACCTTCGAGAGAGTAACTTATGACAGTGGTGAGCTGGGTGAAGGAGATCACACAGTATCCCAACATCTGTGCAGCCAACCAGGTGATTCGCTTTTACCGCTGGCTCCGCTCTCCTTCCTCACTGCTTTATGACCGAGCTTTGCATCGCCCTCTGCACAACATGATGAAGAAGCTTTTCCTACAGTAAGTGAAAATGGAGCTTGCCATGCCCTGTGCGTGGAGCAGACAGATGTAGCCATGGGTGGGACTCTACTGGCACCCATAGCTGGGTCTTTTTGAGCCCCTGTGGCACAACCTCTGGAAAGGCCCAGTAACTTCCGGATGCATAGCTGGTCCAACTTTTGTTGGAGTGCCTGCCATACTGTGGTTGGAGCTCCCTTAGATGGCAAGACCAACGCATTTGACTTCTGGTTGTGCTGGAGCAGTATATCATTGTATGTTGTGTTGTGGTTTGCTGTTCCCTGTTTAATGGCAGCTAAACAGCAGCAGTTCCTCCAGCCTACTGCCTCCAGCTCCTGTGTTCTGCTTGTAGGTTAGTGGCCGAGTTCAAGCATCTTGGCTCTTCAGTGGTTTATGCCAACTGCAACCAGATCATCTTGTGCACCAAGAAACAGCAAATTGAGGATGCCATCAGCTACATGGAGTGTATCATCAACAGGTGGGGCACACTTGGCTGCCAAAGGATACGCTCAGCAAGCCAGGCCTGGAGAAAATCTTCTGGAGGCTGAGCTAAGACATGGCTCAAGGTGTGGAAGGAGGATGCTGATTGTTTGCCTCTTCTTGGTCCTCAGCACTGCATTTCTTGCAAAGTTAGCTCTGGAAGAAAGGGGACAAGGTCACCTGGTTCTCTCACCATCATGCCCAGAGTAGGGATCTGTCCCTTAACTGTGCTGTATGGGGCAATATTCCAAAAATATCGGTACAATTCAATCTAAAGAGACCTTTAGGAGAATGTGAGCAGTTGCGCTCTGCCCAGTCTCTTATACTCTGGCAGCTCTCAGCATCCCAGCTATGATGTGTAGGCTCCTAAGAGAGGCATCTTGACACAAGAGGCAGTTGAAGCTTGGGTATGATTCCTCTGCAGCCCTTAGTTCTGCTAATGACTGCTCTGCAGCCTTTTGTACTGAGTCCATTCGCTGAAGCATGGTTGGATGTGAGAAGTGAACTGCTCTCTTGCTAACATCACCTGCTCCTCATTGCCTCCCATGGAGAAGGTTATTAGCTAGGGAAGATGCCAACATTGTGTGTGACTGCAGTCTCTTCCCTCCAGCATCCACTCAAAGGAGATCTTTCTGACTATTTCCTTCTGCCGCTGCTGGGAATTCCTGATCTGGATGGATCCAGCAAATTACGGAGGTATCAAGGGAAGAGTGCATTCTAGCATCCACTCTGGGGAGGTAAGAGATGGGAAGTGCTCAGTCCTGCAGAGACAGGGGTGCAGTGGGTTGAGTTGAGCAGGGAGCTATTGGTTTGGATATAGGGAATTGCTATGATATCACCAACCGAAAGCCTGGGCATGGCTTGTGCTCCATTCCAGCAGGACACTAGCAAGAGTTAAGTGTTGGATGAGGACAGTGAGGAAGAAGAGGAGAATAAGGAAGAAGAGGAGGAGGATGGAGAAGCAAATGTGGAGGACTTGCTAGAGAATAGTTGGAACATTGTGCAGTTTCTCCCCCAGGCTGCTTCCTGTCAGAACTGCTTCCTCATGATTGTGTCTGGTGAGTGCAGTCTGCTGCTCACCTGGTCCTACTTTGAATGTTACCTCTGGTGAGTAGAGCTATCCCCACCCTGCTGCTGCCCAAGCCATATGCACAGCATTCCCCACAGCTTCTTGAAGCTCTGTGTGCTACTGAGAAGGTTCTGATGTTGATCCAAAGAACCCCTTAGAGTCAAAGACTGCACTGTGCTAGATGTGGTACAGAAGGGACCACCTCCATGTCTGTAAATATCATTGTTTGGGTGGTTTCAGCACCAGTGTGAACTCTCAGAGAGGGGAAAAATGTCATTAGTTCCTGATTAGTCATTGGTGCCCCAGGAGGGTCAACAAGCACAGTAGCACTTGTGCCACTCTCCCATCGTGGACTGCATCTGGAGCTTTTCTTATGTGTCTCTGCAGCCTACATTGTGGCTGTGTACCACAGCATGAAGGAGGAGCTGCAGCACAATGCCCCTGGGAGCGCTCCCATCAAGAGGAGAGCCACGAGCCAGGTGTCCTGGGAGGCATTGGGAGAGACAGGAGCCATGCCTGGTGAGTACGGTTAGCCACAGTTAGCCATGGGAGAGCTGTGAGCAGCACTGCTGAGCCAGTCCTGCAGCAGGAAGAGAGCTGCCCACCTTGCTGCCCCCACATGCTTCCATATGGCTCAAGAGCTCTCTCTGCTCCTCCTCTCCAGGCATGATCACTTTCTCACAGGATTACGTGGCCAACGAGCTCACGCAGAGCTTCTTCACCGTCACTCAGAAGATCCAGAAGAAGATGGCCGGTTTCCGTAATGCCACTGAGCCCTCAGACATGTTCCCAGTGCTACCTGGCTCCTACTTGCCACTCAACAACCCAGCTCTAGAGTTCATCAAATATGTCTACAAGGTTAGTGGGGTGGGCCGTGTTTTGGGGTTTTTTTTATTTGTTTTTTGTTTTTTTGTAAATAATCTGTTAGAATTCTACAATCAATTTGTAGATGGGGGAGATGCGAGAGTCCCCGTGAGGACCATCTTCTCTGCTGGTGGCCTTACCTAACACTTTCTCCTGTAGGTGTTGTCCCTGGATGCCAGTATAACTAACCAAGTAAACAAATTGTGCTTGAACCTGCTGCACCTCATTGAGGTGGGTGAGTTCTCAGAAGAAGCCCAGTTTCAGGACCCTTGCCACTCCTACGTGCTCCCTGAAGTCATCTGCAGGAAGTGGAATTTTCGCAGGGACTTGGATATGTGCAAGGACCCTGTCCTCTCGCAGGTACAACCTTCCTTTCCCAGGAAATCCCTTTTGCCCTGGCTGCATGCATGAAGTCCCTTTTGGGGACACCAGAAGCCCTAGCATGGTTGTGCTCTCAGCCTGTCATTCACTCACATGTTGTCTGTCTTTCTCTCTCTCTCTCAATCCTTTTGCTTTGAAGGTCTGCTTGGTTCCATGACAATGGTAAACCTCCCTTCAGGGTTATTTTCTGCTCATCCCCTTTCCTAGCTGCCTGTTACAGTTTGAGGTGTCCTGGTGCTTTGGCTGATGCTTTATCCCCTCACGAAATTGGTTATGGCTTCCTGGCACTTGGGGCTCTCAGAATGCTCTTGTTAGGCTGCGAGGGCTGAGGCTGCACCATGCTTTCTCTTGGGAAGAGTCACACTTGTGTTCATCTTCCTTCTCTCTGCCCCTCGGATGGGTCAGTGCTGCCCAGTTGTGTATGCTCCAACTGCCAGGCCCAGTATGACTCGGATTCCATTGAAATGGCACTGGTGGAAGCGCTGCAGAAGAAGCTAATGTCCTTCCTGCTGCAGGACCTGGTGAGTGCTGGGCTGCCGCGCTGCAGGAGCCTGCCCTTGATGTGGCAGGCTGCAGCAGGAGGGCTGAGGCTGCTCTCTGCTCCTTGGAACCAGAGCAACCCAACTTTACCTCTGTGACTGATGTGATGCAGTGGGGATATGATGAGGAGAGTTTGGCTCGAGCACTCTCCACTTCTTCTCAGCACATAGCTGCAGCCTTTTGCTGGCTGGCTGAGGCTTGACCCATTGACCTTGTATCCGTGGTGTGTCCCCAGAGAGCCCTGTCAAAGGACTGAGCTGCTCAGCCTTGTCTGCTATCCCAGCTAAAACCCCTTTGCCTCTAGATGTGCAAGAAGTGTCATGGTGTGAAGGAGACACCTATGCCTGTGTACTGCAATTGTGCTGGATATTTTGCCCTCACCATTTCTTCCCAGGTATGTGTGCATCCTGCCACCAGGTCCAGCCTCCTGGCAGCAGCTCCTCTGTAACAGCCAGTGAAAAACCCAGTGATAACTTGTCTCTTTCGGCCCATCTGGCACAAGTTCATCTCTGTGTGCTTTCTGGACGTTTAGTCATTGCTTTGTGCCCAAGCCAGCCAGTCCTGCCTGAGCAGCTTGCAGAGCTTCTCTTGGCCTGCACACCTGTGGATAGCATGGCTGCAGGGTGGCAATGCTGGATCCCAGGGATTTCTACGTCTGCGTGAGATGGGTAATGCTTGGCTGCTGAAGGAAGTGGGTGGCAGAGCTCTGCCTGTGCTTTCTGCCAACCGTGAAGGCCTGCCCTGTGTGGGCAAGGTAGCCGTGAGGTGCAAACCTCAGGCCAGGGAGGCTGGCTCTCCTGAGACTGCCCTGCTGGGGTGCTCTGCTTGCCTGTGCAGAGCAGCATGGCAAGGGCTGTTTGCAGGTGGCTGCCGCGGCTCCAATGTGTCACTGAGGACCTGACGCTGTCCTCATCCCATCCCTGCCTTTGGGATGCTTTCAGCTTTCCTGAGCTGTGCAAAGCCCAGATTAGCAGGTTCTGCTGGCACTCACAGAGAGCAGGGTGTTGGTGCTTGCCCTGGCATGACTCCCCGCCCACCACCTCCACCCTCTCCTGTGCCACAAAGCAGCTGTGCTGGAGCCTATGCTCTCCAGAAGCTGCATGGGACAAGGTGACGGAGGGGCCATGCCCGCAAGCCGGGGGAGATACAGCAGAGATGCTGGGCATGTGTTGCTGTACAGGGCAAGGCAAGTGTGGCAGCTCTCTCTTAACTGTCCATCCACTCTGCCTGCCTTTGGTGGCTCTGAGATTACCTCTTTGCCCACACATTGCTCCACACCATGATCTCCTGGGAGCATGATTGGAAGTGGAGCAGAAGGATAGGAAAGAGGAGGCCCAGCTGGAGCACTGCAGTGGCAGATCCCAGGGACTTCCAGAGCTGCAGGAGATGGATGACACGTGCCTGGTGAACAAAGTAGCCGAGCAGAGCCCTTCCCATCCTGCCTGCTGCCCTCAAATACCTCAAATGGCAACAGAGCCCTGTGTCTCCTAGCCCCATGTGCTGGTGCCCACAGATGGTGCTAGGGAGCACTTGTTCCACTCAGGTTCCCGGGGGCCAAGTGCTGGCTTGCCAAAGCGGACACAAACAAACACACACACACTCACACTCTTCAGCAGCAAGCAGTTTATTTGTAAGTATTTACAAAGAGACTGACCTGACGGAAATCTCAAGAAGGAACACTCCAATGCTTGTCCCGATCATCTGCATGATGAGAGAGAGACAGTCAACAGGCACAATCCTTTTGGGCGTCCCTGAGGAGGCAACGTGGCCCTCTGTTGTGTAGCAGCCTCCCTCTCCTTTGGAAAAGTTCCGGTGTTTATGGTTATTCGAGGTAGGCGGGAGTCCCGGCACATGGGCCCGGCAAGTGCAGGGAGTTTAGTCCAACTCCGCCCCAGTTGCTTAACCGGGCTATGATACTGCGCATATGTGCAGATTTATTTTGGGGGCCACATTGACTTTGGGGTTCGCTATTTCATTACTCTTCAACTTCAGACCTTCTTGCTGACTGTTTCTCACAGTTATTCTGTGGCTGGAAGCCACCGAATCTGTTCGCTGTTCTTTCTCACAGATTTCCAGGACCTTGTTAGTTACTTATTCGTATTCTGCTTAACACTGCAGTGTTGTTCTAGACACCCAAATTTCCCAACAGACCATTCCCACCAAGTATCACATAGTACGGTTACAAAAGTTACAGCACGGGCCATTCCCACCAAGTATCACCTAGTACGGATACAAAAGTTGCAACACAGACCATTCCCACCAAGTATCACTTAGTACGGATACGAAAGATGCAACACAGACCGTTCCCGCCAAGTATCACGTAGTACGGATACAGCACTCTGGGTCTGAGAGGCAAGGAGATCACTGATAGCTCCTTTTCCTGTCCTTTCCTTGTACATCTATGTTCATCCTTCAGAAGGGCTACCAGGAATGGGAGACAAGCCCGCAGAGCTCTGTCAGCACCAAAGTCAAGGGTGTGACACAGTCACCAAGCAAGCTGTGGGATGTTGGGGTGTACTTAGCCCACTACCCCCCCGCCTCCGCTCCACACCCACCCCTGGCCGAGTTGAGGCTCCGACCTTCCTTTCTCCCTTCTCTTCTCTTGTCTTGCTTGCTTTGGGTGGCCTGTTGCAGCAGTAGATGAACAGCAGACTTTCTGCAAGGGCTTCCCAACTGCTCCTTCACCCAGATGGACCCAGCAAAGGAAGCTATCCTGTGTGGTGGTCCACGCTGCCTGCATGGGGACTGCTGTGTTCCCTCCTCCAGGCCCAGCACTGTCCTTGGCTCCCGCTGAGGCAACCACAGCTGCATCCCAGCCACATTGGGACTGCATGTTAGGTCACCTTTGCAGTGCTGTGCGACAGGCTCAGCGGAGCTTGGGGAGCTTGGCACGTAGCACCGGGCAGGGCCCTGTGGCCTTAGCCAGGCAGGTGCGCCATGCTCTGCCTGCCCTGACAAGCAGCATCAGGCCTCTGTGGTTTTGGATGTTCAGGGCAGGAGAGGGCACTTTCAGATCAGGTCAGGGGAAGCTCTGACATTCACCTCCTTGTTTGCCAGGGCTATTATTGCCAGCTGAAGCTATTTGTAGCAGAGGGCAGATCAGCTTTGTATTGCCCCAAAGCTTGCAGGAAACAGATTGAACCTTGCCAGACTCTGCAAGTGAGAAGCGGGAAGAAGAACGTGCCTTTGATGCTGGGCTCTGTTGCGGAGGAGAGGCACTCTCTCAGCTTTTCGTCTTTCGAGGCAACCGCATGACTTTGGTGGGGCACTTTCAGATGTGGCAGCTGCCCCAGGCCTGTTGTGTGGCCAGAGTGGAGATGGCCTGGTGCACTGGGGCAGGATCTTAGCTTTTTCAAGGGGTGCCATGGGAGAGAGGATGAGTTTGCAGTGGTTTTGGCCAAGTGCTTTTGAAATTACCAAGCTGGTCTGTGGAAGAGCTTGGGCTGGCCTCAAGCATTGCCAGTGTGGACAAGGCTTGCAGCCGCCACCCAGCATCACCTGGCCAGTGTGTCAGACCTGCTTGATGGCCTCTCTCACACAGAGAGTCTCGGAGCCTTCCACTACCCCCAAAAGTCTTGTCACAGAGATGTTGAGCCAGATGAATCCCCCCTAGGTGGCAACAGTGAGGCCACATCTGGAATGCAGTGCCCTGTGCAGGGACCATGAGAGCTGCCAGTAAGCTGGAGTAAGTGCAGCAGAGCCCATGAAGATGGTCAGGGCTGGAGAATACAACATAGGAGGAAAGGCTGAAGGAGCTGCGTTTGTTCTCTCGGGAAAGGATAATGAAGGGGGATCTAAGACAGTGATCCAGCACCCGGAGCAGGATATGGAGGCAGACTCTTCTTAGAGGTGCTCAGTGAAGGCACAAGAGGCATCTGGCATGAGGTGCCCCTGGGGGAATTAGAACTGGTAGAAGGGAAACTATTCTTGTGCCTGAGAGTGGTGCAGCCCTGGGAGAGGCAGCAGAGAGGTGGGAGCCCTGTGTCCTTGGAGAGGTTCAAAACATAGCTGGACAAGGTCCTGAGCAGCCTGCTTTGCGTGGAGTTAGCCCTGCCTAGAGCAGAGGGGTGGACTAGAGGCCTGCAAACCTCCTGCCCACCTCAGGCTTTCAGCGATCTGTAATTAAAAGCAGCAAGAAGCCATGGAGAAATGACTTTGAAGGCAAAATGCTTCTTGCTGTTGCACTGCAGCAGATCGGAGCTTTCATGGGGCAAGTGATTTGGGGACAACGGTGACCCTGGTGTGAGGACACAGTGCTGGAGTGTGTCCCTGCCACTGCCATTCTCGACAGTATTTGTTTCCAAAGAGCAAAGGTTGACTCAAGCCTGATGGGTACATGGTACAGCAGCTCTGCCCTGTGTGCTGCCTGCAGAACCAGCTCCAGATTCAGCAAAGTGCTGCCAGGGGGTGCTTTCCACAGCAGTGCAAAGTCACGGCTTGCGTGTCCCTGTGTGAATAGGCATGCATAGGTGGTGGTATGAGCACAGGGGTGAACCTATGTTCACTGTCCCAGTGTGTGTGTGTGTGTGTGTGTGTGTGTGTGCCCCTGTGCGCGTGCATGTGCAAATGCATGTGTGCACAGCTGCACGTGACTCTACATGAGAATGCATGTGGTCTCATCTCCATGTGCATACGCTTGTGTGTGCCTGTGTCAAAGCATAGCTCTGCCTTCCTACAAATAGCATCATCTCAGCTGGTTGCTTCGTAGGTCGGGAGCACCTTCCGCATCCTTGCGTGGGTGGAGTTCAGCCCTGCCCTGATAATAGAGCCCTGCCCTGAGGTGAGGTGGGCCTGGGAAGAGGAATGGAGAGGATGGTGGGTTACAGAGATGCATGGAGCTGCCAGCAGGGACCCCAGGACAGTCAGTGTGGAGCTGCACGTGGACGTGATGTTGGTGCCTGTAGCTCTCCTCTGCCGCTACCACTTTGTGGCAGGAATCTGCATGCCTCCCTTGGCTTGGGCACTGTTTGGGGGCTGCTGAGTGAGGGATCACGGGAGGGGAGATGTGTGGAGACTGAGTGGAGCTTGCTGGCGGATGCAGAGACCTGGGGAATCCCTGTGAGCACAGCTACCCCTGGCTCAGTTCCCATGCAAGGAAATGGAGACGAGGGTTGACTGTCTACTCCGGAGGACACACCAAGGAAAGCCATGCTAGAGTAGGGCCACCGCAGGCACACTTAACAGCTGCTTACCCCAGGCAGCTTGCAAGGGCTGGCACCTGTGCAGAGATGGGGAAGCACATGGGGTACCCTGTCCCCTCTGCAGCCACAGCATAGGACTACCAGGTGCATGTCCTGTTCTCATCATGTCCCCCTTGACCCTGCAGGGGCTAACAGTTTGCAGTGCTGTATGCAACTGCGACCATGACTGCACCCCTGGCGACATGGACATGTTGGGCCACGGGGAGCTGGGCATGTGCAGGGACAAGTGATCTGTGCAGCACGGCACACTGGGCAGGATCCCATTTGCCAGGAAGTTCAGCATTGTGTGTTCATCCTCACAGGGCAGAAGACAGTGCGCTGCGTACCCAGTGCTGGCGGCACCGAGAAGAGCTGTGAGATGCTGGCTTGGTGTCCAGTGGAGGAAGCGAGTGTCGAGTGTGGGCCCCAAGGATGGGTTGTGACCCTGGGGAGGATATTCCTCGGCTAGGATGGAACAGGCACCAAAAGGCTGGCCCGTCTTCGAGGTCCTGTTGGACACCAGGGGATGCTCTGGTCGGGACACCTCTGGGGGTGCTCTTGAGAGGTTTGGCCCCTTCAGCAATAGGCCATGGCCTAGGGAGGGGGTGCCATGGCACAGGGATGCCACTTTCCAATGGCAGCATGGGAGCGAACTCTTGCCCTTTCTGCAGTGACCTGGGGCAAGCCTGGGGCAGCGTGGGGCATGTGGAAACAGAGCAAGGGGCAGGCAGCCATCCTGGGCCATGGCCCGGGCATGGCCGTGCAGCGGGAGGCACAGGTGCCCTGGGGTGCTGGGCACAGGGGCTGCAGCAGGGCTGGCAGCCCCGGGGCCTTATGCCATGCCGACGCCGGGCCGGCAGACGGCTGGCAGGGAGACTGCAGCGCGGCCCCGGGGCCCCCATGTTGCAGCACTATGACTCGGCAACACAGTCACAGTGCTCGCGGCACGAGCAGGGCTATAGGGCGCCCGCGCCCCTGCCGCTCTGCCAGGCTCCGCAGCCGGCTCGCAGCTGGCTGCCGCCCAGTGCCGAGGCTCTCTGCAGGCTGTCCTTGGGCGCAGGCGCACCCACCGCCACGAAGGCAGCAGGGCTCTCGACAGCCACCCAGCGCGATGTTGTCGCAAGACGTGCGGGGGCATGGCTGCCTGCACCTCAGGCTGCCAAACGATGGACGCGTTCAGCAGCTGCACCTCCCTTTGGTATGGAGACCTCTTTGTGGCCTTCCTCTGACCTTACTCCCAGCTCTTGCTTTGCACCTTCTCTGCCCTGCTTTGGTGCTCAGAGCACTCCCTGCCGTGGCCGTGCCCCGTGCCTCGCAGGCTTGGAAAGTGCCTGTGTCTGCTGCTTCACTCCCTAACACTGCCTAACGCTGCCTCCTGTGCTGGCTGCCTCTTCCCCAACACAAATAGGCACGACCAACCCCTTCCTCCTGCAGCCCTTGACCCCTTCCAGCACCGGCTCTAAGACTGGCTCTTTGGCTTGCCTGAGCCTCAGAAAGACTGTGGATCCTCTTCCTCTTCCGCCTGACACTCCTCCAAAGACGCACAGAGCAATACCAAGTGACAGCAAGGTTTTCACAGTGTTTTCACACTCAGGAAAGCAGAGGGAGGTCAGCACCTGCCAGCTCCAGGTCTCTTCTAAGCTGCCTCAGCTGAGCTGACGCAAAGGGGCCAAGGCAAGCAGGCTTTCTGCCTTTATTGTTGTACTCGTGTGGCGCTGCTGGGCACAGCTGGCCTGTGCAGCCTCCTGTGGGAAATGGAAGTGACCCCTGCCACCACTGTCAGCAGCCATTCTTGTGCGAGCGCAGACTGTGCCCAGGAATTTGCTCACAGGCAGGCAGCAGGCTGAAGCTCACAGCTGATTCAGCCCTCGTGTACCGTCTGATCGTGGAAGGTTTTCACTGGAAGAGCTTGCTGGAGGCCCTCCGATCCAATCTGTGCTCTGGGTAGGCTTGGATTCAAAGCCGGATGTAACTTTGGTCTTTCAGAGACTGGAGCAAGCCCTTGGGAGTGGGAGAAGACCCCTCACATGCACCTCGAGCTCCCCAAGGGCTCCAGGCCTTTTCAGCTGGAGATCAGTGGAGAAAGTTAACTCGATGGCCCACAAAGAGCAAGGGCATCCATTCTTGGAGCTGGAGACCATTCCAAAGCTCCACATGCCTATCTGCTTTGGTGCCACATGCAGCACCCAGGAAATGCAGGCCATGCGATGCGAAGATGCTCCAAGTGGTCATCGTCAGTGTCATACGTCTCGGGTAACACTCTGGAGCACCTGGCCAGGTGGTCTCCCGCAGGGCCCAGGAAAGAGTTTTTTTCCCCAGGCTCTATCAGGTCTGTGTGGGGGGATTGAGGTTTTTTTTGATTTTGCCATGCTCTGGAGCCCCTAAAGTGGCTTCAGTTTGAGAGAGAGAGGAAAGGAGCTGGGCAGCGCTAGTGCCCCCCGGTGGGCGTGAGAAGCATCCCAGGGCTGGCCGGGAGGCAGGCCTTGCTCACATGCGCAGGGAACAGCCGATCGCCAGCTTTGGGGTCAGGAAGGAATTTTCCCCCAGCACAGATTGGCAGCAGTGCCTGGGGGTTTTTCGCCTTCCTCTGCAGCACTGAGCATGGCCCACTCCCAGGGCTCCTCGGAGTGGAGTGCCTGCTCTTGCAGCACCAAGACACCAGCTGTGCCCTGCAGCTCTCTCGCTCTCTGCCCTGGGGCAAGCTCAGGCACTTCCATGCATTCCATATGCTTGGGCTGTTCTGCCTTGTGCAAAACAATGTGCGTTTGCAAAGGCTCCAGGCTTGATGCTGCATCAGGAAGCAGCTGCCACTTGTCAGCTCTCTCTGCATGTAATAAAAGTGCAATGTTTGTAGCCTCTGCTGGCTCTGCTGTGTGTGTCATGTGAGTCGTGGCTGTGGCCTGAGTGCTTTGTCGTGCAGCTGTGCTGTCAGGAAGCGCAGGTACCCTGCTGCCTGCAGGGCCTGTTGTGGGGCTTGCAGGGTTGCTCTGTACCACAGTGCTACCGCAAAGCATGCTCAGTTGCTGTCTCGTGAGCATTGAGTCAAGCCACTGGAACTGAGAAATGGATCCCTTGGGTGCCTTGCGGTCCACAGGTGTTTCTCTCCAATAGACCACGTCTGTTCCTCTTGCTGTGGCCCAGGGCTATGTCTCGCCATCCCTGCCACTCATCGCCAGCACAGGAAGGCCAGGACTGGCCCCACAGCGCGTTCGGGCACACAATTGCCTGCAATGACTGTGAGCAACACACTCCACCCAGAGCCCTGCAGGAAACGCTAGCACCCCCTACCTTGCCTGGCAGAGTGTGCTCCCAAGACTCTTTCCCCACAGGCACGCATGTGACACAAGGCTCTTCCCAGAGCCCAGACCCTCCGCAGGGGGCTTCCCACCTTGCAGCCCCAGTGCCTGCCATACTGCCACACACCCTCTGGCTCCAGCAGCGCTCTCTGTCCCACTCTTGGAAGCCAAGCCAAGCCAAGGCTGCCAGGGAAGGTGACAGTGGGCTAAGCAGAGGCTGCAGGCAGGACAACACCTCTGTCACCACCACCTTCCCCACAATCCCCCCTCCAGCAGCATCACTCTTTGGCATGCTCAGACTGCTGTCCAGCCCAAAGGCTTCATCAGTGGCAAGGGTAGGAGGAGAAGCTGCTCCCTGCGGAGAGCCCTCAAACCTGCACACCTACACCCAGTCCCAGGCTGGCACCCCACATCTTGCAGTCGGCCTGCTAGGGTATGGCTCTGACAAGTTCCCGATGGCATCTCTCTGCCATGCATGTCTCTACTCTGTCTGAACCCTGCTGGTACCTCCACCACCTCCTGTGGAGCAACTCTCTCCAGTTCAGGGCCAAAAGACAAGGAAGAACTGCCTTTTACCTGCTTTAACCCAGTCTTCCGCCAGTTTCACTGTGCCACTCCAGTTCCCCCGCAACATTTGCTGAACGGGAGCTCGACACACAGCTAACCCACTACTTTCTTGGCCCTGTAGCCTGCATCGCCCCTTTCTCCTCCCCTCCAACCTGTAAACCAGCCGTCCTACCTCTGCTCCCCAACGCTTCCTGCAGCCCCTGTCTGTGCCCTGCTGGCAGCCCTGTGCCTTACCTGCCAGTCCCTTCCCTCGCCTCCAACCCCTGTCCCTCATCTGCAGCCCCCATGCCCTGCCTGCAGCCCCAATCCCTTGCCTGCAGCCTCTTTCCTCTCCCTCTGCCCCACCCGTGGTGCTGTGCTGCGAGTGCCAGCTCCAGGCTCCTCCACTCGTGTCCATGCCAGTCCCTCGCTGTGGTCCCCATGGCACAGCAGGGGTTGTGTCTGTGCCGGGTCGGGGCTGTGTGGCGGCTGTGGGGTGTCATTGGGGGTGGGCAGGTGGGGTCAGTGCTTCCTGCTCCAGTGGTTCCCTGAGCCATGCCGTGCCATGCCAATCCCGGCAGCAATGGGTGCCCGGCATTGCCTGTGGGCGCTATACAGCTACTCCAGCCCACAGATGATGGTGGTGAGGAACTGGCGCCTCGGCACCGTGCACCGTGCGCTACAGCTCCTCGTCCTGCTTGACTTGGTCAGGCGAGTGTGGGGCTGGGACCTGCTGCCTCCCGGTGTGGGCATCGCTGCGACGCGGTTTATCTGCGCTCCCCACACAGCCTCTGCGCAGCCCCACAAGTTGCCAGGGCAGCTTCTCTTGCCTCTGCCGGGAGAGGGGGGGAGGTGACTTCAGCTAAAGCCATAGTGCTCCAAGAGGGGGGTGCAGTGTCTCTGTCCTGCCCTGAGGGTGATCTCCCCATGCCCTGTCCCATTGCTCCAGTCCCTTCACACCCTGCTCTTAGGGCCACTTTTCTTGTACGCCTCTGACTGGGACCCCTGCAGGGGTGCTGTCCCTAAGCCTTGTCCCATTTTTCCCATGTGGCCTGCACACCTGTGGATAGCACGACTGCAGGGTGGCAATGCTGGATCCCAGGGATTTCTACGTCTGCATGAGATGGGTAATGCTTGGCTGCTGAAAGAAGTGGGTGGCAGAGCTCTGCCTGTGCTTTCTGCCAACCGTGAAGGCCTGCCCTGCGTGGGCAAGGTAGCCGTGAGGTGCAAACCTCAGGCCAGGGAGGCTGGCTCTCCTGAGACTGCCCTGCTGGGGCGCTCTGCTTGCCTGTGCAGAGCAGCTTGGCAAGGGCTGTTTGCAGGTGGCTGCCGCGGCTCCAATGTGTCACTGAGGACCTGACGCTGTCCTCATCCCATCCCTGCCTTTGGGATGCTTTCAGCTTTCCTGAGCTGTGCAAAGCCCAGATTAGCAGGTTCTGCTGGCACTCACAGAGAGCAGGGTGTTGGTGCTTGCCCTGGCATGACTCCCCGCCCACCACCTCCACCCTCTCCTGTGCCACAAAGCAGCTGTGCTGGAGCCTATGCTCTCCAGAAGCTGCATGGGACAAGGTGACGGAGGGGCCATGCCCGCAGGCTGTGGGAGATACCGCAGAGACCATGACCGTGGGCATGTGTTGCTGTACAGGGCAAGGCGAGTGTGGCAGCTCTCTCTTAACTGTCCATCCACTCTGCCTGCCTTTGGTGGCTCTGAGATTACCTCTTTGCCCACATATTGCCCCACACCATGATCTCCTGGGAGCATGATTGGAAGTGGAGCAGAGGGATAGGAAAGAGGAGGCCCAGCCGGAGCACTGCAGTGGCAGATCCCAGGGACTTCCAGAGCTGCAGGAGATGGATGACACGTGCCTGGTGAACAAAGTAGCCGAGCAGAGCCCTTCCCATCCTGCCTGCTGCCCTCAAATACCTCAAATGGCAGCAGAGCCCTGTGTCTCCCAGCCCCATGTGCTGGTGCCCACAGATGGTGCTAGGGAGCACTTGTTCCACTTAGGTTCCTGGGGGCCAAGTGTCCGCTTTTGCAAATCAGCACTAATGTTGGAGAAATACTGTGAGAAAAACCTTGCAAATAGTTAACAAGACTCAAGGGCAAGGTGGAGAGAAAAGCAGTACTGCAAAGGATAACCAGCTCCGGCTGAAGAACCTGGGTGAAAGCACAGCACCTTGAAGAATGTGAGGGGTAGGTAAGACAAAAACAGCAGAATAACCCAGAAGTGACCTTAGATTCAATAAGGCTTATTAACATATTAAACTTCACACTCCTAAATCAATAATGAGATGGAAATGACATGATAATGATGTTACCGCCTCTTCTTCGCTTCCTATGCTAATTAACAGGAATGTGAAAGCGTAAGCAGAGAGCGATTACCTGAGGTAATGAAATTGTAACCAATAGAAAGATTTGTATAAAGTACTCCCTGAAAAGTGTGTATAAATCAAGAACAAGAGGGGGAGAAGGTGTGCTAGCTTTGTGGATTTGCCACCTAGCACCCATCTCCATGCAGAAATGAAATAAACAAATATCTCGACCCTTCTTTCTAATATCCTGAGCTGACTGACCACTGAAGAGCACATTAAACAGTCTTTGATTCGTTTCCTCTTTTGGATCCAGCTCTGTCCATTTTCTGGCTGCTTCGCATAATCTTTCATAAAAGGCTGAGGGATTTTCTTCTTTGGTTTCGGAACCCCGTTCCAAACCCCGTATAAAATTAGCTGTTGATACTGCCTCAAGAGCGCCCTACTCCCACTCGGAATGGAAGGATAACCATTTTCCCTTCCCGAAAAGGAAACCTTAATGGCAGCCCCAATGAGGATATCTCCGGGAGACTGGGAGATCAACAGTGTTAGGACCAGCACAAGGCATACACTTTACTAGTGCTAAAATATAATCAGTCAGGGTTTATTGAAGGCTCTCTCTTCTGCCCTGTGTCATCTTCCAAGAAAGAGAAGAAAGAGCATCCTGAACAGCCATAAATGAAACCCAAGTGTTTCCCAAAGCATCTCCTGGCTGTGTCTTCACTGGCCTCTTGATGTGCTGGGAACCTCCTGGCGCCTCCCCTGCTCTTGGGGAATGTGCTTTTCTGCTACCAGGAACTGACCCAGGAAACCCAGAGGGAAAAGGGAAAATCCCCCTCCCCACACCAGACGGGAGTGTGCAGGGTTGTTTGATTCAGCACTGCCTACAAGAACACAGGACATGTAGTTCAGATTTCTGCCTGCTGCTCAGTCCTGATGTTCAAAAAAAAAAAAAAACCCCACAGTCCAGAAGCACCTACAATGGCTGGATTTGTTTTATTCAAAGTTCAAAAATACCAACTGCCAACAACAGCATGGCAATGAGGTGGCCAAGAAGTTACAGTGACGCACTGCTAATCTATTCTGCACTGTGCTCAATCAACATCCTCATCAAAGATGCTCCAGTTCCTGACTCCAGCCCAGCCCAGAAGGAGTCTTTGGGGGCAGTGGGTGGTCTGCAGTCACTGTCCCCACAGGCAAGCATTTTCAAGGTCGTTCTCAAAGCTGCCCAAGCAATCACCTGCTTCTCCCCACTCCTCTCACTTGAGCTCAGTCACAACAAAAGCCGAACATCTCTGGAGGGTACATCTTGTGAGCTGGCTCTGGGACAGCAGATCTGCTGGTGCCTGGGACATGTATTTTGCTATGGGACATCCTTTCTGGACCATATGGGACGGCCAGAGAAGCTGAAGAGCAGCACGGAGGACGCATGTGTGTCTTGCTGAAGCTGAGCTGAGCTGAGCTGTGCCATCCCCCTCCCTGATAGAAAGGACAGAAGAGGGACCAGCATGCATCCACACTGAGTGGTCACGTCTGTACATCTCCCTCCTGAATGGGGAGAAGGGAGGGTGCAGTGCCGGGGGGCAGCCAAAGAGGGCAGCTGAATCCCTGCTCCCGTGACTGTGTGGGAACATGAGAGTGCTTCAGAGCTCTGCCTGCTGTGCAGAAAGCTCTGCCAGAGACCCCTGTGGCAGCATTAGACCTTTATCTGCCCGGAGCACAACCTCAGCGGAGTGGGCAGCACCCTTCCTCCAGTCTGTGCTCGATCCTTGGCCTGACTTGTTGGTCGGAGAGAAGCTGAGACTGGAGACCTGGGGGGCGGGGGGATGCAGACATTTGTGCTGTGAGCTGGCACAGAGAACAAAAAGTTCAGGAGATGTAGAAAAACCCAGTAAATTTGTAGAGCAAAACTGAGTAGCAGTCTCTGATCTGGGGCTCCTGTGAAGCCAAGGTTTTACAGTCAGGTTTCACCCTGCCTGCTACAACCCAGGGGAGTCACTGCGATTCTGCTGTGCCTTGGGCCCTTTCAGCAGGAAGGAGCTGATGCAGAGGAACATTCGTTAGGGGTCCCAGGCAGATCTCTCTGTGCTCTTTCTCTTCCACAACACAGCCTGCTTTTTCTTTTCTTTTTACACCTCTGATTCCAAGCACCAGCTCCAAGAAATCTTTGGGGAATTAATCACAGCCAGGGATTCTGCATTTTTAACCATTTGCCCTTCCAGAAATGAAACCTTAATGGCAGCCTAAAGAGGACACCTCAGGTAGGCTGGGTCCAAAGAGATCCATCCCTTCATGGCCTCCAGCACCTCACCTCAAGTCTTCAGCAGCTCCCACTGGTGGGAGAACAAGCGTCTCTCCTGGTTTAAACAATGTCATACTTTATAAGAAACACCCAAGCAGAAACCTGAGCCCTTTGAAGGGACATCCCTAACAAGGAGAGGTCCCTGAGGAAATCCACATCGTGATACAGACCTCTGGAAAACATCCTCACAGGCTGATAACTGGAACCGCCCAACCAGTGGTCTAGGTGCCTTCAGGGTGTCCCCACACTGCTAAGGGCATTGCAGCATCAGCTGTGGCCCCTTGAAAAAACACAGTATGCAGTTATACCAAGATACACAGGCTTGGAGTGATCGGGTTCAGCTACTGTCAACAGAGGCTCTTTTTTCTGCAGAATCCAATGACATGCATGTACCCGAGAAAGAGTCATCACTAAGACTGGAGCTGCTCCAGCCTCTAGGCTGAGGCAAAAATATGAGATATCACCATTAGAACACAGGGTGTCCTAATGCACTAGCAGTGGACTGAAGCTATTCTTCAAGTACATATTTTCCACAGCAATGTGTCAGCCTCCTGCCTTCCTCTGCCTGAATTTGTTCTGTCCTCTTCCCTTTTACAGGCAGTGTTGGTGACAGGCCTAACTGGTTCCCTGAGAGAATAAAAGCAAGCTTCAGCACTGCGTATTTGTTGGTATGGAATTGCAGGGTATGAACCCTGCAGCTGCAACGTTTTCTAGGTTTCACGAGTAACAGCGGGAACTCCCAGCTCACTGCCAAGGAAGGCACTCCCAGCTCAGCACCCTAAGCCCAGCTCACAGAGGCAGGCTCTCTTGTGCTCCTGCTCTCTTGCTCAGGGACATTGGGGGCCCTGGCTGCAGAGAGGCGCAGCTGCCACTGGAACTGTACCAGCTGCACTCCCCAGCCCAGCAGTCACTGCGTGCTCTGGCTTCCCTAACACAGGCATCATCTCACCTTCCTCCTCTCACAGCTCTTCCAGGGAACACTTGAATGCATCCAGGTTCCAGGACTGCTCTCTGGAGACTTTTGCATCCCCTCACAGCACCAAAGGCATGCAGCTAAGTGCGGGAAGCCCAGAAATAATCGTTACATCTACAAGCTGGTCCTCTAGCCTTGGCCAACAGAAAAACGCCCTTTAGGTCTCAGAGGCTCCCCTGAAGATGTATGTGAGCATCAAGGGAGCTTTCACTGCCATCTTCCTCCTACAAGCAGCACCATTGCTGCACTCACAGAATCTTCCAAAATGTGCACACTACCTTTCCGTCAAGAGCAGGCTGCTCTACTAGACTCAGGAGAGAACTAGAATTCACACGGTGCTTTCCGAGGTTCGATTTGATGAGACCAAAGCGACACACCTGGGCTTCAGAATTAAAAGCACCAAACACACCAAGAGTCTTGCACAGGGTCTCCTTCTCCTGTCTCACTGCACATGAGGGTCCCCTTGCAGTTACACAGACTGCAACAACATCTGCCACAGTAAATCACAAACAGCAATAATCGCCACATACCAGAGATGAAAGGCCTCTCCAAAAAGCCACCGCTGACTGATCTTCCTATCTCCTAAGGAAGGAGCCCAGAGACACACAAGCAGTTAGAGGTATTACATCAGGTGACAAGGGACAGCAATTACCTTGTATCCCTCTTCCTTCCATATGCTTGGCTCCTCTATCGGAGTCAAGCAGTCTGTGACTGCCTCCTTCCCAAAACATCTTCCAAGATGTGTACAACATCTTCCAAGAAACTGGTGCAGACAGCAAAACCAGACAGGCTGGATGATGAGAAACTTGCATGTGCTCTTCCTGTTCACATGCCACTTTTTGGCATTTGGGGGGAGGGCAACTGTAAGAGGACATTGAAGGATTCACATCACAGAGGACAGGAAAAAGGGGCAGTCATTTCAGCTGGGGACAAAATCCTTCTGAGAAGCAAGTCCCATCACGCCAGGGAGTTTATCAGAAATTTCCGCTGTACTATTTTCCTCACAGCTTCTGAAAATCCCACAGAATATTCAGATGCTTTATCTGGGAAGCTTCTCTCCGAGGATCTTTAGAGAAAGTAGTAACTTACATTTCAAAGAATACAACACAAAAACAGAAAGGCTTCTTTGCACATGGAAATCCATAGAGACCATTAACCCGCAGGATCCCTCCCAGGCTTTGAATTCGGGAGCCACCTGAGAGGCAGGGTCACAAGTGTCTACAGGCACATCTACAATCAAATACAAATGAGAAGGTACCAGTGTGATTTTTCCGATATGATACAAACTGCAGGGAAGGCGAGTGGATCATGTCACTCCACAGGATGTACATGTGGGTCTAGATTCTCAAAGTTGCAGAGCAGGGCAGGTGCCCTTTCAACTGGAACCGGCACCTCCCCAAATCCTGCATTGATGCAGGATTTTACATCCCCCAAAGATCACCTGCACCAACAGCCTGGCCCTTGGTGCAATGTCCCTGACAAGGAAGTCTCTAATGGGACACCAAAGAAGTCACAGCTGGAGAGGCAGCATTTTGCCCCAGCACACAAAACAGACCCTTTACACTTGTCTTGTACAAGAGCCCACTGGACAGGCAAAGCTTGAGTCCTAACTACCCCTGACTTTTCCTCTGGGCTTCATACCAAAGATGTTTGCTGAGTAACCTGGATTCATCTGGAGGGCAGACAACTATTACAAGAGAAAAGCCGATTCGTGCCACTATTGAACAGCCACACCTCACCTGTGGGATTCAGACCTCTCTCCAAAACCTCAGCTAGCTGAGAATCTGCAGAAGCCTCCCTCCAGCCATATCTGCAACTGGAGAAGAGATTTCTTTCACTTATGTATTCAGATATATGGCTTTGGAGTCACAAAAGTGATCACCAGAGTGCAAAGAGAAATTGCATAACATCACAAGCTGCTTCATTCAGGGAAAAAAAAGTATTAACTACTTGCCTGTAGCGTTCTGCAGAGAGGTCAAGACCTCGTCCAGACGAAAGGCTGCGAAAGCTTCACCTACAGGCACATCTGCAATCAGAGAGGAGATTTGTTTTGCTTCTCTGTCATGACAGACGTCTTTTGAGCTACCATCCAGATTACAGCACGGAAAAAGATGTTTGTTTAAAAAATCCTGTCCCTGGTAGCAAATAAAAACTGACTCCTTACCCCTGGGGTCCTGCAGACGCTCCCAAACCTCGTCCAGCTGAGCAGCCAGATGTGCAGCATCCGAAGGTACATCTGTAAGCCCTGAGGCACTACCAGAGGCTGCTGAAGGGCTGCAGCAGAGCCAGCGACGGCCGTACCCGTCTATGGCACAGCTCGGGGCAGCAGCAGGTTTGCAGGCAAAGCCAGTGCTGGGCTTGGCCACGCTTTCCTCTTCCAGCCTCTTCAGGCTATCTCCTGCCCCACCAGCTCCCCAAAAGGCCCCGTGGGCCCCATGTCCCCTCGTGCCCCGCACCTCCACACTACCTTCCCACCGCCTGCCTGCTGCAGGGTCCTGTATTGGCTCCGGCACCAGCACCAGCACCAGCACCAGTGGTGCTGCCAGCCAGGTCAGTGGTGCTGCTGTCTCTGTGCTGTCTGTCCACCCTACCTGGGCCCAGTGCTCCCTGCGGTGCAGCCTGGGCATCCCGGGCACACAAAGACCCTTTCAAAGGTGAGAGAGTGCAGCCTTGCAAGGACATAGGTCAAAATGTTCAGCTCCCACAGACTCAATCTGTGAGGGCCCCACGCTCTTCTGTGGGCAGAGCTCTGGAAAGGAATCCCTCCCTTGACCCTTGCACGCTGCCTGTAGTTCATCTCCCCCACAACCCCCCTCCACTAAGCATAGGAGTTGGAGCGGGGGGATGTTGTTCTTGAAGACCAAGGCAAAGAAGGCACCGAGGACCTCACCTTTACCAGCCTCTGCTCTCTCTCTCCTACTGCTCATGCAGTGACAGAAGATTTTCTTATTGCCCTTGACACCCCTTGCAAGGCTCAGCTCCAGAGGAGCTTTCTCTTTCCTAAGGCCATGCCCATGTGCTTGGGCAACGCTTCTAAACTCTTTCTCTGTAGCCTTGTCCCTTCTCCCTGCTTCTGTCTCCCACGTGCTGCCTTTTTGCCTTCTAACTGCATCAGGAATTTGCTGTTTAGCAGCAGTGGTCTCCTGCTGTGCCTGTTCTCCTGAGCACGGGGCTGCACTCTTCTGGCACTTGGAGGCAGCTGCTTTTAAAGGCTTGCCAGCTTCCCTGCTCTCCTTCCCCCTTCAAAGCTGCCTCCCATGACATGCCCCCTACCAGCTGCCTCAAGGAGGTGAAGTCTGCTCTCTCAAAGGCTGCATCTGTCCATTTGATACTGTCCTTCCCCACTGCCCTCAGCATCTTGAACCTCCAGGACTGCATGGAGACTACAGGCAACAGTACCTGCCCACCAGCATCCTGGGCTGCATTAGGAGGGCAGTCACCTCCAGGTGATTCTTCTCCTCTCCTCAGACCCAGGTGAGGCCACACCTGGACTACTGTGTGCAGTTCTGCCCTCCCCACTACAAGAGAGACATGGCCATACTGCAGCAAGTCCAGCAAAGGGCCATGAAGATGATTACGGGACTGCAGCATCATATGCGGAGAGGCTGAGAGAGCTGGGAGTGGTCAGCATGGAGAAAAAAAGTCTTGCGGGGAATCTGATCAATGTGTTTCAATAGCCGACGGGTGGGAGAACAGCAGATGGAGGCCGACTCTTCACCCTGGGGCCAAGTGACAGGACAAGAGGCAATCAGCAGAAACTGGCATCTAGGAAATTCTCTTGAAACACAAGGGACAGGTTTTTAACTCAGAGGGGGTGGTCAAAAACTGCCTAGGTCACCCAGAGAGGCTGTGGGGTCTCCGCTGTTGGAGATATTGAAAACCTGGCTGAACGCGACCCCAAGCAACCTGCTCTAGCTGACCCCCACCCTCTGCCGTTCCGTGGTTCCATGACCCTGAGGTTGTTGATGTTCAAATCTCGGAACAAGCCTGAGTTCTCCCAGGCAGAGAGGACGCCACGCAGCAAGCTAGAAAGCTTCCTGGTCTTCAGAAGTATACAGACAGTGTATTAAGAGAGAGCAAACAGGTAAATCTTCCTTTAAAAAGCAGAATCACCTAGAACTCACTGAGATCAAAGGGCAGGTCCTTGCCACATCCCTTTGCTCTGCATGAAGCATGTCTGCTTGCCCTTAGATTGCTCTCGGTAGTTCTGCGTATCCCGCTCCACTTTCATGCCTCAGCTATACGTTACCTGACACTCCCCCCACCCCCTGCCCCTGCCCCCTGCACAGGCAGCTCTGTCTGGCGAATGCTTCCCTTCCTCCTTCAGAAATGCTGAGCAATTCCACAGATTCATCCCTTATTTCTGCCTCTCCTCATGTTACCTCTGATGACTTCTCTGAATTCCAGATCAGTTGGGGCCTTATTTACACAGTTTGAGTTACCAAGCCACAGGTCGAATCTTCCCCTAACTGCAGCCTGTTCCCTTCACAGCCACACGCACATACACACAGGGCCCTCCAGCCTGACAGCACCGTGCGGAGAGCGCACCTGAACCCTTGGAGGAGCCGAGACGCACCTGCGTTCCCCACGCGCACTGCCCCCAGCAGAGAAGCCCATGGAGGTGGGTGCCATCCGCTCTCACTGAGCAGCCCACAACTGACGGGACACGCGGAGCGACGGGGCTTGCTCTTATCGTGCTGAGAGAGGCCATCACACTGCCGCCTGCTGCCAAAGCCCCCACCCTGCCCACTGTGAAGACACTGTCAGCTTGGGGAAGCTGCAGGGTCAGGAGAGGCCCCCGTCCTCTCCTCCAGCTCATCACCTCTCCACCCTGCCTTGAAAAGAGCAGGGTCCAGAGCTGCCAGGGACAGGGCGTGTTGCTGAATTCTGCTGCCTTTGGCTGGATGGCAGCGCTGAAGGGCCCTCTCTCTGCCCAAAGAAATAACATTGCTCCCTGACAGAGAACTCACGTGTCTGGGCCTGAACCTTCAACCAGACAGCTCAGGAAGCACCCTGAAATCTGTGGAAAAGCGCAAAGATCCAGGAAGGCTTGCCAAAGGTGTCCAAGCCCTGGCACCATGTCCTTTCCCAAAGGAACACTGGTCCTGTGGTCAGGGCGTCCTCTCTGTGCAGCTCAGGGCACCCTTGTGATGGCACCTCTGAGCTTCTGGGACTGCTCTGCTCTCAGTGCAGCTCCCCAGGGGCAGAGTCCTGCCCAGCTTAGCTCACCCCCAGGCTGCTGATGAGCGTCTGTGAAAGACCCAGCAGGCGTGCCGCTCACGCATGCCACTCTCATGGGGGTTGGGATGATTTGGGGCTAGCAGTAGCCCAAGGTGCTCAATTCCAAAGGTGCCTTCTGTCTTTCCCATACTCCCACTGGGCTCACTGAGCTGACAGCGAGGCTGTGCATCTATGGCCAGTGCTCTGTGGGCACCAAGGGGCTGCAGGGGTCTCTGGAAACACTCAGGCACCTCGCTGCCTCTTCCTCAGTGCCCACCGGCAGCTCTGAGCTGCACCTGGCAATGTCCCGCAGGCTAGGCTAGGCAAGAAAGGGGTGATGGAGAGTGGGCTTTGGGGAAGTGCTGAGTCCCAAGCAGCACAGGAATGCTTTTGAAGAGGAGAAGCAGAAAGGGCTGCGCTGAGGCTGGGTACCCAAGAATGGCAAGGTTGCCCGTCGTCCCTGTAATAAATTGTAACTATTTGTTCATTGTTTAGAAGGAGGAATAAGCCGATGGAGGGGGGGGAGGAGGTTTTACAACAATCAGGGTTGAGACATGGTGTCAGACAAATAAATTATGGTAAGCACAAAAGCTTATATGACCCCTTGTGGAACCAGTGTCGGGGCCCTAGCTATCTTGCAGGACTATGAAGAGCTGAAGTAAGCAACAAGCTGCTCAGAGGTTTTGAAGGTAAAAGGATAAAGAAAAGATAAGCAGGCGCCTGTAATTTTCTCACAGAACAGCATCCCAAAAGGGAGTCAACACAACAGATAAGCAAACCCCTGTGATCACTCACAAGGAGACAAACCAAAATAAAGAGACAGAAGAAGACCACGGCCTTCCTCTCCACGACCACCAGAGAGCTTCAGACGACCCCCCCCAGCAACTCACAATGCGCAAAACGCACCAGGAGATTACAACGCAGATTATAAAAAGGGGACTGTATGTGAAGGAGATGCGCACCATTGGCGGAGCTGAGACTCCCTGGCCGCCCAGCGCTGTTTTGCTTGTGGCTGCTTACTTAATTAAATAAATTGTTCACATGATTTAACAAACTCTCTGTATGAATTAACCTTCAAGGGAGTAACTTATGACAGTCCCCAGGCACAGTATGTTGGTTCCCGAGGCATCTGGCTGCTCCCAGTTCATCAAGGAAGAGTTGCTCTGAGGCATGACTGAATGCACGTGCCCACAGCCTCCCGTGTTCGGCTGATGAAAGTGGTATTGGTGCAAACGGGGCCTCTCCTCTCTCTGAGCAAGGAGGCAGAGAGCTTCTGCACATCCTAGGCAGTTCCTGAGCCTGAACATTTTTCAATGCATTTCCTTGCTCTCTTCCTTTGTTGGCAGGAGCTTGACCCACAACACCTCCCCTTTTGAGGGCACCCAGGCCTTCCAGGTTATTAGCCCACCAGTGCCCACATTCTTTTGTCTCAGCCCCAAAGGTGCCTCCTCTGGGTTTCAGTGCCAGTGGTTCTTCTGCACCCCCGCCTGCACCCTAGTCCAGCCCCGACATCACCCTCACAGTCTTCCTGACAAAGGGAATGATCTTGGCCTCTCTTTCTTCAGCAGAGCACAGTGTCAGCAGTTGAGGCACCTGCCATGGATGGCAGCTCCTCATCCTCAGCTCTCCCCAGCCCTCTGCAGCACACCACACCAACACCAGCAGCTCCAGACGCTACGTGTCCCATCTGTCTGGACACCTTAGACGACATTGCCTACGTGAAACCCTGCTTCCATAAGTTCTGCTTTGGTTGTGTGCTCCGCTGGTCAAAAACAAAGGCCGAATGCCCCCTCCGCAAGCAGGTTTTCCAGTCTATTCTGCACACAGTGCTGGCAGAAGATGACTACCAGGAGTATGTCGTGAGGCCTCCCAAAGACAGCTCTGGTGCCAGGCGGCCGCGACAGAGAGCTCCTCGGCACCCTGCCACCAGGAGGCACCGTCGCCCTGCAGCTCACCCGCAGCAGCGATCCCCTGCTCCTCAGATGCCATCCTCTGCCCAGGACAGCAGCAGCCTGGAGGGGCCTCCAAGCCACAGCAGGCAGAGGCAGAGAGCCGGAGGGCTGCGGGAGCCGAGCCAGGGTCTGTCCCCGCACAGGCAGGCCAGTGCTGAGAGCAGACCTCAGAGACATGTGCCAGCGACAGAGGAGGAGATGCTGAACTTCCGCCGCACTCTGTACCGCACAGGGATGCGCGTGCAAAGGGTTCCCCATGGCGGCCACCCCCAAGACATCTCCGCAGAGTTCTTCTCCCGCAATCCGGACAGCATTCAGAGGTTGCTGCCCTGGCTCCAGCGTGAACTGAGAGTCCTCTTTGGAGTCCACCAGTCACTGATCACCATCACGGAGCTCATCGTCCTGACAAACCTCAGGAGGTATGACCTGGACAGTCAGGCCTTTGCTGACGACTTAGAGCTGCTGCTGCTGAGTCGCACCAGGCATTTCGTCCACGAGCTCATCAGCTTTGCTCAGTGCTCATGCACCATGCAGACCTACGACCAGCAGGCCATATATGATTGCCACTCTCACAGCCAGCACGAAGGAGGCCCCTCAGCGTCATTAAGCCCAGCAGCTGCTGCGGGTACAGCCACGACTCCAGGGCCAGCCCAGAGTCCATCCCCAACTGGCAGCCCTGGCTATATTACGCTTCCTGTCACCTTATATGTCAGCCCCTGTGACATTGCCACAGCCACACAATCTCCCCAACATCTACAGACAAACTCTGACAACAGGGCAGCTCAAGCAGGAGGAGAAGCCCAGAGACAGTTGCCGGCTCCTGCCAGCCCCCAGGACAGTGACTCCTCATCAGACAGCTGTGTCCTTGTGGGATATTGGAAGCCCTCGGCAGAGAGAAGCCCTGAATGCATTGTGCTCTCCTCAGACTTGGAGCACTCACCCCCAGCAGAGGAAGGTGACGCGGGGCAGAAAGAGCAGCCACTCCACACATCTAGCTCCAGCCACAGCAAAGCCAGGGCGGGCAGCTCGCTAGTCTCTGCCATGCCAAACCAAACTAGCTGGAGCCACCCCAGCTGCTGCCCTGCTGCCTCCAGGGAGGAGAGAGAGCTCCAGCAGGGGCACATGGAGGACATGGCTGCTTGCGCTGTGCAGGGCTGCAGCCACGTCCCCTTTGCTGATGGCAGGGACAGGCAGCGCTCACCTGGGAGGCCCTGGCTGCCCACCAAGAGGAAGGCAAGCAGCTCTGAGGCCTGTGCCCAGCCCAGCAAGAGGCACGCATGGCCTCGGCAGTAGGAGGGAGAGTGGGACTGCCCAACAGATGGTCAGGAAGCAGACATGAGAGCAGTCCAAGAAGCCTGGGTGATGAAGACTACAAAAGAACACCAAAGCAAGTGGAAAAGGGTCTGGAGTGCTGCACTCTGAGGGCTGTCTTCAGCACGATGAGCTCTGATAGTCAGTTGCTGAGTAGTGTCATCCTTGGTGGAGGGGGGACTGCAATGCTAGGGGCAAAGACTCTTCAAGGTCCTTCTCAATGAGCTGAAGAAGGGCATGAAGGGCTCCTGGGGAAAGCT
Source organism: Rhea pennata (assembly GCF_028389875.1). NCBI lineage: Eukaryota > Metazoa > Chordata > Aves > Rheiformes > Rheidae > Rhea > Rhea pennata. The sequence continues at coordinate 2,342,369 of NW_026907682.1, read as the reverse complement.
TGGAGCACAAGCTGGGCTAGGCACTGGCAGGTGCAGAGCCCGCACACATGACCACGTCTGTCTGTCCCCACAGCTGTTAGTCGAGGAGCTGGCTGTCTAAAAGTACCTTTGGCAGGACACTGCAGCACCAGGTTTATAGAAAGACCAGTGCAATGCAGCTGGGTGCCATGACAAATGCTGAGCAGAGGGAAGGTATCAGAACATCCCCAAGCTGGGGATTCAGGGAGACCCTGAGGAGGCCCCAGTGAGAAAGCTCTCTCGTTGTCTGTGCCCTTTACGCTAGTCTAAGACATGAACGACAACACCACTCCAGGTAGAGCATCTGGGCCCTGCAACATGGGCTCTCTTACTACAGGATTTGTGTTTTCAATAGACACAGACCACTACTGTGCTGGCCAGGAGCCCCAGACGGACTCGTGAGGATCGATGGCAGAGAGCAGTAAAAGGCTGTTCCAAGAGAGCAGCTGAGCACTGACAGAACAGGTCCTGTCTGGAAGCAAAGTCCCACAGCTGTGCGATGTGCCCAACACCTCCCTCCTCCACACAGGAGCTGACTTCTAAGAGGTTCCTCAGCATGTCTCACTTGCCTCTTGTCACCCTCTGCTCTCCCTCAACAGGCGAAGGAATGACACCTTGACTCCTGTTCTTCCCTGCTTTGTCTGGTGTTCCTGCTGCTGCCTTGTTTGTAGGAGATTGTAGGAGCCATTGGAAGCTGGACAGAGGCAGGTAAGTGCGGTTGGAGAATTATGTCCACTGAGCTGCTTCAGGTAGGAATGGTTTGGATTGGGGTTTGGGTTTAGATTGCCTCCATGTTTCTGCTCCTTTCAGTCTCACTCCACCTGCCCATGGGATTTTATCTCCTTGTGTGTTTTAATTCTTCCCCTTTGTGCTGTTGCTGTGCAGTGCAAGCCACGGTGTTGGAGTGGGAGCTACCTTCCAGGTAAGAAGCTGGCACTGGCTCTCTTCAGCAGTGCTCTTGCTTTTGGTCATTTCAACTCCCTTAAGCCATGTGGCATGGCAGCTGCTGGAGAGCTGCAAGAGCTCAGGACACAAGAAGATTGCCTTCAATTGCCTCGCTCTTCTCTGCTTGGAGGCAGAGCTAGCCCCACCAGGACACAGTTTCCAGCTTGACAACCTCACTTTGAAGCTTCTTTTAAACAGGAGCAAGATCATCTCCAGGAGGTGCGTCACCTCAGCATGTCCAGCAGCTCCTGTGAACTGGGCTGCAGCCCTGGTGAGTATGGCTTTGGCTGTGGGAGTTGGCAGGGCTGAGCAATGCAGGCTCTGGCACTCTCTCCCCAGGGCCCCTGCAATGAGGTGAGGAAATGCATGGCATCTCTGTTGTCTCCTCCCAGGGCCACCCTGCAGATCTGCAAGAGCAGATCATGCTGCCTGACCCCTGCTCATCTTTCTGACAAGCACTTCCTCACCCCCATGCTCCCGGTGTCACCTCAGCACAAGGCTGGGGGGGCAGCTTCCAGCATGAGGCCTTGTGCTGTTATGATGGAGAGCAGGCAGGTTGCTGAGAGCAGTGGGCAGGAGAGAGGCTGGTGCCAGATCAGGTGCAGACAGGAGCGTGGGCAGCTGGGCTGTAGGAGGGGTGGCCTGGGGAAAGCAGAGTGAGCTGCTGGGGGATGAGCGCTTCGCGATGGCGTGCCTGGCTTCAGGTCGCGGGTGGACAATTCCAACTGTTTGCTTTCCTGTCTCCTGCCCAGCACCATCTTTCCATGCCATTTGCGTGGCTCCTCAGGGCTTCTGTCTCCCTTCTATGACTCACACGTGCTTTGCGCTGGGGGACGATGAAGCGTGTCCCATGTGAGCGAACGCTGACCTGTCCGGTTCTTCTCCCAGCCTGCATTGCATCACCCACCTCGCGCACGGTGAAGTCCAAGGTGCTCTTGAGGTGCGTGAACAAAAGGCCATGGGCTGATAGGATGCAGCTGGAGAGAACCTGCAGAATGAGTCCATATTTCCCACTGCCAGCGACATTCCTGCGCATTCCACACCACAAGTTTCATGGGCAGGTACTTTGCAGAGCCCTAACCTTCCCACACAAGGATTTGGGCATGACTACGTTGGGAAGGGGTACACCCATTTGTGATGTTGCACAGCTTTGGGGACCAGGCACTCTCCCCACATCGTCATGCAGTGCCCCACAGCCTGGCTCAGAGGAGCTCATCTCTTTGCCTTTAGGGTGGTGGAAACAGACGGCACTAGGAGACCAGGCCCAAGATGCTGTGGCTGAACTACTTGCTGGAATATTGTTCCCATTTACCATAGAAGGGAATAAGGGAGTGGCAGTATGTACCTTTACCGTCTCAGTAGGGTACTGGATTCTTGGTCTTCAGGGCCATCAGAGTTCAAAAGAGTAAGTGGTATGCAGAAAAGAGAGGGGGGCAGATGACAGCCTCTGTTTCCAGTCTGATGCGTGTACCACTGTTGGCTCGACCCAATTTACCTCTGAAAGTGGCCAACTTACTGGTGGAAGTGCCAGCAGAATCAAACAACTTAGCTCCCTAGCTTTGGTGAATGAATTTAATTGAAGTTCCATTTCCAAAGGGGACGTGAGAAGCGTAAAACTCTCAGCCCCTTTGTACACCACTTGTGCTTGCAGGATGGGCAGCCTCACCTCAGTCTGACAGGCAGCGGGGTAAACTCTCCAGGGGGTCTGTCTCCCAGCAAGTTTTGGAGCCTCTGGAGAGCCCTGTGGATCTCAAGGTAGTCAAGGCCTAGTGCACCTTGTGTCTTCAGCTGTGGGCTTGTGGAGTAGGGGAACGACACTTTGACACCTGCTGCTTCTCTCCAGTGATGGTAAATGGAGCTCAAAGAGAGTCATCCACAGGCAGACATCTGCGTCGCAAGGGTCTAAGGCTGCACAGGATGAATGCAGCACTCGCTGGGGGGTGATGTTAGCTTTCCCAGGGAGATTTGTGCCCTTTTTCTCTTCTGCTCTCCCACCAGAAATGATGCCAAAGAGAAACCTTCAAGTGGCAGCCTCTGAGATTTTTCCTCCCTACAAACTGACCCCAGCCAAGAGCCTCACTGAGCCCAGCTCCATGTTTGTGCCTGCCGCATAACTCTTTGCGGCAAGTGGGGAAATGCAACCACCACAAGCATCTACAAAATGACAGCAGGATGCCACTTCCATTTCCAGGGCCTACATAAAGAGATCAGCCCAGGGAGCAGTTGCACTGGAAAGGATGTCTGACACCAACAGAGCAACTCAGCACTGCAACAGCCATCAACCTCGTACCAGACCTCTGTTGTGCCTGCTAGTCTACAAACACATCGTCTCTGCCCCACACAGCTGCCTCGTCTGCCACATGCAACCAAGAGCCAGCAAGAAGATAGGTCTGCAGGACACTGGCCACTCACACTCCCCAGGCACTGCTCTGCTCACTGCCTTCCCATCCCTCCAAAACACAGGCACACATGGAAGCTCTTGTGCTAACATCACAAGGTGGCCAAGGCACTCTAGGCTCACAGGGCATGTGCAAATGATCAGCACAAGATCAGGCACAGGGCTGGCTCATTGGGCAATGCTGCTGTTTTCAGAGGGGAGGATTCTGCTTTCTTCAGGCAGAGCAGGCTGCTACTTTCCACCCCCACAATCTCAGGAACCTCCACCTACTCAGGGCAGGGATGGGGTTTTCCTTTAATAATACAAAGCTACAGATAAAATGTAGAAACATTTGAGAGTCCTTAAGGCCTCCTGAGATTGAGGCCTCCTGAGACCAAAGTAACCTCGCTTCCTTTCCTTTAGTTACTTGGACAAGAAGTCCCTGTGAAGGGAAAAAGTGTGCAGAGGCTTTGAAATGAGGCCCAAGCAAGCAGACAGCCCCAGCCTGGCGGTCTGCTGAAATGCCACCTGTCTGGCTGCACGGGCTTTGCAGCAGCACTCTGAGCTCCACAGCTGCATTCACAACCTGACGCTGGGCACATCTTCACCCCTCACAGAGACAGGAACCCAACAACTGTGAGACATCCTCAATTTCAAGCTACAGAGGCTTTGGGACACTCAGACAAATATGTGGCACCACAACCTTCTTGGAAAAGGAGGGAACACAGTAGCATTTGCAGAGCAAGCTGGCACTAACAGCATTTGTGCGATGCAGAAGTTGCAGTACAGCGGACATGAACCTACACCCCAAGTTACCCATGGAAGCCAGGCGCACTTACAGAAGCCTTCACATCCACTCGTAGCAGCCTCACCTCATTCAGCACCTCACCTCTTGCAGCTGCTTTCACAGACAGATCACAATGGTGGCAAAGATGTTGACAGGTACAGGCACACACCCTGGCATCCTGCCTCCATCCTCAGCAGTTCTAGGACTACACCAGCAACGTATGGGACTGGAGTAACCTAGAAAGAAAGTGAAAATCAGAGTGTTACTGTCAGCTCTGCTGGCCTTCCACATTCGCAACAGTCGGCAGCAAATATCTCCCCTCTACGCTGAGCTGTATTTGTGAGAGCACAGCCTGTGGGGCCATTTCTGACAGCTTCTACTCCTCTTTTTGGCACAGGTGAGACCATGTCTGTATATTGGGTCCCCTCTGGACACCCCAGTTCTGCAAAGGCACGAACACACAGCAGGGTGTCCAGGGGGCACCAAGACAGTCAAGGCCTGGAGCATGGGGCATACAGGTAGAGGCTGAGAGAGCTGGGATTCTTAAGCCTAGACAAGACAAGGCCAAAGGGGATACACATGCTGTGCACAGCTGGCTTATGGAGGGCACAGACAAGACAGAGATGGATTTTTTTGGAGGTGCACACTGAGAGCATGAGAGGCCACAGGGACAAATTGGACAATGGCAAATTCCTCTTACATATTAAGAACCCTTCTTTTCCAGGAGGGTGGCCAAACTGTGGCACAGGGATCCAGGCACATCCCCACATCTCCATCCAGGCAGATAATCAAAACTCTACTGAGAAAGGCCCAAATAGACCTGCTCCACTGGGACCTGCCTTCAGCAGGCCGTTAGATCCTTATCTCCAGATGTCTCCTCATTGCAGGCTCAAGGCATCTGCTATTCTGAGACTCCTTCCAAAGGCACCAGTGGCTTTGCAGATGCTGCCTCCACCACTGACCAAGGACAGAAAGCCTTGAAGGAGTGAGAAGATTGCTTTCTCCAGGGGAAACGGTAATATCTCAAAGACTCAGGAAAGCAGAAGACCTTCAAAAACTGCAAGCCTGAACCTCAGCTGACAGAAATCACCAAACTGTAAGCATCTCTGGCTCACACCAGGATGCTCTAAGGTCAGAGCACGGTCACCAAGAGTCCTCACCCACGTTTCCCAGAAGGACACAGTGATCGCAGGCTGGGCTCTAGGAGCGCAGCACTGCTCTGTCCAGACACCTCCTCCCATGCTGAGCACCAAACCACTGGGGCCACCACACAGCTCCAACACAGCCCCTTGACAGTCAGCTCCCAAGAACATACCTGCCTGCCTCCAACAACCATCTTGCCAGAAGGCCTTCACTCCTTCAAAGAGCTTACAGCATTCCCTTGCCCACTACCCAACAAGCATCTCCTGCCCACTCCTCCTCTCTCAGCAAACACTGCTGCAGATAAAAGATCTCATTAGGAAAAGCAAACAAGAGGCAAGGAAGGAAAAAGCAAGTTTTGTTTGCATCTCAGAACAAGGAGAAACACTCGGTGCCCTTTAGGCAGCATCCTACCTGCACATACTGGCAAGAGCTTAGCAAGCGCAAGGCCTGGACCTCAGCGCACTGAAGGTAGCAGTCTGCCAGCATCTCTGGCCCATGACACCACGGCAGCCTCGGTCCTTTGAGCAAACACCTCCTTACTTCACAGGGCTCCCCAGCTCCCCAACCTGGCAGCACTTCCCCTGCACTGTACTGCTCTCTCCAGCTACCTTCCTCCATGCTGAGCACCGAGACACTGCAGCTACCACCCAGCCCCACCACAGGCCATGCCTGCACAGGGATGCAAACTGCATTCATCGCCCCTCGCCTCTAAAAAGGGTTGTCAGCCAACATCCACAATTGTATCAGTGACACACACAGCACTGCACCACATATGACAGCTGGCAGGGCACCCCTATGTGCCCCACAACACACAAAGCCCAACTCTACAGCCTTCAACTCCCTTCTACTCCTCCAAGGCCTTGCAACAGGCACTACCTCTCAGCATCCACTCACAGCCCAGGGCCTGCTCACTTCCCACCTCCAGAAAGCACAGAGCAAGGGGCTCTCACAAGGGAAGAGCAGGCCAGCTCTTGCCTCTTGCTTGTGTCTCAGCTTCCATAAAAATGAAATCTCTTTGAAAATTTGGCCCATAACTTTGGGGGGATGACATGCCTTCGTTTTCCTCCAACACCCTTTACATTCCTTCTCCAGTGACTGCATACTCGGACAGAAACTCAGAGAGCTCTAATGTGTTACACTTCCAAGTGTGTCATAAAAGCAGGTGGACACCTGAAAGAAAGGCACAGCATTTAAATCTTCCAAGAACATCTCACAACTGTTTCCATAGGGGGAATTTCTAAAGCACACCCTGGGAATCAGAGATTACTAATATCATTGTGCACATCAGCACTAGATTCATTTAGCACCCTCAAAACTCTACTTGGACTCTAGCTGAGTAGGAGTAGGCTGCAAGACTCTACTCAGCAAGAAGTACAAAGTCAAACACCATGTCCACGTTCACCAGAGAACATCATCCGCATTTTAAATGTAGCAAGACTAACGCAGGAGTGCAACAGAATTTGTGTCAGATGATATGGACCATCTACTTCTGCTTGACTGAGCAGCTGCACTTCCATGTTGCAGTAGAGCTCTGCAGCGGTCAATCCCTCCTCTGGGCACACGGAACAAACCCAGGAGTCACCTCACCACCATCCAGGCTGTGTGTCTTCTCCTGACCTGTCGGCTGCTCACAGAGAGGGGACCTCACAAGTGCAAACCCCCATCACATGCCTGCTGCTGCTATGGCCTTCAGGGACAGAAATTTCCTCAAAGTAACTTCCCCAGCCATGAACCACTGCTGCCCTAGGAGGGACTCGGACAAAAGAGACCTCACACTCAACACCCAGGCCTAACTGCCTGCTGCCGGTCTATCAGGGACTCAGAGAGATGGGACCTTGCAGTCACCTGCACAACCACGTCGCTGTCTTTGCCCAAGAAGCCCCCAAGGCAGGAATTACCTCACTAGAACTTCCTCAGCCAGGAGACAAATCCTGGCTGATCCGCTGTTCAGGCAGAAACCATCTCAAAAACACACAGCCCATCGCGGACCTGCTGATGGCCGTGGTCACAGCCCCAACAGCCTCTTCAGGAGACCATGCAGGAAAGCAGCCCTCTGACCAGCACCACCGCCCCCACCCCAGCATGAGGGCACCCGCTGGTATTTGAACGCACCTGCAGCCCCCACCAGCCCCACTCGCACCCGCTCTCACTCCCGCTCCCTTCTCGCCTGCTTCGCTCCCTTGTCCCTCTTGCACCTCTCTCTTCTCTTGGCCTTTTCCCACTCTGGACTACGATTGGCTGACACAGCCATCATTCCAATCCATCTCCGCCCTCCTCCTCAGGACAGCCAATAGGAGGGCCACACTCAGGCGATGCCATGGCAACGCTGCGCCCTCCTGCCCTGGCAGCCAGCTCCGCCCCCTCCCCCGCGGGACGGCGCCATCTTGTGGGCGGCAGCACGGAGTGCGGCGGGGCCTCGGGGCAGCCCGGCGCGGGTGCCCGGGCAGTGCAGGGCTCTGGTGCCGGCCACTCTGCCGCAGGGGCCCTGCGGGGCTCCTTGCTGCCCTGCACCCTGAGGGCTGTGCTGGGCTTGGAGGGCAGCCCTGGGGCCTGTGCTGGTGCCAGCCCTGGTGCTGGCACTGGGGCCCTGGAATGGCTGGGGCACTGGAGCCTGCGGGCAACATGCTGCTGCTCCCAGGGCAGGGCAGTGTCCTCTCGGCCCTCCTGCCCCGGCCCCTTCCCCAGGGTAGCCCCAGGGCTTGGCAGCCCTCCCGCTGTGCCTGGCAGGGCTGGGCCACGGCCCAGCAGGGGCTGCTCTGTGTGGGTGTGGGCTGTGCCCCGAGGGGTCGCTCCAGACAGCTGAGGAGCCCCATGGGGGCACAGGGCAGCGAGGGGGGGGACCAGCTCTGGGCCTGCTGGTGCCAGGGAGTGGAGGTGTGGGTTCAGGAGGGGGCTGGGGGAGATGGCTCTTTTGGGCTTACTGTAGCACTGCATCCCATAGCTCAGAGAAAAATCCTTGGGTCAGTTAGGACTTGAGCAGTGGGGACCGTGCCTCCACCTGTTTCCAAGGTGCTCTCCCAAATAGGCTTTCTTTTGCATGCAGATGCTTTGACTGCAGTCTGCACAATGACATGGGCTATGACCATCTCAAGATGGCTTCTCTGAGCCCAAAACATGCTGTGCCAACTTGTACCAAGCATGAAAGGAACAGAGGTCCTCTCAAACAGGCAGGGGACCCAGGGTCATTACAAGGTGGTTTCCTTACGGTATATGGACATTTCCAGCAGGCTCTTGAGAGCCCCATGAGAGCAGCAGGCTGCCCCAGCCTCTGGGATGCGGAACCTCATTCTTCTCAGAGCCAGATTGCAAAGGGGGACACGATCTGCAGAAAACCTGCCATGGATTCCCAGGCCCCCAACACACCCCAAAAGGCAATGGAGCTGGCCCCACAGAAGCCTCGGGGCTCAGCGCATCTCCCACCCCATGACCCAGGAGTCCTGGCTGTCCACTAAGACAAATGGGACCCTCAGAGATGACTCTTGTGGCAGCCCCCAGACCTGTCCAGCTACCCCCACAGCCCTGGATTCACAGCAGTTTTTGCAGTTACCAATCTTTGTGCAACATCTCGGGAAGAAGTACCCAAAGCCCTTACCCTCAGTGGAGAGCTGCAGGAGCCTTGGGAACAAGGAACTGTGGTCTGGGGTGATGGTGTCCGTCCAGCAGTCCTCCATCTCGCCTCTTTGCCCTCAGCTCACCTCTGCAGCCCAGGAGGAGGGATGTTCCTCCCTTCACCCAACACTCCTTTTCATCGTGCTCCTGTTCCTCTGCATGTCAGCGACGGATCCCAGCACAGCCCCCATTAACTCCTGTCCCCAGTCTTGCCATGGAGCCACTACACGGGCAGTGGCAGGGAGGGCGTGAGCAGTGCCCAGCAGTGCCTAGGTCTCACAGGGAAGCCCCAACCCAGGACACCATGGAGACCTCCCTGTGATGCAGCACATCCCGCTGTGACCTCTGCTTGTGTCATCTGGGGGCACAGCAGGTCAGTGCCATGGAGATGGCACCGCCAGGGAGAGAGAGTAGAGAGATTTCCTCTCCCCTCCTGGAAAGCAGGCATCTCCCTTCCCCCAGTTATTTTCCCAAACTTTCTGATAAATCCTTCAAGAATGTCTCCAGGTGGTGCCAAAGTCAGGGAAACATCTGAAGTGGGGACCTGGAGAGGTCACTGCTGTGCTCCTGCACTCCCTGGCTGCTGCACTAGGCAACAGGATTCTGTGCAGGAATCTGGGGTTTGGGGGTTGGATTGGGGTTTGACATTTTTATGGGATCAGTCTGGTGGGATGAAAAAGCACAAAGGGTGGCCACAGGCTGAGATGCTCTGATGAGCCTCAAAACTGGTTGCTGCTATGGATCGCTCTTCTATTCGAAATAGGGTGTAGGAGAATAAGGGGCAGGATGTAACCTTCCTCCTTTAGGCACCAAAGCAGGCTCTTTGATTTGAAAAACCTTCAGCAAGGTTTCTTGGTCTGTGGTGCTTAAGATAGAGATGGTATGCCAGAAAAGAGCAAACACACATCATCTAGAGGGCTTTGCCTAGGAGCCTCGTCCCTGCCAGACTCAAAAGCCATGGGCCACGCCACGTAGCCAATTGGAGGAAGTTTTCCCATTTCCCATGAACTTAGTCCACCTTTCCTTCTGTGTGAGCCTGAGAAAAGCCAGGTCTCATCTCTGGGCTTCAGATGGTCCTTGGGCTTTTCAGTGTCACCTTGGGGCTCTGCTTCTCCCCTGGGTACGCTCCTCAGCCCCCTGCCCTTCCCCACACCAGCACCCTCCAGGGATCTGTGTAGCCCAGGCACCCTGGATCCAAACTGGCACCCTTGCCTTCCCACGGTCTGTACAGCTCTGGCACCCTGGATCTCCCACATTTGAGGATTCGAGGCTTCTCAGGACATCCCTCATACTGCAGTGCTGCTCTCTGGGCTCTGGTGCAGAGCCTACGAGGCAGTCCAATGCCTCAGGGCCTGCATTCAGAAGTTTGTAAGGGCACCTCCCAGCTCTGCAGCTGCTAAAGCTTGCGAGCGTCCCTACAGCCAACCTTCCTGCTCTTCCTGGTCTCTGCAGAGTCCTGGGGCAAGTCTTGCAGGAGGGAGACTCCACCGCCCTTAAAAACTGTCCGAGATGTGCCTTTCCAAGTCCCTACAGGAGTTAGTTTGCTTAGTCAGCCTCTAGTCATCTGTGACGCAGGGAGCCCAACTCTACCTGCTGGCATCTCTGCCCTTTCTCTCCCTTGTCTCCTGTGTGCCTACCCAGTCTTCTCCATGCACCAGAGGCATGGGAAATGTTGCCTGAGAGAACTCACCTGAAGGTATGACATGTTCTGGAGCTGAGGGCCTGATGGAGGCAAGTCTGGGATGACTGTTCCCCCGTCTCCTCTCCTACCCCAGCCCGAGGGTTAAGAAAGTCCTCTGGAGAGAGCGGTTGGTTTGGTATGGCTGGGATGGGTTTCCCTCGACATCGCTGGGTCCTGCCTGTGTTGCTCTGAGTGCCCAGAAAATTTCTCTTCTCTGGGGGCTTGCATCAATGTTCTCCAGACTTTTGTACAGAAAGATAGCTTGCTCCGAGATCCCCAAAATCCCTCCCCACGCACACACCCCCGCAGGATGGCACAATCTTGTGGAGATTTGTTTTGCTTCTCTGTCATGACAGACGTCTTTTGAGCTTGAGCTTTGTCCAGATTACAGCAGGGAAAAAAATGTTTGTTTAAAAAAATCTGTCCCTGGCAGCAAATACTAACTAACTCCTTACCCTTGCACCTCCACCATTCAGTAGAGCAGCAGCTCATGCCTCTCTGCTTTCCCCACCAGTTTCATCACCCACCCAGAGCGTTTCAGCTTTCCATTAGGAGTGAACATCAAGTAGTAGAAGTGGCAAAGAAAGCGGCTTCTCTCTTCTTTTCACTCTTCACCTGCTGCCTTAGGTTTCACTAGTGAGGGAGCTCTCACAGCTCAGGGCTTCTCTACCTCTCAGGCTGCCGTGCTGCGACAAGAATTTCTGCTCTAAAGCAGGGTTCAGGAAATGTGGAGGTTGCTGCGAGTTCTTATGCAGGCACAAAGCTGAGTGTATCAGCTAGTTACAGATTAATAATCTACAAGTAGAATCATGAAGAAAGGAATAGTTTCCCAGCAGATACAGAAGTATTCCTGCCAATCACACAGAAGCACACTAGGAGAATTCAGTTTGACATAGCCAAACTAAGACAGAGGAAACAGGATTGTTCCGTACAGGAGAAGTTGCTCTATGGAGAGAGAACCAGTTACCCTCACAAGCAATGCTGCCACAAGGAGCAATACCCGTAAAGTTGCCATCAGGAAATGCCACTTGGATTTGAAAAGACTTCAAATTCCTGAAAAGGAAATTCTGCATGTGGCTCTCAATCAAGGAAATATCTCACAAGGGAACTTAAGTCTATCTATAAAATCGATTCTGCGATAGATTTGCCTGGAGCAGGTGACTGAACTCCAGGACCCAGGAGATTCTTAGGGAGGGAATGAGATGTCAAGGAAAAACAGGCAAATAGGGACCCAAACCTGAGCCAGGGACAGGGACAGGGACAGGCACAGGAAGCTAAGCAGTGCCCTTTTAGCCTCTAGGCTAAACCCACTGCCCAAGCACACAGCATTCTTCTGTGCCTGAGGAATAAGACGACTTAGTAACTGAAGAGCAAACCACAACAAATTAAAAGCTGCTTGTTTCTATGCGATGGAAGGCATCAGGCAGTCTTCTTGCTTCTTTCAATCCCAGCCATCATTTGGATAAGTTTTAGAGTGGAAAAAAAAAAGGAGCATGAAGTGTATATGCCAACTTCTCACTGTTCCTTCAGTTTTTCTGAGGAAGAAGATAGGTCCTCCCTGATTAGAGGATACCTCTAGTATGGCCTTACTTATCAATTTGTAAGTTATAATGAGACAGGGATAATAAAAGTTCTCTCGGACTGTGACACTCTGAGAGCGTGTGAGAGACTGTGTCACTCTGAGAAATTGAGACAGGTACATAAAACCATAGAAAAGAGGAAAAAAAGGAAGGAAATGGTCCCTTTGACAGATCATTAAGAACAAGCATTTGAGAACTTGCAGTTACATGCTGCACTTAGATTCCATTTTCCCTCCTGCTGAGTGCAGTGAAAGAAAAGCAAAGAATTTGAAAAGAAAACTCACATACACAGTCAAGAGGTATGAGAACATGACTACACGGCAGCAGACATCACCTCATCCTTGAACTAGCAAAGGTTCCTCAGTCTGTGAATATCCTCAGGGGTGGCAGTGAGGTCGAAAGCACTACTCCTGATCTCCTCTGGCTTGCCTTCCTCTGATGCAGCAGTGAGCTCTCTCACAGTGGCCTGAAAAAACACAGTGAAAGCGCAAAGGGCTCACTGAGCGCACGAACCTGGATGGAGCAGTCGCCTGAAAAAAGGCCCACCAAAAAGCCGGTCAAGTTAGACCTTGGAAACTGTCACAGTGTTTCAGAGCAGAGGATCACAGGCTTCCTCAGCTTGCTGCTCAGGTAGCAACAGCAGCCAGGTTCTTTGTTTCACACTCCTCGCTTGGAAGGGCACAGTTGTTTCAGGCTGTTCTCACTTCAGCAGTAACAGGGGAAAGAGAGGAAGCTGACAGAAAACAGGAGGACTAGCACAGGAGGACTAGCACAGGAGGACTAGCACTAGCACTGAAAACAGGAGGGCTACACAAGAAAGCAGCTCAAGCAGCTCAGGAATGAACAGGAGAACAGCAAAGGCCTCTTGTGCCACATGACGCTGTAGCCCTCCCAACACTGAGGTTTCAGACAACCACAGCCGGCATTCTCCGGACTAAGGCACCAAAGACAGGAGTCTGGAAGAACTGGAGGCAGGTGAGCTCCAAAGGGAGCTGAGCTGACAACCAAAGGGGAACAGACAACAACACTGGAGTCAGGCAATAAAGACACCACGGTGTGCATTAGACTGGCTGCAACACGGCTGTTGGCATCCAAGTGTGCTTAAGGAAGGCAAACAACCCCTGGGCCTGTTAGGATAAAATACCTGGATCTGCAATAGGGCTGGGTTCACAAAAAACAACAACAAAAAAAAAATAAAGAAAGAAAAAATATTCCTTTTTCCTCAGGCTGTAGCATGACTCTGCAGGCCCTTGTTTTCCTAGCCCTCTGAAAGCCAAGTGCTAGCAAGCAAGGACAGACCGTCTGACTAGCAGACAGTGCAAAGAGTCTTCCTCATGCATAAAACAGCGAGAAGGATACTTTTGCACACAAAAGCACCCAACCAACCAGCACATTCCTCCCTTTCCAAACTCCCAAGGTCCTTCTTTGGGATGGCTGCTTTCAAACTACCCCACTGTGTACTACTGTTTCTGTGCTCAGAATGGCACGGAAACAAAATAAGTGACAGCAGGCAACCTCTGGGAAAGTGTCATTTCCTGAAGAACGCTCTCCTCTCCCCTGGGGAAAAAATAAGGTAGCAGAGCATTCTTTACAACATACAAAGAGTGCAATGGCTGAATACACTCAACCATCATTCCCTAAAAATGAAATGATAAGGAACACTAGCTTACCTCTGCACTGGCTTGCTTCACTGGTTTGCCCTTGTCACAAGCATTTTCTGCTGGTCTGTAATGCCTGAGAGAAGCAGAGAAAGACAGCAACGAGTTGTTTCAATGCCATCACCTCCAGTGCTGATGAATCTACCTCAGGGTTAGGAGGTGCCCTTTTTGCAGTGCTCAGTCTGGCTACATCCTCCATTGCACAAATGGACAAGGGAAAACATCACATAGCTTCCAGCACTATTCTTTCTGAGCAGCAAGAGAAAAAAAGAGAAAAGAGAAAGAAGAGCTCACATGCTTTCCCACTGTCTTCTCTCAACGCGTGGCAGGAGCCTTTCTCTTTTGCGGTGTCACTTTCACTCATTGGAAAAGGGGGAAGCCACGAGCACCTCCTCTGTAAAGCCCTTGGTGATCTACTGGGGAGGAAGACTGCAAGCTGCATGTTATCCTGCCAGGGAAAACAGGAACATTTCCAAGCATACTTGCCTCCAAGCACAGTTAGCTCACTCCAAGTAAAGACCAGCACACCGAGTTACAACTGGACGTCTCCAAAATGCTCACTTGCATTTTAGAGGCCAGTCAGCAGAGTGACTATCTCCACCTGGAAAGGAGTACCATTAAACCACATAGACTCTGAACACCAAGCACATACACAGACATTCCCTGTATACATCTCTACTGCCCCCCAAAGGAGTACTTTCACTGTCACCAGAGATGGGACTGTTCACTCTGGCTCAGCCTTTGCGCCTAACACCTGGCTCCTGCTGAGGCCTGTCGTAGGCTGCGGGCAGCACCATTAGGCTACAGCGAGAGCAAACACATACACCACACCCTCGCGGACAAAAAGAATGAGGTCTGCCATCCTTGCAGGTTTTTCAGTAACTCTTTGTTTATACCTGCCAAGTCTGGAACTCTTTGGAATTAAGTCAATCCTTCCCCAGTAAACAAAAGGACCAATAGAGATGGTATGGACCAAACTTCCCAGCTCAAAGGTACTGGAAGGAAAATGCTCTCCACGCAAGGGTGTGTTCAAGTCCTTCTCCTTGGTCTAGCAAGGACAGTGCCCGTTTGCGGCCATCCTGTTGCTTTCTTCCTTAGCAACTGCAGGAAGAGAGGAAGCTTTCAACAAAGCTCTAGAGTGCTACATATAGTTACCTCAGGGCTCAGGCCCCGCTCTTTTCACAGCCCTCTTTTCTCCCCACTCCTGGACATGACACCTTGTGACTGTTCCTAATTGAAAGCTGAAGAAAGAAGTCACATTTTCACAGGTTGATCGAGAAAACTGAATACTGCACTGCCCCCGCACACTACGACAGCAGCTCCTGCCTATCTGCTTTCACCAAGTTTCCCCCACACACACCCAGGGTGTTTCAGCTTTCCAGGAGGGGAGAACATCCCGGGGCAGAAGCAGCACAGGAAGCAGCTGCTCTGTTCCTCTCCCTCCTGCCCTGCTGCCTGCGCAGTCACTAGTGCTGCAGCTCTCACAGCTCAGGGCTTCTCGGCACCCGCCAGGCCGCAGCACGGGCTGAAACCCCCCACTGTGTCCCCGGGATGCTCACGGGCAGCAGCTGCCCCCAGCACAGCGCAGAGGTTTCTCTCCCATCCCTCCCCTCTCCTCCCCTCCCGCAGACTCGCCCAGGCCCCGGGGCAGAGCGGGGCCCTGCGGCAGCAGCGCCCGGCAGCAGCGTCTCCCCACGCACCAGCACCAGCAGCCAGGGAAACACAGGCCCCGCCCCCACAGCCGGAAGTGACGCCCCCTGCACCACAGACCCTCCCACCCCTCACTCCTCCAATTGGCTCCCGTTGGACGTGACCTCGCAGGGCGGGACCCCAGGGAGGGGCGGGAGGGAGGCAGCAGTGCGCATGCGCTGTTCAGGGGCCGGGTGGGAGGGGGGCAGGGGAGCCGAGGGGAGGGACCAAGAGGGGCGTGGCAAAGAGTTAGGGGCGTGGCTGGTCAGGTCAGAGCATGCGCAGTGGCCCAGAGGAGGGCGGTGAGGGGCGGGGCGGGTGCGGGGCTGGCCGGGCCCTGCGGGCGGGGAGGGGGCGAGAGGCGGAAGCTGCCGCGGGGCAGCGTCTCCCGGCCCGGGGCTGCCCGGAGCCTTTAGCCGCAGCGCTGGGAGCTACCGCACCGGGGCTGAGGGCTGCGGGCTGGGCAGAGCGAGCGGCCGTGCGCGTGGCGGCAGTCGGAGCCACCGCGGCCCAGCTATGTGGCAGCAGCGTATGGGGAAGGCCCGGCCTGGCCTGGGCCACCTCCGGCCCCCGGGAGTCCCCGGCTCTTGCGTCCTTTCTCCTTGTGGCCCCATGGCTCGGTGCCGGATGCTGTGGTGCCGGTTCCTCAGCACCATCCCAGCTGTGAGGAGAGGGTGCAGGTACAGCGGTGCTTGGTGTGTCTCCAGGCTGGAGGCAGGAGGCAGCCAGCGCCCCGGTGCCCCTGCTGACAGCCCCGCTTTTCCCCGGGACAGGTCCCCAGCTCCTCTCTGAGCCCAGCCCGGCTGTGGGCACCGTGAGGAGCAGGATGTGCGGAGGCTCCTGATGGCCGTGGCCAGAGCCAGGCTCTCAGGTATCGCGGCAAAGCAGCTATGGAAGAGCTGTGCCCTTCTGGAGGGCACTCACAGCCCCTCGGGACACCTCCCCAAAGACAGTCGAGGGTCTGAAGGTGACATTTCCTCAGGAGAGCAATGACCTCAGCAGCAGGCATGGGAGCACCTCCTGGCAGCGAGGCAGTGTTGAGGGGCATCTGCGTGTTGGCAGGTGCTCAGGGGCAGTGGGGACAGATCCTGCTGTGGCCAGCAAAGGTGCTGCTGGTGCTGTGCATGTCGGGGGAGGAACTTTGTGAGCTTCCTTCAGACCTGCTGGTCTCTCCATCAGCTTTGGAGTCTCAGGCTCTTGTCCAGGCTTGGCAGCTCCTCTCCCTTCCCCCCACCCCAGCAGCTGGGACCTGAAAGCAGAGATGTGGGGAAGCTCCTTGCCTTTGGTGTCATCCCTGCCTGGAGCTACCTGCTGAGAAGCCCCTGGGAAGTGTCCTGGGGTTGAGCAGGAGCTGTGAGGAGCCCTGCCCCATGCAGACCCCTCTCCGTGGGGGAATGACCCTGCCCTGCGTGGGCCACTCCTTCACCCCAGAGCTTCCCCAGCCCGTGTTCAGCCTATTTGTAGTTATCCCTGTGTTGTCCCCAAACTGCGTTCTATTACCCAGTGTGCAAGCACCCCATAGACACACAGGGTCCAGAAAATTGTTTCTTTCATTTCTGCACAGAGATGGGTGCCAGGAGGTAGATCCACAAAGCTAGCACACCTTCTCTGCTTCTGACTCTTCCTCCCTTCTTTTCCTTGAGTCTTGTTTGCTATTTGCAGGGTTTTTTTCACAGCATTGCTCAAACAAGTGTAGCAGCGTATCTTTGGCAGGAGACTTGCCAAGTGCTGAGCTGATGGTGATTCAGCTGGGCAAGCTGGTGGGGGAGCAACCTAGAGGAGACACTGACTGCAAGAAGAGTGAGGAAGCAATGTCCTGGGATGGCAAGCAAAGGTGCCAGGTGGTGTGGGAAAAAACAAGCCCATCACGACAGCAGCAGGAATGCAGGGAGCTGTGGCGTGGGCTACACAACGAGCCACTGGAGAGGGCTGAGGATTAGCAGGCGGAGCGAGGGGTAGCCTTGGAGTGGCTGTGTGCTCTGGAGTGCCTGAAGAAGGGCAGCCTTTGCAAGGGGCATGGAGTGCAGGGGTGGAGAGAGGCAACTTGGTGGTGCTGCCCAGCTGTCAGCTGCCAGGCAGGTTCCAAAGCTGAAAGCAGAGGCTTGGAGGCAAGGCCATGGGGATGGGTGTGCCCATGGGGACTGCCAAGGCGTTGTGCTGGGGGTGCCCCCAGCGATCCCTGGGGCTTGGTGAGGGGTGTTTCCATGGTGAGCAGCAGGTCTTGGTGGTGGTGGTGGCATGGTGCCTCCAACGCCCTGCTGATGGGGCTGTCTCCATGGGGACTGTGTCCCTGCTGTGAACAGAGCCCCCAGGGTCCTCCCTCTGAGGAGAGCCGCTCCCTGAGGAGGCAGCAGCTGCCCTTGGGGCCAGAGCAGCAGGACCCCAGCAGAGGATCCTGCAGAGGGATGAGGAGCAGCAGCAAACGTCTGCTGCCAGGCTGCACACGCACTGTCAGGCACGCCGGAGCGCAGGTGCGAGGTGAGCCATGGGGCTGGAGGCAGGGGCAGGCAGCAGGCATGGGAGCTGCCCGGAGAGCAGGCAGCTGGTTTGGCAAAGGAGCTGGGGTGAAAGAGGCAGGCAGGAGCTGCTGCGGCCAGGGGGGAATTTCTTGCCGGTCCTCGGGACTTTCCCTGGGACAAATCACAGCAACCTGCATGCTCCAAGGCCCCCATGGAGCCCATGAGCTCTGTGCTGAGGGGCAGAGAGCAGCTCTGGGCCCAGCTCAGCCAGGCCGCGTGCAGCCAGAGCTTCCCTTGCACACGGCCCTCAGGTTTCCTGCTCTTCACCAGCCACTCGGACCAAGTCAACCGCATCCACCCTGTGAGTCCATCTGCCCACAGGTGGCCAGCGGCAGCTGCACGCAGCAGTGCAGCACAGCCAGAGCCCAGCTTGCTCCCACCAAAGGCACAGGCTGCCTCGGCTGCCCAACGCACAGGGCTCACGGGCTTCTGCACGTGTCCTCGCAAAGGTGCAGAGATGACCATGATGATGGCTTTGAAAGTCTCTGCCTGACTCCCCGGAGCTGCCGAGGAGCAGGTGGGAAGTGCTGGCAAGGAGCAGGAGATCTCTGTCTGCCTGCAGGCTGACTGCATGCTCTGCCTGGCAGCCTGCAAGGACATGCCTGGGGGTGCCCAAGGCAGCTGCCATTTCCCGTCTCTTGCCCCACACTGACAAAGCCTCTGCCCAGACAGCCTGGCTAGCAGAAGAAGCAGATCACCTGCAAGACCTCTGCCTTGCTCTCTCCTGCTCGTACAAGGGCTCAGCTCCAGCCGAAGCTGCCTCCTGCAAGGCTTGGCCCTCTCCCAAGTGCTTCTTACAGCCCTGTGTCCCTGGCATCATGTACAACCAGAGGCACCAAACTCCACAAGCCTTCAGAATTGTTTAGCTTTGTACGTCATTTCCACTTGGCAGATTTTGGAAGGACATGACTTCTTTGGGGTGTCTGACATAGCATTTTCGTACACCACCTGCTTTGCCATCCCACTGCTGTTCGTGCTGGCATCTCGTTATTTATTTTATTTCCCTCACATACACACCTCACTTTGACTTTCTCAATCTTAGCATGCTGCTGGAGCAAAGGAAAGGAGCTGGGGTGTGTGGTGGTGGTAGGCAGGGAATACAGAGGGTGTTGAAAAAGTGCAGAAAGCAGGTGTGTAAAAGTAGGGGACTCTGCTGAAAGAGTGAGATTTTTCTGCTGTCTTGCTATGGGCAAAAGCAGGAAATGAAGAGAAAAGAAACTTTTGATTTGCATAGCAGCTCTATGGAAAGAAGTGGGGACAGGATGCAATGGGGCCACATTGGGGCCCCTCGCCAGCAGGCAGTGGGGCAGGGGCTCATTGTAAAGGAGTTTTGGGTGCCAAAACAGGAAGAGCATCCCTCCTCCTCAGCTACAGAGGTGAGCCAAGGACAAGCAGCAAGTGAGATGGAGGACCGCTGGACCAATACCATCAGCCCAGGCAACAGTTCCTTGTTCCCAATGCTCCTGCAGCTCCCTGGGAGCTTTCAGGGGCTCCTGTTTGAGGAGGCACACAGAAACTCTGAACTGAAAAACCTGCTGTGGATCCCGGGCAAAATCCTGCCTGAGAAGCTTGTGTGGCTCGGGAGACCATGTGGCAGCCAGGATGCCTGGGTGCTGGGGCTGGGGCTGCCCTGATGCCCAAGGCCCCTCTGGAGATGAAGGAATTTATCAGAAATGTTTGGGAAATAACTGGGGGAAGGGAGGGGATGGCTTTCCAGGTCGTGGGAGGAAATCTCTCTGCTCCCTAGCTGGGCCATCTCCATGGCGACGGCATAGTGAGCCCCCAGATGACACGAGCTGAGGTCACAGCAGGATGTGCTGCATCACAGGGAGGTCTCCATGGTGCCGTGGGTGGGGGCCCTCACTTCCCTGCGAGGCCCAGGCGCTGCTGGGCACTGCTCACGCAGTCCCCACCACTGTCCTTCGTAGTGGCTCCGTGGCAATGACGGGGGACAGGAGGCAGCAGGACTGCACTAGGAGCCCTTGTATTCATGTGGAGGAGCAGCAGCATGTCGGAAAGGAGTATTGGGTGATGAGATGGGAAGAGCGTCCCTCGTCCTGGGCTTGAGAGGTGAGCTGAGGGCAAGGGACAAGCGAGATGGAGGACTGCTGCAGGAACAACATCAGCCAGGAATGCACTTGCTTGTTTCCAGTGCTTCTGTAGCTCTCCAGTGAGGATTGACACCGTTCGTATCCTTTTATGATTCTAACTTGGCAGAGCAGATTTGGGGCTCTGAGATGCCATCTTGAGATGGCCACAGCCTCTGTCCTCCTGCAAAACAGGCTCCAACCTCTGCACCCAAAAGGCAGCCTGTTTGGGAGAGTACTTTGTGCACAGGTGGAAGCGACACTGTCACCCTGTAAGACCTGGCTACCCCAAGGACTTTTCTCTATGGGGTGCACTGATGGGGTGAGCCCAACATGGCCATCCCCTCCAGCCCCCTCCTGACCCAAAACCTCCACTCCCTGGTACCAGCAGGCCCAGAGCTGTTCTCCACCTCGCTGCCCTGTGCCCCCATGGGGCTCCTCAGCTCTCTGGAGCGACCCGTCGGGGCACAGCCCGGCCCCACACAGAGCAGCCCCTGCTTGGCCGTGGCCCAGCCCTGCCAGGTGCAGCGGGAGGGCTGCCAAGCCCTGGGGCTACCCTGGGGAAGGGGCCGGGGCAGGAGGGCCGAGAGGACACTGCCCTGCCCTGCCCTGGCGGCAGCAGCACGTCGCCCGCAGGCTCCGGCACCCCGGCCATTCCCAGGGCCCCAGCGCCGGCACACGGGCTGGCACCAGCACAGGCCCCAGGGCTGCCCTCCAAGCCCAGCACGGCCCCAGGGCGCAGGGCCCCGCCACACCCTGCGCTGCCACCCACAAGATGGCACCGGCCCGTGGTGGGAGAGGAGGGGGCAGAGCTGGCTGCCAGGGCAGGAGGGCGCAGTGTTGCCATGGCATCGCCTGAGTGCGGCCCTCCTATTGGCTGTCCTGAGGAGGAGGGCGGGGATGGATTGGAATGACGGCTGTCTCAGCCAATCGTAGTCCAGAGTGGGAAAAGGCCAAGAGAAGAGAGGTGCGAGAAGGGAGGGAGCGAAGCAGGCGAGAAGGGAGCGGGAGTGAGAGCGGGTGCGAGTGGGGCTGGTGGGGGCTGCGGGTGCGTTCAAATGCCGGCGGGTGCCCTCTCGCTGCAGCAGGGGCAGCGGTGCTGGCGAGGGGGCTGCTTTCCTGCAGGGGCTCCCGAAGAGGCTGTTGGGGCTGTGAGCAGGGGACCCAGCGCCCTGTCACCGAGGGGAACTGACCTGCGAGCCAGGCGTGCCGGCCTGCGCCGACCAGCTGGGCCCAGGCGGCTTGGTGGGGTTTGGGTGCAGGAAACTTTGAACCTTTTGTGAGTCTGAAATGCATTTTCAAGGGTTTCCCTGATTTGCTGCTGGCCCCGCAGCCCCCAGGTGCTGCTCAGAGCTATGTTTGGGATCTGCTGGGCAAAGTGTGAGCAGGTTGCCGCTCTCCTTGCGACGTGTCGTCACCAAGTCGTTGTGCTTGCTCCGTATGTCTTGGTTTGCTCCAGGACCTGTGACCCTGGGAGCAGCCTGAAGGGTGTTTGCAGAAGAGCTCTGTTAAGCGTGAGGTGTTTTGCTTTTCAGGGGCCTTGGAAGTTGACGAAAGGCCATTTTCACACTCGCTGTTGTTATTCCCATAATCCTAGATGAGGATGAAGAATTGCTGAATTCTGGCTCTGCTGGTTTCAGCAATTGAAATGTCCTGGACGGAGTCCGTTGCCATGTCTCAAATTGTCAGCACATAAAATAGGAGAGTGCTTGTCGTGCTTGATGTGTAGAGGATTTGCTGTGCTTGTTCAGCAATGGGGAAGGAAGTAGACCTTGAGCTGTGGGAAGGCTTCTCCCTCTGACTGGGACATGAGGCCCTGCTCTCTTGCTACATATAGAGACTACCTAGGTGAAAGCTAATGTATTTTTGGGGGGTTGCAACTGCTACGTAATGGGTGCTTTGCTGCACTGTGAGCATTGTGAAGCCAGGAAGTGAATCAGGGAGGCCATTTGGGAGGTGGCTCAGCCGTGGGAAAGGGCAGGGGGAGCTGCAGGCAGCAGCAGGGTGGGCAGTGAGGTCCCTAGTGTTTAAAAGGGCTGTATGAGAAAATGCCCTGTGTCCCATCAAGTGTTTGTAGGTAGCTGGTGGGGCTGGAGGAGGCCCATGGCTCAGCTGTTGATGGTGAGGTCAGTTCTGCGCGAGTCCCTGATAGGCCGGCTGGAGGGAGAAGGCGTGGCTGTTGCTTGTGATGTCACTTCCCGCGGAGCAGTGGATAGGGCAGCAGCAGGTCCGCACTGGGATGTGTTTTTGAGATGGTTTCTGCCTGAGCAGCGGATCAGCCAGGATTTGTCTGCTGGCAGGGGAAGTTCTAGTGAGGTAATTCCTGCCTTGGGGGCTTTTTGGCCAGTGACAAGAGACCTGGTTGTGCAGGTGACTGTGAGGTCCCGTCTTTCTGAGTCCCTGATAGACCGGCAGCAGGCAGTTAGTCGTGGGCGTTGAGAGTGAGGTCTCTTTTGTCCGAGTACCTGCTAGGACAGCAGTGGCTTATGGCTGGGGAAGTTATTTTTTGAGGCAGCTAGTGTCTCTGAAGCCCGTAGGCCATCAGCAGGCATGTGTTGGGGGTTTGCCCTTGTGAGCAGCTGACAGGTCAGGAGAAGCCTCATGGCCTGGATGGTGGTGGTGAGGTGACTCCTGGGTTTGTTGCGTGTGCCCAGAGGAGAGATTGACCCCTGCAGAGCTCTACAGCAGCAGAGAAAGGCAACAAATTAATCAAGCAGAAGTAGATGTCCCCCATCATCTAACACAAATTCTAGTCTACTCTGTCATCCTGCGTTAGTACTGCTACGTTTCAAATGTGGATGATGTTCTCTGGTGAACATGGACATGGAGCTTGACTTTGTTGAGTTCCTAAGTAGAAGCTTGCAGCCTACTCCTGGTCATCATGGGAGTCCAACTAGATCTTTTAAACTACTGAATAAATCTAGTGCTGGTGTACGCAGTGGTGCTAATAATCTCTTCTTCCCAAAGTGTGTGTTAGCCATGGGCGTTGAGTGTGAGGTCTCTTTTGTCTGAGTACCTGCTCAGGCAGCAGTGGTTCATGGCGGGGGAAGTTATTTTGAGGAAATGTGTATCTCTGAAGCCCGTAGCAGCTGTAGGCGTGTGTTGGGGTTCTGCCCTTGTGAGGTCACTTCTCTGAGCAGGTGGTAGATCAGGAGAAGACACGCAGCCTGGATGGTGGTGGTGAGGTGACTTCTGGGTTTGTTGTGTGTGCCCAGAGGAGGGACTGACCGCTGCAGAGCTCTACAGCAATATGTAAATGTAACTATTCAGTCAAGCAGATGTTCCACATCATCTGACACAAATTCTGTTCCAGTCTGTCATCCTGTGTCAGTACTACTACATGAAAAATGTGGGTGTTGTTCTCTGGTGAATATGGACATGGAGTTTGACTTTGCACTTGTTGCTAAGTAGAAGCTTGCAGGCTGCTCCCGGTCAGCTAGGGAGTCCAGACAGAGTTTTGAGGCTGCTAAATCAATCTGATGCTGGTGTAAGCAGGGGTGTTAGTAATCTCTTCTCCCCATTGTCTGTGTGTGCTTTAGAAATTCCCCCTGCAGAAACAGCAAGGAGCTTATGAGATGTTCCTGCAAGGTCTAAATGCTGTGTCTGTCTTTCAGGTGTCCACCTGCTTTTATGACACATTTGGAACTGTAATACATTAGAGGTTGGTGATTTTCTGTCTAAGTGTGCAGCCAGTGGAGAATGGGTGCCAAGTCTGTTGGAGGAGACAGAAGGAATGTCACCCCCAAACAGGTACTGGCCACATTTTGAAAGAGATGTTCTTTTCAGTGAAGTTGAGGCAGAAATGAGTGGCAAGAGGTGGCCTGATCAGGGCTTGTGAGAGCACTCGTCTGCTTCCTGGAGAAGGGAAGTGACCAGGTGTAGGACTGTGAGTGGATGCTGAGAGGCAGTGATTGTTGCAAAGCCTTGGAGGACTAGAAGGGAACTGCAGAGTTGGAGAGCTGGGCTTTCTGTGTTGTGGGGCACTTGGGGTGCCCTCTGTGTTGCTGATGCAGAGGTGCACGTTTGCTGGCCCCCGCCTGTGAGGCAAGCAGTGGTGTGGGCAGGGTGCCACAGTGCAGAGGTGCCGTGTGGTGGGTCCAGGTGGTGGTCCCAGTGTTTTGGTGCTCATCATGGGAGGAGATAGCTGGAGAGGGCGGTGCTGTGCATGAGGAATGCTGCCAGAGTGTGGAGCTGGGGAGCACTGCAAGGTGAGGGTGTGACTATGCTGGCTGGGCCTAGGCTGCCCTGGTGTCATGGGCCAGAGTTGCTGGCAGCCTGCTGCCTTTGATGCACTGAGGTTCAGGCCTTGGGGATGCTAAGCGATTTCCAGCACCTGCAGCATGGATTTTTCCTGAAGGCCAGGGAGTGTTTCTCCTTGCTCCCGGATGCGAACCAAGCCTGCATTTTCCCTCCTTTCCTCTCATTTCCTCTTGCTCATAAGAGCTTTGGTCTGCAGCAGTGTGTGCTGAGAGGAGCGGACGTTGTGGGAGATGCGCTTTTTGGCTGGGCCTTAGCCTGCTGGAATCCCTTTGAAGGAGCGAAGGCCTTGCGATGTGGTGGTCTTTGGAGAAAGGCAGGTGAGTTCTTGGGAGCTGACTGTCAAGGGGCAGAATCCTTCCTGTACCATATTTCTTTGGAGGAGTGCCTTTGGATGGGAGCAGCAAGGCAAAAGTGCCCTGCAAGGGATGTGCAGCCCAGGTCTCTCTTCCTTCCAGGTGCAGTCTCTGCAATTTACCCCACCATCCCGCTGTAGTGTGAGCTTTCTGTGCTGCAGCGGGGAAATAAGAAAGCAGCCACGTGTAGCCATCAGTGTGCTAAGTGTGGTGTGGTTAGGTGCTGACCCTGCTGACCCTGGCAAGGGACTGGATTTTGCCTGTGCTTTGGGTGGTGGTGGTGAGGAGCCCCACTTAGCTCTAGTTGCATTGCTCGGAGTAGCTGGAGTCAAGGCAGTGGTGGTGAGCACATACATCCCACCGCTAGCTCCCAGCTGTTTGGCGTGCATTATGTCCCCTCTGTTCTTGAAGCCTTTTACTGCTGGCTACGTTGTGGGAAGGCCTAAGCTCAGGAGCTGTGTCATGTCAGGTACTGCTCTGGAGATGGCTCAGCACCACGCTTTGTCCTCTGGCATCACTCCCTGGATTCTCTGAGGATGATCGATGGCAAATGGCAGGTCATCAAGGCCAGGGCCCAGGTCTGTGTGCTCCCTAACTGAGTTTCAGTGCCAACCTCAGCTGTCGAGTGTTGTGCAGTGGCCTGTGAATGGGACAGTCAAGTCCTTCTGCTCCTGTCAGGCATGGTGGGTCATGCTTCGTGGTGTACTTAAGACATGGAGCACCATCTTTGACCCTTTCTTGCCCAAAGCATCCCTCTGGCAGCAGGCGATGCCCAAGAAGCTTTGCATTTATTTCAGAGATTCGCAAAGCTGCCATGAGCTCCAGCAGTCTCTGAGGCCACTGCATTTCCCATGGTGCTGAAGCCTGCCCCCAGCCAGTCATCTCTGGGTACCTTGTGGGCTGTCAGAGGCAGCTCTCATCTGCATGTGGAGAATGAGCCTGTGGATCTGTCCTTCTTTTTTGTTCAAGTGAAGCTGCCTTTTGCCATTTCAGAAGAAAGTGTTTGTCCTGCCTCCGAGCTGTCGGGAAGAGAAGGCGTGAGGATGGGCTTCCCTTTGAAGGCTCTAGGGGCCTGTCAGTAGGGAGGCCCCTTTGGGTTAGTGCCTTGAGGGCATGTGAGGCAAAAGTGAGCAGCAAGAGCTGGCCTGATCAGCAGCTGTGAGAGCGCTTGCTCTCTGCTTCCTGGAGATGGGAAGTGACCATGTCAGGGCTGTGAGTGGATGTTCAGAGGAAGCACTGTTTCCAAGGACTTGGAGGCCTAGAAGGGACTGGAAGGCCTGGAGAGTTGGGCTTTCTGTGTTGTGGGGCCCTTGGGGGTGTCCTGTGTGCTGCCATGTGTGGTGCTGTGCCCTGTGCACCACTGATGCACAGGCACATGTTGGCTCAGTGTTGTGCTGCTCAGCATGGGAGGAGGTGTGTTGAGAGAGCAGTGCTCTGCTCCCAGAGGCCAGCCTGCCATCCCAGTGTCCTTGTGGGAGGCCCTGGGTGAGCACTGGTGCTGACTGTGCTCCCTGCTTGGAGCATCCTGGTGTGAGCGAGGGATGCTTGCAGTTAGTTGTTTTCTATCAGCTGAGGTCCAGGCTTGCAGTTTCTGAAGGTCTTGATGCTTCCTGAGTCTTCTGGGTTTTACGGACTCTGCTGGAGAATGTGGTCTGCTCATTCCTTCAAGCCTTTCTGTGGAATCTGGACCCTCCTTGCATCTTCCCATCTCAGACCATACTGCATCCTAATCGATTCTGTCTTTCTTTCTTTCTAGGTTGCTCCAGTTGTGTAGGTTCCCCGTGCAATCCTCGAGCCACTGAGGATGGAGGCAGGATGCCAGGGTGTGTCCCTGTAGCTGTCAGCATCTTTGCCACCATTGTGAGCCCTCTGTGAAAGCGGCTGCAAGTGAATGAGATGAGGCTATGCGTGGATGTGAAGGCTTCCATGAATGCGCCCATCTTCCATGGGTGACCTGGGGCGTGTGGGTTCACCTCCTGGTACCTCTGCTGAGCTGCACGTCCCACATCATACAGATGCAGTTACTGCCAGCACACTCAGGAAATGAGATTGTGCCCCTTGCTTTTCCTAGAAGGTTGTGGTGCCCTGTAGGATGAGTGAAAGACCCTTATAATGAAAGCCAGCATCTGTCGAGTGCCTTTGTGTGAGTGCCCGAAATCCTTGGTAGCTTGAACGGAGGTCTCAGAGCTGTTGGGCTCCTGGCTCTGCGAGGGCTGAAGATGTGCCCAGGGCCAGACTGCTCGTGGCACTCAACCCTCAGTGCAGTGTGAACCCAGCTGTGGAGCCGGGACTCCTGCTGCAGAGGCCGCGCAGCCAGGAGAGCTGGCATTTCAGCAGCCCTCCAGCCTGGGGCTGTCTCCTTGCTAGGGCCTCATTTCAAAACCTCTGCATCTTTGCAGAGTTCCCTTCATACTTAGGTGGAGATTCTTGAGCAGATTGGGGATGGAAAGCAGCAGCCTGCTCTGCCCAAAGAGAGCAGGATCCTGCCCAGTGTAAAGAACCGCATCATGCCAGGAGCCAGCTCTGTGCCTGATCATTTGCACGTGCCTTGTGAGCCTGGAGTGCCTTGGCCACCTTTGGTGTTAGTGCAAGAGGTTCCCTGCCTGCCTGGGTTTTGGAGTCAAGGGAAGGCAGTGAGGAGAGCAGTGCCTGGGGCGTGTGCAAGTGGGGAGTGCCCTGCATGCCTGTCTTCTTGCTGGCACTTGGTTGCATGTAATAGACGAGGCAGCTGCGTGGGGCAGAGACGGTGGCACAGCTGGCACAGCAGAGGTCTGGTGTTCTGTGGAGGGCTGTTGCAGTGCTGAGTTGCTCTGTCAGTGTCAGACAGCCTTTCCAGTGCAGCTGCTGCCTGGGCTGATCTCTCAACATTGGCCCTAGAAATGGAAGTGGCATCCTGCTGTCAATTTGTAGGTGCTTGTATCCGTACTACGTGAGACTTGATGGGAATGGTCTGTGTTGTAACTTTTTAGTGCCTAGAACAATACCGCTCTGTTAAGCGGCACACAAATACGTAACTAACAAGGTCTTGGAAATCTGCGAGGAAGAACAGCAGTTGGTTACATATGGATTGTGTGGCTTCGAGCCACAGAATAACCATGAGAAGCAGTTAACATGAAGGTCAGAAGTTGAAGAGTAATGAAGTAGCGACCCCCAAAGTCAAGTGTAGCGCCCGAAATAAGTCTGCACATGCGTGCAATATGATAGCCCGGTTATGCGACTGGGGGGGAGTTGGGCTAGACTCCCTGCATTTGATGGCCCCATGTGCCAGGACTCCAGCCTACCACAAATAATCATGAATACCTGATTTTTTCCGAAGGAGAGACAGGCTGCTACATAACAGAGGACCACTTTGCCTCCTCGGAGACGCCCGCAAAGATTGTGCCTGCCGACTCTCTCTCTCGCCATGCAGACGATCGGGACAAGCATTGGAGTGGTCCTTGTCGAGATTACCATCGGGTGGGTCTGTTTGTAAATATCTCCTAATAAACAGCTTGCTACTGAAGAGTGTTTGTGTATGTGTGTGTCTGTGTGTGTGTGTGTGTGTGTGTTTGCACTGGCTTGCCATACGAGATGTTTGCCCATGGGAATCTAACTAGAACATAAATTGATGATGAGAATGAGATTCCTGGTGTTTGCAGCATAGTGAGATTCGTGAAGCGAACAATTGTACAGACGCTGAGCCGCCTGCATTGGTGGGACTCGGTCAGTGGGGTGCACAGCTTTACTGAGGTCGCACCACCTGCAGTGGTGGACTCCGTCAGGGGGTGCACAGCTGCACCGAGGTCTCGCCACCTGCATTGGCGGGACGAGATCAGTGGGGTGAAAAGATGTGCCGATGCGAGCCACCTGCATTGGTGGGACTCGATCAGTGGGTTGCATAGCTCTACCAAGTCCTCGCTACCTACATTGGTGGGCCTCGGTCAGTGGTGTGCACAGCTGTACCGAGGCTGCACCACCTGCATTGGTGGGACTCGATCAGTGTGGTGCACAGCTGTACTTAGGCCGCACGACCTTCTTTGGTGGGACTCGGTCAGTGGGGGACAGAGCTATACTGAGGCCGAACCACCTGCATTAGTGGGACTCGGTCAGTGGTTTCCACAGCTGTACTGAGGCCGAGCCATCTGTATTAGTTGGAATTGGTCAGTGCGGTACACAGCTGTATTGAGGCCGCACAACCTGCATTGGTGGGACTCCATCAGTGGGGTGTACAGCTGTACCAAGCCCGAGCCACCTCCATTGGTTGGACTCGGTCTGTGGGGTGCACAGCTCCACTGAAGCCGAATCACGTGCATTAGTGGGAATCGGTCAGTGGGGTGCAAAGCTGCACCGAGGCCTCGCCACCTGCATTGGTGGGACTCGGTAAGTGGGGTACACTCCTGTACTCAGGCTTAGCCACCTGCATTAGTGGGACTCGATCAGTGGGTTGCACAGTTGTACGGAGGCTGCACCACCAGCATTGGTGGGACTTGATCAGTGAGCTGCACAGCTGTACCGAGGCCTAGCGACCTGCATTGGTGGGACTCGGTCAGTGGGGTGCACAACTGTACTGAGGCTGAGCCACCAGCATTGTTGGGACTCGGTCAGTGGGTTGCACAGCTGTACTGAGGCTGCAAGACCTCCTTTTGTGTGACTCAGTCAGTGTGGTGCAGAGCTGTACCGAGGCCTTGCCATCTGCATTGGTGGCACTCAGTCAGTAGGGTGCACAGCTGTACCGAGGTGAGCCACCTGCATTGGTGGGACTCGTTCAGTGGGGTACACAGCTGTAACGAGTCTGCTCCACCTGCATTGGTGGGACTTGTGCAGTGGGATGTACAAACGCACTGAGGCCCGGTTACCTGCATTGGTGGGACTCAGTCAGTGGGTTGCACCGTTGTACCGAGGCTGCACTAACTGCGTTGGTGAGACTAGGTCAGTGGTGTGCACAGCTGTACCGAGGTGAGCCACGTGCATCGGTGGGACTCTTTCAGTGGTGTGCACAGCTGTACCGAGCCCGAGCCACCTGCATTGGTGGGACTCGGTCAGTGGGGTGCACAGCTGTACCGAGGCGAGCCACCTGCATTGGTGGTACTCGGTCAGTAGGTTGCACCGTTGTACATAGTCTGCACCACCTGCCTTGGTGGGACTCGGTCATTGGAGTGCACAGCTGTACTCAGGCCAAGCCACCTGCATTGGTGGTACTCAGTCAGTGGGGTGCACAGCTGCACCGAGGCCGAGCCAGCTGCATTGGTGGGACTCGGTGAGTGGTGTGCAAAGCTGTACTGAGGGCTCGCAACCTCCATTGGTGGTACTCGGTCAGTGGTGTGCACAGCTGTACCGAGGCCTCGCTACCTGCATTTCTGGGACTAGGTCAGTGGGGTGCACAGCTGCACCGAGGCCCACCCACGTGCATTAGTGTCACTCTGTCAGTGGGGTGCACAGCTGTACCGAGGCTGCGTGAGCTATATTGGTGGGACTCGGTCAGTGGTGTGCACAGCTGTACCGAGGCCGCACCAGCTGCATTGGTGGACTCGGTCAGTGGGGTGCACAGCTGTACTGAGGCCGAGCCACCTGCATTAGTGGGACTCGGTCAGTGCGGTACACAGCTGTACTGAGGCCGCAAGAACTGCTTTGGTGTGACTCGGTCAGTGGGGTGCAGTGCTGTAGCGAGGCCGAGCCACCTGCATTAGTGGGACTCGGTCAGTGGTGTATACAGCTGTACTGAGGCTGAGCCACCAGCATTGTTGGGACTCGGTCAGTGGGTTGCACAACTGTACTGAGGCCGCAAGACCTCCTTTTGTGTGACTCAGTCAGTGTGGTGCAGAGCTGTACCGAGGCCTTGCCATCTGCATTGGTGGCACTCAGTCAGTAGGGTGCACAGCTGTACCGAGGTGAGCCACCTGCATTGGTGGGACTCGTTCAGTGGGGTACACAGCTGTAACGAGTCTGCTCCACCTGCATTGGTGGGACTTGTGCAGTGGGATGTACAAACGCACTGAGGCCCGGCTACCTGCATTGGTGGGACTCGGTCAGTGGGTTGCACCGTTGTACTGAGTCTGCACCACCTGCATTGGTGGGACTCGGTCAGTGTGGTGCACTGCTGTACCGAGGCTTCACCACCTGCATTGGTGGGACTCGGTCAGTGGGGTACACAGCTGTACTGAGGCCGAGCCACCAGCATTGGTGGGACTCAGTCAGTGCGGTACACAACTGTACGGAGGCCGCAAGACCTGCTTTGGTGTGTTTTGGTCAGTGGGGTGCACAGCTATAATGAGGCTGCGCCACCTGCATTGGTGGGACTCGGTTAGTAGGGTGCACAGCTGTACCGAGGCGAGCCACCTGCATTGGTGGGACTCGGTCAGTGGGTTGCATAGCTCTACCGAGTCCTCGCTACCTACATTGGTGGGACTCGGTCAGTGCAGTACACAGCTGTACTGAGGCCGCAAGACCTGCTTTGGTGTGACTCAGTAAGTGGGGTGCACAGCTGTACCGAGGTGAGCCATCTCCATTCGTGGGACTCGGTCAGAGGGGTTCACCGTTGTACCGAGTCTGCACCACCTGCGTTGGTGGGAATCGGTCAGTATGGTGCACAGCTGTACCGAGGCTGTGCCTCCTGCATTGGTGGGACCCGGTCAGTGGGGTTACAGCTGTACCGAGGCTGCACCTCCTGCATTGGTGGGACCCAGTCAGTGGGGTGACAGCTGTACCGAGGCCTTACCAGCTGCATTGTTGGGACTCGGTCAGTGGGGTGCGCACAGCTTCACCGAGGTGTTGCCATGTGCATTGGTGGGACTTGGTCAGTGGGGTGCAGAGCGCTAATTAAACTGCACCACCTGCATTCTTGGGACTCGGACAGTGGGGTGCACAGCTGTACTGAGGCCGAGCCATGTACATTGGTGGGACTCAGTAAGTGTGGTGCAGAGCTGTACTGAGGTCGAGCCACCTGCATTGGTGGGACTCGGTGAGTTGAGTGCACAGCTGTACTGAGGCCGAGGCACCAGCATTGGTGGGACTCGGTCAGTGGGGTACACAGATGTACTGAGGCCTTGCCCCCTGCGTTGGTGGGACTCGGTCAGTGCGGTGCACACCTCTACTGAGGCCGAGCCACCTGCATTAGTGGGACTCGGTCAGTGCGGTACACAACTGTACTGAGGCCGCAAGACCTGCTTTGGTGTGTTTTGGTCAGTGGGGTGCAGTGCTGTACCGAGGCCGAGTCACCTGCACTGATGGGACTCGGTCAGTGGTGTGCACAGCTGTACCAAGGCCGAGTCACCTGCATTTGTGGGACTCGGTCAATGGGGTGCACAGCTGTACCGAGGTGAGCCACCTGCATTGGTGGGAATCGGTCAGTGGGGTGCACAACTGTACTTAGGCCGAGCCACCTGCATTGGTGGGACTCGGTCAGTGGGTTGCATAGCTCTACCGAGTCCTCGCTACCTACATTGGTGGGACTCGGTCAGTGGGTTGCATAGCTCTACCGAGTCCTCGCTACCTACATTGGTGGGACTCGGTAAGTGGTGTGCACAGCTGTACCGAGGCCGAGCGGCCTGCATTCGTGGAAGTCGGTCAGTGCAGTACACAGCTGTACTGAGGCCGCAAGACCTGCTTTGGTGCGACTCGGTAAGTGGGGTGCACAGCTGTACCGAGGCTGCACCACGTGCATTGGTGGGACTCGGTGAGTGCGGTGCAGAGCTGTACTGAGTACTTGCCACCTGCATTGGTGGGACTCGGTCAGTGGGGTGCACAGCTGTACTGAGGCCGAGCCACCAGCATTGGTGGGACTCAGTAAGTGTGGTGCAGAGCTATACTGAGGTGGAGCCACCTGCATTGGTGGGACTCGGTGAGTTGAGTGCACAGCTGTACCGAGGCTACACCACTTGCATTGGTGGTACTCGGTCAGTGGGGTGCACAGCTGTACCGAGGCTGCGCCACCTGCATTGGTGGGACACGGTCAGTGGGGTGCACAGTTGTACTTAGTCTGAGCCACCTGCTTTGGTGGGACTCGGTCAGTGGGATGGACAACTGCACTGAGACCGCGCTACCTGCATTGGTGGGACTTGGTCAGTGAGGTGCACAGCTGTACGGAGGCCGAGCCACAAGCATTTGTGGGACTCAGTCAGTAGATTCCGCAGCTGTACTGAGGCCGAGCCACCTGCATTAGTGGGACTCGGTCAGTGGGGTGCACCGTTGTACCGAGGCCTTGCCACGTGCATTGGTGGGACTCAGTCCGTGGGGTGCACAGCTGTACCGAGGTGAGCCACGTGCATTGGTGGGACTCGGTCAATGGGGTACACAGCTGTACTTAGGCCGAGCCACCTGCATTGGTGGGACTCGGTCAGTGGGGTGCACAGGTGTACCACGGCTGCGCCACATACATTGGTCGGACTCGGTCAGTTGGTTGAACAGATGTTCGGAGGCTGCGCCACCTGCATTGGTGGGACTTGGTCAGTGGGGTGCACAGCTGTACCAAGACTGCACCACCTGCATTGGTGGGACTCGGTGAGTCGGGTGCACAGCTGCACCGAGGCCTCGCCACCTGAATTGGTGGGACTTGGTCAGTGGGGTGCACAGCTGTACCGAGCCCTCGCAACCTGCATTAGTGGGACTCGGTCAGTGGGGTGCACAGCTGTACTGAGGCTGCGCCACCTGCATTGGTGGGACTCGGTCAGTGGGGTGCACAGCTGTACTGAGGCCTAGGCACTGGCATTGGTGGGACTCGGTCAGTGGGATCCACAGAGAAATACTGTTAGAGAAAAACTGTGAGAAAAGCCTTGCAAATAGGTAACAAGACTCTAGGACAATAGAGGTAGAAAAGCCGTACTGCAAAGTACAACCAGCTCCGGCCAAATTAACCTTCATAAAACCGCAGTGCTTCTAAGAATGCGATGGCTAGGTAAGACAAAAACAGCAGAGTAACCCAGAAGTGACCTTAGGTTCATTAAGGCTTATTAACATATTAAACTTCACACCCCTAAATGAATAATGAGATTTAAATGACATGATAATGATGTTACCGCCTCTTCTTCACTTCCTATGCTAATTAACAAGAGCGTTAAAACGCAAGTGCAGAGCAATTACCTGATGTAATGAAACTGTAACCAATAGAAAGATTTGTATAAAATACTCCCTGAAAAGTGTGTATAAATGAAGGATGAGAGGGGGAGAAGGTGTGCTAGTTTTGTGGATTTACCACCTCGCACCCATCTCTGCGCAGAAATGAAATAAACAAATATCTTGACCCTGTGTGTCTATTGGTTGCTTACACGCTGGGTAACAGAACCCAGATTTTGGACAACAGCAGGACAAACACTTTCTTCTGAAATGGCAAAAGGCAGTGAGAGCTACATGGGGCTCCTCACCACCACCACCCAAAGCACAGGAAAAAATCCAGTGCCTTGCCAGGGTCAGCACCTAACCACACCACACTTAGCACACTGATGGCTACACGTGGCTGCTTTCTTATTTCCCCGCTGCAGCACAGAAAGCTCACACTACAGCACGATGGTGGGGTAACTTGCAGAGACTGCACCTGGAAGGAAGAGAGACCTGGGCTGCGCATCCCTTGCAGGGCACTTTTGCCTTGCTGCTCCCATTCAAAGGCACTCCTCCAAACAGATCTCCTACAGGAAGGACTCAGCCCCTTGACAGTCAGCTCCCAAGAACTCACCTGCCTTTCTCCAAAGACCACCACACCACAAGGCCTTCACTCCTTCAAAGGGATTCCAGCAGGCTAAGGCCCAGCCAGAAAAGCGCATCTCCCACAAAGTCTTTCCCTCTCAGCAAACACTGCTGCAGACCAAAGCTCTTATGAGCAAGAGGAAATGAGAGGAAAGGAGGGAAAACGCAGGCTTGGTTCGCATCCCGGAGCAAGGAGAAACACTCCCTGGCCTTCAGGAAAAATCCATGCTGCAGGTGCTGGCAAGCGCTTGGCATCCCCAAGGCCTGAACCTCAGTGCATCAAAGGCAGCAGGCTGCCAGCAACTCTGGCCCATGACACCAGGGCAGCCTAGGCCCAGCCAGCATATTCACACCCTCACCTTGCAGTGCTCCCCAGCACCCCACTCTGGCACCACTGCCCACACACAGCACCGCACTCTCCAGCTATCTCTTCCCATGATGAGCACCAAAACACTGGGACCACCACCTGGCTCCCCAACAGGGAACCCCTGCAGTGCAACACCCTGCCCACACCGCTGCTCGCCTGACAGACGGGGGCCAGTAAACGTGCACCTCTGCATCAGCAACGCACAGGGCACCACAAGTGCCCCACAACACAGCCCAGCTCTCGAACTCTGCAGTTCCCTTCTAGTCCTCCAAGGCTTTGCAACACGCACTGCCTCTCAGCATCCACTCACAGTCCTACACATGGTTACTTCCCTTCTCCAGGAAGCAGACGAGTGCTCTCACAAGCCCTGATCAGGCCACCTCTTGCCATTCGTTTGTGCCTCAACTTCCCTGAACAAGAAATGTCTTTCAAAATGTGGCCACTACCTGTTTGGGGGTGACATTCCTTCTGTCTCCTCCAACAGACTTTGCACCCATTCTCCACTGGCTGCATACTCGGACAAAAATCATCAATTTCCAAGGTGTTACAGATCCAAATGTGTCATAAAAGCATGTGGACACCTGAAAGACAGGCACAGCATTTAGACCTTGCAGGAACATCTCACAAGCTCCCTCCTGTTTCCACAGGGGGAATTTCCAAAGCACACACACATGCTGGCAATCAGAGATAACTAACGCTGCTTACACTAGCATTAGATTGATTTAGCAGTTTAAAAAGCCCAGCTGGACTCCCTAGCTGTCTGGCAGCAGGCCGCAAGCTTCTACTTCGCAACAAGGGGGAAAAACAAACTCCATGTCCATATTCACTGGAGAACATCATCCACATTTTAAATGTAGTAGTAATAACTCAGGATCATGGAGTGAAATAGAATTTGTGTCAGACGATGGGGAACATCTTCTTGATTAATTAGTAGACTTTCTCTACTGCTGTAGAGCTCTGCAGGGGTCAATCTCTCCTCTGGGCACACGCAACAAACCCAGGAGTCACCTCACCACCACCATCCAGGCCATGAGGCTTCTCCTGACCTGTCAGCTGCTCACAGAGAGGGGACCTCACAAGTACAAACCCCCAACACACGCCTGCTGATGGCCTATTGGCTTCAGAGACACTAGTTGCCTCAACATAACTTCCCCAGCCATGAGCCACTGCTGCCCGAGCAGGTACTTGGAAAGGAGACCTCACACTCAACGCCCAGGCCTAACTGCCTGCTGCCGGTCTATCAGGGACTCAGAAAGACGGGACCTCGCAGTCACCTGCAGAACCAGGTCTCAGTCACTGGCCAAAAAGCCCCCAAGGCAGGAATTACCTCACTAGAACTTCCCCAGCCAGCAGACAAATCCTGGCTGATCCGCTGCTCAGGCAGAAACCATCTCAAAAACACATCCCAGTGCGGACCTGCTGCTGCCCTATCCACTGCTCCGTGGGAAGTGACATCACAAGCAACAGCCACGCCTTCTCCCTCCAGCCGGCCTATCAGGGACTCGCGCAGAACTGACCTCACCATCAACAGCTGAGCCATGGGCCTCCTCCAGCCCCACCAGCTACCTACAAACACTTGATGGGACACAGGGCATTTTCTCATACAGCCCTTTTAAACACTAGGGACCTCACTGCCCACCCTGCTGCTGCCTGCAGCTCCCCCTGCCCTTTCCCACGGCTGAGCCACCTCCCAAATGGCCTCCCTGATTCACTTCCTGGCTTCACAATGCTCACAGTGCAGCAAAGCACCCATTACGTAGCAGTTGCAACCCCCCAAAAATACATTAGCTTTCACCTAGGTAGTCTCTATATGTAGCAAGAGAGCAGGGCCTCATGTCCCAGTCAGAGGGAGAAGCCTTCCCACAGCTCAAGATCTACTTCCTTCCCAAATGCTGAACAAGCACAGCAAATCCTCTACACATCAAGCACTCTCCTATTTTACACGCTGACAATTTGAGACATGGCAACGGACTCCGTCCAGGACATTTCAATTGCTGAAACCAGCAGAGCCAGAATTCAGCAGCTCTTCCTCCTCATCTAGGATTATGGGAATAACAACGGTGAGTGTGAAAATGGCCTTTCGTCAACTTCCAAGGCCCCTGAAAAGCAAAACACCTCACGCTTAACAGAGCTCTTCTGCAAACACCCTTCAGGCTGATCCCAGGGTCACAGGTCCTGGAGCACACCAAGAACTATGGAGCAAGCACAACGACTTGAGCACGACACCTTGCGAGGACACCAGCAACCTGCTCTCAATTCTGACCAGCAGATCCCAAACATAGCTCTGAGCAGCACCTGGGGGCTGCAGGGGCAGCAGCAGTTGAGGGGAAAATTCAAAAATGCATCTCAGACCCACAACACACGCAAAGCTTCCTGCACCCAAACCCCACCAAGCCGCCCGGGCCCAGCTGCTCGGCGCAGGCCAGCACGCCTGGCTCGCAGGTCAGTTCCCCTCGGTGACAGGGCGCTGGGTCCCCTGCTCACAGCCCCAACAGCCCCTTCGGGAGCCCCTGCAGGGAAGCAGCCCCCTCGCCAGCACCGCTGCCCCTGCTGCAGCGAGAGGGCACCCGCCGGCATTTGAACGCACCCGCAGCCCCCACCAGCCCCACTCGCACCCGCTCTCACTCCCGCTCCCTTCTCGCCTGCTTCGCTCCCTCCCTTCTCGCAACTCTCTCTTCTCTTGGCCTTTTCCCACTCTGGACTACGATTGGCTGACACAGCCGTCATTCCAATCCATCCCCGCCCTCCTCCTCAGGACAGCCAATAGGAGGGCCGCACTCAGGTGATGTCATGGCAACGCTGCGCCCTCCTGCCCTGGCAGCCAGCTCTGCCCCCTCCTCTCCCACCGCGTGACGGCGCCATCTTGTGGGCAGCAGCGCAGGGCACGGTGGAGCCTCGGGACAGCCCAGTGCCGGGTGCCCGGGCAGTGCGGGGCCCCAGGCCCGGCTGCTCTGCCGTAGGGGCCCTGTGGGGCTTCTTGCTGCCCTGCACCCTGGGGGCCGTGCTGGGCTTGGAGGGCAGCCCTGGGGCCTGTGCTGGTGCCAGCCCTGGTGCCGGTGCTGGGGCCCTGGGAATGGCCGGGGCGCCGGAGCCTGCGGGCGACGTGCTGCTGCCGCCAGGGCAGGGCAGTGTCCTCTCGGCCCTCCTGCCCCAGCCCCTTCCCCAGGGTAGCCCCAGGGTTTGGCAGCCCTCCCGCTGCGCCTGGCAGGGCTGGGCCATGGCCCAGAAGGGGCTGCTCTGTGTGGGGCCGGGCTGTGCCCCGAGGGGTCGCTCCAGAGGGCTGAGGAGCCCCATGGGGGCACAGGGCAGTGAGAGGAGGGACCAGCTCTGGGCCTGCTGGTGCCAGGGAGTGGAGGTGTGGGGTCGTGAAGGGACTGGGGGAGATGGCTCTTTTGGGCTTACTGCAGCACTGCACCCCATAGCTCAGAGAAAAATCCTTGGGTCAGTCAGGACTTGGCAGTGGGCACCGTGCCTCCACCTGTTTCCAAGGTGCTCTCCCAAATAGGCTTTCTTTTGCATGCAGATGTTTTGAGTCCAACCTGCGCAAGGACACAGGCTATGACCATCTCGAGATGGCTTCTCTGAGCCCAAAACATGCTGTACCAACTTGTACCAAGCATGAAAGGAACAGAGGTCCTCTCAAACAGGCAGGGGACCTGGGGTCATTACAAGGTGGTTTCCTTATTGTACATGGACATTTCAGCAGGTTCTTGAGAGCCCCATGAGAGCAGCAGGCTGCCCCAGCCTCTGGGATGCAGGACCCCAACTCTTCTCAGAGCCAGATCGCAAAGGGGGACACGATCTGTGGAAAACCTGCCATGCATTCCCATGCCCCCCACAGACCCCAAAAGGCAATGGAGGTGGCCCCACAGAAGCCTTGAGGCTCAGCGCATCTCCTGCCCCATGACCCAGGAGTCCTGGCTGTCCACTAAGACAGATGGGACCCCCAGAGATGACTCTTGTGGCAGCACTCAGTCCTGTCCAGCCACCGCCACAGCCCTGGATTCACAGCAGTTTTTGCAGTTACCAATCTTTGTGCAACATCTCGGGAAGAAGTACCCGAAGCCCTTACCCTCAGTGGAGAGCTGCAGGAGCCTTGGGAA
Source organism: Rhea pennata (assembly GCF_028389875.1). Lineage (NCBI taxonomy): Eukaryota > Metazoa > Chordata > Aves > Rheiformes > Rheidae > Rhea > Rhea pennata. The sequence goes on along the minus strand of NW_026907682.1, from coordinate 2,303,539 downwards.
CAAGGAACTGTGGTCTCGGCTGATGGTGTCCATCCAGCAGTCCTCCATCTCGCCTCTTTGCCCTCGGCTCACCTCTGCAGCCCAGGAGGAGGGATGTTCTTCCCTTCACCCAACACTCCTTTTCATCGTGCTCCTGTTCCTCTGCATGTCAGCGACGGATCCCAGCACAGCCCCCATTAACTCCTGTCTCCAGTCTTCCCATGGAGCCACTACAAAGGCAGCAGCAGTGAGGGCGTGAGCAGTGCCCAGCAGTGCCTAGGTCTCGGAGGGAAGTGAGGGCCCTCACCCAGGACACCATGGAGACCTCTCTGTGATGCAGCACATCCCGCTGTGACCTCAGCTTGTGTCATCTTGGGGCACAGCAGGTCAGTGCCATGGAGATGGCACCGCCAGGGAGAGAGCAGAGAGATTTCCTCTCCCCTCCTGGAAAGCAGGCATCTCCCTTCCCCCAGTTATTTTCCCAAACGTTCTGATAAATCCTTCAAGAATGTCTCCAAGTGGTGTCAAAGTCAGGGAAACATCTGAAGTGGGGACCTGGAGAGGTCACTGCTGTGCTCCTGCACTCCTTGGCTGCTGCACGAGGCAATAGGATTCTGTGCAGGAATCTGGGGTTTGGGGGTTGGATTGGGGTTTGGCATTTTTACAGGATCAAAGTCCGGTGGGATGAAAAAGCACAAAGGGTGGCCACAGGCTGAGATGCTTAGGTGAGCCTCCAAACTGTGGATCACTCTTTTATTTGAAGTAGGGTATAGGAGAATAAGGGACAGGACGTAACCTTCCTCCTTTAGGCACCAAAGCAGGCTCTTTGATTTGAGAAGCCTTCAGCAAGGTTTCTCGGTCTGCGGTGCTTAAGATAGAGATGATATGCCAGAAAAGAGCAAACACACATCATCCAGAGAGCTCTACCCAGGACCCTCGTCCCTGCCAGACTCCAAAGCCATTGGTCAGGCCACGTAGCCAATTGGAGGAAGTTTTCCCATTTCCCATGAACTTAGGCCACCTTTCCTTCTGTGTGAGCCTGAGAAAAGCCAGGTCTCAACTCTGGGCTTCAGATGGTCCTTGGGCTTTTCAGTGTCACTTTGGGGCTCTGCTTCTCCCCTGGGTACGCTCCTCAGCCCCCTGCCCTTCCCCACACCAGCACCCTGGCTCCTCCAGGGATCTGTGCAGCCCAGGCACCCTGGATCCACACTGGCACCCTTGCCCTCCCACGATCTGTACAGCTCTGGCACCCTGGATCTCCCACATTTGAGGATTCAAGGCTTCTCAGGACATCCCTCATACTGCAGTGCTGCTCTCTGGGCTCTGGTGCAGAGCCTACGAGGCACTGCAATACCCCTCACCAAGCCCCGGGGATCACTGGGGGCACCCCCAGCACAACGCCTTGGCAGTCCCCATGGGCACACCCATCCCCATGGCCTAGCCTCCAAGCCTCTGCTTTCAGCTTTGGAGCCTGCCTGGCAGCTGAGAGCTGGGCAGCACCACCAACTTGCCTCTCTCCACCCCTGCACTCCATGCCCCTTGCACAGGCTGCCCTTCTTCAGGCACTCCAGAGCACACAGCCACTCCAAGGCTACTCCTCGCTCTGCCTGCTAATCCTCAGCCCTCTCCAGTGGCTCGTTGTGTAGCCCACGCCTCAGCTCCCTGCATTCCTGCTGCTGTCGTGATGGGCTTGTTTTTCCCCACACCACCTGGCACCTTTGCTTGCCATCCCAGGACATTGCTTCCTCACTCTTCTTGCAGTCAGTGTCTCCTCCAGGTTGCTCCCCCACCAGCTTGCCCAGCTGAATCACCATCAGCTCAGCACTTGGCAAGTCTCCTGCCAAAGAAACGCTGCCACCCTTGTTTGAGCAATGCTGTGAAAAAAACCCTGCAAATAGTAAACAAGACTCAAGGAAAAGAAGGGAAGAAGAGTAAGAAGCAGAGAAGGTGTGCTAGCTTTGTGGATCTACCTCCTGGCACCCATCTCTGTGCAGAAATGAAAGAAACAATTTTCTGGACCCTGTGTGTCTGTTGGGTGCTTGCACACTGGGTAATAGAATGCAGTTTGGGGAAAACACAGGGATAACTACAAATAGGCTGAACACGGGCTGGAGAAGCTCTAGGATGAAGGAGTGGCCCACGCAGGGCAGGGTCATTCCCCCACGGAGAGGGGTCTGCATGGGGCAGGGCTCCTCACAGCTCCTGCTCACCCCCAGGACACTTCCCAGGGGCTTCTCAGCAGGTAGCTCCAGGCAGGGATGACATCAAAGGCAAGGAGCTTCCCCACATCTCTGCTTTCAAGTCCCAGCTGCTGGGGTGGGGGGAAGGGAGAGGAGCTGCCAAGCCTGGACAAGAGCCCGAGACTGCAAAGCTGATGGAGAGACCAGCAGGTCTGAAGGAAGCTCACAAAGTTCCTTCCCCGACATGCACAGCACCAGCAGCACCTTTGCTGGCCCCAGCAGGATCTGTCCTCGCTACCCCGAGCACCTGCCAACATGCAGATGCCCCTCAACACTGCCTCGCTGCCAGGAGGTGTATGTGGGGCAGAGCTGAGCACACAGGGCTGTGATGGGCCTGTGGGTCATTGCTCTCCTGAGGAAATGTCACCTTCAGACCCTCGACTGTCTCTGGGAAGGTGTCCTGAGGGGCTGTGAGTGCCCTCCAGAAGGGCACAGCTCTTCCACAGCCGCTTTGCCACGATACCCAAGATCCTGGCTCTGGCCACGGCCATCAGGAGCCTCCGCACATCCTGCTCCTCACGGTGCCCACAGCTGGGCTGGGCTCAGAGAGGAGCTGGGGACCTGCCCCGGGGAAAAGCGGGGCTGTCAGCAGGGGCACCGGGGTGCTGGCTGCCTCCTGCCTCCAGCCTGGAGACACCACAAGCACCGCTGTACCTGCACCCTCTCCTCACAGCTGGGATGGTGCTGAGGAACCGGCACCACAGCATCCGGCACCGAGCCATGGGGCCACAAGGAGAAAGGACGCAAGAGCCGGGGACTCCCGGGGGCCGGAGGTGGCCCAGGCCAGGCCGGGCCTTCCCCAGCCGCTGCTGCCACACAGCCGGGCCGCGGCGGCTCCAACTGCCACCACGCGCACGGCCGCTCACTCTGCCCAGCCAGCGGCCCTCGGCCCCAGCGCGGTAGCTCCCGGCGCTGCGGCTAAAGGCTCCGGGTGGCCCCGGGCCGGGAGACGCTGCCCCGCGGCAGCAGCCGCCTCTCGCCCCCTCCCCGCCCGCAGGGCCCGGCCAGCCCCGCACCCGCCCCCGCCCCGCCCCTCACCGCCCTCCTCTGGGCCACTGCGCATGCTCTGCCCTGATCAGCCACGCCCCCAACTCTTTGCCATGCCCCTCTTGGTCCCTCCCCTCGGCTCCCCTGCCCCCCTCCCACCCGGCCCCTGAACAGCGCACGCGCACTGCTGCCTCCCTCCCACCCCTCCCTGGGGTCCCGCCCTGCGAGGTCACGTCCAACGGGAGCCAATTGGAGGAGTGAGGGGTGGGAGGGTCTGTGGTGCAGGGGGTGTCACTTCCGGCTGTGGGGGCGGGGCCTGTGTGTCCCTGGCTGCTGGTGCTGGTGCGTGGGGAGACGCTGCTGCCGGGCGCTGCTGCCGCAGGGCCCCGCTCTGCCCCGGGGCCTGGGCGAGTCTGCGGGAGGGGAGGGGAGGGGAGAGGAGGGGAGGGGAGGGATGGGAGAGAAACCTCTGCGCTGTGCTGGGGGCAGCTGCTGCCCGTGAGCATCCCGGGGACACAGTGGGGGGTTTCAGCCCGTGCTGCGGCCTGGTGGGTGCCGAGAAGCCCTGAGCTGTGAGAGCTGCAGCACTAGTGACCGTGCAGGCAGCAGGGCAGGAGGGAAAGGAACAGAGCAGCTGCTTCCTGTGCTGCTTCTGCCCTGGGATGTTCTCCCCTCCTGGAAAGCTGAAACACCCTGGGTGTGTGTGGGGGAAACTTGGTGAAAGCAGATAGGCAGGAGCTGCTGTCGTAGTGTGCGGGGGCAGTGCAGTATTCAGTTTTCTCGATCAACCTGTGAAAATGTGACTTCTTTCTTCAGCTTTCAATTAGGAACAGTCGCAAGGTGTCATGTCCAGGAGTGGGGAGAAAAGAGGGCTGTGAAAAGAGAAGAGCCTGAGCCCTGAGGTAACTATATGTAGCACTCTAGAGCTTTGTTGAAAGCTTCCTCTCTTCCTGCAGTTGCTAAGGAAGAAAGCAACAGGATGGCCGTAAACGGGCACTGTCCTTGCTAGACCAAGGAGAAGGACTTGAGCACACCCTTGCGTGGAGAGCATTTTCCTTCCAGTACCTTTGAGCTGGGAAGTTTGGTCCATACCATCCCTATTGGTCCTTTTGGTTACTGGGGAAGGATTGACTTAATTCCAAAGAGTTCCAGACTTGGCAGGTATAAACAAAGAGTTACTGAAAAACCTGCAAGGATGGCAGACCTCATTCTTTTTGTCCGCGAGGGTGTGGTGTATGTGTTTGCTCTCGCTGTAGCCTAATGGTGCTGCCTGCAGCCTACGACAGGCCTCAGCAGGAGCCAGGTGTTAGGCGCAAAGGCTGAGCCAGAGTGAACAGTCCCATCTCTGGTGACAGTGAAAGTACTCCTTTGGGGGGCAGTAGAGGTGTATACAGGGAATGTCTGTGTATGTGCTTGGTGTTCAGAGTCTATGTGGTTTAATGGTACTCCTTTCCAGGTGGAGATAGTCACTCTGCTGACTGGCCTCTAAAATGCAAGTGAGCATTTTGGAGACGTCCAGTTGTAACTCGGTGTGCTGGTCTTTACTTGGAGTGAGCTAGCTGTGCTTGGAGGCAAGCATGCTTGGAAATGTTCCTGTTTTCCCTGGCAGGATAACATGCAGCTTGCAGTCTTCCTCCCCAGTAGATCACCAAGGGCTTTACAGAGGAGGTGCTGGTGGCTTCCCCCTTTTCCAATGAGTGAAAGTGACACAGCAAAAGAGAAGGGCTCCTGCCACGCGTTGAGAGAAGACAGTGGGAAAGCATGTGAGCTCTTCTTTCTCTTTTCTCTTTTTTTCTCTTGCTGCTCAGAAAGAATAGTGCTGGAAGCTGATGTGATGTTTTCCCTTGTCCATTTGTGCAATGGAGGATGTAGCCAGACTGAGCACTGCAAAAAGGGCACCTCCTAACCCTGAGGTGGATTCATCAGCACTGGAGGTGATGGCATTGAAACAACTCGTTGCTGTCTTTCTCTGCTTCTCTCAGGCATTACAGACCAGCAGAAAATGCTTGTGACCAGGGCAAAGCAGTGAAGCAAGCCAGTGCAGAGGTAAGCTAGTGTTCCTTATCATTTCATTTTTAGGGAATGATGGTTGAGTGTATTCAGCCATTGCACTCTTTGTATGTTGTAAAGAATGCTCTGCTGCCTTATTTTTTCCCCAGGGGAGAGGAGAGCGTTCTTCAGGAAATGACACTTTCCCAGAGGTTGCCTGCTGTCACTTATTTTGTTTCTGTGCCATTCTGAGCACAGAAACAGTAGTACACAGTGGGGTAGTTTGAAAGCAGCCATCCCAAAGAAGGACCTTGGGAGTTTGGAAAGGGAGGAATGTGCTGGTTGGTTGGGTGCTTTTGTGTGCAAAAGTATCCTTCTCGCTGTTTTATGCATGAGGAAGACTCTTTGCACTGTCTGCTAGTCAGATGGTCTGTCCTTGCTTGCTAGCACTTGGCTTTCAGAGGGCTAGGAAAACAAGGGCCTGCAGAGTCATGCTACAGCCTGAGGAAAAAGGGATATTTTTTCTTTATTTATTTTTGTTGTTGTTTTTTGTGAACCCAGCCCTATTGCAGATCCAAGTATTTTATCCTAACAGGCCCAGGGGTTGTTTGCCTTCCTTAAGCACACTTGGATGCCAACAGCCGTGTTGCAGCCAGTGTAATGCACACCGTGGTGTCTTTATTGCCTGACTCCAGTGTTGTTGTCTGTTCCCCTTTGGTTGTCAGCTCAGCTCCCTTTGGAGCTCACCTGCCTCCAGTTCTTCCAGACTCCTGTCTTTGGTGCCTTGGTCTGGAGAACGCCTGCTGTGGTTGTCTGAAACCTCAGTGTTGGGAGGGCTACAGCGTCATGTGGCAAAAGAGGCCTTTGCTGTTCTCGTGTTCATTCCTGAGCTGCTTTCTTGTGTAGCCCTCCTGTTTTCAGTGCTAGTGCTAGTCCTCCTGTGCTAGTCCTCCTGTTTTCTGTCAGCTTCCTCTCTTTCCCCTGTTACTGCTGAAGTGAGAACAGCCTGAAACAACTGTGCCCTTCCAAGCGAGGAGTGTGAAACAAAGAACCCGGCTGCTGTTGCTACCTGAGCAGCAAGCTGAGGAAGCCTGTGATCCTCCGCTCTGAAACACTGTGACAGTTTCCAAGGTCTAACTTGACCGGCTTTTTGGTGGGCCTTTTTTCAGGCGACTGCTCCATCCCGGTTCGTGCGCTCAGTGAGCCCTTTGCGCTTTCACTGTGTTTTTTCAGGCCACTCTGAGAGAGCTCACCACTGCATCGGAGGAAGGCAAGCCAGAGGAGATCAGGAGTAGTGCTTTTGACCTCACTGCCACCCCTGAGGATATCCATAGACTAAGGAACCTTTGCTAGTTCAAGGATGAGGTAATGTCTGCTGCCGTGTAGTCATGTTCTCATACCTCTTGACTGTGTATGTGAGTTTTCTTTTCAAATTCTTTGCTTTTCTTTCACTGCACTCAGCAGGAGGGAAAATGGAATCTAAGTGCAGCATGTAATTGCAAGTTCTCAAATGCTTGTTCTTAATGATCTCTCCAAAGGGACCATTTCCTTCTTTTTTTTTCCTCTTTTCTATGGTTTTATGCACCTGTCTCAATTTCTCAGAGTGACACAGTCTCTCACACTCTCTCAGAGTGTCACAGTCCGAGAGAACTTTTATTATCCCTGTCTCATTATAACTTACAAATTGATAAGTAAGGCCATACTAGAGGTATCCTCTAATCAGGGAGGGCCTATCTTCTTCCTTAGAAAAACTGAAGGAACAGTGAGAAGTTGGCATATACACTTCATGCTCCTTTTTTTTTCCACTCTAAAACTTACCCAAGTGATGCCTGGGGTTGAAAGAGGCAAGAAGACTGCCTAATGCCTTCCATCGCATAGGCACAAGCAGCTTTTAATTTGTTGTGGTTTGCTCCTCAGTTACTAAGTTGTCTTATTCCTTATGCACAGAAGAACGCTGTGTGCTTGGGCAGTGGGGTTAGCCTAGAGGCTAAAAGGGCACTGCTTAGCTTCCTGTGCCTGTCGCTGTGCCTGTCAGGTTTGGGTCCCTATTTGCCTGTTTTTCCTTGACATCTCATCCCCTCCCAAAGAATCTCCTGGGTCCTGGAGTTCAGTCACCTGCTCCAGGCAAATCTATCGCAGAATCGATTTTATAGATAGACTTAATTTCCCTTGTGAGATATTTCCTTGATTGAGAGCCACATGCAGAATTTCCTTTTCAGGAATTTGAAGTCTTTTCAAATCCAAGTGGCATTTCCTGATGGCAACTTTATGGGTATTGCTCCTTGTGGCAGCATTGCTTGTGAGGGTAACTGATTCTCTCTCCATAGAGCAACTTCTCCTGTACGGAACAATCCTGTTTCCTCTGTCTTAGTTTGGCTATGTCAAACTGAATTCTCCGAGTGTGCTTCTGTGTGATTGGCACTTCACTTCTGGGGCATTTGCATAGCCTGCCTTTGTTGCTTTTTGTTGCAATCTCAGTTCCTTTTTCTCCAAGGAAACCAGAATTACTCACAGTACGTCATATGCTATCCCTCAAGTGCCATTAGGAATACTTCTGTATCTGCTGGGAAACTATTCCTTTCTTTGTGATTCTACTTGTAGATTATTAATCAGTAACTAGCTGATACACTCAGCTTTGTGCCTGCATAAGAACTCGCAGCAACCTCCACATTTCCTGAATCCTGCTTTAGAGCAGAAACTCTTGTCACAGCACGGCAGCCTGAGAGGTGCAGAGAAGCCCTGAGCTGTGAGAGCTCCACCACTAGTGAAACCTAAGGCAGCAGGTGAAGAGTGAAAAGAAGAGAGAAGCCGCTTTCTTTGCCACTTCTACTGCTTGATGTTCCCTCCTAATGGAAAGCTGAAACACTCTGGGTGGGTGGTGAAACTGGTGGGGAAAGCAGAGAGGCATGAGCTGCTGCTCTACTGAATGGTGGAGGTGCAGGGGTAAGGAGTCAGTTTGTATTTGCTGCCAGGGATAAGATTTTTTTAAACAAACATTTCTTTTCCCTGCTGTAATCTGGACGGTAGCTCAAAAGATGTCTGTCATGACAGAGAAGCAAAACAAATCTCCACAAGATTGTGCCGTCCTGCGGGGGTGTGTGTGTGTGGGGAGGGATTTGGGGGCTCTTGGAGCAAGCTATCTTTCTGTACAAAAGTCTGGAGAACATTGATGCAAGCCCCCAGAGAAGAGAAATTTTCTGGGCACTCAGAGCAACACAGGCAGGACCCAGCGATGTCGAGGGAAACCCATCCCAGCCATACCAAACCAACCACTCTCTCCAGAGGACTTTCTTAACCCTCGGGCTGGGAGTAGGAGAGGAGACGGGGGAACAGTCATCCCAGACTTGCTTCCATCAGGCCCTCAGCTCCAGAACGTGTCGTAGGTTCAGCTGAGTTCTCTCAGGCAACACTTCCCATGCCTCTGGTGCATGGAGAAGACTGGCTAGGCACACAGGAGACAAGGGAGAGAAAGGGCAGAGATGCCAGCAGGTAGAGTTGGGCTCCCTGCGTCACAGATGACTAGAGGCTGACTAAGCAAACTAAGTCCTGTAGGGACTTGGAAAGGCACATCTCGGACAGTATTTAAGGGGGGTGGAGTCTCCCTCCTGCAAGACTTGCCCCAGCACTCTGCAGAGACTAGGAAGAGCAGGAAGGTTGGCTGTAGGGACGCTCGCAAGCTTTAGCAGCTGCAGAGCGGGGAGGTGCCCTTACAAACTTCTGAATGCAGGCCCTGAGGCATTGCAGTGCCTCGTAGGCTCTGCACCAGAGCCCAGAGAGCAGCACTGCAGTATGAGGGATGTCCTGAGAAGCCTTGAATCCTCAAATGTGGGAGATCCAGGGTGCCAGAGCTGTACAGATCGTGGGAGGGCAAGGGTGCCAGTGTGGATCCAGGGTGCCTGGGCTGCACAGATCCCTGGAGGAGCCAGGGGGCTGGTGTGGGGAAGGGCAGGGGGCTGAGGAGCGTACCCAGGGGAGAAGCAGAGCCCCAAAGTGACACTGAAAAGCCCAAGGACCATCTGAAGCCCAGAGTTGAGACCTGGCTTTTCTCAGGCTCACACAGAAGGAAAGGTGGCCTAAGTTCATGGGAAATGGGAAAACTTCCTCCAATTGGCTACGTGGCCTGACCAATGGCTTTGGAGTCTGGCAGGGACGAGGGTCCTGGGTAGAGCTCTCTGGATGATGTGTGTTTGCTCTTTTCTGGCATATCATCTCTATCTTAAGCACCGCAGACCGAGAAACCTTGCTGAAGGCTTCTCAAATCAAAGAGCCTGCTTTGGTGCCTAAAGGAGGAAGGTTACGTCCTGTCCCTTATTCTCCTATACCCTACTTCAAATAAAAGAGTGATCCACAGTTTGGAGGCTCACCTAAGCATCTCAGCCTGTGGCCACCCTTTGTGCTTTTTCATCCCACCGGACTTTGATCCTGTAAAAATGCCAAACCCCAATCCAACCCCCAAACCCCAGATTCCTGCACAGAATCCTATTGCCTCGTGCAGCAGCCAAGGAGCGCAGGAGCACAGCAGTGACCTCTCCAGGTCCCCACTTCAGATGTTTCCCTGACTTTGGCACCACCTGGAGACATTCTTGAAGGATTTATCAGAAAGTTTGGGAAAATAACTGGGGGAAGGGAGATGCCTGCTTTCCAGGAGGGGAGAGGAAATCTCTCTGCTCTCTCCCTGGCGGTGCCATCTCCATGGCACTGACCTGCTGTGCCCCCAGATGACACAAGCTGAGGTCACAGCGGGATGTGCTGCATCACAGGGAGGTCTCCATGGTGTCCTGGGTGAGGGCCCTCACTTCCCTCCGAGACCTAGGCACTGCTGGGCACTGCTCACGCCCTCCCTGCCGCTGCCCTTGTAGTGGCTCCATGGGAAGACTGGAGACAGGAGTTAATGGGGGCTGTGCTGGGATCCGTTGCTGACATGCAGAGGAACAGGAGCACGATGAAAAGGAGTGTTGGGTGAAGGGAAGAACATCCCTCCTCCTGGGCTGCAGAGGTGAGCCGAGGGCAAAGAGGCGAGATGGAGGACTGCTGGATGGACACCATCAGCCGAGACCACAGTTCCTTGTTCCCAAGGCTCCTGCAGCTCTCCACTGAGGGTAAGGGCTTCGGGTACTTCTTCCCGAGATGTTGCACAAAGATTGGTAACTGCAAAAACTGCTGTGAATCCAGGGCTGTGGGGGTGGCTGGACAGGACTGAGTGCTGCCACAAGAGTCATCTCTGGGGGTCCCATCTGTCTTAGTGGACAGCCAGGACTCCTGGGTCATGGGGCAGGAGATGCGCTGAGCCTCAAGGCTTCTGTGGGGCCAGCTCCATTGCCTTTTGGGGTCTGTGGGGGGCATGGGAATGCATGGCAGGTTTTCCACGGATCGTGTCCCCCTTTGCGATCTGGCTCTGAGAAGAATTGGGGTCCTGCATCCCAGAGGCTGGGGCAGCCTGCTGCTCTCATGGGGCTCTCAAGAACCTGCTGAAATGTCCATGTACAATAAGGAAACCACCTTGTAATGACCCCAGGTCCCCTGCCTGTTTGAGAGGACCTCTGTTCCTTTCATGCTTGGTACAAGTTGGTACAGCATGTTTTGGGCTCAGAGAAGCCATCTCAAGATGGTCATAGCCTGTGTCCTTGCGCAGGTTGGACTCAAAACATCTGCATGCAAAAGAAAGCCTATTTGGGAGAGCACCTTGGAAACAGGTGGAGGCACGGTGCCCACTGCCAAGTCCTGACTGACCCAAGGATTTTTCTCTGAGCTATGGGGTGCAGTGCTGCAGTAAGCCCAAAAGAGCCATCTCCCCCAGTCCCTTCACGACCCCACACCTCCACTCCCTGGCACCAGCAGGCTCAGAGCTGGTCTCCCCCTCACCGCCCTGTGCCCCCATGGGCTCCTCAGCCCTCTGGAGTGACCCCTTCGGGCACAGCCCAGACCCACACAGAGCAGGCCCTGCTTGGCCGTGACCCAGCCCTGCCAGGCGCAGCGGGAGGGCTGCCAAGCCCTGGGGCTACCTGGGGAAGGGGCCGGGGCAGGAGGGCCGAGAGGACACTGCCCTGCCCTGGCGGCAGCAGCACGTCGCCCGCAGGCTCCGGCGCCCCGGCCATTCCCAGGGCCCCAGCGCCGGCACCAGGGCTGGAACCAGCACAGGCCCCAGGGCTGCCCTCCAAGCCAGGCATGTCCCCCAGGGCGCAGGGCATCGAGGAGCCCCGCAGGGACCCTGCGGAAGAGCGTCCGGGCCTGGGGCCCCGCACTGCCCGGGCACCCGGCGCCGGGCTGCCCCGAGGCCCCGCCGTGCCCTGCGCTGCCGCCCACAAGATGGCGCTGTCACGCGGTGGGAGAGGAGGGGGCAGAGCTGGCTGCCAGGGCAGGAGGGCGCAGTGTTGCCATGACATCGTCTGAGTGCGGCCCTCCTATTGGCTGTCCTGAGGAGGAGGGCGGGGATGGATTGGAATGATGGCTGTGTCAGCCAATCGTAGTCCAGAGTGGGAAAAGTCCAAGAGAAGAGAGAGGTGCGAGAAGGGAGGGAGCGAAGCAGGCGAGAAGGGAGCGGGAGTGAGAGCGGGTGCGAGTGGGGCTGGTGGGGGCTGCGGGTGCGTTCAAATGCCGGCGGGTGCCCTCTCGCTGCAGCAGGGGCAGCGGTGCTGGCGAGGGGGCTGCTTCCCTGCAGGGGCTCCCAAAGGGGCTGTTGGGGCTGTGAGCAGGGGACCCAGCGCCCTGTCACCGAGGGGAACTGACCTGCGAGCCAGGCGTGCTGGCCTGCGCCGAGCAGCTGGGCCCGGGCGGCTTGGTGGGGTTTGGGTGCAGGAAGCTTTGCGTGTGTTGTGGGTCTGAGATGCATTTTTGAATTTTTCCCTCAGCTGCTGCTGCCCCTGCAGCCCCCAGGTGCTGCTCAGAGCTATGTTTGGGATCTGCTGGTCAGAGTTGAGAGCAGGTTGCTGGTGTCCTCGCAAGGTGTCGTGCTCAAGTCGTTGTGCTTGCTCCATAGTTCTTGGTGTGCTCCAGGACCTGTGACCCTGGGAGCAGCCTGAAGGATGTTTGCAGAAGAGCTCTGTTAAGTGTGAGGTGTTTTGCTTTTCAGGGGCCTTGGAAACTGACGAAAGGCCATTTTCACACTCACCGTTGTTATTCCCATAATCCTAGATGAGGAGGAAGAGCTGCTGAATTCTGGCTCTGCTGGTTTCAGCAATTGAAATGTCCTGGACGGAGTCCGTTGCCATGTCTCAAATTGTCAGCGTGTAAAATAGGAGAGTGCTTGATGTGTAGAGGATTTGCTGTGCTTGTTCAGCAATGAGGAAGGAAGTAGACCTTGAGCTGTGGGAAGGCTTCTCCCTCTGACTGGGACATGAGGCCCTGCTCTCTTGCTACATATAGAGACTACCTAGGTGAAAGCTAATGTATTTTTGGGGGGTTGCAACTGCTACGTAATGGGTGCTTTGCTGCACTGTGAGCATTGTGAAGCCAGGAAGTGAATCAGGGAGGCCATTTGGGAGGTGGCTCAGCCGTGGGAAAGGGCAGGGGGAGCTGCAGGCAGCAGCAGGGTGGGCAGTGAGGTCCCTAGTGTTTAAAAGGGCTGTATGAGAAAATGCCCTGTGTCCCATCAAGTGTTTGTAGGTAGCTGGTGGGGCTGGAGGAGGCCCATGGCTCAGCTGTTGATGGTGAGGTCAGTTCTGCGCGAGTCCCTGATAGGCCGGCTGGAGGGAGAAGGCGTGGCTGTTGCTTGTGATGTCACTTCCCACGGAGCAGTGGATAGGGCAGCAGCAGGTCCGCACTGGGATGTGTTTTTGAGATGGTTTCTGCCTGAGCAGCGGATCAGCCAGGATTTGTCTGCTGGCTGGGGAAGTTCTAGTGAGGTAATTCCTGCCTTGGGGGCTTCTCGGCCAGTGACAGAGACGTGGCTGTGCAGGTGACTGTGAGGTCCCGTCTTTCTGAGTCCCTGATAGACCGGCAGCAGGCAGTTAGTCGTGGGCGTTGAGTGTGAGGTCTCTTTTGTCTGAGTCCCTGCTCAGGCAGTAGTGGCTCATGGCTGGGGAAGTTATGTTGAGGCAACTGGTGTCTCTGAAGCCCGTAGGCCATCAGCAGGCATGTGTTGGGGGTTTGCCCTTGTGAGCAGCTGACAGGTCAGGAGAAGCCACATGGCCTGGATGGTGGTGGTGAGCTGACTCCTGGGTTTGTTGCGTGTGCCCAGAGGAGGGATTGATTGCTGCAGAACTCTACAGCAGTAGAGAAAGTCTACTAATTAATCAAGAATATGTTCCCCATTGTCTGACACAAATTCTATTCCACTCCATGATCCTGAGTTAGTACTACTACATTTAAAATGTGGATGATGTTCTCCAGTGAATATGGACATGGAGTTTGTTTTTCCCCCTTGTTGCTAAGTAGAAGCTTGCAGCCTGCTGCCAGACAGCTAGGGAGTCCAGCTGGGCTTTCTAAACTGCTAAATCAATCTAATGCTAGTGTAAGCAGCGTTAGTTATCTCTGATTGCCAGCATGTGTGTGTGCTTTGGAAATTCCCCCTGTGGAAACAGGAGGGAGCTTGTGAGATGTTCCTGCAAGGTCTAAATGCTGTACCTGTCTTTCAGGTGATGAGCTTTTCTGGCTGGGCCTTAGCCTGCTGGAATCCCTTTGAAGGAGTGAAGGCCTTGTGGTGTGGTGGTCTTTGGAGAAAGGCAGGTGAGTTCTTGGGAGCTGACTGTCAAGGGGCTGAGTCCTTCCTGTAGGAGATCTGTTTGGAGGAGTGCCTTTGAATGGGAGCAGCAAGGCAAAGGTGCCCTGCAAGGGATGTGCAGCCCAGGTCTCTCTTCCTTCCAGGTGCAGTCTCTGCAAATTACCTCACCATCCCGCTGTAGTGTGAGCTTTCTGTGCTGCAGCGGGAAAATAAGGAAGCAGCCACGTGTAGCCATCAGTGTGCTAAGTGTGGTGTGGTTAGGTGCTGACCCTGCTGACCCTGGCAAGGGACTGGATTTTTCCTGTGCTTTGGGTGGTGGTGGTGAGGAGCCCCATGTAGCTCTCACTGCCTTTTGCCATTTCAGAAGAAAGTGTTTGTCCTGCTGTTGTCCAAAATCTGGGTTCTGTTACCCAGCGTGTAAGCAACCAATAGACACACAGGGTCAAGATATTTGTTTATTTCATTTCTGCGCAGAGATGGGTGCGAGGTGGTAAATCCACAAAGCTAGCACACCTTCTCCCCCTCTCATCCTTCATTTATACACACTTCTCAGGGAGTATTTTATACAAATCTTTCTATTGGTTACAGTTTCATTACATCAGGTAATTGCTCTGCACTTGCGTTTTAACGCTCTTGTTAATGTAATAAATTGTAACTATTTGTTCATTGTTTAGAAGGAGGTTTTACAACAATCGGGGTTGAGACATGGTGTCAGACAAATAAATTATGGTAAGCACAAAAGCTTATATGACCCCCTGTGGAACTAGTGTCGGGGCCCTAGCTATCTTACAGGACTATGAAGAGCTGAAGTAAGCAACAAGCTGCTCAGAGGTTTTGAAGGTAAAAGGACAAAGAAAAAATAAGCAGGCGCCTGTAACTTTCTCACAGAACAGCATCCCAAAAAGGGAGTCAACACACCAGATAAGCAAACCCCTGTGATCACTCACAAGGAGACAAACCAAAATAAAGAGACAAAAGAAGACCACAGCCTTCCTCTCCACGATCACCAGAGAGCTTCAGACAACCCCCCTCCCCAGCAACACACACATGCGCAAAACGCACCAGGAGATTACAACGCAGACTATAAAAAGGGGAATGTGTGTGAGGGAGGCGCGCGCCGTTGGCGGAGCTGAGACTCCCCGGCCGCCCAGCGCTGTTTTGCTTCTGGCTGCTTACTTAATTAAATAAATTGTTCACATGATTTAACAAACTCTTGGTATGAATTAACCTTCAAGAGAGTAACTTATGACAGTTAATTAGCATAGGAAGTGAAGAAGAGGCGGTAACATCATTATCATGTCATTTCCATCTCATTATTCATTTAGGGGTGTGAAGTTTAATATGTTAATAAGCCTTAATGAACCTCAGGTCACTTCTGGGTTACTCTGCTGTTTTTATCTTACCTACCCATCGCATTCTTAGAAGCACTGCGGTTTTATGAAGGCTAATTTGGCCGGAGCTCGTAATACTTTGCAGTACGGCTTTTCTACCTCCCTTGTCCTAGAGTCTTGTTACCTATTTGCAAGGCTTTTCTCACAGTATTTCTCTAACAGTATTTCTCTGTGGATCCCTCTGACCGAGTCCCACCAATGCCAGTGGCTAGAACTCAGTGCAGCCGTGCACCCCACTGACCGAGTCCCACCAATGCAGGCGGCTCGAGCCTCAGTACAGCTGTGAACCCCACTGACCGAGTCACATCAATGCAGGTGGCGCAGCCTCGGTACAGCTGTGCACCCCATTGACCGAGTCCCACCAATGCAGGTGGGGAACATCAGTACAGCTGTGCACCCCACTGACAGAGTCACACTAATGTAGGTTGCTGGGCCTCGGTACAGCTGTGCAACCCACTGACCGAGTCCCACCAATGCAGGTGGTTGAGACATGGTACAGCTGTGACCCCACTCACCGAGTCCCACCAATGCAGGTAGTGCAGTCTCGGTGCAGCTGTGCACCCCACTGACCGAGTCCCAGCAATGCAGCTGATGCAGCCTGGGTACAGCTGTGCACTCTACTGACCGAGTCCGATGAATGCAAGTGGCTCGGCCTTGGTACAGCTGTGCACCTCACTGACCGAGTCCCACCATTGCAGCTGGCGCAGCCTCGGTACAACTCTGCACTCCAGTGACCAAGTCTCACCAATGCAGGGGGCAAGGCCTAAGTACAGCTGTGCACCCCACTGACCAAGTCCCACCAATGCAGGTTGTGAGGCTTCGGTGCAGCTGTGTACCCCACTGACCGAGTCCCACCAATGCAGGTTGCCCCGCCACGGTACAGCTGTCACCCCACTGACAAAGTCCCACCGATGCAGCTGGTGAAGCCTGAGTACAGCTGTGCACCATACTGACCGAGTCCCACCAATGCAGGTTGCTCGGCATCGATACTGCTGTGCACCTCACTGACCGAGTCCCACCAATGCAGGTTGGAAGGCCTCGGTGCAGCTGTGCACCCCACTGATCGAGTCCCACCAATGGAGGTGGCGAAGCCTCCGTACAGCTGTCCACTCCACTGACCGAGTCCCACCAATGCAGGTGGCCCCGCCACGGTACAGCTGTCACCCCACTGACAAAGTCCCACCGATGCAGCCGGCGAAGCCTGAGTACAGCTGTGCACCATACTGACCGAGTCCCACCAATGCAGGTTGCTCGGCATCGATACTGCTGTGCACCTCACTGACCGAGTCCCACCAATGCAGGTTGGAAGGCCTCGGTGCAGCTGTGCACCCCACTGACCGAGTCCCACCAAATCCGGTGGCGTAGCCTCAGTACAACTGTGCACCCTACTGACCGAGTCCCACCAATGCAGGTAGCGCGGCCTCAGTGCAGTTGTCCATCCGACTGACCGAGTCCCACCAATTCCGGTGGTGTAGCCGCGGTACACCTTTGCACCCCACTGACCGAGTGCCACCAATGCAGGTGGCGTAGCCTCAGTACAACTCTGCACCCCACTGACCGAGTCTCACCAAAGCAGGTGGTTCAGCCTCAGTGCAGCTCTGCACCCCACTGACCGAGTCCCACAAATGCAGATAGCGCGGCCTCAGTGCAGTTGTCCATCCCACTGACCGAGTCCCAGCAATGCAGGTAGTGCAGACTCGGTACAGCTGTGCACCCCACTGACCAAGTCTCACCAATGCAGGTGGCTCGGCCTCAGTACAGCTGTGCACCCCACTGACCGAGTACCACCAGAGCAGCTGCCCCAGGCTTGAGTACAGCTGTGCAACCCACTGACCGAGTACCACCAATGCAGGTGGCGAGGCCTCGGTACAGCTGTGCACCCCACTGACCGAGTCCCACCAATGCAGGTTGCGCAGCCTCATTACAGCTATGCACCTCACTGACCAAGTCCCACCAATGCAGGTGGCAAGGCCTCGGTGCAGCTGTGCACCCCACTCACCGAGTACCACCAATGCAGGTGGGAAGGCCTCGGTGCAGCTGTGCACCCCACTCACCGAGTCCCACCAATGCAGGTGGCGAGTCCTCATTACAGCTGTGCACCCCTCTGACCGAGTCCCACCAATGCAGGTGGCTCGTCTCGGTGTAGCTGTGGGCTCCACTGACCGAGTCCCACCAATGCATGGTGGGAGGCCTCCGTACAGCTGTCACCCCACTGACCGAGTCCCACCAATGCAAGTGGCAAGTCCTAATTACTGCAGTGTACCCCACTGACCAAGTCCCATCAATGCAGGTGTCAAGTCCTCATTACAGGTGTGCACCCTACTGACCGAGTCCCACCAATGCAGGTAGTGCAGACTCGGTACAGCTGTGTACCCCACTGACCGAGTCCCATCAATACAGGTGGTGAGGCCTCCTTACAGCTGTGCACCCCACTGACCGAGTACCACCAGTGCAGGTGGCCCAGGCTTGGTACAGCTGTGCAGCCGACTGACCGAGTCCCATCAATGCAGGCGGCTCGACCTCGGTACAGCTGTGCACCCCACTGACCGAGTCCCACCAATTCCGGTGGCGTAGCCTCAGTACAACTGTGCACCCCACTGACCGAGTCCCACCAATGCAGGTAGCTCAGACTCAGTACAGCTGTGCACCCCACTCACCAAGTCCCACCAATGCAGGCAGCTCAGCCTCGGTACAGCTGTGAATCCCACTGACCATGTCTCAGCAATGCAGGTAGCGCAGCCTCAGTGCAGTTGTCCATCCCACTGACCGAGTCCCAACAATGCAGGTGGTGCAGCCTCGGTACAGCTGTGCACCCCACTGACCGAGTCCCACCAATGCAGGTGGCTCAGCCTTTGTAGAGCTGTGCAGCCCACTGACCGAGTCCCACCAGTGCAGGTGATGCTGCAGCTGTACGGCTGTGCACTCCACAGATCGAGTCCCACCAATGCAGGTGGTGTGTGCTCGGTGCAGCTGTGCACTCCACTGACCGAGTCCCACCAATGCAGGTTGCGCAGCCTCGGTAGAGCTGTGCACCCCACTGACCGAGTCCCAGCAATGCAAGTGGCGAGGCCTCGGTACAGCTGTTCGCTTCACCAATCTCACTATGCTGCAAACCACGGGAATCCCTTTCTCGTCACCCATTTATGTTGTAGATAGATTCCCGGGAGTAAACATCTGGGTTGGCAAGCCAGCACACACACACACACTCACACACACACAGAAACACTGTTCAGTAGCAAGCTTATTAGGAGATATTTACAAACAGACCGACCCGATGGTAATCTCGGCAAGGACCACCTCAACGCTTGTCCCGATCGTCCGCATGGCGAGAGAGAGAGTCGGCAGGCACAATCTTTGCGGGCGTCCCCGAGGAGGCAAAGTGGTCCTCTGTTGTGTAGCAGCATCTCTCTCCTTTGGAAAAAATCAGGTATTTATGATTATTTGCGGTAGGCAGGAGTCCTGGCACATGGGGCCACCAAATGCAGGGAGTCTAGCCCAACTCTGCCCCAGTCGCATAACCGGGCTATCATACTGCACGCATGTGCAGACTTATTTCGGGCGCCACACTTGACTTTGGGGGTCACTACTTCATTACTCTTCAACTTCTGACCTTCATGTTAACTGCTTGTCATGGTTATTCTGTGGCTGGAAGCCACACAACCCGTATGTAACCAACTGCTGTTCTTCCTCGCAGATTTCCAAGACCTTGTTAGTTATGTATTTGTATGCGACTAAACACAGCGGTATTGTTCTAGGCACTAAAAAGTTACAACACAGACCATTCCCACCAAGTCTCACGTAGTACGGATACAAGCACCTACAAATTGACAGCAGGATGCCACTTCCATTTCTAGGGCCAACGTTGAGAGATCAGCCCAGGCAGCAGCTGCACTGGAAAGGCTGTCTGACACTGACAGAGCAACTCAGCACTGCAACAGCCCTCCACAGAACACCAGACCTCTGCTGTGCCAGCTGTGCCACCGTCTCTGCCCCACGCAGCTGCCTTGTCTACTACATGCAACCAAGTGCCAGCAAGAAGACAGGCATGCAGGGCACTCCCCACTTGCACACGCCCCAGGCACTGCTCTCCTCACTGCCTTCCCTTGACTCCAAAACCCAGGCACGCAGGGAACCTCTTGCACTAACACCAAAGGTGGCCAAGGCACTCCAGGCTCACAAGGCACGTGCCAATGATCAGGCACAGAGCTGGCTCCTGGCATGATGTGGCTCTTTTCACACGGCAGGATCCTGCTCTCTTTGGGCAGAGCAGGCTGCTGCTTTCCATCCCCAATCTGCTCAAGAATCTCCACCTAAGTATGGAGGGACCGAGATTTTCTTTAGGAATACAGAAGTTGCAGATACAACGTCGAAACATTTGAGAGTCCTGAAGGCCCCCTGACCAAGTAACCTCGGTTCCCTTCCTTTCCTTACTTAGAGTCCCTGTGATTGGACAAAGGTGCAGAGGTTTTGAAATGAGGCCCTAGCAAGGAGACAGCCCCAGGCTGGAGGGCTGCTGAAATGCCAGCTCTCCTGGCTGCATGGCCTCTGCAGCAGGAGTCCAGGCTCCACAGCTGGGTTCACACAGCACTGAGGGTTGAGTGCCACGAGCAGCCTGGCTCTGGGCACATCTTCAGCCCTCGCAGAGCCAGGAGCCCAACAGCTCTGAGACCTCCGTTCAAGCTACCAAGGATTTCAGGCACTCACACAAAGGCACTCGACAGATGCTGGCTTTCATTATAAGGGTCTTTCACTCATCCTACAGGGCACCACAACCTTCTAGGAAAAGCAAGGGGCACAATCTCATTTCCTGAGTGTGCTGGCAGTAACAGCATCTGTATGATGTGGGATGTGTAGCACAGCAGAGGTACCAGGAGGTGAACCCACACGCCCCAGGTCACCCATGGAAGATGGGCGCATTCATGGAAGCCTTCACATCCACGCATAGCCTCATCTCATTCACTTGCAGCCGCTTTCACAGAGGGCTCACAATGGTGGCAAAGATGCTGGCAGCTACAGGGACACACCCTGGCATCCTGCCTCCATCCTCAGTGGCTCGAGGATTGCACGGGGAACCTACACAACTGGAGCAACCTAGAAAGAAAGAAAGACAGAATCGATTAGGATGCAGTATGGTCTGAGATGGGAAGATGCAAGGAGGGTCCAGATTCCACAGAAAGCCTTGAAGGAATGAGCAGACCACATTCTCCAGCAGAGTCCGTAAAACCCAGAAGACTCAGGAAGCATCAAGACCTTCAGAAACTGCAAGCCTGGACCTCAGCTGACAGAAAACAACTAACTGCAAGCATCCCTCGCTCACACCAGGATGCTCCAAGCAGGGAGCACAGGTGGCTCGGCCTCAGTACACCTGCGCAATCCACTGACTGAGTCCCACAAATGCTGGTGGCTCGGCCTCCGTACAGCTGTGCACCTCACTCACCGAGTCCCACCAATGCAGGTGGCGAGGCCTCGGTACAGCTATGCACCTCACTGACCAAGTCCCACCAATGCAGGTGCCACAGTCTTATTACAGCTGTGCACCCACTGACGAAAACACACCAAAGCAGGTCTTGCGGCCTCAGTACACTTGTGTACCGCACTGACCGAGTCCCACCAATGCTGGTGGCTCACCCTCAGTACAGCTGTGAATCCCACTGACCATGTCTCAGCAATGCAGGTGGCTCGGCCTCGGTACAGCTGTGCACCCCACTGACCGAGTCCCACCAATGCACGTGGCGCAGCCTCGGTACAGCTGTGCACCCCACTTACCAAGTCGCACCAAAGCAGGTCTTGCGGCCTCTGTACAGCTGTGTACTGCACTGACCGACTCCCACGAATGCAGGCGGTTCGGCCTCGGTACAGCTGTGCACACCACTTACCGAGTCCCACCAATGTAGGCAACGAGGACTTGGTAGAGCTATGCAACCCACTGACCAAGTCCCACCAATGCAGGTGGCTCGCCTCGGTACAGCTGTGCACCCCACTGACCGAGTCCCACCAATGCAGGTGGCTCGGCCTAAGTACAGCTGTGCACCCCACTGACCGAGTCCCACCAATGCAGGTGGCTCACCTCGGTACACCTGTGCACCCCACTGACCGAGTCCCACCAATGCAGGTGACTCAGCCTTGGTACAGCTGTGCACACCACTGACCGAATCCCATCAGTGCAGGTGACTCGGCCTCGATACAGCACTGCACCCCACTGACCAAAACATACCAATACAGGTCTCGCGGCCTCAGTACAGTTGTGTACTGCACTGACCGAGTCCCACTAATGCAGGTGGCTCGGCCTCAGTAGAGGTGTGCACCGCACTGACCGAGTCCCACCAACGCAGGGGGCAAGGCCTCAGTACATCTGTGTACTCCACTGACCGAGTCCCACCAATGCTGGTGCCTCGGCCTCAGTACAGCTGTGCACCCCACTGACCGACTCCAACCAATGAAGGTGGTGCAGCCTTATTACAGATCTGCACCCCACTTACCCAGTCCCACCAACAGAATGGGCGAGGCCTCGCTACAGCTGTGACGCCACTGACCGAGTCCCAACAATGCAGGTGGCGCAGTTTAATTAGCGCTCTGCACCCCACTGACCAAGTCCCACCAATGCACATGGCAACACCTCGGTGAAGCTGTGCACACCCCACTGACCGAGTCCCACCAATGCAGTTGGTAAGGCCTCGGTACAGCTGTCACCCCACTGACTGGGTCTCACCAATGCAGGAGGTGCAGCCTCGGTACAGCTGTAACCCCACTGACGGGGTCCCACCAATGCAGGAAGCACAGCCTCGGTACAGCTGTGCACCATACTGACCGATTCCCACCAATGCAGGTTGTGCAGACTCGGTACAACGGTGCACCACACTGACCGAGTCCCACGAATGCAGGTGGCTCACCTCGGTACAGCTGTGCACCCCACTGACCGAGTCCCACCAATGCAGGCGGCTCAGCGTCCGTACAATTGTTCGCTTCACAAATCTCACTATGCTGCAAACCCCAGGAATCTCATTCTCATCACCAATTTATGTTCTAGTTAGATTCTCGTGGGCAAACATCTCGTATGGCAAGCCAGTGCAAACACACACAGACACACACACACACACACACACAAACACTCTTCAGTAGCAAGCTGTTTATTAGGAGATACTTACAAACAGACCCACCGGATGGTAATCTCGACAAGGACCACTCCAATGCTTCTCCCGATCGTCTGCATGGCGAGAGAGAGAGAGTCGGCAGGCACAATCTTTGCGGGCGTCCCCGAGGAGGCAAAGTGGTCCTCTGTTGTGTAGCAGCCTGTCTCTCCTTCGGAAAAAATCAGGTATTCATGATTATTTGTGGTAGGCAGGAGTCCTGGCACATGGGGCCATCAAATGCAGGGAGTCTAGCCCAACTCCGCCCCAGTCGCATAACCGGCCTATCATACTGCATGCGTGTGCAGACTTATTTCGGGCGCTACACTTGACTTTGGGGGTTGCTACTTCATTACTCTTCAACTTCTGACCTTCATGTTAACTGCTTGTCATGGTTATTCTGTGGCTGGAAGCCGTATGTAACCCGTATGTAACCAACTGCTGTTCTTCCTCGCAGATTTCCAAGACCTTGTTAGTTACGTATTTGTATGCCGCTAAACACAGCGGTATTGTTCTAGGCACTAAAAAGTTACAACACAGACCATTCCCATCAAGTCTCATGTAGTACAGATACAAGCACCTACAAATTGACAGCAGGATGCCACTTCCATTTCTAGGGCCAACGTTGAGAGATCAGCCCAGGCAGCAGCTGCACTGGAAAGGCTGTCTGACACTGACAGAGCAACTCAGCACTGCAACAGCCCTCCACAGAACACCAGACCTCTGCTGTGCCAGCTGTGCCACCGTCTCTGCCCCACGCAGCTGCCTTGTCTACTACATGCAACCAAGTGCCAGCAAGAAGACAGGCATGCAGGGCACTCCCCACTTGCACACGCCCCAGGCACTGCTCTCCTCACTGCCTTCCCTTGACTCCAAAACCCAGGCACGCAGGGAACCTCTTGCACTAACACCAAAGGTGGCCAAGGCACTCCAGGCTCACAAGGCACGTGCCAATGATCAGGCACAGAGCTGGCTCCTGGCATGATGTGGCTCTTTTCACACGGCAGGATCCTGCTCTCTTTGGGCAGAGCAGGCTGCTGCTTTCCATCCCCAATCTGCTCAAGAATCTCCACCTAAGTATGGAGGGACCGAGATTTTCTTTAGGAATACAGAAGTTGCAGATACAACGTCGAAACATTTGAGAGTCCTGAAGGCCCCCTGACCAAGTAACCTCGGTTCCCTTCCTTTCCTTACTTAGAGTCCCTGTGATTGGACAAAGGTGCAGAGGTTTTGAAATGAGGCCCTAGCAAGGAGACAGCCCCAGGCTGGAGGGCTGCTGAAATGCCAGCTCTCCTGGCTGCATGGCCTCTGCAGCAGGAGTCCAGGCTCCACAGCTGGGTTCACACAGCACTGAGGGTTGAGTGCCACGAGCAGCCTGGCTCTGGGCACATCTTCAGCCCTCGCAGAGCCAGGAGCCCAACAGCTCTGAGACCTCCGTTCAAGCTACCAAGGATTTCAGGCACTCACACAAAGGCACTCGACAGATGCTGGCTTTCATTATAAGGGTCTTTCACTCATCCTACAGGGCACCACAACCTTCTAGGAAAAGCAAGGGGCACAATCTCATTTCCTGAGTGTGCTGGCAGTAACAGCATCTGTATGATGTGGGATGTGTAGCACAGCAGAGGTACCAGGAGGTGAACCCACACGCCCCAGGTCACCCATGGAAGATGGGCGCATTCATGGAAGCCTTCACATCCACGCATAGCCTCATCTCATTCACTTGCAGCCGCTTTCACAGAGGGCTCACAATGGTGGCAAAGATGCTGGCAGCTACAGGGACACACCCTGGCATCCTGCCTCCATCCTCAGTGGCTCGAGGATTGCACGGGGAACCTACACAACTGGAGCAACCTAGAAAGAAAGAAAGACAGAATCGATTAGGATGCAGTATGGTCTGAGATGGGAAGATGCAAGGAGGGTCCAGATTCCACAGAAAGCCTTGAAGGAATGAGCAGACCACATTCTCCAGCAGAGTCCGTAAAACCCAGAAGACTCAGGAAGCATCAAGACCTTCAGAAACTGCAAGCCTGGACCTCAGCTGACAGAAAACAACTAACTGCAAGCATCCCTCGCTCACACCAGGATGCTCCAAGCAGGGAGCACAGGTGGCTCGGCCTCAGTACACCTGCGCAATCCACTGACTGAGTCCCACAAATGCTGGTGGCTCGGCCTCCGTACAGCTGTGCACCTCACTCACCGAGTCCCACCAATGCAGGTGGCGAGGCCTCGGTACAGCTATGCACCTCACTGACCAAGTCCCACCAATGCAGGTGCCACAGTCTTATTACAGCTGTGCACCCACTGACGAAAACACACCAAAGCAGGTCTTGCGGCCTCAGTACACTTGTGTACCGCACTGACCGAGTCCCACCAATGCTGGTGGCTCACCCTCAGTACAGCTGTGAATCCCACTGACCATGTCTCAGCAATGCAGGTGGCTCGGCCTCGGTACAGCTGTGCACCCCACTGACCGAGTCCCACCAATGCACGTGGCGCAGCCTCGGTACAGCTGTGCACCCCACTTACCAAGTCGCACCAAAGCAGGTCTTGCGGCCTCTGTACAGCTGTGTACTGCACTGACCGACTCCCACGAATGCAGGCGGTTCGGCCTCGGTACAGCTGTGCACACCACTTACCGAGTCCCACCAATGTAGGCAACGAGGACTTGGTAGAGCTATGCAACCCACTGACCAAGTCCCACCAATGCAGGTGGCTCGCCTCGGTACAGCTGTGCACCCCACTGACCGAGTCCCACCAATGCAGGTGGCTCGGCCTAAGTACAGCTGTGCACCCCACTGACCGAGTCCCACCAATGCAGGTGGCTCACCTCGGTACACCTGTGCACCCCACTGACCGAGTCCCACCAATGCAGGTGACTCAGCCTTGGTACAGCTGTGCACACCACTGACCGAATCCCATCAGTGCAGGTGACTCGGCCTCGATACAGCACTGCACCCCACTGACCAAAACATACCAATACAGGTCTCGCGGCTCAGTACAGTTGTGTACTCCACTGACCGAGTCCCACCAATGCTGGTGCCTCGGCCTCAGTACAGCTGTGCACCCCACTGACCGACTCCAACCAATGAAGGTGGTGCAGCCTTATTACAGATCTGCACCCCACTTACCCAGTCCCACCAACAGAATGGGCGAGGCCTCGCTACAGCTGTGACGCCACTGACCGAGTCCCAACAATGCAGGTGGCGCAGTTTAATTAGCGCTCTGCACCCCACTGACCAAGTCCCACCAATGCACATGGCAACACCTCGGTGAAGCTGTGCACACCCCACTGACCGAGTCCCACCAATGCAGTTGGTAAGGCCTCGGTACAGCTGTCACCCCACTGACTGGGTCTCACCAATGCAGGAGGTGCAGCCTCGGTACAGCTGTAACCCCACTGACGGGGTCCCACCAATGCAGGAAGCACAGCCTCGGTACAGCTGTGCACCATACTGACCGATTCCCACCAATGCAGGTTGTGCAGACTCGGTACAACGGTGCACCACACTGACCGAGTCCCACGAATGCAGGTGGCTCACCTCGGTACAGCTGTGCACCCCACTGACCGAGTCCCACCAATGCAGGCGGCTCAGCGTCCGTACAATTGTTCGCTTCACAAATCTCACTATGCTGCAAACCCCAGGAATCTCATTCTCATCACCAATTTATGTTCTAGTTAGATTCTCGTGGGCAAACATCTCGTATGGCAAGCCAGTGCAAACACACACAGACACACACACACACACACACACAAACACTCTTCAGTAGCAAGCTGTTTATTAGGAGATACTTACAAACAGACCCACCGGATGGTAATCTCGACAAGGACCACTCCAATGCTTCTCCCGATCGTCTGCATGGCGAGAGAGAGAGAGTCGGCAGGCACAATCTTTGCGGGCGTCCCCGAGGAGGCAAAGTGGTCCTCTGTTGTGTAGCAGCCTGTCTCTCCTTCGGAAAAAATCAGGTATTCATGATTATTTGTGGTAGGCAGGAGTCCTGGCACATGGGGCCATCAAATGCAGGGAGTCTAGCCCAACTCCGCCCCAGTCGCATAACCGGCCTATCATACTGCATGCGTGTGCAGACTTATTTCGGGCGCTACACTTGACTTTGGGGGTTGCTACTTCATTACTCTTCAACTTCTGACCTTCATGTTAACTGCTTGTCATGGTTATTCTGTGGCTGGAAGCCACACAACCCGTATGTAACCAACTGCTGTTCTTCCTCGCAGATTTCCAAGACCTTGTTAGTTACGTATTTGTATGCCGCTAAACACAGCGGTATTGTTCTAGGCACTAAAAAGTTACAACACAGACCATTCCCATCAAGTCTCATGTAGTACAGATACAAGCACCTACAAATTGACAGCAGGATGCCACTTCCATTTCTAGGGCCAACGTTGAGAGATCAGCCCAGGCAGCAGCTGCACTGGAAAGGCTGTCTGACACTGACAGAGCAACTCAGCACTGCAACAGCCCTCCACAGAACACCAGACCTCTGCTGTGCCAGCTGTGCCACCGTCTCTGCCCCACGCAGCTGCCTTGTCTACTACATGCAACCAAGTGCCAGCAAGAAGACAGGCATGCAGGGCACTCCCCACTTGCACACGCCCCAGGCACTGCTCTCCTCACTGCCTTCCCTTGACTCCAAAACCCAGGCACGCAGGGAACCTCTTGCACTAACACCAAAGGTGGCCAAGGCACTCCAGGCTCACAAGGCACGTGCCAATGATCAGGCACAGAGCTGGCTCCTGGCATGATGCGGTTCTTTACACTGGGCAGGATCCTGCTCTCTTTGGGCAGAGCAGGCTGCTGCTTTCCATCCCCAATCTGCTCAAGAATCTCCACCTAAGTATGAAGGGAACTCTGCAAAGATGCAGAGGTTTTGAAATGAGGCCCTAGCAAGGAGACAGCCCCAGGCTGGAGGGCTGCTGAAATGCCAGCTCTCCTGGCTGCATGGCCTCTGCAGCAGGAGTCCAGGCTCCACAGCTGGGTTCACACAGCACTGAGGGTTGAGTGCCACGAGCAGTCTGGCCCTGGGCACATCTTCAGCCCTCGCAGAGCCAGGAGCCCAACCGCTCTGAGACCTCCGTTCAAGCTACCAAGGATTTCGGGCACTCACACAAAGGCACTCGACAGATGCTGGCTTTCATTATAAGGGTCTTTCACTCATCCTACAGGGCACCACAACCTTCTAGGAAAAGCAAGGGGCACAATCTCATTTCCTGAGTGTGCTGGCAGTAACTGCATCTGTATGATGTGGGACGTGCAGCTCAGCAGAGGTACCAGGAGGTGAACCCACACGCCCCAGGTCACCCATGGAAGATGGGCGCATTCATGGAAGCCTTCACATCCACGCATAGCCTCATCTCATTCACTTGCAGCCGCTTTCACAGAGGGCTCACAATGGTGGCAAAGATGCTGGCAGCTACAGGGACACACCCTGGCATCCTGCCTCCATCCTCAGTGGCTCGAGGATTGCACGGGGAACCTACACAACTGGAGCAACCTAGAAAGAAAGAAAGACAGAATCGATTAGGATGCAGTACGGTCTGAGATGGGAAGATGCAAGGAGGGTCCACTTTCCACAGAAAGCCTTGAAGGAATGAGCAGACCACATTCTCCAGCAGAGTCCGTAAAACCCAGAAGACTCAGGAAGCATCAAGACCTTCAGAAACTGCAAGCCTGGACCTCAGCTGACAGAAAACAACTAACTGCAAGCGTCCCTCGCTCACACCAGGATGCTCCATGCAGGGAGCACAGTCAGCACCAGTGCTCACCCAGGGCTCCCACAAGGACACTGGGATGGCAGGCTGGCCTCTGGGAGCAGAGCACCGCTCTCCCCACACATCTCCTCCCATGCTGAGCAGCACAACACTGAGCCAACATGTGCCTGTGCATCAGTGGTGCACAGGGCACAGCACCACACATGGCAGCACACAGGACACCCCCAAGGGCCCCACAACACAGAAAGACCAACTCTCCAGCCCTTCCAGTCCCTTCTAGGCCTCCAACGCCTTGGAAACAGTGCTTCCTCTGAACATCCACTCACAGCCCTGACATGGTCACTTCCCATCTCCAGGAAGCAGAGAGCAAGCGCTCTCACAGCTGCTGATCAGGCCAGCTCTTGCTGCTCACTTTTGCCTCACATGCCCTCAAGGCACTCACCCAAAGGGGCCTCCCTACTGACAGGCCCCTAGAGCCTTCAAAGGGAAGCCCATCCTCACGCCTTCTCTTCCCGACAGCTCGGAGGCAGGACAAACACTTTCTTCTGAAATGGCAAAAGGCAGCTTCACTTGAACAAAAAAGAAGGACAGATCCACAGGCTCATTCTCCACATGCAGATGAGAGCTGCCTCTGACAGCCCACAAGGTACCCAGAGATGACTGGCTGGGGGCAGGCTTCAGCACCAAGGGAAATGCAGTGGCCTCAGAGACTGCTGGAGCTCATGGCAGCTTTGCGAATCTCTGAAATAAATGCAAGGCTTCTTGGGCATCGCCTGCTGCCAGAGGGATGCTTTGGGCAAGAAAGGGTCAAAGATGGTGCTCCATGTCTTAAGTAAACCAGGAAGCATGACCCACCATGCCTGACAGGAGCAGAAGGACTTGACTGTCCCATTCACAGGCCACTCCACAACACTCGACAGCTGAGGTTGGCACTCAGTCAGGGAGCACACAGACCTGGGCCCTGGCCTTGACGACCTGCCATTTGCCATCGATCATCCTCAGAGGATCCAGGGAGTGATGCCAGAGGACAAAGCGTGGTGCTGAGCCATCTCCAGAGCAGTACCTGACATGACACAGCTCCTGAACTTAGGCCTTCCTACAGTAGAGCCAGTGGTAAAAGGCTTCAAGAACAGAGGGGACATAATGCACGCCAAACAGCTGGGAGCTAGCGGTGGGATGTATGTGCTCACCACCACTGCCTTGACTCCAGCTACTCCGAGAAATGCAGCTAGAGCTAAGTGGGGCTCCTCACCACCACCCAAAGTGCAGGCAAAATCCGGTCCCTTGCCAGGGTCAGCAGGGTCAGCACCTAACCACACCACACTTAGCACACTGATGGCTACACGTGGCTGCTTCCTTATCTCCCCGCTGCAGCACAGAAAGGTCACACTACAGCAGGATGGTGGGGTAACTTGCAGAGACTGCACCTGGAAGGAAGAGAGACCTGGGCTGCACATCCCTTGCAGGGCACTTTTGCCTTGCTGCTCCCATTTAATGGCACTCCTCCAAAGAAATGTGGTACAGGAAGGATTCTGCCCCTTGACAGTCAGCTCCCAAGAACTCACCTGCCTTTCTCCAAAGACCACCACACCACAAGGCCTTCGCTCCTTCAAAGGGATTCCAGCAGGCTAAGGCCCAGCCAGAAAAGCGCATCTCCCACAGTCTTTCCCTCTCAGCAAACACTGCTACAGTCCAAAGCTCTTATGAGCAAGAGGAAATGAGAGGAAAGGAGGGAAAACGCAGGCTTGGTTCACATCCCGGAGCAAGGAGAAACACTCCCTGGCCTTCAGGAAAAATCCATGCTGCAGGTGCTGGCAAGAGCTTGGCAACCCCAAGGCCTGAACCTCAGTGCATCAAAGGCAGCAGGCTGCCAGCAACTCTGGCCCATGACACCAGGGCAGCCTAGGCCCAGCCAGCATAGTCACACCCTCACCTTGCAGTGCTCCCCAGCTCCACACTCTGGCAGCACTGCCCACACACAGCACCGCCCTCTCCAGCTATCTCCTCCCATGATGAGCACCAAAACACTGGGACCACCACCTGGACCCACCACAGGGAACCCCTGCACTGTGACACCCTGCCCACACCACTGCTCGCCTCACAGACGGGGGCCAGCAAACGTGCACCTCTGCATCAGCAACGCACAGGGCACCCCAAGAGCCCCACAACACAGAAAGCCCAGCTCTCCAACTCTGCAGTTCCCTTGTAGTCCTCCAAGGCTTTGCAACAATCACTGCCTCTAAGCATCCACTCACAGTCCTACACCTGGTCACTTCCCATCTCCAGGAAGCAGACGAGTGCTCTCACAAGCCCTGATCAGGCCACCTCTTGCCATTCCTTTGTGCCTCAACTTCCCTGAACAAGAAATCTCTTTCAAAATGTTGCCCTGTTTCAGGGTGACATTCCTTCTGTCTCCTCCAACAGACTTTGCACCCATTGTCCACTGGCTGCATACTCGGACAGAAAATCACCAACCTCTAATGTGTTACAGTTCCAAATGTGTCATAAAAGGAGGTGGACACCTGAAAGACAG
Source organism: Rhea pennata (assembly GCF_028389875.1). Taxonomy (NCBI): domain Eukaryota; kingdom Metazoa; phylum Chordata; class Aves; order Rheiformes; family Rheidae; genus Rhea; species Rhea pennata. Next base: position 2,272,906 of record NW_026907682.1, on the reverse strand, counting down.
ACACAGCATTTAGACCTTGCAGGAACATCTCACAAGCTCCTTGCTGTTTCCGCAGGGGGAATTTTTAAGGCACACACAGACAATGGGGAGAAGAGATTACTAACACCACCGCTTACACCAGCATCAGATTGATTTAGCAGCCTCAAAACTCTGTCTGGACTCCCTAGCTGACCGGGAGCAGCCTGCAAGCTTCTACTTAGCAACAACTGGAAAGTCAAACTCCATGTCCATATTCACCAGAGAACAACACCCACATTTTTCATGTAGTAGTACTGACACAGGATGACAGAGCGGAACAGAATTTGTGTCAGATGATGTTGAACATCTATTTCTGCTTGACTGAGTAGTTACATTTACATATTGCTGTAGAGCTCTGCAGCGGTCAGTCCCTCCTCTGGGCACACACAACAAACCCAGAAGTCACCTCACCACCACCATCCAGGCTGCGTGTCTTCTCCTGATCTACCACCTGCTCAGAGAAGTGACTTCACAAGTGCAAACCCCCAACACATGCCTACAGCTGCTACGGGCTTCAGAGACACACGTTTCCTCAAAATAACTTCCCCCGCCATGAACCGCTGCTGCCCGAGCAGGTACTCAGACAAAAGAGACCTCACACTCAACGCCCAAGCCAAACACACACTCTGGGAAGAAGAGATTACTAGCACCACTGCGATGACAGAGTAGACTAGAATTTGGTCAGATGATGGGGGACATCTACTTCTGCTTGATTAATTTGTTGCCTTTCTCTGCTGCTATAGAGCTCTGCAGGGGTCAATCCTTCCTCTGGGCACACGCAACAAACCGAGGAGTCACCTCACCACAACTATGTAGCTTCTCCTGACCTGTCAGCTGCTCACAAGGGCAAACCCCCAACACGCCTGCTGATGGCCTACGGGCTTCAGAGACACCAGTTGCCTCAACATAACTTCCCCAGCCATGAGCCACTACTGCCTGAGCAGGGACTCAGACAAAAGAGACCTCACACTCAACGCCCACGACTAACTGCCTGCTGCCGGTCTATCAGGGACTCAGAAAGACGGGACCTCACAGTCACCTGCACAGCCACGTCTCTGTCACTGGCCGAGAAGCCCCCAAGGCAGGAATTACCTCACTAGAACTTCCCCAGCCAGCAGACAAATCCTGGCTGATCCGCTGCTCAGGCAGAAACCATCTCAAAAACACATCCCAGTGCGGACCTGCTGCTGCCCTATCCACTGCTCCGTGGGAAGTGACATCACAAGCAACAGCCACGCCTTCTCCCTCCAGCCAGCCTATCAGGGACTCGCGCAGAACTGACCTCACCATCAACAGCTGAGCCATGGGCCTCCTCCAGCCCCACCAGCTACCTACAAACACTTGATGGGACACAGGGCATTTTCTCATACAGCCCTTTTAAACACTAGGGACCTCACTGCCCACCCTGCTGCTGCCTGCAGCTCCCCCTGCCCTTTCCCACGGCTGAGCCACCTCCCAAATGGCCTCCCTGATTCACTTCCTGGCTTCACAATGCTCACAGTGCAGCAAAGCACCCATTACGTAGCAGTTGCAACCCCCCAAAAATACATTAGCTTTCACCTAGGTAGTCTCTATATGTAGCAAGAGAGCAGGGCCTCATGTCCCAGTCAGAGGGAGAAGCCTTCCCACAGCTCAAGATCTACTTCCTTCCCAAATGCTGAACAAGCACAGCAAATCCTCTACACATCAAGCACTCTCCTATTTTACACGCTGACAATTTGAGACATGGCAACGGACTCCGTCCAGGACATTTCAATTGCTGAAACCAGCAGAGCCAGAATTCAGCAGCTCTTCCTCCTCATCTAGGATTATGGGAATAACAACGGTGAGTGTGAAAATGGCCTTTCGTCAACTTCCAAGGCCCCTGAAAAGCAAAACACCTCACACTTAACAGAGCTCTTCTGCAAACACCCTTCAGGCTGATCCCAGGGTCACAGGTCCTGGAGCACACCAAGAACTATGGAGCAAGCACAACGACTTGAGCACGACACCTTGCGAGGACACCAGCAACCTGCTCTCAATTCTGACCAGCAGATCCCAAACATAGCTCTGAGCAGCACCTGGGGGCTGCAGGGGCAGCAGCAGTTGAGGGGAAAATTCAAAAATGCATCTCAGACCCACAACACACGCAAAGCTTCCTGCACCCAAACCCCACCAAGCCGCCCGGGCCCAGCTGCTCGGCGCAGGCCAGCACGCCTGGCTCGCAGGTCAGTTCCCCTCGGTGACAGGGCGCTGGGTCCCCTGCTCACAGCCCCAACAGCCCCTTCGGGAGCCCCTGCAGGGAAGCAGCCCCCTCGCCAGCACCGCTGCCCCTGCTGCAGCGAGAGGGCACCCGCCGGCATTTGAACGCACCCGCAGCCCCCACCAGCCCCACTCGCACCCGCTCTCACTCCCGCTCCCTTCTCGCCTGCTTCGCTCCCTCCCTTCTCGCAACTCTCTCTTCTCTTGGACTTTTCCCACTCTGGACTACGATTGGCTGACACAGCCGTCATTCCAATCCATCCCCGCCCTCCTCCTCAGGACAGCCAATAGGAGGGCCGCACTCAGGCGATGCCATGGCAACACTGCGCCCTCCTGCCCTGGCAGCCAGCTCTGCCCCCTCCTCTCCCACCGCGTGACGGCGCCATCCTGTGGGCGGCAGCGCAGGGCACGGCGGGGCCTCGGGGCAGCCCGGCGCCGGGTGCCCGGGCAGTGCGGGGCCCCAGGCCCGGCCGCTCTGCCATAGGGGCCCTGTGGGGCTTCTTGCTGCCCTGCGCCCTGGGGGCCGTGCTGGGCTTGGAGGGCAGCCCTGGGGCCTGTGCTGGTGCCAGCTTGTGTGCTGGCGCTGGGGCCCTGGGAATGGCCGGGGTGCCGGAGCCTGCGGGCGACGTGCTGCTGCCACCAGGGCAGGGCAGTGTCCTCTAGGCCCTCCTGCCCCGGCCCCTTCCCCAGGGTAGCCCCAGGGCTTGGCAGCCCTCCCGCTGCGCCTGGCAGGGCTGGGCCACGGCCAAGCAGGGGCTGCTCTGTGTGGGGCCGGGTTGTGCCCGAAGGGGTCGCTCCAGAGGGCTGAGGAGCCCCATGGGGGCACAGGGCAGTGAGGGGGGGGGGGACCAGCTCTGGGCCTGCTGGTGCCAGGGAGTGGAGGTGTGGGGTCGTGAAGGGACTGGGGGAGATGGCTCTTTTGGGCTTACTGCAGCACTGCACCCCATAGCTCAGAGAAAAATCCTTGGGTCAGTCAGGACTTGGCAGTGGGCACCGTGCCTCCACCTGTTTCCAAGGTGCTCTCCCAAATAGGCTTTCTTTTGCATGCAGATGTTTTGAGTCCAACCTGCGCAAGGACACAGGCTATGACCATCTCGAGATAGCATCTCTGAGCCCAAAACATGCTGTACCAACTTGTACCAAGCATGAAAGGAACAGAGGTCCTCTCAAACAGGCAGGGGACCCGGGGTAATTACAAGGTGGTTTCCTTATTGTACATGGACATTTCAGCAGGTTCTTGAGAGCCCCATGAGAGCAGCAGGCTGCCCCAGCCTCTGGGATGCAGGACCCCAATTCTTCTCAGAGCCAGATTGCAAAGGGGGACACAATCCGTGGAAAACCTGCCATGCATTCCCATGCCCCCCACAGACCCCAAAACGCAATGGAGCTGGCCCCACAGAAGCCTTGAGGCTCAGCGCATCTCCTGCCCCATGACCTAGGAGTCCTGGCTGTCCACTAAGACAGATGGGACCCCCAGAGATGACTCTTGTGGCAGCCCCCAGTCCTGTCCAGCCACCGCCACAGCCCTGGATTCACAGCAGTTTTTGCAGTTACCAATCTTTGTGCAACATCTCGGGAAGAAGTACCCGAAGCCCTTACCCTCAGTGGAGAGCTGCAGGAGCCTTGGGAACAAGGAACTGTGGTCTTGGCTGATGGTGTCCATCCAGCAGTCCTCCATCTCACCTCTTTGCCCTCGGCTCACCTCTGCAGCCCAGGAGGAGGGATGTTCTTCCCTTCACCCAACACTCCTTTTCATCGTGCTCCTGTTCCTCTGCATGTCAGCGATGGATCCCAGCACAGCCCCCATTAACTCCTGTCTCCAGTCTTCCCATGGAGCCACTACAAAGGCAGCAGCAGTGAGGGCATGAGCAGTGCCCAGCAGTGCCTAGGTCTCGGAGGGAAGTGAGGGCCCTCACCCAGGACACCATGGAGACCTCTCTGTGATGCAGCACATCCCGCTGTGACCTCAGCTTGTGTCATCTTGGGGCACAGCAGGTCAGTGCCATGGAGATGGCACCGCCAGGGAGAGAGCAGAGAGATTTCCTCTCCCCTCCTGGAAAGCAGGCATCTCCCTTCCCCCAGTTATTTTCCCAAACTTTCTGATAAGTCCTTCAAGAATGTCTCCAGGTGGTGTCAAAGTCAGGGAAACATCTGAAGTGGGGACCTGGAGAGGTCACTGCTGTGCTCCTGCACTCCTTGGCTGCTTCACTAGGAAACAGGATTCTGTGCAGGAATCTGGGGTTTGGGGGTTGGATTGGGGTTTGGCATTTTTACAGGATCAAAGTCCAGTGGGATGAAAAAGCACAAAGGGTGGCCACAGGCTGAGATGCTTAGGTGAGCCTCCAAACTGTGGATCACTCTTTTATTTGAAGTAGGGTATAGGAGAATAAGGGACAGGACGTAACCTTCCTCCTTTAGGCACCAAAGCAGGCTCTTTGATTTGAGAAGCCTTCAGCAAGGTTTCTTGGTCTGTGGTGCTTAAGATAGATATGATATGCCAGAAAAGAGCAAACACACAACATCTACAGGGCTTTGCCTAGGACCCTCGTCCCTGCCAGACTCCAAAGCCATTGGTCAGGCCACATAGCCAATTGGAGGAAGTTTTCCCATTTCCCATGAACTTAGGCCACCTTTCCTTCTGTGTGAGCCTGAGAAAAGCCAGGTCTCAACTCTGGGCTTCAGATGGTCCTTGGGCTTTTCAGTGTCACTTTGGGGCTCTGCTTCTCCCCTGGGTACGCTCCGCAGCCCCCTGCCCTTCCCCACACCAGCACCCTGGCTCCTCCAGGGATCTGTGCAGCCCAGGCACCCTGGATCCACACTGGCACCCTTGCTCTCCCACGATCTGTACAGCTCTGGCACCCTGGATCTCCCACATTTGAGGATTCAAAGCTTCTCAGGACATCCCTCATACTGCAGTGCTGCTCTCTGGGCTCTGGTGCAGAGCCTACGAGGCACTGCAATGCCTCAGGGCCTGCATTCAGAAGTTTGTAAGGGCACCTCCCAGCTCTGCAGCTGCTAAAGCTTGCGAGCGTCCCTACAGCCATCCTTCCTGCTCTTCCTAGTCTCTGCAGAGTGCTGGGGCAAGTCTTGCAGGAGGGAGACTCCACCCCCCTTAAATACTGTCCGAGATGTGCCTTTCCAAGTCCCTACAGGAGTTAGTTTGCTTAGTCAGCCTCTAGTCATCTGTGACGCAGGGAGCCCAACTCTACCTGCTGGCATCTCTGCCCTTTTTCTCCCTTGTCTCCTGTGTGCCTAGCCAGTCTTCTCCATGCACCAGAGGCATGGGAAGTGTTGCCTGAGAGAACTCACCTGAAGCTATGACACGTTGTGGAGCTGAGGGCCTGATGGAAGCAAGTCTGGGATGACTGTTCCCCCATCTCCTCTCCTACTCCCAGCCCGAGGGTTAAGAAAGTCCTCTGGAGAGAGTGGTTGGTTTGGTATGGCCGGGATGGGTTTCCCTCGACATCGCTGGGTCCTGCCTGTGTTGCTCTGAGTGCCCAGAAAATTTCTCTTCTCTGGGGGCTTGCATCAATGTTTTCCAGACTTTTGTACAGAAAGATAGCTTGCTCCAAGAGCCCCCAAATCCCTCCCCACACACACACACCCCCGCAGGACGGCACAATCTTGTGGAGATTTGTTTTGCTTCTCTGTCATGACAGACATCTTTTGAGCTACTGTCCAGATTACAGCAGGGAAAAAAAATGTTTAAAAAAATCTTATCCCTGGCAGCAAATACAAACTGACTCCTTACCCCTGCACCTCCACCATTCAGTAGAGCAGTAGCTCATGCCTCTCTACTTTCCCCATCAGTTTCACCACCCACCCAGAGTGTTTCAGCTTTCCATTAGGAGGGAACATCAAGCAGTAGAAGTGGCAAAGAAAGCGGCTTCTCTCTTTTTTCACTCTTTACCTGCTGCCTTAGGTTTCACTAGTGGTGGAGCTCTCACAGCTCAGGGCTTCTCTGCACCTCTCAGGCTGCCGTGCTGTGACAAGAATTTCTGCTCTAAAGCAGGATTCAGGAAATGTGGAGGTTGCTGCGAGTTCTTATGCAGGCACAAAGCTGAGTGTATCAGCTAGTTACTGATTAATAATCTACAAGTAGAATCACGAAGAAAGGAATAGTTTCCCAGCAGATACAGAAGTATTCCTAATGGCACTTGAGGGATAGCATATGACGTACTGTGAGTAATTCTGGTTTCCTTGGAGAAAAAGGAACTGAGACTGCAACAAAAAGCAACAAAGGCAGGCTATGCAAATGCCCCAGAAGTGAAGTGCCAATCACACGGAAGCACACTCGGAGAATTCAGTTTGACATAGCCAAACTAAGACAGAGGAAACAGGATTGTTCCGTACAGGAGAAGTTGCTCTATGGAGAGAGAATCAGTTACCCTCACAAGCAATGCTGCCACAAGGAGCAATACCCATAAAGTTGCCATCAGGAAATGCCACTTGGATTTGAAAAGACTTCAAATTCCTGAAAAGGAAATTCTGCATGTGGCTCTCAATCAAGGAAATATCTCACAAGGGAAATTAAGTCTATCTATAAAATCGATTCTGCGATAGATTTGCCTGGAGCAGGTGACTGAACTCCAGGACCCAGGAGATTCTTTGGGAGGGGATGAGATGTCAAGGAAAAACAGGCAAATAGGGACCCAAACCTGAGTCACAGCGACAGGCACAGGAAGCTAAGCAGTGCCCCTTTAGCCTCTAGGCTAACCCCACTGCCCAAGCACACAGCGTTCCTCTGTGTATAAGGAATAAGACAACTTAGTAACTGAGGAGCAAACCACAACAAATTAAAAGCTGCTTGTGCCTATGCGATGGAAGGCATCAGGCAGTCTTCTTGCCTCTTTCAACCCCAGCCATCGCTTGGGTAAGTTTTAGAGTGGAAAAAAAAAGGAGCATGAAGTGTATATGCCAACTTCTCACTGTTCCTTCAGTTTTTCTGAGGAAGAAGATAGGTCCTCCCTGATTAGAGGATACCTCTAGTATGGCCATACTTATCAATTTGTAAGTTATAATGAGACAGGGATAATAAAAGTTCTCTCGGACTGTGACACTCTGAGAGCGTGTGAGAGACTGTGTCACTCTGAGAAATTGAGACAGGTGCATAAAACCATAGAAAAGAGGAAAAAAAGAAGGAAATGGTCCCTTTGGAGACATCATTAAGAACAAGCATTTGAGAACTTGCAATTACATGCTGCACTTAGATTCCATTTTCCCTCCTGCTGAGTGCAGTGAAAGAAAAGCAAAGAATTTGAAAAGAAAATTCACATACACAGTCAAGAGGTATGAGAACATGACTACACGGCAGCAGACATTACCTCATCCTTGAACTAGCAAAGGTTCCTTAATCTATGGATATCCTCAGGGGTAGCAGTGAGGTCAAAAGCACTACTCCTGATCTCCTCTGGCTTGCCTTCCTCCGATGCAGCAGTGAGCTCTCTCAGAGTGGCCTGAAAAAACACAGTGAAAGCGCAAAGGGCTCACTGAGCGCACGAACCGGGATGGAGCAGTCGCCTGAAAAAAAGGCCCATCAAAAAGCCGGTCAAGTTAGACCTTGGAAACTGTCACAGTGTTTCAGAGCAGAGGATCACAGGCTTCCTCAGCTTGCTGCTCAGGTAGCAACAGCAGCCAGGTTCTTTGTTTCACACTCCTCGCTTGGAAGGGCACAGTTGTTTCAGGCTGTTCTCACTTCAGCAGTAACAGGGGAAAGGGAGGAAGCTGACAGAAAACAGGAGGACTAGCACAGGAGGACTAGCACAGGAGGACTAGCACTAGCACTGAAAACAGGAGGGCTACACAAGAAAGCAGCTCAAGCAGCTCAGGAATGAACACGAGAACAGCAAAGGCCTCTTGTGCCACATGACGCTGTAGCCCTCCCAACACTGAGGTTTCAGACAACCACAGCAGGCGTTCTCCAGACCAAGGCACCAAAGACAGGAGTCTGGAAGAACTGGAGGCAGGTGAGCTCCAAAGGGAGCTGAGCTGACAACCAAAGGGGAACAGACAACAACACTGGAGTCAGGCAATAAAGACACCACGGTGTGCATTAGACTGGCTGCAACACGGCTGTTGGCATCCAAGTGTGCTTAAGGAAGGCAAACAACCCCTGGGCCTGTTAGGATAAAATACCTGGATCTGCAATAGGGCTGGGTTCACAAAAAACAACAACAAAAAAAAAATAAATAAAGAAAAAATATCCCTTTTTCCTCAGGCTGTAGCATGACTCTGCAGGCCCTTGTTTTCCTAGCCCTCTGAAAGCCAAGTGCTAGCAAGCAAGGACAGACCGTCTGACTAGCAGACAGTGCAAAGAGTCTTTCTCATGCATAAAACAGCGAGAAGGACACTTTTGCACACAAAAGCACCCAACCAACCAGCACATTCCTTCCTTTCCAAACTCCCAAGGTCCTTCTTTGGGATGGCTGCTTTCAAACTACCCCACTGTGTACTACTGTTTCTGTGCTCAGAATGGCACAGAAACAAAATAAGTGACAGCAGGCAACCTCTGGGAAAGTGTCATTTCCTGAAGAACGCTCTCCTCTCCCCTGGGGAAAAAATAAGGCAGCAGAGCATTCTTTACAACATACAAAGAGTGCAATGGCTGAATACACTCAACCATCATTCCCTAAAAATGAAATGATAAGGAACACTAGCTTACCTCTGCACTGGCTTGCTTCACTGGTTTGCCCTTGTCACAAGCATTTTCTGCTGGTCTGTAATGCCTGAGAGAAGCAGAGAAAGACAGCAACGAGTTGTTTCAATGCCATCACCTCCAGTGCTGATGAATCCACCTCAGGGTTAGGAGGTGCCCTTTTTGCAGTGCTCAGTCTGGCTACATCCTCCATTGCACAAATGGACAAGGGAAAACATCACATAGCTTCCAGCACTATTCTTTCTGAGCAGCAAGAGAAAAAAAGAGAAAAGAGAAAGAAGAGCTCACATGCTTTCCCACTGTCTTCTCTCAACGCGTGGCAGGAGCCTTTCTCTTTTGCGGTGTCACTTTCACTCATTGGAAAAGGGGGAAGCCACGAGCACCTCCTCTGTAAAGCCCTTGGTGATCTACTGGGGAGGAAGACTGCAAGCTGCATGTTATCCTGCCAGGGAAAACAGGAACATTTCCAAGCATGCTTGCCTCCAAGCACAGTTAGCTCACTCCAAGTAAAGACCAGCACACCGAGTTACAACTGGACGTCTCCAAAATGCTCACTTGCATTTTAGAGGCCAGTCAGCAGAGTGACTATCTCCACCTGGAAAGGAGTACCATTAAACCACATAGACTCTGAACACCAAGCACATACACAGACATTCCCTGCATACATCTCTACTGCCCCCCAAAGGAGTACTTTCACTGTCACCAGAGATGGGACTGTTCACTCTGGCTCAGCCTTTGCGCCTAACACCTGGCTCCTGCTGAGGCCTGTCGTAGGCTGCGGGCAGCACCATTAGGCTACAGCGAGAGCAAACACATACACCACACCCTCGCGGACAAAAAGAATGAGGTCTGCCATCCTTGCAGGTTTTTCAGTAACTCTTTGTTTATACCTGCCAAGTCTGGAACTCTTTGGAATTAAGTCAATCCTTCCCCAGTAAACAAAAGGACCAATAGAGATGGTATGGACCAAACTTCCAAGCTCAAAGGTACTGGAAGGAAAATGCTCTCCACGCAAGGGTGTGTTCAAGTCCTTCTCCTTGGTCTAGCAAGGACAGTGCCCGTTTGCGGCCATCCTGTTGCTTTCTTCCTTAGCAACTGCAGGAAGAGAGGAAGCTTTCAACAAAGCTCTAGAGTGCTACATATAGTTACCTCAGGGCTCAGGCCCCGCTCTTTTCACAGCCCTCTTTTCTCCCCACTCCTGGACATGACACCTTGTGACTGTTCCTAATTGAAAGCTGAAGAAAGAAGTCACATTTTCACAGGTTGATCGAGAAAACTGAATACTGCACTGCCCCCGCACACTACGACAGCAGCTCCTGCCTGTCTGCTTTCACCAAGTTTCCCCCACACACACCCAGGGTGTTTCAGCTTTCCAGGAGAGGAGAACATCCCGGGGCAGAAGCAGCACAGGAAGCAGCTGCTCTGTTCCTCTCCCTCCTGCCCTGCTGCCTGCGCGGTCACTAGTGCTGCAGCTCTCACAGCTCAGGGCTTCTCGGCACCCGCCAGGCCGCAGCACGGGCTGAAAACCCCCACTGTGTCCCCGGGATGCTCACGGGCAGCAGCTGCCCCCAGCACAGCGCAGAGGTTTCTCTCCCATCCCTCCCCTCCCCTCCTCTCCCCTCCCCTCCCCTCCCGCAGACTCGCCCAGGCCCCGGGGCAGAGCGGGGCCCTGCGGCAGCAGCGCCCGGCAGCAGCGTTTCAACACGCACCAGCACCAGCAGCCAGGGAAACACAGGCCCCGCCCCCACAGCCGGAAGTGACGCCCCCTGCACCACAGACCCTCCCACCCCTCACTCCTCCAATTGGCTCCCGTTGGACGTGACCTCGCAGGGCGGGACCCCAGGGAGGGGCGGGAGGGAGGCAGCAGTGCGCATGCGCTGTGCAGGGGCCTGGTGGGAGGGGGGCAGGGGAGCCGAGGGGAGGGACCAAGAGGGGCGTGGCAAAGAGTTAGGGGCGTGGCTGGTCAGGTCAGAGCATGCGCAGTGGCCCAGAGGAGGGCGGTGAGGGGCGGGGCGGGGGTGGGTGCGGGGCTGGCCGGGCCCTGCGGGCGGGGAGGGGGCGAGAGGCGGCTGCTGCCGCGGGGCAGCGTCTCCCGGCCCGGGGCCACCCGGAGCCTTTAGCCGCAGCGCCGGGAGCTACCGCGCCGGGGCCGAGGGCTGCGGGCTGGGCAGAGCGAGTGGCCGTGCGCGTGGCGGCAGTCGGAGCCACCGCGGCCCAGCTATGTGGCAGCAGCGAATGGGGAAGGCCCGGCCTGGCCTGGGCCACCTCCGGCCCCCGGGAGTCCCCGGCTCTTGCGTCCTTTCTCCTTGTGGCCCCATGGCTCGGTGCCGGATGCTGTGGTGCCGGTTCCTCAGCACCATCCCAGCTGTGAGGAGAGGGTGCAGGTACAGCGGTGCTTGGTGTGTCTCCAGGCTGGAGGCAGGAGGCAGCCAGCGCCCCGGTGCCCCTGCTGACAGCCCCGCTTTTCCCCGGGACAGGTCCCCAGCTCCTCTCTGAGCCCAGCCCGGCTGTGGGCACCGTGAGGAGCAGGATGTGCGGAGGCTCCTGATGGCCGTGGCCAGAGCCAGGCTCTCAGGTATCGCGGCAAAGCGGCTATGGAAGAGCTGTGCCCTTCTGGAGGGCACTCACAGCCCCTCGGGACACCTCCCCAAAGACAGTCGAGGGTCTGAAGGTGACATTTCCTCAGGAGAGCAATGACCTCAGCAGCAGGCATGGGAGCACCTCCTGGCAGCGAGGCAGTGTTGAGGGGCATCTGCGTGTTGGCAGGTGCTCAGGGGCAGTGGGGACAGATCCTGCTGTGGCCAGCAAAGGTGCTGCTGGTGCTGTGCATGTCGGGGGAGGAACTTTGTGAGCTTCCTTCAGACCTGCTGGTCTCTCCATCAGCTTTGCAGTCTCAGGCTCTTGTCCAGGCTTGGCAGCTCCTCTCCCTTCCCCCCACCCCAGCAGCTGGGACCTGAAAGCAGAGATGTGGGGAAGCTCCTTGCCTTTGGTGTCATCCCTGCCTGGAGCTACCTGCTGAGAAGCCCCTGGGAAGTGTCCTGGGGGTGAGCAGGAGCTGTGAGGAGCCCTGCCCCATGCAGACCCCTCTCCGTGGGGGAATGACCCTGCCCTGCGTGGGCCACTCCTTCACCCCAGAGCTTCCCCAGCCCGTGTTCAGCCTATTTGTAGTTATCCCTGTGTTGTCCCCAAACTGCGTTCTATTACCCAGTGTGCAAGCACCCAATAGACACACAGGGTCCAGAAAATTGTTTCTTTCATTTCTGCACAGAGATGGGTGCCAGGAGGTAGATCCACAAAGCTAGCACACCTTCTCTGCTTCTGACTCTTCCTCCCTTCTTTTCCTTGAGTCTTGTTTGCTATTTGCAGGGTTTTTTTCACAGCATTGCTCAAACAAGTGTAGCAGCGTATCTTTGGCAGGAGACTTGCCAAGTGCTGAGCTGATGGTGATTCAGCTGGGCAAGCTGGTGGGGGAGCAACCTAGAGGAGACACTGACTGCAAGAAGAGTGAGGAAGCAATGGCCTTGGATGGCAAGCAAAGGTGCCAGGTGGTGTGGGAAAAAACAAGCCCATCACGACAGCAGCAGGAATGCAGGGAGCTGTGGCGTGGGCTACACAACGAGCCACTGGAGAGGGCTGAGGATTAGCAGGCGGAGCGAGGGGTAGCCTTGGAGTGGCTGTGTGCTCTGGAGTGCCTGAAGAAGGGCAGCCTTTGCAAGGGGCATGGAGTGCAGGGGTGGAGAGAGGCAACTTGGTGGTGCTGCCCAGCTGTCAGCTGCCAGGCAGGCTCCAAAGCTGAAAACAGAGGCTTGGAGGCAAGGCCATGGGGATGGGTGTGCCCATGGGGACTGCCAAGGCGTTGTGCTGGGGGTGCCCCCAGCGATCCCTGGGGCTTGGTGAGGGGTGTTTCCATGGTGAGCAGCAGTTCTTGGTGGTGGTGGTGGCATGGTGCCTCCAAGGCCCTGCTGATGGGGCTGTCTCCATGGGGACTGTGTCCCTGCTGTGAACAGAGCCCCCAGGGTCCTCCCTCTGAGGAGAGCCGCTCCCTGAGGAGGCAGCAGCTGCCCTTGGGGCCAGAGCAGCAGGACCCCAGCAGAGGATCCTGCAGAGGGATGAGGAGCAGCAGCAAACGTCTGCTGCCAGGCTGCACACGCACTGTCAGGCACGCCGGAGCGCAGGTGCGAGGTGAGCCATGGGGCTGGAGGCAGGGGCAGGCAGCAGGCATGGGAGCTGCCCAGAGAGCAGGCAGCTGGTTTGGCAAAGGAGCTGGGGTGAAAGAGGCAGGCAGGAGCTGCTGCGGCCAGGGGGGAATTTCTTGCCGGTCCTCGGGACTTTCCCTGGGACAAAGCACAGCAACCTGCATGCTCCAAGGCCCCCATGGAGCCCATGAGCTCTGTGCTGAGGGGCAGAGAGCAGCTCTGGGCCCAGCTCAGCCAGGCCGCGTGCAGCCAGAGCTTCCCTTGCACACGGCCCTCAGGTTTCCTGCTCTTCACCAGCCACTCGGACCAAGTCAACCGCATCCACCCTGTGAGTCCATCTGCCCACAGGTGGCCAGCGGCAGCTGCACGCAGCAGTGCAGCACAGCCAGAGCCCAGCTTGCTCCCACCAAAGGCACAGGCTGCCTCGGCTGCCCAACGCACAGGGCTCACGGGCTTCTGCACATGTCCTCGCAAAGGTGCAGAGATGACCATGATGATGGCTTTGAAAGTCTCTGCCTGACTCCCCGGAGCTGCCGAGGAGCAGGTGGGAAGTGCTGGCAAGGAGCAGGAGGTCTCTGTCTGCCTGCAGGCTGACTGCATGCTCTGCCTGGCAGCCTGCAAGGACATGCCTGGGGGTGCCCAAGGCAGCTGCCATTTCCCGTCTCTTGCCCCACACTGACAAAGCCTCTGCCCAGACAGCCTGGCTAGCAGAAGAAGCAGATCACCTGCAAGACCTCTGCCTTGCTCTCTCCTGCTCGTACAAGGGCTCAGCTCCAGCCGAGGCTGCCTCCTGCAAGGCTTGGCCCTCTCCCAAGTGCTTCTTGCAGCCCTGTGTCCCTGGCATCATGTACAACCAGAGGCACCAAACTCCACAAGCCTTCAGAATTGTTTAGCTTTGTACGTCATTTCCACTTGGCAGATTTTGGAAGGACATGACTTCTTTGGGGTGTCTGACATAGCATTTTCGTACACCACCTGCTTTGCCATCCCACTGCTGTTCGTGCTGGCATCTCGTTATTTATTTTATTTCCCTCACATACACACCTCACTTTGACTTTCTCAATCTTAGCATGCTGCTGGAGCAAAGGAAAGGAGCTGGGGTGTGTGGTGGTGGTAGGCAGGGAATACAGAGGGTGTTGAAAAAGTGCAGAAAGCAGGTGTGTAAAAGTAGGGGACTCTGCTGAAAGAGTGAGATTTTTCTGCTGTCTTGCTATGGGCAAAAGCAGGAAATGAAGAGAAAAGAAACTTTTGATTTGCATAGCAGCTCTATGGAAAGAAGTGGGGACAGGATGCAATGGGGCCACATTGGGGCCCCTCGCCAGCAGGCAGTGGGGCAGGGGCTCATTGTAAAGGAGTTTTGGGTGCCAAAACAGGAAGAGCATCCCTCCTCCTCAGCTACAGAGGTGAGCCAAGGACAAGCAGCAAGTGAGAGGGAGGACTGCTGGACCAATACCATCAGCCCAGGCAACAGTTCCTTGTTCCCAATGCTCCTGCAGCTCCCTGGGAGCTTTCAGGGGCTCCTGTTTGAGGAGGCACACAGAAACTCTGAACTGAAAAACCTGCTGTGGATCCCGGGCAAAATCCTGCCTGAGAAGCTTGTGTGGCTCGGGAGACCATGTGGCAGCCAGGATGCCTGGGTGCTGGGGCTGGGGCTGCCCTGATGCCCAAGGCCCCTCTGGAGATGAAGGAATTTATCAGAAATGTTTGGGAAATAACTGGGGGAAGGGAGGGGATGGCTTTCCAGGTCGTGGGAGGAAATCTCTCTGCTCCCTAGCTGGGCCATCTCCATGGCGACGGCATAGTGAGCCCCCAGATGACACGAGCTGAGGTCACAGCAGGATGTGCTGCATCACAGGGAGGTCTCCATGGTGCCGTGGGTGGGGGCCCTCACTTCCCTGCGAGGCCCAGGCGCTGCTGGGCACTGCTCACGCAGTCCCCACCACTGTCCTTCGTAGTGGCTCCGTGGCAATGACGGGGGACAGGAGGCAGCAGGACTGCACTAGGAGCCCTTGTATTCATGTGGAGGAGCAGCAGCATGTTGGAAAGGAGTATTGGGTGATGAGATGGGAAGAGCGTCCCTCGTCCTGGGCTTGAGAGGTGAGCTGAGGGCAAGGGACAAGCGAGATGGAGGACTGCTGCAGGGACACCATCAGCCAGGTATGCACTTGCTTGTTTCCAGTGCTTCTGTAGCTCTCCAGTGAGGATTGACACCGTTCGTATCCTTTTATGATTCTAACTTGGCAGAGCAGATTTGGGGCTCTGAGATGCCATCTTGAGATGGCCACAGCCTCTGTCCTCCTGCAAAACAGGCTCCAATCTCTGCACCCAAAAGGCAGCCTGTTTGGGAGAGCACTTTGTGCACAGGTGGAAGCGACACTGTCACCCTGTAAGACCTGGCTACCCCAAGGACTTTTCTCTATGGGGTGCACTGATGGGGTGAGCCCAACATGGCCATCCCCTCCAGCCCCCTCCTGACCCAAAACCTCCACTCCCTGGTACCAGCAGGCCCAGAGCTGTTCTCCACCTCGATGCCCTGTGCCCCCATGGGGCTCCTCAGCTCTCTGGAGCGACCCGTCGGGGCACAGCCCGGCCCCACACAGAGCAGCCCCTGCTTGGCCGTGGCCCAGCCCTGCCAGGTGCAGCAGGAGGGCTGCCAAGCCCTGGGGCTATCCTGGGGAAGGGGCCGGGGCAGGAGGGCCGAGAGGACACTGCCCTGCCCTGCCCTGGCGGCAGCAGCACGTCGCCCGCAGGCTCCGGCACCCCGGCCATTCCCAGGGCCCCATCGCCTGCACGAGGGCTGGCACCAGCACAGGCCCCAGGGCTGCCCTCCAAGCCCAGCACGGCCCCAGGGCGCAGGGCCCCGCCACACCCTGCGCTGCCACCCACAAGATGGCGCCGGCCCGTGGTGGGAGAGGAGGGGGCAGAGCTGGCTGCCAGGGCAGGAGGGCGCAGTGTTGCCATGGCATCGCCTGAGTGCGGCCCTCCTATTGGCTGTCCTGAGGAGGAGGGCGGGGATGGATTGGAATGACGGCTGTGTCAGCCAATCGTAGTCCAGAGTGGGAAAAGGCCAAGAGAAGAGAGGTGCGAGAAGGGAGGGAGCGAAGCAGGCGAGAAGGGAGCGGGAGTGAGAGCGGGTGCGAGTGGGGCTGGTGGGGGCTGCGGGTGCGTTCAAATGCCGGCGGATGCCCTCTCGCTGCAGCAGGGGCAGCGGTGCTGGCGAGGGGGCTGCTTTCCTGCAGGGGCTCCCGAAGAGGCTGTTGGGGCTGTGAGCAGGGGACCCAGCGCCCTGTCACCGAGGGGAACTGACCTGCGAGCCAGGCGTGCCGGCCTGCGCCGACCAGCTGGGCCCAGGCGGCTTGGTGGGGTTTGGGTGCAGGAAACTTTGAACCTTTTGTGAGTCTGAAATGCATTTTCAAGGGTTTCCCTGATTTGCTGCTGGCCCCGCAGCCCCCAGGTGCTGCTCAGAGCTATGTTTGGGATCTGCTGGGCAAAGTGTGAGCAGGTTGCCGCTCTCCTTGCGACGTGTCGTCACCAAGTCGTTGTGCTTGCTCCGTATGTCTTGGTTTGCTCCAGGACCTGTGACCCTGGGAGCAGCCTGAAGGGTGTTTGCAGAAGAGCTCTGTTAAGTGTGAGGTGTTTTGCTTTTCAGGGGCCTTGGAAGTTGACGAAAGGCCATTTTCACACTCGCTGTTGTTATTCCCATAATCCTAGATGAGGATGAAGAATTGCTGAATTCTGGCTCTGCTGGTTTCAGCAATTGAAATGTCCTGGACGGAGTCCGTTGCCATGTCTCAAATTGTCAGCACGTAAAATAGGAGAGTGCTTGTCGTGCTTGATGTGTAGAGGATTTGCTGTGCTTGTTCAGCAATGGGGAAGGAAGTAGACCTTGAGCTGTGGGAAGGCTTCTCCCTCTGACTGGGACATGAGGCCCTGCTCTCTTGCTACATATAGAGACTACCTAGGTGAAAGCTAATGTATTTTTGGGGGGTTGCAACTGCTACGTAATGGGTGCTTTGCTGCACTGTGAGCATTGTGAAGCCAGGAAGTGAATCAGGGAGGCCATTTGGGAGGTGGCTCAGCCGTGGGAAAGGGCAGGGGGAGCTGCAGGCAGCAGCAGGGTGGGCAGTGAGGTCCCTAGTGTTTAAAAGGGCTGTATGAGAAAATGCCCTGTGTCCCATCAAGTGTTTGTAGGTAGCTGGTGGGGCTGGAGGAGGCCCATGGCTCAGCTGTTGATGGTGAGGTCAGTTCTGCGCGAGTCCCTGATAGGCCGGCTGGAGGGAGAAGGCGTGGCTGTTGCTTGTGATGTCACTTCCCGCGGAGCAGTGGATAGGGCAGCAGCAGGTCCGCACTGGGATGTGTTTTTGAGATGGTTTCTGCCTGAGCAGCGGATCAGCCAGGATTTGTCTGCTGGCTGGGGAAGTTCTAGTGAGGTAATTCCTGCCTTGGGGGCTTTTTGGCCAGTGACAAGAGACCTGGTTGTGCAGGTGACTGTGAGGTCCCGTCTTTCTGAGTCCCTGATAGACCGGCAGCAGGCAGTTAGTCGTGGGCGTTGAGAGTGAGGTCTCTTTTGTCCGAGTACCTGCTAGGACAGCAGTGGCTTATGGCTGGGGAAGTTATTTTTGAGGCAGCTAGTGTCTCTGAAGCCCGTAGGCCATCAGCAGGCATGTGTTGGGGGTTTGCCCTTGTGAGCAGCTGACAGGTCAGGAGAAGCCTCATGGCCTGGATGGTGGTGGTGAGGTGACTCCTGGGTTTGTTGCGTGTGCCCAGAGGAGAGATTGACCCCTGCAGAGCTCTATAGCAGCAGAGAAAGGCAACAAATTAATCAAGCAGAAGTAGATGTCCCCCATCATCTAACACAAATTCTAGTCTACTCTGTCATCCTGCGTTAGTACTGCTACGTTTCAAATGTGGATGATGTTCTCTGGTGAACATGGACATGGAGCTTGACTTTGTTGAGTTCCTAAGTAGAAGCTTGCAGCCTACTCCTGGTCATCATGGGAGTCCAACTAGATCTTTTAAACTACTGAATAAATCTAGTGCTGGTGTACGCAGTGGTGCTAATAATCTCTTCTTCCCAAAGTGTGTGTTAGCCATGGGCGTTGAGTGTGAGGTCTCTTTTGTCTGAGTACCTGCTCAGGCAGCAGTGGTTCATGGCGGGGGAAGTTATTTTGAGGAAATGTGTATCTCTGAAGCCCGTAGCAGCTGTAGGCGTGTGTTGGGGTTCTGCCCTTGTGAGGTCACTTCTCTGAGCAGGTGGTAGATCAGGAGAAGACACGCAGCCTGGATGGTGGTGGTGAGGTGACTTCTGGGTTTGTTGTGTGTGCCCAGAGGAGGGACTGACCGCTGCAGAGCTCTACAGCAATATGTAAATGTAACTATTCAGTCAAGCAGATGTTCCACATCATCTGACACAAATTCTGTTCCAGTCTGTCATCCTGTGTCAGTACTACTACATGAAAAATGTGGGTGTTGTTCTCTGGTGAATATGGACATGGAGTTTGACTTTGCACTTGTTGCTAAGTAGAAGCTTGCAGGCTGCTCCCGGTCAGCTAGGGAGTCCAGACAGAGTTTTGAGGCTGCTAAATCAATCTGATGCTGGTGTAAGCAGGGGTGTTAGTAATCTCTTCTCCCCATTGTCTGTGTGTGCTTTAGAAATTCCCCCTGCAGAAACAGCAAGGAGCTTATGAGATGTTCCTGCAAGGTCTAAATGCTGTGTCTGTCTTTCAGGTGTCCACCTGCTTTTATGACACATTTGGAACTGTAACACATTAGAGGTTGGTGATTTTCTGTCTAAGTGTGCAGCCAGTGGAGAATGGGTGCCAAGTCTGTTGGAGGAGACAGAAGGAATGTCACCCCCAAACAGGTACTGGCCACATTTTGAAAGAGATGTTCTTTTCAGTGAAGTTGAGGCAGAAATGAGTGGCAAGAGGTGGCCTGATCAGGGCTTGTGAGAGCACTCGTCTGCTTCCTGGAGAAGGGAAGTGACCAGGTGTAGGACTGTGAGTGGATGCTGAGAGGCAGTGATTGTTGCAAAGCCTTGGAGGACTAGAAGGGAACTGCAGAGTTGGAGAGCTGGGCTTTCTGTGTTGTGGGGCACTTGTGGTGCCCTCTGTGTTGCTGATGCAGAGGTGCACGTTTGCTGGCCCCCGCCTGTGAGGCAAGCAGTGGTGTGGGCAGGGTGCCACAGTGCAGAGGTGCCGGGTGGTGGGTCCAGGTGGTGGTCCCAGTGTTTTGGTGCTCATCATGGGAGGAGATAGCTGGAGAGGGCAGTGCTGTGTGTGGGCAGTGCTGCCAGAGTGTGGAGCTGGGGAGCACTGCAAGGTGAGGGTGTGACTATGCTGGCTGGGCCTAGGCTGCCCTGGTGTCATGGGCCAGAGTTGCTGGCAGCCTGCTGCCTTTGATGCACTGAGGTTCAGGCCTTGGGGATGCTAAGCGATTTCCAGCACCTGCAGCATGGATTTTTCCTGAAGGCCAGGGAGTGTTTCTCCTTGCTCCCGGATGCGAACCAAGCCTGCATTTTCCCTCCTTTCCTCTCATTTCCTCTTGCTCATAAGAGCTTTGGTCTGCAGCAGTGTGTGCTGAGAGGAGCGGACGTTGTGGGAGATGCGCTTTTTGGCTGGGCCTTAGCCTGCTGGAATCCCTTTGAAGGAGCAAAGGCCTTGCGATGTGGTGGTCTTTGGAGAAAGGCAGGTGAGTTCTTGGGAGCTGACTGTCAAGGGGCTGAATCCTTCCTGTTCCATATTTCTTTGGAGGAGTGCCTTTGGATGGGAGCAGCAAGGCAAAAGTGCCCTGCAAGGGATGTGCAGCCCAGGTCTCTCTTCCTTCCAGGTGCAGTCTCTGCAATTTACCCCACCATCCCGCTGTAGTGTGAGCTTTCTGTGCTGCAGCGGGGAAATAAGAAAGCAGCCACGTGTAGCCATCAGTGTGCTAAGTGTGGTGTGGTTAGGTGCTGACCCTGCTGACCCTGGCAAGGGACTGGATTTTGCCTGTGCTTTGGGTGGTGGTGGTGAGGAGCCCCATTTAGCTCTAGTTGCATTGCTCGGAGTAGCTGGAGTCAAGGCAGTGGTGGTGAGCACATACATCTGACTGCTAGCCTCCCAGCTGTTTGGCGTGCATTATGTCCCCTCTGTTCTTGAAGCCTTTTACTGCTGGCTACGTTGTGGGAAGGCCTAAGCTCAGGAGCTGTGTCATGTCAGGTACTGCTCTGGAGATGGCTCAGCACCACGCTTTGTCCTCTGGCATCACTCCCTGGATTCTCTGAGGATGATCGATGGCAAATGGCAAGTCATCAAGGCCAGGGCCCAGGTCTGTGTGCTCCCTAACTGAGTTTCAGTGCCAACCTCAGCTGTCGAGTGTTGTGGAGTGGCCTGTGAATGGGACAGTCAAGTCCTTCTGCTCCTGTCAGGCATGGTGGGTCATGCTTCGTGGTGTACTTAAGACATGGAGCACCATCTTTGACCCTTTCTTGCCCAAAGCATCCCTCTGGCAGCAGGCGATGCCCAAGAAGCTTTGCATTTATTTCAGAGATTCGCAAAGCTGCCATGAGCTCCAGCAGTCTCTGAGGCCACTGCATTTCCCATGGTGCTGAAGCCTGCCCCCAGCCAGTCATCTCTGGGTACCTTGTGGGCTGTCAGAGGCAGCTCTCATCTGCATGTGGAGAATGAGCCTGTGGATCTGTCCTTCTTTTTTGTTCAAGTGAAGCTGCCTTTTGCCATTTCAGAAGAAAGTGTTTGTCCTGCCTCCGAGCTGTCGGGAAGAGAAGGCGTGAGGATGGGCTTCCCTTTGAAGGCTTTAGGGGCCTGTCAGTAGGGAGGCCCCTTTGGGTTAGTGCCTTGAGGGCATGTGAGGCAAAAGTGAGCAGCAAGAGCTGGCCTGATCAGCAGCTGTGAGAGCGCTTGCTCTCTGCTTCCTGGAGATGGGAAGTGACCATGTCAGGGCTGTGAGTGGATGTTCAGAGGAAGCACTGTTTCCAAGGCGTTGGAGGCCTAGAAGGGACTGGAAGGGCTGGAGAGTTGTGCTTTCTGTGTTGTGGGGCCCTTGGGGGTGTCCTGTGTGCTGCCATGTGTGGTGCTGTGCCCTGTGCACCACTGATGCACAGGCACATGTTGGCTCAGTGTTGTGCTGCTCAGCATGGGAGGAGATGTGTGGGGAGAGCGGTGCTCTGCTCCCAGAGGCCAGCCTGCCATCCCAGTGTCCTTGTGGGAGGCCCTGGGTGAGCACTGGTGCTGACTGTGCTCCCTGCTTGGAGCATCCTGGTGTGAGCGAGGGATGCTTGCAGTTAGTTGTTTTCTGTCAGCTGAGGTCCAGGCTTGCAGTTTCTGAAGGTCTTGATGCTTCCTGAGTCTTCTGGGTTTTACGGACTCTGCTGGAGAATGTGGTCTGCTCATTCCTTCAAGGCTTTCTGTGGAATCTGGACCCTCCTTGCATCTTCCCATCTCAGACCATACTGCATCCTAATCGATTCTGTCTTTCTTTCTTTCTAGGTTGCTCCAGTTGTGTAGGTTCCCCGTGCAATCCTCGAGCCACTGAGGATGGAGGCAGGATGCCAGGGTGTGTCCCTGTAGCTGTCAGCATCTTTGCCACCATTGTGAGCCCTCTGTGAAAGCGGCTGCAAGTGAATGAGATGAGGCTATGCGTGGATGTGAAGGCTTCCATGAATGCGCCCATCTTCCATGGGTGAGCTGGGGCGTGTGGGTTCACCTTCTGGTACCTCTGCTGTGCTGCACGTCCCACATCATACAGATGCAGTTACTGCCAGCACACTCAGGAAATGAGATTGTGCCCCTTGCTTTTCCTAGAAGGTTGTGGTGCCCTGTAGGATGAGTGAAAGACCCTTATAATGAAAGCCAGCATCTGTCGAGTGCCTTTGTGTGAGTGCCCGAAATCCTTGGTAGCTTGAACAGAGGTCTCAGAGCTGTTGGGCTCCTGGCTCTGCGAGGGCTGAAGATGTGCCCAGGGCCAGGCTGCTCGTGGCACTCAACCCTCAGTGCTGTGTGAACCCAGCTGTGGAGCCTGGACTCCTGCTGCAGAGGCCGCGCAGCCAGGAGAGCTGGCATTTCAGCAGCCCTCCAGCCTGGGGCTGTCTCCTTGCTAGGGCCTCATTTCAAAACCTCTGCATCTTTGCAGAGTTCCCTTCATACTTAGGTGGAGATTCTTGAGCAGATTGGGGATGGAAAGCAGCAGCCTGCTCTGCCCAAAGAGAGCAGGATCCTGCCCAGTGTAAAGAACCGCATCATGCCAGGAGCCAGCTCTGTGCCTGATCATTGGCACATGCCTTGTGAGCCTGGAGTGCCTTGGCCACCTTTGGTGTTAGTGCAAGAGGTTCCCTGCGTGCCTGGGTTTTGGAGTCAAGGGAAGGCAGTGAGGAGAGCAGTGCCTGGGGCGTGTGCAAGTGGGGAGTGCCCTGCATGCCTGTCTTCTTGCTGGCACTTGGTTGCATGTAGTAGACAAGGCAGCTGCGTGGGGCAGAGACGGTGGCACAGCTGGCACAGCAGAGGTCTGGTGTTCTGTGGAGGGCTGTTGCAGTGCTGAGTTGCTCTGTCAGTGTCAGACAGCCTTTCCAGTGCAGCTGCTGCCTGGGCTGATCTCTCAACGTTGGCCCTAGAAATGGAAGTGGCATCCTGCTGTCAATTTGTAGGTGCTTGTATCCGTACTACGTGAGACTTGGTGGGAATGGTCTGTGTTGTAACTTTTTAGTGCCTAGAACAATACCGCTGTGTTTAGTCGCATACAAATACATAACTAACAAGGTCTTGGAAATCTGCGAGGAAGAACAGCAGTTGGTTACATACGGGTTGTGTGGCTTCCAGCCACAGAATAACCATGAGAAGCAGTTAACATGAAGGTCAGAAGTTGAAGAGTAATGAAGTAGCGACCCCCAAAGTCAAGTGTAGCGCCCGAAATAAGTCTGCACACGCGTGCAATATGATAGCCCGGTTATGCGACTGGGGCGGAGTTGGGCTAGACTCCCTGCATTTGATGGCCCCATGTGCCAGGACTCCAGCCTACCACAAATAATCATGAATACCTGATTTTTTCCGAAGGAGAGACAGGCTGCTACATAACAGAGGACCACTTTGCCTCCTCGGAGACGCCCGCAAAGATTGTGCCTGCCGACTCTCTCTCTCGCCATGCAGACGATCGGGACAAGCATTGGAGTGGTCCTTGTCGAGATTACCATCGGGTGGGTCTGTTTGTAAATATCTCCTAATAAACAGCTTGCTACTGAAGAGTGTTTGTGTATGTGTGTGTGTGTGTGTGTGTGTGTGTGTGTGTTTGCACTGGCTTGCCATACGAGATGTTAGCCCATGGGAATCTAACTAGAACATAAATTGATGATGAGAATGAGATTCCTGGTGTTTGCAGCATAGTGAGATTCGTGAAGCGAACAATTGTACGGACGCTGAGCCGCCTGCATTGGTGGGACTCGGTCAGTGGGGTGCACAGCTTTACTGAGGTCGCACCACCTGCAGTGGTGGACTCCGTCAGGGGGTGCACAGCTGCACCGAGGTCTCGCCACCTGCATTGGCGGGACGAGATCAGTGGGGTGAAAAGATGTGCCGATGCGAGCCACCTGCATTGGTGGGACTCGATCAGTGGTGTGCACAGCTGTACCGAGGCTGCACCACCTGCATTGGTGGGACTCGATCAGTGTGGTACACAGCTGTACTTAGGCCGCACGACCTCCTTTGGTGGGACTCGGTCAGTGGGGGACAGAGCTATACTGAGGCCGAACCACCTGCATTAGTGGGACTCGGTCAGTGGTTTCCACAGCTGTACTGAGGCCGAGCCATCTGTATTAGTTGGAATTGGTCAGTGCGGTACACAGCTGTATTGAGGCCGCACAACCTGCATTGGTGGGACTCCATCAGTGGGGTGTACAGCTGTACCAAGCCCGAGCCACCTCCATTGGTTGGACTCGGTCTGTGGGGTGCACAGCTCCACTGAAGCCGAATCACGTGCATTAGTGGGAATCGGTCAGTGGGGTGCAAAGCTGCACCGAGGCCTCGCCACCTGCATTGGTGGGACTCGGTAAGTGGGGTACACTCCTGTACTCAGGCTTAGCCACCTGCATTAGTGGGACTCGATCAGTGGGTTGCACAGTTGTACAGAGGCTGCACCACCAGCATTGGTGGGACTTGATCAGTGAGCTGCACAGCTGTACCGAGGCCTAGCGACCTGCATTGGTGGGACTCGGTCAGTGGGGTGCACAACTGTACTGAGGCTGAGCCACCAGCATTGTTGGGACTCGGTCAGTGGGTTGCACAGCTGTACTGAGGCCGCAAGACCTCCTTTTGTGTGACTCAGTCAGTGTGGTGCAGAGCTGTACCGAGGCCTTGCCATCTGCATTGGTGGCACACAGTCAGTAGGGTGCACAGCTGTACCGAGGTGAGCCACCTGAATTGGTGGGACTCGTTCAGTGGGGTACACAGCTGTAATGAGTCTGCTCCACCTGCATTGGTGGGACTTGTGCAGTGGGATGTACAAACGCACTGAGGCCCGGCTACCTGCATTGGTGGGACTCGGTCAGTGGGTTGCACCGTTGTACTGAGTCTGCACCAGCTGCATTGGTGGGACTCGGTCAGTGTGGTGCACTGCTGTACCGAGGCTTCACCACCTGCATTGGTGGGACTCGGTCAGTGGGGTACACAGCTGTACTGAGGCCGAGCCACCAGCATTGGTGGGACTCAGTCAGTGCGGTACACAACTGTACGGAGGCCGCAAGACCTGCTTTGGTGTGTTTTGGTCAGTGGGGTGCACAGCTATAATGAGGCTGCGCCACCTGCATTGGTGGGACTCGGTTAGTAGGGTGTACAGCTGTACCGAGGCGAGCCACCTGCATTGGTGGGACTCGGTCAGTGGGTTGCATAGCTCTACCGAGTCCTCGCTACCTACATTGGTGGGACTCGGTCAGTGCAGTACACAGCTGTACTGAGGCCGCAAGACCTGCTTTGGTGTGACTCGGTAAGTGGGGTGCACAGCTGTACCGAGGTGAGCCATCTCCATTCGTGGGACTCGGTCAGTGGGGTTCACCGTTGTACCGAGTCTGCACCACCTGTGTTGGTGGGAATCGGTCAGTATGGTGCACAGCTGTACCGAGGCTGTGCCTCCTGCATTGGTGGGACCCGGTCAGTGGGGTTACAGCTGTACCGAGGCTGCACCTCCTGCATTGGTGGGACCCAGTCAGTGGGGTGACAGCTGTACCGAGGCCTTACCAGCTGCATTGTTGGGACTCGGTCAGTGTGGTGCGCACAGCTGCACCGAGGTCTTGCCATGTGCATTGGTGGGACTTGGTCAGTGGGGTGCAGAGCGCTAATTAAACTGCACCACCTGCATTGTTGGGACTCGGTCAGTGGGGTGCACAGCTGTACTGAGGCCGAGCCATGTACATTGGTGGGACTCAGTAAGTGTGGTGCAGAGCTGTACTGAGGTCGAGCCACCTGCATTGGTGGGTCTCGGTGAGTTGAGTGCACAGCTGTACTGAGGCCGAGGCACCAGCATTGGTGGGACTCGGTCAGTGGGGTACACATATGTACTGAGGCCTTGCCCCCTGCGTTGGTGGGACTCGGTCAGTGCGGTGCACACCTCTACTGAGGCCGAGCCACCTGCATTAGTGGGACTCGGTCAGTGCGGTACACAACTGTACTGAGGCCGCAAGACCTGCTTTGGTGTGTTTTGGTCAGTGGGGTGCAGTGCTGTACCGAGGCCGAGTCACCTGCACTGATGGGACTCGGTCAGTGGTGTGCACAGCTGTACCAAGGCCGAGTCACCTGCATTTGTGGGACTCGGTCAATGGGGTGCACAGCTGTACCGAGGTGAGCCACCTGCATTGGTGGGAATCGGTCAGTGGGGTGCACAACTGTACTTAGGCCGAGCCACCTGCATTGGTGGGACTCGGTCAGTGGGTTGCATAGCTCTACCGAGTCCTCGCTACCTACATTGGTGGGACTCGGTCAGTGGGTTGCATAGCTCTACCGAGTCCTCGCTACCTACATTGGTGGGACTTGGTAAGTGGTGTGCACAGCTGTACCGAGGCAGAGCGGCCTGCATTCGTGGAAGTCGGTCAGTGCAGTACACAACTGTACTGAGGCCGCAAGACCTGCTTTGGTGCGACTCGGTAAGTGGGGTGCACAGCTGTACCGAGGCTGCACCACGTGCATTGGTGGGACTCGGTGAGTGCGGTGTAGAGCTGTACTGAGTACTTGCCACCTGCATTGGTGGGACTCGGTCAGAGGGGTGCACAGCTGTACTGAGGCCGAGCCACCAGCATTGGTGGGACTCAGTAAGTGTGGTGCAGAGCTGTACTGAGGTGGAGCCACCTGCATTGGTGGGACTCGGTGAGTTGAGTGCACAGCTGTACCGAGGCTACACCACTTGCATTGGTGGTACTCGGTCAGTGGGATGGACAACTGCACTGAGACCGCGCCACCTGCATTGGTGGGACTCGGTCAGTGGGATGGACAACTGCACTGAGACCGCGCTACCTGCATTGGTGGGACTTGGTCAGTGAGGTGCACAGCTGTACGGAGGCCGAGCCACAAGCATTTGTGGGACTCAGTCAGTAGATTCCGCAGCTGTACTGAGGCCGAGCCACCTGCATTAGTGGGACTCGGTCAGTGGGGTGCACCGTTGTACCGAGGCCTTGCCACGTGCATTGGTGGGACTCAGTCCGTGGGGTGCACAGCTGTACCGAGGTGAGCCACGTGCATTGGTGGGACTCGGTCAATGGGGTGCACAGCTGTACTTAGGCCGAGCCACCTGCATTGGTGGGACTCGGTCAGTGGGGTGCACAGGTGTACCACGGCTGCGCCACATACATTGGTCGGACTCGGTCAGTTGGTTGAACAGATGTTCGGAGGCTGCGCCACCTGCATTGGTGGGACTTGGTCAGTGGGGTGCACAGCTGTACCAAGACTGCACCACCTGCATTGGTGGGACTCGGTGAGTCGGGTGCACAGCTGCACCGAGGCCTCGCCACCTGAATTGGTGGGACTTGGTCAGTGGGGTGCACAGCTGTACTGAGCCCTCGCAACCTGCATTAGTGGGACTCGGTCAGTGGGGTGCACAGCTGTACTGAGGCTGCGCCACCTGCATTGGTGGGACTCGGTCAGTGGGGTGCACAGCTGTACTGATGCCTAGGCACTGGCATTGGTGGGACTCGGTCAGTGGGATCCACAGAGAAATACTGTTAGAGAAAAACTGTGAGAAAAGCCTTGCAAATAGGTAACAAGACTCTAGGACAATAGAGGTAGAAAAGCCGTACTGCAAAGTACAACCAGCTCCGGCCAAATTAACCTTCATAAAACCGCAGTGCTTCTAAGAATGCGATGGCTAGGTAAGACAAAAACAGCAGAGTAACCCAGAAGTGACCTTAGGTTCATTAAGGCTTATTAACATATTAAACTTCACAACCCTAAATGAATAATGAGATTTAAATGACATGATAATGATGTTACCGCCTCTTCTTCACTTCCTATGCTAATTAACAAGAGCGTTAAAACGCAAGTGCAGAGCAATTACCTGATGTAATGAAACTGTAACCAATAGAAAGATTTGTATAAAATACTCCCTGAAAAGTGTGTATAAATGAAGGATGAGAGGGGGAGAAGGTGTGCTAGCTTTGTGGATTTACCACCTCGCACCCATCTCTGCGCAGAAATGAAATAAACAAATATCTTGACCCTGTGTGTCTATTGGTTGCTTACACGCTGGGTAACAGAACCCAGATTTTGGACAACAGCAGGACAAACACTTTCTTCTGAAATGGCAAAAGGCAGTGAGAGCTACATGGGGCTCCTCACCACCACCACCCAAAGCACAGGAAAAAATCCAGTGCCTTGCCAGGGTCAGCACCTAACCACACCACACTTAGCACACTGATGGCTACACGTGGCTGCTTTCTTATTTCCCCGCTGCAGCACAGAAAGCTCACACTACAGCAGGATGGTGGGGTAACTTGCAGAGACTGCACCTGGAAGGAAGAGAGACCTGGGCTGCGCATCCCTTGCAGGGCACTTTTGCCTTGCTGCTCCCATTCAAAGGCACTCCTCCAAACAGATCTCCTACAGGAAGGACTCAGCCCCTTGACAGTCAGCTCCCAAGAACTCACCTGCCTTTCTCCAAAGACCACCACACCACAAGGCCTTCACTCCTTCAAAGGGATTCCAGCAGGCTAAGGCCCAGCCAGAAAAGCGCATCTCCCACAAAGTCTTTCCCTCTCAGCAAACACTGCTGCAGACCAAAGCTCTTATGAACAAGAGGAAATGAGAGGAAAGGAGGGAAAACGCAGGCTTGGTTCGCATCCCGGAGCAAGGAGAAACACTCCCTGGCCTTCAGGAAAAATCCATGCTGCAGGTGCTGGCAAGCGCTTGGCATCCCCAAGGCCTGAACCTCAGTGCATCAAAGGCAGCAGGCTGCCAGCAACTCTGGCCCATGACACCAGGGCAGCCTAGGCCCAGCCAGCATATTCACACCCTCACCTTGCAGTGCTCCCCAGCTCCCCACTCTGGCACCACTGCCCACACACAGCACCGCCCTCTCCAGCTATCTCTTCCCATGATGAGCACCAAAACACTGGGACCACCACCTGGCTCCCCAACAGGGAACCCCTGCAGTGCAACACCCTGCCCACACCGCTGCTCGCCTGACAGACGGGGGCCAGTAAACGTGCACCTCTGCATCAGCAACGCACAGGGCACCACAAGTGCCCCACAACACAGCCCAGCTCTCGAACTCTGCAGTTCCCTTCTAGTCCTCCAAGGCTTTGCAACACGCACTGCCTCTCAGCATCCACTCACAGTCCTACACATGGTTACTTCCCTTCTCCAGGAAGCAGACGAGTGCTCTCACAAGCCCTGATCAGGCCACCTCTTGCCATTCGTTTGTGCCTCAACTTCCCTGAACAAGAAATGTCTTTCAAAATGTGGCCACTACCTGTTTGGGGGTGACATTCCTTCTGTCTCCTCCAACAGACTTTGCACCCATTCTCCACTGGCTGCATACTCGGACAAAAATCATCAATTTCCAAGGTGTTACAGATCCAAATGTGTCATAAAAGCATGTGGACACCTGAAAGACAGGCACAGCATTTAGACCTTGCAGGAACATCTCACAAGCTCCCTCCTGTTTCCACAGGGGGAATTTCCAAAGCACACACACATGCTGGCAATCAGAGATAACTAACGCTGCCTACACTAGCATCAGATTGATTTAGCAGTTTAAAAAGCCCAGCTGGACTCCCTAGCTGTCTGGCAGCAGGCCGCAAGCTTCTACTTCGCAACAAGGGGGAAAAACAAACTCCATGTCCATATTCACTGGAGAACATCATCCACATTTTAAATGTAGTAGTACTAACTCAGGATCATGGAGTGAAATAGAATTTGTGTCAGACGATGGGGAACATCTTCTTGATTAATTAGTAGACTTTCTCTACTGCTGTAGAGCTCTGCAGGGGTCAATCTCTCCTCTGGGCACACGCAACAAACCCAGGAGTCACCTCACCACCACCATCCAGGCCATGAGGCTTCTCCTGACCTGTCAGCTGCTCACAGAGAGGGGACCTCACAAGTACAAACCCCCAACACACGCCTGCTGATGGCCTATTGGCTTCAGAGACACTAGTTGCCTCAACATAACTTCCCCAGCCATGAGCCACTGCTGCCCTAGCAGGTACTTGGAAAGGAGACCTCACACTCAACGCCCAGGCCTAACTGCCTGCTGCCGGTCTATCAGGGACTCAGAAAGACGGGACCTCGCAGTCACCTGCAGAACCAGGTCTCAGTCACTGGCCAAAAAGCCCCCAAGGCAGGAATTACCTCACTAGAACTTCCCCAGCCAGCAGACAAATCCTGGCTGATCCGCTGCTCAGGCAGAAACCATCTCAAAAACACATCCCAGTGCGGACCTGCTGCTGCCCTATCCACTGCTCCGTGGGAAGTGACATCACAAGCAACAGCCACGCCTTCTCCCTCCAGCCGGCCTATCAGGGACTCGCGCAGAACTGACCTCACCATCAACAGCTGAGCCATGGGCCTCCTCCAGCCCCACCAGCTACCTACAAACACTTGATGGGACACAGGGCATTTTCTCATACAGCCCTTTTAAACACTAGGGACCTCACTGCCCACCCTGCTGCTGCCTGCAGCTCCCCCTGCCCTTTCCCACGGCTGAGCCACCTCCCAAATGGCCTCCCTGATTCACTTCCTGGCTTCACAATGCTCACAGTGCAGCAAAGCACCCATTACGTAGCAGTTGCAACCCCCCAAAAATACATTAGCTTTCACCTAGGTAGTCTCTATATGTAGCAAGAGAGCAGGGCCTCATGTCCCAGTCAGAGGGAGAAGCCTTCCCACAGCTCACAGTCTACTTCCTTCCCCATTGCTGAACAAGCACAGCAAATCCTCTACACATCAAGCACTCTCCTATTTTACACGCTGACAATTTGAGACATGGCAACGGACTCCGTCCAGGACATTTCAATTGCTGAAACCAGCAGAGCCAGAATTCAGCAGCTCTTCCTCCTCATCTAGGATTATGGGAATAACAACGGTGAGTGTGAAAATGGCCTTTCGTCAGTTTCCAAGGCCCCTGAAAAGCAAAACACCTCACGCTTAACAGAGCTCTTCTGCAAACATCCTTCAGGCTGATCCCAGGGTCACAGGTCCTGGAGCACACCAAGAACTATGGAGCAAGCACAACGACTTGAGCACGACACCTTGCGAGGACACCAGCAACCTGCTCTCAACTCTGACCAGCAGATCCCAAACATAGCTCTGAGCAGCACCTGGGGGCTGCAGGGGCAGCAGCAGCTGAGGGAAAAATTCAAAAATGCATCTCAGACCCACAACACGCGCAAAGCTTCCTCCACCCAAACCCCACCAAGCCACCTGGGCCCAGCTGCTCGGGGCAGGCCAGCATGCCTGGCTCGCAGGTCAGTTCCCCTCGGTGACAGGGCGCTGGGTCCCCTGCTCACAGCCCCAACAGCCCCTTCGGGAGCCCCTGCAGGGAAGCAGCCCCCTCGCCAGCACCGCTGCCCCTGCTGCAGCGAGAGGGCACCCGCCGGCATTTGAACGCACCCGCAGCCCCCACCAGCCCCACTCGCACCCGCTCTCACTCCCGCTCCCTTCTCGCCTGCTTCGCTCCCTCCCTTCTCGCAACTCTCTCTTCTCTTGGCCTTTTCCCACTCTGGACTACGATTGGCTGACACAGCCGTCATTCCAATCCATCCCCGCCCTCCTCCTCAGGACAGCCAATAGGAGGGCCGCACTCAGGTGATGTCATGGCAACGCTGCGCCATCCTGCCCTGGCAGCCAGCTCTGCCCCCTCCTCTCCCACCGCGTGACGGCGCCATCTTGTGGGCAGCAGCGCAGGGCACGGTGGAGCCTCGGGACAGCCCAGTGCCGGGTGCCCGGGCAGTGCGGGGCCCCAGGCCAGGCTGCTCTGCCGTAGGGGCCCTGTGGGGCTTCTTGCTGCCCTGCACCCTGGGGGCCGTGCTGGGCTTGGAGGGCAGCCCTGGGGCCTGTGCTGGTGCCAGCCCTGGTGCCGGCGCTGGGGCCCTGGGAATGGCCGGGGCGCCGGAGCCTGCGGGCGACGTGCTGCTGCCGCCAGGGCAGGGCAGTGTCCTCTCGGCCCTCCTGCCCCAGCCCCTTCCCCAGGGTAGCCCCAGGGTTTGGCAGCCCTCCCGCTGCGCCTGGCAGGGCTGGGCCACGGCCCAGAAGGGGCTGCTCTGTGTGGGGCCGGGCTGTGCCCCGAGGGGTCGCTCCAGAGGGCTGAGGAGCCCCATGGGGGCACAGGGCAGTGAGAGGAGGGACCAGCTCTGGGCCTGCTGGTGCCAGGGAGTGGAGGTGTGGGGTCGTGAAGGGACTGGGGGAGATGGCTCTTTTGGGCTTACTGCAGCACTGCACCCCATAGCTCAGAGAAAAATCCTTGGGTCAGTCAGGACTTGGCAGTGGGCACCGTGCCTCCACCTGTTTCCAAGGTGCTCTCCCAAATAGGCTTTCTTTTGCATGCAGATGTTTTGAGTCCAACCTGCGCAAGGACACAGGCTATGACCATCTCGAGATGGCTTCTCTGAGCCCAAAACATGCTGTACCAACTTGTACCAAGCATGAAAGGAACAGAGGTCCTCTCAAACAGGCAGGGGACCTGGGGTCATTACAAGGTGGTTTCCTTATTGTACATGGACATTTCAGCAGGTTCTTGAGAGCCCCATGAGAGCAGCAGGCTGCCCCAGCCTCTGGGATGCAGGACCCCAACTCTTCTCAGAGCCAGATCGCAAAGGGGGACACGATCTGTGGAAAACCTGCCATGCATTCCCATGCCCCCCACAGACCCCAAAAGGCAATGGAGCTGGCCCCACAGAAGCCTTGAGGCTCAGCGCATCTCCTGCCCCATGACCCAGGAGTCCTGGCTGTCCACTAAGACAGATGGGACCCCCAGAGATGACTCTTGTGGCAGCACTCAGTCCTGTCCAGCCACCGCCACAGCCCTGGATTCACAGCAGTTTTTGCAGTTACCAATCTTTGTGCAACATCTCGGGAAGAAGTACCCGAAGCCCTTACCCTCAGTGGAGAGCTGCAGGAGCCTTGGGAACAAGGAACTGTGGTCTCGGCTGATGGTGTCCATCCAGCAGTCCTCCATCTCGCCTCTTTGCCCTCGGCTCACCTCTGCAGCCCAGGAGGAGGGATGTTCTTCCCTTCACCCAACACTCCTTTTCATCGTGCTCCTGTTCCTCTGCATGTCAGCGACGGATCCCAGCACAGCCCCCATTAACTCCTGTCTCCAGTCTTCCCATGGAGCCACTACAAAGGCAGCAGCAGTGAGGGCGTGAGCAGTGCCCAGCAGTGCCTAGGTCTCGGAGGGAAGTGAGGGCCCTCACCCAGGACACCATGGAGACCTCCCTGTGATGCAGCACATCCCGCTGTGACCTCAGCTTGTGTCATCTTGGGGCACAGCAGGTCAGTGCCATGGAGATGGCACCGCCAGGGAGAGAGCAGAGAGATTTCCTCTCCCCTCCTGGAAAGCAGGCATCTCCCTTCCCCCAGTTATTTTCCCAAACGTTCTGATAAATCCTTCAAGAATGTCTCCAAGTGGTGTCAAAGTCAGGGAAACATCTGAAGTGGGGACCTGGAGAGGTCACTGCTGTGCTCCTGCACTCCTTGGCTGCTGCACGAGGCAATAGGATTCTGTGCAGGAATCTGGGGTTTGGGGGTTGGATTGGGGTTTGGCATTTTTACAGGATCAAAGTCCGGTGGGATGAAAAAGCACAAAGGGTGGCCACAGGCTGAGATGCTTAGGTGAGCCTCCAAACTGTGGATCACTCTTTTATTTGAAGTAGGGTATAGGAGAATAAGGGACAGGACGTAACCTTCCTCCTTTAGGCACCAAAGCAGGCTCTTTGATTTGAGAAGCCTTCAGCAAGGTTTCTCGGTCTGCAATGCTTAAGATAGAGATGATATGCCAGAAAAGAGCAAACACACATCATCCAGAGAGCTCTACCCAGGACCCTCGTCCCTGCCAGACTCCAAAGCCATTGGTCAGGCCACGTAGCCAATTGGAGGAAGTTTTCCCATTTCCCATGAACTTAGGCCACCTTTCCTTCTGTGTGAGCCTGAGAAAAGCCAGGTCTCAACTCTGGGCTTCAGATGGTCCTTGGGCTTTTCAGTGTCACTTTGGGGCTCTGCTTCTCCCCTGGGTACGCTCCTCAGCCCCCTGCCCTTCCCCACACCAGCACCCTGGCTCCTCCAGGGATCTGTGCAGCCCAGGCACCCTGGATCCACACTGGCACCCTTGCCCTCCCACGATCTGTACAGCTCTGGCACCCTGGATCTCCCACATTTGAGGATTCAAGGCTTCTCAGGACATCCCTCATACTGCAGTGCTGCTCTCTGGGCTCTGGTGCAGAGCCTACGAGGCACTGCAATACCCCTCACCAAGCCCCGGGGATCGCTGGGGTCACCCCCAGCACAACGCCTTGGCAGTCCCCATGGGCACACCCATCCCCATGGCCTAGCCTCCAAGCCTCTGCTTTCAGCTTTGGAGCCTGCCTGGCAGCTGAGAGCTGGGCAGCACCACCAAGTTGCCTCTCTCCACCCCTGCACTCCATGCCCCTTGCACAGGCTGCCCTTCTTCAGGCACTCCAGAGCACACAGCCACTCCAAGGCTACTCCTCGCTCTGCCTGCTAATCCTCAGCCCTCTCCAGTGGCTCGTTGTGTAGCCCACGCCACAGCTCCCTGCATTCCTGCTGCTGTCGTGATGGGCTTGTTTTTCCCCACACCACCTGGCACCTTTGCTTGCCATCCCAGGCCATTGCTTCCTCACTCTTCTTGCAGTCAGTGTCTCCTCCAGGTTGCTCCCCCACCAGCATGCCCAGCTGAATCACCATCAGCTCAGCACTTGGCAAGTCTCCTGCCAAAGAAACGCTGCCACCCTTGTTTGAGCAATGCTGTGAAAAAAACCCTGCAAATAGTAAACAAGACTCAAGGAAAAGAAGGGAAGAAGAGTAAGAAGCAGAGAAGGTGTGCTAGCTTTGTGGATCTACCTCCTGGCACCCATCTCTGTGCAGAAATGAAAGAAACAATTTTCTGGACCCTGTGTGTCTGTTGGGTGCTTGCACACTGGATAATAGAATGCAGTTTGGGGAAAACACAGGGATAACTACAAATAGGCTGAACACGGGCTGGAGAAGCTCTAGGATGAAGGAGTGGCCCACGCAGGGCAGGGTCATTCCCCCACGGAGAGGGGTCTGCATGGGGCAGGGCTCCTCACAGCTCCTGCTCACCCCCAGGACACTTCCCAGGGGCTTCTCAGCAGGTAGCTCCAGGCAGGGATGACATCAAAGGAAAGGAGCTTTCCCAAATCTCTGCTTTCAAGTCCCAGCTGCTGGGGTGGGGGGAAGGGAGAGGAGCTGCCAAGCCTGGACAAGAGCCCGAGTCTGCAAAGCTGATGGAGAGACCAGCAGGTCTGAAGGAAGCTCACAAAGTTCCTTCCCCGACATGCACAGCACCAGCAGCACCTTTGCTAGCCCCAGCAGGATCTGTCCTCGCTACCCCGAGCACCTGCCAACATGCAGATGCCCCTCAACACTGCCTCGCTGCCAGGAGGTGTATGTGGGGCAGAGCTGAGCACACAGGATGTGATGGGCCTGTGGTTCATTGCTCTCCTGAGGAAATGTCACCTTCAGACCCTCGACTGTCTCTGGGAAGGTGTCCTGAGGGGCTGTGAGTGCCCTCCAGAAGGGCACAGCTCTTCCACAGCCGCTTTGCCACGATACCCAAGATCCTGGCTCTGGCCACGGCCCTCAGGAGCCTCCGCACATCCTGCTCCTCACGGTGCCCACAGCTGGGCTGGGCTCAGAGAGGAGCTGGGGACCTGCCCCGGGGAAAAGCGGGGCTGTCAGCAGGGGCACCGGGGTGCTGGCTGCCTCCTGCCTCCAGCCTGGAGACACCACAAGCACCGCTGTACCTGCACCCTCTCCTCACAGCTGGGATGGTGCTGAGGAACCGGCACCACAGCATCCGGCACCGAGCCATGGGGCCACAAGGAGAAAGGACGCAAGAGCCGGGGACTCCCGGGGGCCGGAGGTGGCCCAGGCCAGGCCGGGCCTTCCCCAGCCACTGCTGCCACACAGCCGGGCCGCGGCGGCTCCAACTGCCACCACGCGCACGGCCGCTCACTCTGCCCAGCCCGCGGCCCTCGGCCCCAGCGCAGTAGCTCCCGGCGCTGCGGCTAAAGGCTCCGGGTGGCCCCGGGCCGGGAGACGCTGCCCCGCGGCAGCAGCCACCTCTCGCCCCCTCCCCGCCCGCAGGGCCCGGCCAGCCCCGCACCCGCCCCCGCCCCGCCCCTCACCGCCCTCCTCTGGGCCACTGCGCATGCTCTGCCCTGATCAGCCACGCCCCCAACTCTTTGCCACGCCCCTCTTGGTCCCTCCCCTCGGCTCCCCTGCCCCCCTCCCACCAGGCCCCTGAACAGCGCACGCGCACTGCTGCCTCCCTCCCACCCCTCCCTGGGGTCCCGCCCTGCGAGGTCACGTCCAACGGGAGCCAATTGGAGGAGTGAGGGGTGGGAGGGTCTGTGGTGCAGGGGGCGTCACTTCCGGCTGTGGGGGCGGGGCCTGTGTGTCCCTGGCTGCTGGTGCTGGTGCGTGGGGAGACGCTGCTGCCGGGCGCTGCTGCCGCAGGGCCCCGCTCTGCCCCGGGGCCTGGGCGAGTCTGCGGGAGGGGAGGGGAGGGGAGGGGAGGGATGGGAGAGAAACCTCTGCGCTGCGCTGGGGGCAGCTGCTGCCCGTGAGCATCCCGGGGACACAGTGGGGGGTTTCAGCCTGCACTGCGGCCTGGCGGGTGCCGAGAAGCCCTGAGCTGTGAGAGCTGCAGCACTAGTGACCGCACAGGCAGCAGGGCAGGAGGGAAAGGAACAGAGCAGCTGCTTCCTGTGCTGCTTCTGCCCCGGGATGTTCTCCCCTCCTGGAAAGCTGAAACACCCTGGGTGTGTGTGGGGGAAACTTGGTGAAAGCAGACAGGCAGGAGCTGCTGTCGTAGTGTGCGGGGGCAGTGCAGTATTCAGTTTTCTCGATCAACCTGTGAAAATGTGACTTCTTTCTTCAGCTTTCAATTAGGAACAGTCGCAAGGTGTCATGTCCAGGAGTGGGGAGAAAAGAGGGCTGTGAAAAGAGCGGGGCCTGAGCCCTGAGGTAACTATATGTAGCACTCTAGAGCTTTGTTGAAAGCTTCCTCTCTTCCTGCAGTTGCTAAGGAAGAAAGCAACAGGATGGCCGTAAACGGGCACTGTCCTTGCTAGACCAAGGAGAAGGACTTGAGCACACCCTTGCGTGGAGAGCATTTTCCTTCCAGTACCTTTGAGCTGGGAAGTTTGGTCCATACCATCCCTATTGGTCCTTTTGGTTACTGGGGAAGGATTGACTTAATTCCAAAGAGTTCCAGACTTGGCAGGTATAAACAAAGAGTTACTGAAAAACCTGCAAGGATGGCAGACCTCATTCTTTTTGTCCGCGAGGGTGTGGTGTATGTGTTTGCTCTCGCTGTAGCCTAATGGTGCTGCCTGCAGCCTACGACAGGCCTCAGCAGGAGCCAGGTGTTAGGCGCAAAGGCTGAGCCAGAGTGAACAGTCCCATCTCTGGTGACAGTGAAAGTACTCCTTTGGGGGGCAGTAGAGGTGTATACAGGGAATGTCTGTGTATGTGCTTGGTGTTCAAAGTCTATGTGGTTTAATGGTACTCCTTTCCAGGTGGAGATAGTCACTCTGCTGACTGGCCTCTAAAATGCAAGTGAGCATTTTGGAGACGTCCAGTTGTAACTCGGTGTGCTGGTCTTTACTTGGAGTGAGCTAACTGTGCTTGGAGGCAAGTATGCTTGGAAATGTTCCTGTTTTCCCTGGCAGGATAACATGCAGCTTGCAGTCTTCCTCCCCAGTAGATCACCAAGGGCTTTACAGAGGAGGTGCTCGTGGCTTCCCCCTTTTCCAATGAGTGAAAGTGACACAGCAAAAGAGAAGGGCTCCTGCCACGCGTTGAGAGAAGACAGTGGGAAAGCATGTGAGCTCTTCTTTCTCTTTTCTCTTTTTTTCTCTTGCTGCTCAGAAAGAATAGTGCTGGAAGCTATGTGATGTTTTCCCTTGTCCATTTGTGCAATGGAGGATGTAGCCAGACTGAGCACTGCAAAAAGGGCACCTCCTAAGCCTGAGGTGGATTCATCAGCACTGGAGGTGATGGCATTGAAACAACTCGTTGCTGTCTTTCTCTGCTTCTCTCAGGCATTACAGACCAGCAGAAAATGCTTGTGACCAGGGCAAAGCAGTGAAGCAAGCCAGTGCAGAGGTAAGCTAGTGTTCCTTATCATTTCATTTTTAGGGAATGATGATTGAGTGTATTCAGCCATTGCACTCTTTGTATGTTGTAAAGAATGCTCTGCTGCCTTATTTTTTCCCCAGGGGAGAGGAGAGCATCCTTCTGCAAATGACACTTTCCCAGAGGTTGCCTGCTGTCACTTATTTTGTTTCTGTGCCATTCTGAGCACAGAAACAGTAGTACACAGTGGGATAGTTTGAAAGCAGCCATCCCAAAGAAGGACCTTGGGAATTTGGAAAGGGAGGAATGTGCTGGTTGGTTGGGTGCTTTTGTGTGCAAAAGTATCCTTCTCGCTGTTTTATGCATGAGGAAGACTCTTTGCACTGTCTGCTAGTCAGACGGTCTGTCCTTGCTTGCTAGCACTTGGCTTTCAGAGGGCTAGGAAAACAAGGGCCTGCAGAGTCATGCTACAGCCTGAGGAAAAAGGGATATTTTTTCTTTATTTATTTTTGTTGTTGTTTTTTGTGAACCCAGCCCTATTGCAGATCCAAGTATTTTATCCTAACAGGCCCAGGGGTTGTTTGCCTTCCTTAAGCACACTTGGATGCCAACGGCCGTGTTGCAGCCAGTGTAATGCACACTGTGGTGTCTTTATTGCCTGACTCCAGTGTTGTTGTCTGTTCCCCTTTGGTTGTCAGCTCAGCTCCCTTTGGAGCTCACCTGCCTCCAGTTCTTCCAGACTCCTGTCTTTGGTGCCTTGGTCTGGAGAACGCCTGCTGTGGTTGTCTGAAACCTCAGTGTTGGGAGGGCTACAGCATCATGTGGCACAAGAGGCCTTTGCTGTTCTCGTGTTCATTCCTGAGCTGCTTTCTTGTGTAGCCCTCCTGTTTTCAGTGCTAGTGCTAGTCCTCCTGTGCTAGTCCTCCTGTTTTCTGTGAGCTTCCTCTCTTTCCCCTGTTACTGCTGAAGTGAGAACAGCCTGAAACAACTGTGCCCTTCCAAGCGAGGAGTGTGAAACAAAGAACCCGGCTGCTGTTGCTACCTGAGCAGCAAGCTGAGGAAGCCTGTGATCCTCCGCTCTGAAACACTGTGACAGTTTCCAAGGTCTAACTTGACCGGCTTTTTGGTGGGCCTTTTTTCAGGCGACTGCTCCATCCCGGTTCGTGCGCTCAGTGAGCCCTTTGCGCTTTCACTGTGTTTTTTCAGGCCACTGTGAGAGAGCTCACTGCTGCATCGGAGGAAGGCAAGCCAGAGGAGATCAGGAGTAGTGCTTTCGACCTCACTGCCACCCCTGAGGATATCCATAGACTAAGGAACCTTTGCTAGTTCAAGGATGAGGTAATGTCTGCTGCCGTGTAGTCATGTTCTCATACCTCTTGACTGTGTATGTGAATTTTCTTTTCAAATTCTTTGCTTTTCTTTCACTGCACTCAGCAGGAGGGAAAATGGAATCTAAGTGCAGCATGTAATTGCAAGTTCTCAAATGCTTGTTCTTAATGATCTCTCCAAAGGGACCAGTTCCTTCTTTTTTTTTCTCTTTTCTATGGTTTTATGCACCTGTCTCAATTTCTCAGAGTGACACAGTCTCTCACACTCTCTCAGAGTGTCACAGTCCGAGAGAACTTTTATTATCCCTGTCTCATTATAACTTACAAATTGATAAGTAAGGCCATACTAGAGGTATCCTCTAATCAGGGAGGGCCTATCTTCTTCCTTAGAAAAACTGAAGGAACAGTGAGAAGTTGGCATATACACTTCATGCTCCTTTTTTTTTCCACTCTAAAACTTACCCAAGTGATGCCTGGGGTTGAAAGAGGCAAGAAGACTGCCTGATGCCTTCCATCGCATAGGCACAAGCAGCTTTTAATTTGTTGTGGTTTGCTCCTCAGTTACTAAGTTGTCTTATTCCTTATGCACAGAAGAACGCTGTGTGCTTGGGCAGTGGGGTTAGCCTAGAGGCTAAAAGGGCACTGCTTAGCTTCCTGTGCCTGTCGCTGTGCCTGTCAGGTTTGGGTCCCTATTTGCCTGTTTTTCCTTGACATCTCATCCCCTCCCAAAGAATCTCCTGGGTCCTGGAGTTCAGTCACCTGCTCCAGGCAAATCTATCGCAGAATCGATTTTATAGATAGACTTAATTTCCCTTGTGAGATATTTCCTTGATTGAGAGCCACATGCAGAATTTCCTTTTCAGGAATTTGAAGTCTTTTCAAATCCAAGTGGCATTTCCTGATGGCAACTTTATGGGTATTGCTCCTTGTGGCAGCATTGCTTGTGAGGGTAACTGATTCTCTCTCCATAGAGCAACTTCTCCTGTACGGAACAATCCTGTTTCCTCTGTCTTAGTTTGGCTATGTCAAACTGATTTCTCCGAGTGTGCTTCCGTGTGATTGGCACTTCACTTCTGGGGCATTTGCATAGCCTGCCTTTGTTGCTTTTTGTTGCAATCTCAGTTCCTTTTTCTCCAAGGAAACCAGAATTACTCACAGTACGTCATATGCTATCCCTCAAGTGCCATTAGGAATACTTCTGTATCTGCTGGGAAACTATTCCTTTCTTCGTGATTCTACTTGTAGATTATTAATCAGTAACTAGCTGATACACTCAGCTTTGTGCCTGCATAAGAACTCGCAGCAACCTCCACATTTCCTGAATCCTGCTTTAGAGCAGAAATTCTTGTCACAGCACGGCAGCCTGAGAGGTGCAGAGAAGCCCTGAGCTGTGAGAGCTCCATCACTAGTGAAACCTAAGGCAGCAGGTGAAGAGTGAAAAGAAGAGAGAAGCCGCTTTCTTTGCCACTTCTACTGCTTGATGTTCCCTCCTAATGGAAAGCTGAAACACTCTGGGTGGGTGGTGAAACTGGTGGGGAAAGCAGAGAGGCATGAGCTGCTGCTCTACTGAATGGTGGAGGTGCAGGGGTAAGGAGTCAGTTTGTATTTGCTGCCAGGGATAAGATTTTTTTAAACAAACATTTTTTTTCCCTGCTGTAATCTGGACGGTAGCTCAAAAGATGTCTGTCATGACAGAGAAGCAAAACAAATCTCCACAAGATTGTGCCGTCCTGCGGGGGTGTGTGTGTGGGGAGGGATTTGGGGGCTCTTGGAGCAAGCTATCTTTCTGTACAAAAGTCTGGAAAACATTGATGCAAGCCCCCAGAGAAGAGAAATTTTCTGGGCACTCAGAGCAACACAGGCAGGACCCAGCGATGTCGAGGGAAACCCATCCCAGCCATACCAAACCAACCACTCTCTCCAGAGGACTTTCTTAACCCTCGGGCTGGGAGTAGGAGAGGAGATGGGGGAACAGTCATCCCAGACTTGCTTCCATCAGGCCCTCAGCTCCACAACGTGTCGTAGGTTCAGCTGAGTTCTCTCAGGCAACACTTCCCATGCCTCTGGTGCATGGAGAAGACTGGCTAGGCACACAGGAGACAAGGGAGAGAAAGGGCAGAGATGCCAGCAGGTAGAGTTGGGCTCCCTGCGTCACAGATGACTAGAGGCTGACTAAGCAAACTAAGTCCTGTAGGGACTTGGAAAGGCACATCTCGGACAGTATTTAAGGGGGGTGGAGTCTCCCTCCTGCAAGACTTGCCCCAGCACTCTGCAGAGACTAGGAAGAGCAGGAAGGTTGGCTGTAGGGACGCTCGCAAGCTTTAGCAGCTGCAGAGCGGGGAGGTGCCCTTACAAACTTCTGAATGCAGGCCCTGAGGCATTGCAGTGCCTCGTAGGCTCTGCACCAGAGCCCAGAGAGCAGCACTGCAGTATGAGGGATGTCCTGAGAAGCCTTGAATCCTCAAATGTGGGAGATCCAGGGTGCCAGAGCTGTACAGATCGTGGGAGGGCAAGGGTGCCAGTGTGGATCCAGGGTGCCTGGGCTGCACAGATCCCTGGAGGAGCCAGGGGGCTGGTGTGGGGAAGGGCAGGGGGCTGAGGAGCGTACCCAGGGGAGAAGCAGAGCCCCAAAGTGACACTGAAAAGCCCAAGGACCATCTGAAGCCCAGAGTTGAGACCTGGCTTTTCTCAGGCTCACACAGAAGGAAAGGTGGCCTAAGTTCATGGGAAATGGGAAAACTTCCTCCAATTGGCTACGTGGCCTGACCAATGGCTTTGGAGTCTGGCAGGGACGAGGGTCCTGGGTAGAGCTCTCTGGATGATGTGTGTTTGCTCTTTTCTGGCATATCATCTCTATCTTAAGCACCGCAGACCGAGAAACCTTGCTGAAGGCTTCTCAAATCAAAGAGCCTGCTTTGGTGCCTA
The DNA here is from genome assembly GCF_028389875.1 of Rhea pennata. Lineage (NCBI taxonomy): Eukaryota > Metazoa > Chordata > Aves > Rheiformes > Rheidae > Rhea > Rhea pennata. Next base: position 2,230,743 of record NW_026907682.1, on the reverse strand, counting down.
AAGGAGGAAGGTTACGTCCTGTCCCTTATTCTCCTATACCCTACTTCAAATAAAAGAGTGATCCACAGTTTGGAGGCTCACCTAAGCATCTCAGCCTGTGGCCACCCTTTGTGCTTTTTCATCCCACCGGACTTTGATCCTGTAAAAATGCCAAACCCCAATCCAAACTCCAAACCCCAGATTCCTGCACAGAATCCTATTGCCTAGTGCAGCAGCCAAGGAGTGCAGGAGCACAGCAGTGACCTCTCCAGGTCCCCACTTCAGATGTTTCCCTGACTTTGGCACCACCTGGAGACATTCTTGAAGGATTTATCAGAAAGTTTGGGAAAATAACTGGGGGAAGGGAGATGCCTGCTTTCCAGGAGGGGAGAGGAACTCTCTCTGCTCTCTCCCTGGCGGTGCCATCTCCATGGCACTGACCTGCTGTGCCCCAAGATGACACAAGCTGAGGTCACAGCGGGATGTGCTGCATCACAGGGAGGTCTCCATGGTGTCCTGGGTGAGGGCCCTCACTTCCCTCCGAGACCTAGGCACTGCTGGGCACTGCTCATGCCCTCACTGCTGCTGCCTTTGTAGTGGCTCCATGGCAAGACTGGAGACAGGAGTTAATGGGGGCTGTGCTGGGATCCGTCGCTGACATGCAGAGGAACAGGAGCACGATGAAAAGGAGTGTTGGGTGAAGGGAAGAACATCCCTCCTCCTGGGCTGCAGAGGTGAGCCGAGGGCAAAGAGGCGAGATGGAGGACTGCTGGATGGACACCATCAGCCGAGACCACAGTTCCTTGTTCCCAAGGCTCCTGCAGCTCTCCACTGAGGGTAAGGGCTTCGGGTACTTCTTCCCGAGATGTTGCACAAAGATTGGTAACTGCAAAAACTGCTGTGAATCCAGGGCTGTGGCGGTGGCTGGACAGGCTGAGTGCTGCCACAAGAGTCATCTCTGGGGGTCCCATCTGTCTTAGTGGACAGCCAGGACTCCTGGGTCATGGGGCAGGAGATGCGCTGAGCCTCAAGGCTTCTGTGGGGCCAGCTCCATTGCCTTTTGGGGTCTGTGGGGGGCATGGGAATGCATGGCAGGTTTTCCACAGATCGTGTCCCCCTTTGCGATCTGGCTCTGAGAAGAATTGGGGTCCTGCATCCCAGAGGCTGGGGCAGCCTGCTGCTCTCATGGGGCTCTCAAGAACCTGCTGAAATGTCCATGTACAATAAGGAAACCACCTTGTAATGACCCCAGGTCCCCTGCCTGTTTGAGAGGACCTCTGTTTCTTTCATGCTTGGTACAAGTTGGTACAGCATGTTTTGGGCTCAGAGAAGCCATCTCGAGATGGTCATAGCCTGTGTCCTTGCGCAGGTTGGACTCAAAACATCTGCATGCAAAAGAAAGCCTATTTGGGAGAGCACCTTGGAAACAGGTGGAGGCACGGTGCCCACTGCCAAGTCCTGACTGACCCAAGGATTTTTCTCTGAGCTATGGGGTGCAGTGCTGCAGTAAGCCCAAAAGAGCCATCTCCCCCAGTCCCTTCACGACCCCACACCTCCACTCCCTGGCACCAGCAGGCCCAGAGCTGGTCCCCCCCCCCTCACTGCCCTGTGCCCCCATGGGGCTCCTCAGCCCTCTGGAGTGACCCCTTCGGGCACAGCCCGGCCCCACACAGAGCAGCCCCTGCTGGGCCGTGGCCCAGCCCTGCCAGGCGCAGCGGGAGGGCTGCCAAGCCCTGGGGCTACCCTGGGGAAGGGGCCGGGGCAGGAGGGCCTAGAGGACACTGCCCTGCCCTGGTGGCAGCAGCACGTCGCCCGCAGGCTCCGGCACCCCGGCCATTCCCAGGGCCCCAGCGCCAGCACACAAGCTGGCACCAGCACAGGCCCCAGGGCTGCCCTCCAAGCCCAGCACGGCCCCCAGGGCGCAGGGCAGCAAGAAGCCCCACAGGGCCCCTATGGCAGAGTGGCCGGGCCTGGGGCCCCGCACTGCCCGGGCACCCGGCGCCGGGCTGCCCCAAGGCCCCGCCGTGCCCTGCGATGCCGCCCACAAGATGGCGCCGTCCCGCGGTGGGAGATGAGGGGGCAGAGCTGGCTGCCAGGGCAGGAGGGCGCAGCATTGCCATGGCATCGCCTGAGTGCGGCCCTCCTATTGGCTGTCCTGAGGAGGAGGGCGGGGATGGATTGGAATGACGGCTGTGTTAGCCAATCGTAGTCCAGAGTGGGAAAAGTCCAAGAGAAGAGAGAGTTGCGAGAAGGGAGGGAGCGAAGCAGGCGAGAAGGGAGCGGGAGTGAGAGCGGGTGCGAGTGGGGCTGGTGGGGGCTGCGGGTGCGTTCAAATGCCGGCGGGTGCCCTCTCGCTGCAGCAGGGGCAGCGGTGCTGGCGAGGGGGCTGCTTCCCTGCAGGGGCTCCCAAAGGGGCTGTTGGGGCTGTGAGCAGGGGACCCAGCGCCCTGTCACCGAGGGGAACTGACCTGCGAGCCAGGCGTGCTGGCCTGCGCCGAGCAGCTGGGCCCTGGTGGCTTGGTGGGGTTTGGGTGCAGGAAGCTTTGCGCGTGTTGTGGGTCTGAGATGCATTTTTGAATTTTTCCCTCAGCTGCTGCTGCCCCTGCAGTCCCCAGGTGCTGCTCAGAGCTATGTTTGGGATCTGCTGGTCAGAGTTGAGAGCAGGTTGCTGGTGTCCTCGCAAGGTGTCGTGCTCAAGTCGTTGTGCTTGCTCCATAGTTCTTGGTGTGCTCCAGGACCTGTGACCCTGGGATCAGCCTGAAGGATGTTTGCAGAACAGCTCTGTTAAGCGTGAGGTGTTTTGCTTTTCAGGGGCCTTGGAAACTGACGAAAGGCCATTTTCACACTCACCGTTGTTATTCCCATAATCCTAGATGAGGAGGAAGAGCTGCTGAATTCTGGCTCTGCTGGTTTCAGCAATTGAAATGTCCTGGACGGAGTCTGTTGCCATGTCTCAAATTGTCAGCGTGTAAAATAGGAGAGTGCTTGATGTGTAGAGGATTTGCTGTGCTTGTTCAGCAATGGGGAAGGAAGTAGACCGTGAGCTGTGGGAAGGCTTCTCCCTCTGACTGGGACATGAGGCCCTGCTCTCTTGCTACATATAGAGACTACCTAGGTGAAAGCTAATGTATTTTTGGGGTGTTGCAACTGCTACGTAATGGGTGCTTTGCTGCACTGTGAGCATTGTGAAGCCAGGAAGTGAATCAGGGAGGCCATTTGGGAGGTGGCTCAGCCGTGGGAAAGGGCAGGGGGAGCTGCAGGCAGCAGCAGGGTGGGCAGTGAGGTCCCTAGTGTTTAAAAGGGCTGTATGAGAAAATGCCCTGTGTCCCATCAAGTGTTTGTAGGTAGCTGGTGGGGCTGGAGGAGGCCCATGGCTCAGCTGTTGATGGTGAGGTCAGTTCTGCGCGAGTCCCTGATAGGCCGGCTGGAGGGAGAAGGCGTGGCTGTTGCTTGTGATGTCACTTCCCACGGAGCAGTGGATAGGGCAGCAGCAGGTCCGCACTGGGATGTGTTTTTGAGATGGTTTCTGCCTGAGCAGCGGATCAGCCAGGATTTGTCTGCTGGCTGGGGAAGTTCTAGTGAGGTAATTCCTGCCTTAGGGGCTTCCTCGCCAGTGACAGAGACCTGGTTGTGCAGGTGACTGTGAGGTCCCGTCTTTCTGAGTCCCTGATAGACTGGCAGCAGGCAGTTAGTCGTGGGTGTTGAGTGTGAGGTCTCTTTTGTCCGAGTCCCTGCTCGGGCAGTAGTGGCTCATGGCTGGGGAAGTTATGTTGAGACAACTAGTGTCTCTGAAGCCCATAGGCCATCAGCAGGCGTGTGTTGGGGGTTTGCCCTTGTGAGCAGCTGACAGGTCAGGAGAAGCCACATGGCCTGGATGGTGGTGGTGAGCTGACTCCTGGGTTTGTTGCGTGTGCCCAGAGGAGGGATTGATTGCTGCAGAGCTCTACAGCAGTAGAGAAAGTCTACTAATTAATCAAGCAGATGTTCCCCATCGTCTGACACAAATTCTATTCCACTCCATGATCCTGAGTTAGTACTACTACATTTAAAATGTGGATGATGTTCTCCAGTGAATATGGACATGGAGTTTGTTTTTCCCCCTTGTTGCTAAGTAGAAGCTTGCAGCCTGCTGCCAGACAGCTAGGGAGTCCAGCTGGGCTTTCTAAACTGCTAAATCAATCTAATGCTAGTGTGAGCAGCGTTAGTTATCTCTGATTGCCAGCATGTGTGTGTGCTTTGGAAATTCCCCCTGTGGAAACAGGAGGGAGCTTGTGAGATGTTCCTGCAAGGTCTAAATGCTGTACCTGTCTTTCAGGTGATGAGCTTTTCTGGCTGGGCCTTAGCCTGCTGGAATCCCTTTGAAGGAGTGAAGGCCTTGTGGTGTGGTGGTCTTTGGAGAAAGGCAGGTGAGTTCTTGGGAGCTGACTGTCAAGGGGCTGAGTCCTTCCTGTAGGAGATCTGTTTGGAGGAGTGCCTTTGAATGGGAGCAGCAAGGCAAAAGTGCCCTGCAAGGGATGTGCAGCCCAGTTCTCTCTTCCTTCCAGGTGCAGTCTCTGCAAATTACCCCACCATCCTGCTGTAGTGTGAGCTTTCTGTGCTGCAGCGGGAAAATAAGAAAGCAGCCACGTGTAGCCATCAGTGTGCTGTGTGGTGTGGTTAGGTGTTGACCCTGCTGACCCTGGCAAGGGACTGGATTTTTCCTGTGCTTTGGGTGGTGGTGGTGAGGAGCCCCATGTAGCTCTCACTGGCTTTTGCCATTTCAGAAGAAAGTGTTTGTCCTGCTGTTGTCCAAAATCTGGGTTCTGTTACCCAGCGTGTAAGCAACCAATAGACACACAGGGTCAAGATATTTGTTTATTTCATTTCTGCGCAGAGATGGGTGCGAGGTGGTAAATCCACAAAGCTAGCACACCTTCTCCCCCTCTCATCCTTCATTTATACACACTTCTCAGGGAGTTTTTTTACAAATCTTTCTATTGGTTACAGTTTCATTACATCAGGTAATTGCTCTGCACTTGCGTTTTAACGCTCTTGTTAATGTAATAAATTGTAACTATTTGTTCATTGTTTAGAAGGAGGTTTTACAACAATCGGGGTTGAGACATGGTGTCAGACAAATAAATTATGGTAAGCACAAAAGCTTATATGACCCCTTGTGGAACTAGTGTCGGGGCCCTAGCTATCTTACAGGACTATGAAGAGCTGAAGTAAGCAACAAGCTGCTCAGAGGTTTTGAAGGTAAAAGGACAAAGAAAAAATAAGCAGGCGCCTGTAACTTTCTCACAGAACAGCATCCCAAAAAGGGAGTCAACACACCAGATAAGCAAACCACTGTGATCACTCACAAGGAGACAAACCAAAATAAAGAGACAAAAGAAGACCACGGCCTTCCTCTCCACGACCACCAGAGAGCTTCAGACAACCCCCCTCCCCAGCAACTCACACATGCGCAAAACGCACCAGGAGATTACAACGCAGACTATAAAAAGGGGAATGTGTGTGAGGGAGGCGCGCGCCGTTGGCGGAGCTGAGACTCCCCGGCCGCCCAGCGCTGTTTTGCTTCTGGCTGCTTACTTAATTAAATAAATTGTTCACATGATTTAACAAACTCTTGGTATGAATTAACCTTCAAGAGAGTAACTTATGACAGTTAATTAGCATAGGAAGTGAAGAAGAGGCGGTAACATCATTATCATGTCATTTCCATCTCATTATTCATTTAGGGGTGTGAAGTTTAATATGTTAATAAGCCTTAATGAACCTCAGGTCACTTCTGGGTTACTCTGCTGTTTTTATCTTACCTACCCATCGCATTCTTAGAAGTACTGCGGTTTTATGAAGGCTAATTTGGCCGGAGCTCGTAATACTTTGCAGTACGGCTTTTCTACCTCCCTTGTCCTAGAGTCTTGTTACCTATTTGCAAGGCTTTTCTCACAGTATTTCTCTAACAGTATTTCTCTGTGGATCCCTCTGACCGAGTCCCACCAATGCCAGTGGCTAGAACTCAGTGCAGCCGTGCACCCCACTGACCGAGTCGCACGAATGCAGGCGGCTCGGGCCTCAGTACAGCTGTGCACCCCACTGACCGAGTCACATCAATGCAGGTGGCGCAGCCTCGGTACAGCTGTGCACCCCATTGACCGAGTCCCACCAATGCAGGTGGCGCAACATCAGTACAGCTGTGCACCCCACTGACAGAGTCACACTAATGTAGGTTGCTGGGCCTCAGTACAGCTGTGCACCCCACTAACCAAGTCTCACCAATGCAGGTGGCAAGGCCTCAGTACAGCTGTGCACCCCACTGACCGAGTACCACCAGAGCAGGTGCCCCAGGCTTGAGTACAGCTGTGCACCCCACTGACCGAGTACCACCAATGCAGGTGTCGAGGCCTCGGTACAGCTGTGCACCCCACTGACCGAGTCCCACCAATTCCGGTGGCGTAGCCTCAGTACAACTGTGCACCCCACTGACCGAGTCCCACCAATGCAGGTAGCTCAGACTCAGTACAGCTGTGCACCCCACTCACCAAGTCCCACCTATGCAGGCAGCTCAGCCTCGGTACAGCTGTGAATCCCACTGACCATGTCTCAGCAATGCAGGTAGCGCAGCCTCAGTGCAGTTGTCCATCCCACTGACCGAGTCCCAACAATGCAGGTGGTGCAGCCTCGGTACAGCTGTGCACCCCACTGACCGAGTCCCACCAATGCAGGTGGCTCAGCCTTTGTAGAGCTGTGCAGCCCACTGACCGAGTCCCACCAGTGCAGGTGGTGCTGCAGCTGTACGGCTGTGCACTCCACAGATCGAGTCCCACCAATGCAGGTGGTGTGTGCTCGGTGCAGCTGTGCACTCCACTGACCGAGTCCCACCAATGCAGGTTGCGCAGCCTCGGTAGAGCTGTGCACCCCACTGACCGAGTCCCAGCAATGCAGGTGGCGAGGCCTCGGTACAGCTGTTCGCTTCACCAATCTCACTATGCTGCAAACCACGGGAATCCCTTTCTCGTCACCCATTTATGTTGTAGATAGATTCCCGGGAGTAAACATCTGGGTTGGCAAGCCAGCACACACACACACACTCACAAACACACACAAACACTGTTCAGTAGCAAGCTTATTAGGAGATATTTACAAACAGACCGACCCGATGGTAATCTCGGCAAGGACCACCTCAACGCTTGTCCCGATCGTCCGCATGGCGAGAGAGAGAGTCGGCAGGCACAATCTTTGCGGGCGTCCCCGAGGAGGCAAAGTGGTCCTCTGTTGTGTAGCAGCATCTCTCTCCTTTGGAAAAAATCAGGTATTTATGATTATTTGCGGTAGGCAGGAGTCCTGGCACATGGGGCCACCAAATGCAGGGAGTCTAGCCCAACTCCGCCCCAGTCGCATAACCAGGCTATCATACTGCACGCATGTGCAGACTTATTTCGGGGGCCACACTTGACTTTGGGGGTCACTACTTCATTACTCTTCAACTTCTGACCTTCATGTTAACTGCTTCTCATGGTTATTCTGTGGCTGGAAGACACACAACCCGTATGTAACCAACTGCTGTTCTTCCTCGCAGATTTCCAAGACCTTGTTAGTTACGTATTTGTATGCCGCTAAACACAGCGGTATTGTTCTAGGCACTAAAAAGTTACAACACAGACCATTCCCACCAAGTCTCACGTAGTACGGATACAAGCACCTACAAATTGACAGCAGGATGCCACTTCCATTTCTAGGGCCAACGTTGAGAGATCAGCCCAGGCAGCAGCTGCACTGGAAAGGCTGTCTGACACTGACAGAGCAACTCAGCACTGCAACAGCCCTCCACAGAACACCAGACCTCTGCTGTGCCAGCTGTGCCACCGTCTCTGCCCCACGCAGCTGCCTCGTCTACTACATGCAACCAAGTGCCAGCAAGAAGACAGGCATGCAGGGCACTCCCCACTTGCACACGCCCCAGGCACTGCTCTCCTCACTGCCTTCCCTTGACTCCAAAACCCAGGCACGCAGGGAACCTCTTGCACTAACACCAAAGGTGGCCAAGGCACTCCAGGCTCACAAGGCACGTGCCAATGATCAGGCACAGAGCTGGCTCCTGGCATGATGCGGTTCTTTACACTGGGCAGGATCCTGCTCTCTTTGGGCAGAGCAGGCTGCTGCTTTCCATCCCCAATCTGCTCAAGAATCTCCACCTAAGTATGAAGGGAACTCTGCAAAGATGCAGAGGTTTTGAAATGAGGCCCTAGCAAGGAGACAGCCCCAGGCTGGAGGGCTGCTGAAATGCCAGCTCTCCTGGCTGCGCGGCCTCTGCAGCAGGAGTCCAGGCTCCACAGCTGGGTTCACACAGCACTGAGGGTTGAGTGCCACGAGCAGTCTGGCCCTGGGCACATCTTCAGCCCTCGCAGAGCCAGGAGCCCAACAGCTCTGAGACCTCCGTTCAAGCTACCAAGGATTTCGGGCACTCACACAAAGGCACTCGACAGATGCTGGCTTTCATTATAAGGGTCTTTCACTCATCCTACAGGGCACCACAACCTTCCAGGAAAAGCAAGGGGCACAATCTCATTTCCTGAGTGTGCTGGCAGTAACAGCATCTGTATGATGTGGGACGTGCAGCTCAGCAGAGGTACCAGGAGGTGAACCCACACGCCCCAGGTCACCCATGGAAGATGGGCGCATTCATGGAAGCCTTCACATCCACGCATAGCCTCATCTCATTCACTTGCAGCCGCTTTCACAGAGGGCTCACAATGGTGGCAAAGATGCTGACAGCTACAGGGACACACCCTGGCATCCTGCCTCCATCCTCAGTGGCTCGAGGATTGCACGGGGAACCTACACAACTGGAGCAACCTAGAAAGAAAGAAAGACAGAATCGATTAGGATGCAGTATGGTCTGAGATGGGAAGATGCAAGGAGGGTCCAGATTCCACAGAAAGGCTTGAAGGAATGAGCAGACCACATTCTCCAGCAGAGTCCGTAAAACCCAGAAGACTCAGGAAGCATCAAGACCTTCAGAAACTGCAAGCCTGGACCTCAGCTGACAGAAAACAACTAACTGCAAGCGTCCCTCGCTCACACCAGGATGCTCCATGCAGGGAGCACAGTCAGCACCAGTGCTCACCCAGGGCTCCCACAAGGACACTGGGATGGCAGGCTGGCCTCTGGGAGCAGAGCACTGCTCTCCCCACACATCTCCTCCCATGCTGAGCAGCACAACACTGAGCCAACATGTGCCTGTGCATCAGTGGTGCACAGGGCACAGCACCACACATGGCAGCACACAGGACACCCCCAAGGGCCCCACAACACAGAAAGACCAACTCTCCAGCCCTTCCAGTCCCTTCTAGGCCTCCAACGCCTTGGAAACAGTGCTTCCTCTGAACATCCACTCACAGCCCTGACATGGTCACTTCCCATCTCCAGGAAGCAGAGAGCAAGCGCTCTCACAGCTGCTGATCAGGCCAGCTCTTGCTGCTCACTTTTGCCTCACATGCCCTCAAGGCACTCACCCAAAGGGGCCTCCCTACTGACAGGCCCCTAGAGCCTTCAAAGGGAAGCCCATCCTCACGCCTTCTCTTCCCGACAGCTCGGAGGCAGGACAAACACTTTCTTCTGAAATGGCAAAAGGCAGCTTCACTTGAACAAAAAAGAAGGACAGATCCACAGGCTCATTCTCCACATGCAGATGAGAGCTGCCTCTGACAGCCCACAAGGTACCCAGAGATGACTGGCTGGGGGCAGGCTTCAGCACCAAGGGAAATGCAGTGGCCTCAGAGACTGCTGGAGCTCATGGCAGCTTTGCGAATCTCTGAAATAAATGCAAGGCTTCTTGGGCATCGCCTGCTGCCAGAGGGATGCTTTGGGCAAGAAAGGGTCAAAGATGGTGCTCCATGTCTTAAGTAAACCAGGAAGCATGACCCACCATGCCTGACAGGAGCAGAAGGACTTGACTGTCCCATTCACAGGCCACTCCACAACACTCGACAGCTGAGGTTGGCACTCAGTCAGGGAGCACACAGACCTGGGCCCTGGCCTTGACGACCTGCCATTTGCCATCGATCATCCTCAGAGAATCCAGGGAGTGATGCCAGAGGACAAAGCGTGGTGCTGAGCCATCTCCAGAGCAGTACCTGACATGACACAGCTCCTGAACTTAGGCCTTCCTACAGTAGAGCCAGTGGTAAAAGGCTTCAAGAACAGAGGGGACATAATGCACGCCAAACAGCTGGGAGCTAGCGGTGGGATGTATGTGCTCACCACCACTGCCTTGACTCCAGCTACTCCGAGAAATGCAGCTAGAGCTAAGTGGGGCTCCTCACCACCACCCAAAGTGCAGGCAAAATCCAGTCCCTTGCCAGGGTCAGCAGGGTCAGCACCTAACCACACCACACTTAGCACACTGATGGCTACACGTGGCTGCTTTCTTATCTCCCCGCTGCAGCACAGAAAGGTCACACTACAGCACAATGGTGGGGTAACTTGCAGAGACTGCACCTGGAAGGAAGAGAGACCTGGGCTGCACATCCCTTGCAGGGCACTTTTGCCTTGCTGCTCCCATTTAAAGGCACTCCTCCAAAGAAATGTGGTACAGGAAGTATTCTGCCCCTTGACAGTCAGCTCCCAAGAACTCACCTGCCTTTCTCCAAAGACCACCACACCACAAGGCCTTCGCTCCTTCAAAGGGATTCCAGCAGGCTAAGGCCCAGCCAGAAAAGCACATCTCCCACAGTCTTTCCCTCTCAGCAAACACTGCTACAGTCCAAAGCTCTTATGAGCAAGAGGAAATGAGAGGAAAGGAGGGAAAACGCAGGCTTGGTTCACATCCCGGAGCAAGGAGAAACACTCCCTGGCCTTCAGGAAAAATCCATGCTGCAGGTGCTGGCAAGAGCTTGGCAACCCCAAGGCCTGAACCTCAGTGCATCAAAGGCAGCAGGCTGCCAGCAACTCTGGCCCATGACACCAGGGCAGCCTAGGCCCAGCCAGCATAGTCACACCCTCACCTTGCAGTGCTCCCCAGCTCCACACTCTGGCAGCATTCCTCATGCACAGCACCGCCCTCTCCAGCTATCTCCTCCCATGATGAGCACCAAAACACTGGGACCACCACCTGGACCCACCACACGGCACTCCTGCACTGTGACACCCTGCCCACACCACTGCTTGCCTCACAGACGGGGGCCAGCAAACGTGCACCTCTGCATCAGCAACACAGAGGGCACCCCAAGAGCCCCACAACACAGAAAGCCCAGCTCTCCAACTCTGCAGTTCCCTTCTAGTCCTCCAAGGCTTTGCAACAATCACTGCCTCTAAGCATCCACTCACAGTCCTACACCTGGTCACTTCCCATCTCCAGGAAGCAGACGAGTGCTCTCACAAGCCCTGATCAGGCCACCTCTTGACATTCCATTGTGCCTCAACTTCCCTGAACAAGAAATCTCTTTCAAAATGTTGCCCTGTTTCAGGGTGACATTCCTTCTGTCTCCTCCAACAGACTTTGCACCCATTGTCCACTGGCTGCATACTCGGACAGAAAATCACCAACCTCTAATGTGTTACAGTTCCAAATGTGTCATAAAAGGAGGTGGACACCTGAAAGACAGACACAGCATTTAGACCTTGCAGGAACATCTCACAAGCTCCTTGCTGTTTCTGCAGGGGGAATTTTTAAGGCACACACAGACAATGGGGAGAAGAGATTACTAACACCACCGCTTACACCAGCATCAGATTGATTTAGCAGCCTCAAAACTCTGTCTGGACTCCCTAGCTGACCGGGAGAACAGACTGGAACAGAATTTGTGTCAGATGATGTGGAACATCTGCTTGACTGAGTAGTTACATTTACATATTGCTGTAGAGCTCTGCAGCGGTCAGTCCCTCCTCTGGGCACACACAACAAACCCAGAAGTCACCTCACCACCACCATCCAGGCTGCGTGTCTTCTCCTGATCTACCACCTGCTCAGAGAAGTGACTTCACAAGTGCAAACCCCCAACACATGCCTACAGCTGCTACGGGCTTCAGAGACACACGTTTCCTCAAAATAACTTCCCCCGCCATGAACCGCTGCTGCCCGAGCAGGTACTCAGACAAAAGAGACCTCACACTCAACGCCCATGCCAAACACACACTCTGGGAAGAAGAGATTACTAGCACCACTGCGATGACAGAGTAGACTAGAATTTGGTCAGATGATGGGGGACATCTACTTCTGCTTGATTAATTTGTTGCCTTTCTCTGCTGCTATAGAGCTCTGCAGGGGTCAATCCTTCCTCTGGGCACACACAACAAACCGAGGAGTCACCTCACCACAACTATGTAGCTTCTCCTGACCTGTCAGCTGCTCACAAGGGCAAACCCCCAACACGCCTGCTGATGGCCTACGGGCTTCAGAGACACCAGTTGCCTCAACATAACTTCCCCAGCCATGAGCCACTACTGCCTGAGCAGGGACTCAGACAAAAGAGACCTCACACTCAACGCCCACGACTAACTGCCTGATGCCGGTCTATCAGGGACTCAGAAAGACGGGACCTCACAGTCACCTGCACAGCCACGTCTCTGTCACTGGCCGAGAAGCCCCCAAGGCAGGAATTACCTCACTAGAACTTCCCAGCCAGCAGACAAATCCTGGCTGATCCGCTGCTCAGGCAGAAACCATCTCAAAAACACATCCCAGTGCGGACCTGCTGCTGCCCTATCCACTGCTCCGTGGGAAGTGACATCACAAGCAACAGCCACGCCTTCTCCCTCCAGCCGGCCTATCAGGGACTCGTGCAGAACTGACCTCACCATCAACAGCTGAGCCATGGGCCTCCTCCAGCCCCACCAGCTACCTACAAACACTTGATGGGACACAGGGCATTTTCTCATACAGCCCTTTTAAACACTAGGGACCTCACTGCCCACCCTGCTGCTGCCTGCAGCTCCCCCTGCCCTTTCCCACGGCTGAGCCACCTCCCAAATGGCCTCCCTGATTCACTTCCTGGCTTCACAATGCTCACAGTGCAGCAAAGCACCCATTACGTAGCAGTTGCAACCCCCCAAAAATACATTAGCTTTCACCTAGGTAGTCTCTATATGTAGCAAGAGAGCAGGGCCTCATGTCCCAGTCAGAGGGAGAAGCCTTCCCACAGCTCAAGATCTACTTCCTTCCCCATTGCTGAACAAGCACAGCAAATCCTCTACACATCAAGCACTCTCCTATTTTACACGCTGACAATTTGAGACATGGCAACGGACTCCGTCCAGGACATTTCAATTGCTGAAACCAGCAGAGCCAGAATTCAGCAGCTCTTCCTCCTCATCTAGGATTATGGGAATAACAACGGTGAGTGTGAAAATGGCCTTTCGTCAGTTTCCAAGGCCCCTGAAAAGCAAAACACCTCACACTTAACAGAGCTGTTCTGCAAACATCCTTCAGGCTGATCCCAGGGTCACAGGTCCTGGAGCACACCAAGAACTATGGAGCAAGCACAACGACTTGAGCACGACACCTTGCGAGGACACCAGCAACCTGTTCTCAACTCTGACCAGCAGATCCCAAACATAGCTCTGAGCAGCACCTGGGGACTGCAGGGGCAGCAGCAGCTGAGGGAAAAATTCAAAAATGCATCTCAGACCCACAACACGCGCAAAGCTTCCTGCACCCAAACTCCACCAAGCCACCTGGGCCCAGCTGCTCGGCGCAGGCCGGCACGCCTGGCTCGCAGGTCAGTTCCCCTCGGTGACAGGGCGCTGGGTCCCCTGCTCACAGCCCCAACAGCCCCTTCGGGAGCCCCTGCAGGAAAGCAGCCCCCTCGCCAGCACCGCTGCCCCTGCATTTGAACGCACCCGCAGCCCCCACCAGCCCCACTCGCACCCGCTCTCACTCCCGCTCCCTTCTCGCCTGCTTCGCTCCCTCCCTTCTCGCAACTCTCTCTTCTCTTGGCCTTTTCCCACTCTGGACTACGATTGGCTGACACAGCCGTCATTCCAATCCATCCCCGCCCTCCTCCTCAGGACAGCCAATAGGAGGGCCGCACTCAGGCGATGCCATGGCAATGCTGCGCCCTCCTGCCCTGGCAGCCAGCTCTGCCCCCTCATCTCCCACCACGGGCCGGCGCCATCTTGTGGGCGGCAGCGCAGGGCGCGGCGGGGCCTCGGGGCAGCCCGGCGCCGGGTGCCCGGGCAGTGCGGGGCCCCAGAGGCGGCCGCTCGGCTGCAGGGGCCCTGTGGGGCTTCTTGCTGCCCTGCGCCCTGGGGGCCGTGCTGGGCTTGGAGGGCAGCCCTGGGGCCTGTGCTGGTGCCAGCCCTGGTGCCGGCGCTGGGGCCCTGGGAATGGCCGGGGTGCCGGAGCCTGCGGGCGACGTGCTGCTGCCACCAGGGCAGGGCAGTGTCCTCTCGGCCCTCCTGCCCCGGCCCCTTCCCCAGGGTAGCCCCAGGGCTTGGCAGCCCTCCTGCTGCGCCTGGCAGGGCTGGGCCACGACCAAGCAGGGGCTGCTCTGTGTGGGGCCGGGCTGTGCCCCAAGGGGTCACTCCAGAGGGCTGAGGAGCCCCATGGGGGCACAGGGCAGTGAGGGGGGGGGGACCAGCTCTGGGCCTGCTGGTGCCAGGGAGTGGAGGTGTGGGGTCGTGAAGGGACTGAGGGAGATGGCTCTTTTGGGCTTACTGTAGCACTGCACCCCATAGCTCAGAGAAAAATCCTTGGGTCAGTCAGGACTTGGCAGTGGGCACCGTGCCTCCACCTGTTTCCAAGGTGCTCTCCCAAATAGGCTTTCTTTTGCATGCAGATGTTTTGAGTCCAACCTGCGCAAGGACACAGGCTATGACCATCTCGAGATAGCTTCTCTGAGCCCAAAACATGCTGTACCAACTTGTACCAAGCATGAAAGGAACAGAGGTCCTCTCAAACAGGCAGGAGACCCGGGGTCATTACAAGGTGGTTTCCTTATTGTACATGGACATTTCAGCAGGTTCTTGAGAGCCCCATGAGAGCAGCAGGCTGCCCCAGCCTCTGGGATGCAGGACCCCAACTCTTCTCAGAGCCAGATCGCAAAGGGGGACACAATCTGTGGAAAACCTGCCATGCATTCCCATGCCCCCCACAGACCCCAAAAGGCAATGGAGCTGGCCCCACAGAAGCCTTGAGGCTCAGCGCATCTCCTGCCCCATGACCCAGGAGTCCTGGCTGTCCACTAAGACAGATGGGACCCCCAGAGATGACTCTTGTGGCAGCCCCCAGGCCTGTCCAGCCACCCCCACAGCCCTGGATTCACAGCAGTTTTTGCAGTTACCAATCTTTGTGCAACATCTCGGGAAGAAGTACCCGAAGCCCTTACCCTCAGTGGAGAGCTGCAGGAGCCTTGGGAACAAGGAACTGTGGTCTCGGCTGATGGTGTCCATCCAGCAGTCCTCCATCTCACCTCTTTGCCCTCAGCTCACCTCTGCAGCCCAGGAGGAGGGATGTTCTTCCCTTCACCCAACACTCCTTTTCATCGTGCTCCTGTTCCTCTGCATGTCAGCGATGGATCCCAGCACAGCCCCCATTAACTCCTGTCTCCAGTCTTGCCATGGAGCCACTACAAAGGCAGCAGCAGTGAGGGCATGAGCAGTGCCCAGCAGTGCCTAGGTCTCGGAGGGAAGTGAGGGCCCTCACCCAGGACACCATGGAGACCTCCCTGTGATGCAGCACATCCCGCTGTGACCTCAGCTTGTGTCATCTGGGGGCACAGCAGGTCAGTGCCATGGAGATGGCACCACCAGGGAGAGAGCAGAGAGAGTTCCTCTCCCCTCCTGGAAAGCAGGCATCTCCCTTCCCCCAGTTATTTTCCCAAACTTTCTTATAAGTCCTTCAAGAATGTCTCCAGGTGGTGTCAAAGTCAGGGAAACATCTGAAGTGGGGACCTGGAGAGGTCACTGCTGTGCTCCTGCACTCCTTGGCTGCTGCACTAGGCAACAGGATTCTGTGCAGGAATCTGGGGTTTGGGGGTTGGATTGGGGTTTGGCATTTTTACAGGATCAAAGTCCAGTGGGATGAAAAAGCACAAAGGGTGGCCACAGGCTGAGATGCTTAGGTGAGCCTCCAAACTGTGGATCACTCTTTTATTTGAAGTAGGGTATAGGAGAATAAGGGACAGGACGTAACCTTCCTCCTTTAGGCACCAAAGCAGGCTCTTTGATTTGAGAAGCCTTCAGCAAGGTTTCTTGGTCTGTGGTGCTTAAGATAGATATGATATGCCAGAAAAGAGCAAACACACAACATCTACAGGGCTTTGCCTAGGAGACTTGTCCCTGCCATATTCCAAAGCCATTGGTCAGGCCACATAGCCAATTGGAGGAAGTTTTCCCATTTCCCATGAACTTAGGCCACCTTTCCTTCTGTGTGAGCCTGAGAAAAGCCAGGTCTCAACTCTGGGCTTCAGATGGTCCTTGGGCTTTTCAGTGTCACTTTGGGGCTCTGCTTCTCCCCTGGGTACGCTCCTCAGCCCCCTGCCCTTCCCCACACCAGCACCCTGGCTCCTCCAGGGATCTGTGCAGCCCAGGCACCCTGGATCCACACTGGCACCCTTGCTCTCCCACGATCTGTACAGCTCTGGCACCCTGGATCTCCCACATTTGAGGATTCAAAGCTTCTCAGGACATCCCTCATACTGCAGTGCTGCTCTCTGGGCTCTGGTGCAGAGCCTACGAGGCACTGCAATGCCTCAGGGCCTGCATTCAGAAGTTTGTAAGGGCACCTCCCAGCTCTGCAGCTGCTAAAGCTTGCGAGCGTCCCTACAGCCATCCTTCCTGCTCTTCCTAGTCTCTGCAGAGTGCTGGGGCAAGTCTTGCAGGAGGGAGACTCCACCCCCCTTAAATACTGTCCGAGATGTGCCTTTCCAAGTCCCTACAGGACTTAGTTTGCTTAGTCAGCCTCTAGTCATCTGTGACGCAGGGAGCCCAACTCTACCTGCTGGCATCTCTGCCCTTTCTCTCCCTTGTCTCCTGTGTGCCTAGCCAGTCTTCTCCATGCACCAGAGGCATGGGAAGTGTTGCCTGAGAGAACTCACCTGAAGCTATGACACGTTGTGGAGCTGAGGGCCTGATGGAAGCAAGTCTGGGATGACTGTTCCCCCATCTCCTCTCCTACTCCCAGCCCGAGGGTTAAGAAAGTCCTCTGGAGAGAGTGGTTGGTTTGGTATGGCTGGGATGGGTTTCCCTCGACATCGCTGGGTCCTGCCTGTGTTGCTCTGAGTGCCCAGAAAATTTCTCTTCTCTGGGGGCTTGCATCAATGTTTTCCAGACTTTTGTACAGAAAGATAGCTTGCTCCAAGAGCCCCCAAATCCCTCCCCACACACACACACCCCCGCAGGACGGCACAATCTTGTGGAGATTTGTTTTGCTTCTCTGTCATGACAGACATCTTTTGAGCTACTGTCCAGATTACAGCAGGGAAAAAAAATGTTTAAAAAAATCTTATCCCTGGCAGCAAATACAAACTGACTCCTTACCCCTGCACCTCCACCATTCAGTAGAGCAGTAGCTCATGCCTCTCTACTTTCCCCATCAGTTTCACCACCCACCCAGAGTGTTTCAGCTTTCCATTAGGAGGGAACATCAAGCAGTAGAAGTGGCAAAGAAAGCGGCTTCTCTCTTCTTTTCACTCTTCACCTGCTGCCTTAGGTTTCACTAGTGATGGAGCTCTCACAGCTCAGGGCTTCTCTGCACCTCTCAGGCTGCCGTGCTGTGACAAGAATTTCTGCTCTAAAGCAGGATTCAGGAAATGTGGAGGTTGCTGCGAGTTCTTATGCAGGCACAAAGCTGAGTGTATCAGCTAGTTACTGATTAATAATCTACAAGTAGAATCACGAAGAAAGGAATAGTTTCCCAGCAGATACAGAAGTATTCCTAATGGCACTTGAGGGATAGCATATGACGTACTGTGAGTAATTCTGGTTTCCTTGGAGAAAAAGGAACTGAGACTGCAACAAAAAGCAACAAAGGCAGGCTATGCAAATGCTCCAGAAGTGAAGTGCCAATCACACGGAAGCACACTCGGAGAATTCAGTTTGACATAGCCAAACTAAGACAGAGGAAACAGGATTGTTCCGTACAGGAGAAGTTGCTCTATGGAGAGAGAATCAGTTACCCTCACAAGCAATGCTGCCACAAGGTGCAATACCCATAAAGTTGCCATCAGGAAATGCCACTTGGATTTGAAAAGACTTCAAATTCCTGAAAAGGAAATTCTGCATGTGGCTCTCAATCAAGGAAATATCTCACAAGGGAAATTAAGTCTATCTATAAAATCGATTCTGCGATAGATTTGCCTGGAGCAGGTGACTGAACTCCAGGACCCAGGAGATTCTTTGGGAGGGGATGAGATGTCAAGGAAAAACAGGCAAATAGGGACCCAAACCTGAGTCACAGCGACAGGCACAGGAAGCTAAGCAGTGCCCCTTTAGCCTCTAGGCTAACCCCACTGCCCAAGCACACAGCGTTCCTCTGTGTATAAGGAATAAGACAACTTAGTAACTGAGGAGCAAACCACAACAAATTAAAAGCTGCTTGTGCCTATGCGATGGAAGGCATCAGGCAGTCTTCTTGCCTCTTTCAACCCCAGCCATCGCTTGGGTAAGTTTTAGAGTGGAAAAAAAAAGGAGCATGAAGTGTATATGCCAACTTCTCACTGTTCCTTCAGTTTTTCTGAGGAAGAAGATAGGTCCTCCCTGATTAGAGGATACCTCTAGTATGGCCATACTTATCAATTTGTAAGTTATAATGAGACAGGGATAATAAAAGTTCTCTCGGACTGTGACACTCTGAGAGCGTGTGAGAGACTGTGTCACTCTGAGAAATTGAGACAGGTACATAAAACCATAGAAAAGAGGAAAAAAAGAAGGAAATGGTCCCTTTGGAGACATCATTAAGAACAAGCATTTGAGAACTTGCAATTACATGCTGCACTTAGATTCCATTTTCCCTCCTGCTGAGTGCAGTGAAAGAAAAGCAAAGAATTTGAAAAGAAAACTCACATACACAGTCAAGAGGTATGAGAACATGACTACACGGCAGCAGACATTACCTCATCCTTGAACTAGCAAAGGTTCCTTAATCTATGGATATCCTCAGGGGTGGCATTGAGGTCGAAAGCACTACTCCTGATCTCCTCTGGCTTGCCTTCCTCTGATGCAGCAGTGAGCTCTCTCACAGTGGCCTGAAAAAACACAGTGAAAGCGCAAAGGGCTCACTGAGCGCACGAACCGGGATGGAGCAGTCGCCTGAAAAAAGGCCCACCAAAAAGCCGGTCAAGTTAGACCTTGGAAACTGTCACAGTGTTTCAGAGGCTTCCTCAGCTTGCTGCTCAGGTAGCAACAGCAGCCAGGTTCTTTGTTTCACACTCCTCGCTTGGAAGGGCACAGTTGTTTCAGGCTGTTCTCACTTCAGCAGTAACAGGGGAAAGAGAGGAAGCTGACAGAAAACAGGAGGACTAGCACAGGAGGACTAGCACAGGAGGACTAGCACTAGCACTGAAAACAGGAGGGCTACACAAGAAAGCAGCTCAAGCAGCTCAGGAATGAACAGGAGAACAGCAAAGGCCTCTTGTGCCACATGACGCTGTAGCCCTCCCAACACTGAGGTTTCAGACAACCACAGCCGGCATTCTCCAGACTAAGGCACCAAAGACAGGAGTCTGGAAGAACTGGAGGCAGGTGAGCTCCAAAGGGAGCTGAGCTGACAACCAAAGGGGAACAGACAACAACACTGGAGTCAGGCAATAAAGACACCACAGTGTGCATTAGACTGGCTGCAACACGGCTGTTGGCATCCAAGTGTGCTTAAGGAAGGCAAACAACCCCTGGGCCTGTTAGGATAAAATACCTGGACCTGCAATAGGGCTGGGTTCACAAAAAACAACAACAACAAAAATAAATAAAGAAAAAATATTCCTTTTTCCTCAGGCTGTAGCATGACTCTGCAGGCCCTTGTTTTCCTAGCCCTCTGAAAGCCAAGTGCTAGCAAGCAAGGACAGACCGTCTGACTAGCAGACAGTGCAAAGAGTCTTCCTCATGCATAAAACAGCGAGAAGGACACTTTTGCACACAAAAGCTACATCCTCCATTGCACAAATGGACAAGGGAAAACATCACATAGCTTCCAGCACTATTCTTTCTGAGCAGCAAGAGAAAAAAAGAGAAAAGAGAAAGAAGAGCTCACATGCTTTCCCACTGTCTTCTCTCAACGCATGGCAGGAGCCTTTCTCTTTTGCGGTGTCACTTTCACTCATTGGAAAAGGGGGAAGCCACGAGCACCTCCTCTGTAAAGCCCTTGGTGATCTACTGGGGAGGAAGACTGCAAGCTGCATGTTATCCTGCCAGGGAAAACAGGAACATTTCCAAGCATACTTGCCTCCAAGCACAGTTAGCTCACTCCAAGTAAAGACCAGCACACCGAGTTACAACTGGACGTCTCCAAAATGCTCACTTGCATTTTAGAGGCCAGTCAGCAGAGTGACTATCTCCACCTGGAAAGGAGTACCATTAAACCACATAGACTCTGAACACCAAGCACATACACAGACATTCCCTGTATACATCTCTACTGCCCCCCAAAGGAGTACTTTCACTGTCACCAGAGATGGGACTGTTCACTCTGGCTCAGCCTTTGCGCCTAACACCTGGCTCCTGCTGAGGCCTGTCGTAGGCTGCGGGCAGCACCATTAGGCTACAGCGAGAGCAAACACATACACCACACCCTCACGGACAAAAAGAATGAGGTCTGCCATCCTTGCAGGTTTTTCAGTAACTCTTTGTTTATACCTGCCAAGTCTGGAACTCTTCGGAATTAAGTCAATCCTTCCCCAGTAAACAAAAGGACCAATAGAGATGGTATGGACCAAACTTCCCAGCTCAAAGCTACTGGAAGGAAAATGCTCTCCACGCAAGGGTGTGTTCAAGTCCTTCTCCTTGGTCTAGCAAGGACAGTGCCCGTTTGCGGCCATCCTGTTGCTTTCTTCCTTAGCAACTGCAGGAAGAGAGGAAGCTTTCAACAAAGCTCTAGAGTGCTACATATAGTTACCTCAGGGCTCAGGCCCCGCTCTTTTCACAGCCCTCTTTTCTCCCCACTCCTGGACATGACACCTTGTGACTGTTCCTAATTGAAAGCTGAAGAAAGAAGTCACATTTTCACAGGTTGATCGAGAAAACTGAATACTGCACTGCCCCCGCACACTACGACAGCAGCTCCTGCCTATCTGCTTTCACCAAGTTTCCCCCACACACACCCAGGGTGTTTCAGCTTTCCAGGAGGGGAGAACATCCCGGGGCAGAAGCAGCACAGGAAGCAGCTGCTCTGTTCCTCTCCCTCCTGCCCTGCTGCCTGCGCGGTCACTAGTGCTGCAGCTCTCACAGCTCAGGGCTTCTCGGCACTCGCCAGGCCACAGTGCAGGCTGAAACCCCCCACTGTGTCCCCGGGATGCTCACGGGCAGCAGCTGCCCCCAGCACAGCACAGAGGTTTCTCTCCCATCCCTCCCCTCCCCCTCCCCTCCCCTCCCCTCCCGCAGACTCGCCCAGGCCCCAGGGCAGAGCGGGGCCCTGCGGCAGCAGCGCCCGGCAGCAGAGTTTCAACACGCATCAGCACCAGCAGCCAGGGAAACACAGGCCCCGCCCCCACAGCCAGAAGTGACGCCCCCTGCACCACAGACCCTCCCACCCCTCACTCCTCCAATTGGCTCCCGTTGGACGTGACCTCGCAGGGCGGGACCCCAGGGAGGGGCGGGAGGGAGGCAGCAGTGCGCATGTGCTGTGCAGGGGCCGGGTGGGAGGGGGGCAGGGGAGCCGAGGGGAGGGACCAAGAGGGGCGTGGCAAAGAGTTGGGGGCGTTTCTGGTCAGGGCAGAGCATGCGCAGTGGCCCAGAGGAGGGCGGTGAGGGACGGGGCGGGGGCGGGTGCGGGGCTGGCCGGGCCCTGCGGGCGGGGAGGGCGCGAGAGGCGGAAGCTGCCGCAGGGCAGCGTCTCCCGGCCCGGGGCCGCCCGGAGCCTTTAGCCGCAGCGCTGGGAGCTACCGCACCGGGGCCGAGGGCTGCGGGCTGGGCAGAGCGAGCGGCCGTGCGCGTGGCGGCAGTCGGAGCCACCGCGGCCCAGCTATGTGGCAGCAGCGAATGGGGAAGGCCCGGCCTGGCCTGGGCCACCTCCGGCCCCCGGGAGTCCCCGGCTCTTGCATCCTTTTCCTTGTGGCCCCATGGCTCGGTGCCGGATGCTGTGGTGCCGGTTCCTCAGAACCATCCCAGCTGTGAGGAGAGGGTGCAGGTACAGCGGTGCTTGTGGTGTCTCCAGGCTGGAGGCAGGAGGCAGCCAGCGCCCCGGTGCCCCTGCTGACAGCCCCGCTTTTCCCCGGGACAGGTCCCCAGCTCCTCTCTGAGCCCAGCCCGGCTGTGGGCACCGTGAGGAGCAGGATGTGCGGAGGCTCCTGAGGGCCGTGGCCAGAGCCAGGCTCTCAGGTATCGCGGCAAAGCGGCTATGGAAGAGCTGTGCCCTTCTGGAGGGCACTCACAGCCCCTCGGGACACCTTCCCAGAGACAGTCGAGGGTCTGAAGGTGACATTTCCTCAGGAGAGCAATGACCTCAGCAGCAGGCATGGGAGCACCTCCTGGCAGCGAGGCAGTGTTGAGGGGCATCTGCGTGTTGGCAGGTGCTCAGGGGCAGTGGGGACAGATCCTGCTGTGGCCAGCAAAGGTGCTGCTGGTGCTGTGCATGTCAGGGGAGGAACTTTGTGAGCTTCCTTCAGACCTGCTGGTCTCTCCATCAGCTTTGCAGTCTCGGGCTCTTGTCCAGGCTTGGCAGCTCCTCTCCCTTCCCCCCACCCCAGCAGCTGGGACCTGAAAGCAGAGATGTGGGGAAGCTCCTTGCCTTTGGTGTCATCCCTGCCTGGAGCTACCTGCTGAGAAGCCCCTGGGAAGTGTCCTGGGGGTGAGCAGGAGCTGTGAGGAGCCCTGCCCCATGCAGACCCCTCTCCGTGGGGGAATGACCCTGCCCTGCGTGGGCCACTCCTTCATCCTAGAGCTTCTCCAGCCCGTGTTCAGCCTATTTGTAGTTATCCCTGTGTTGTCCCCAAACTGTGTTCTATTACCCAGTGTGCAAGCACCCAATAGACACACAGGGTCCAGAAAATTGTTTCTTTCATTTCTGCACAGAGATGGGTGCCAGGAGGTAGATCCACAAAGCTAGCACACCTTCTCTGCTTCTTACTCTTCTTCCCTTCTTTTCCTTGAGTCTTGTTTGCTATTTGCAGGGTTTTTTTCACAGCATTGCTCAAACAAGTGTAGCAGCGTATCTTTGGCAGGAGACTTGCCAAGTGCTGAGCTGATGGTGATTCAGCTGGGCAAGCTGGTGGGGGAGCAACCTAGAGGAGACACTGACTGCAAGAAGAGTGAGGAAGCAATGTCCTGGGATGGCAAGCAAAGGTGCCAGGTGGTGTGGGAAAAAACAAGCCCATCACGACAGCAGCAGGAATGCAGGGAGCTGTGGCGTGGGCTACACAACGAGCCACTGGAGAGGGCTGAGGATTAGCAGGCGGAGCGAGGGGTAGCCTTGGAGTGGCTGTGTGCTCTGGAGTGCCTGAAGAAGGGCAGCCTTTGCAAGGGGCATGGAGTGCAGGGGTGGAGAGAGGCAACTTGGTGGTGCTGCCCAGCTCTCAGCTGCCAGGCAGGCTCCAAAGCTGAAAGCAGAGGCTTGGAGGCTAGGCCATGGGGATGGGTGTGCCCATGGGGACTGCCAAGGCGTTGTGCTGGGGGTGCCCCCAGCGATCCCTGGGGCTTGGTGAGGGGTGTTTCCATGGTGAGCAGCAGGTCTTGGTGGTGGTGGTGGCATGGTGCCTCCAAGGCCCTGCTGATGGGGCTGTCTCCATGGGGACTGTGTCCCTGCTGTGAACAGAGCCCCCAGGGTCCTCCCTCTGAGGAGAGCCGCTCCCTGAGGAGGCAGCAGCTGCCCTTGGGGCCAGAGCAGCAGGACCCCAGCAGAGGATCCTGCAGAGGGATGAGGAGCAGCAGCAAACGTCTGCTGCCAGGCTGCACACGCACTGTCAGGCACGCCGGAGCGCAGGTGCGAGGTGAGCCATGGGGCTGGAGGCAGGGGCAGGCAGCAGGCATGGGAGCTGCCCGGAGAGCAGGCAGCTGGTTTGGCAAAGGAGCTGGGGTGAAAGAGGCAGGCAGGAGCTGCTGCGGCCAGGGGGGAATTTCTTGCCGGTCCTCGGGACTTTCCCTGGGACAAAGCACAGCAACCTGCATGCTCCAAGGCCCCCATGGAGCCCATGAGCTCTGTGCTGAGGGGCAGAGAGCAGCTCTGGGCCCAGCTCAGCCAGGCCGCGTGCAGCCAGAGCTTCCCTTGCACACGGCCCTCAGGTTTCCTGCTCTTCACCAGCCACTCGGACCAAGTCAACCGCATCCACCCTGTGAGTCCATCTGCCCACAGGTGGCCAGCGGCAGCTGCACGCAGCAGTGCAGCACAGCCAGAGCCCAGCTTGCTCCCACCAAAGGCACAGGCTGCCTCGGCTGCCCAACGCACAGGGCTCACGGGCTTCTGCACGTGTCCTCGCAAAGGTGCAGAGATGACCATGATGATGGCTTTGAAAGTCTCTGCCTGACTCCCCGGAGCTGCCGAGGAGCAGGTGGGAAGTGCTGGCAAGGAGCAGGAGGTCTCTGCCTGCCAGCAGGCTGACTGCATGCTCTGCCTGGCAGCCTGCAAGGACATGCCTGGGGGTGCCCAAGGCAGCTGCCATTTCCCGTCTCTTGCCCCACACTGACAAAGCCTCTGCCCAGACAGCCTGGCTAGCAGAAGAAGCAGATCACCTGCAAGACCTCTGCCTTGCTCTCTCCTGCTCGTACAAGGGCTCAGCTCCAGCCGAGGCTGCCTCCTGCAAGGCTTGGCCCTCTCCCAAGTGCTTCTTGCAGCCCTGTGTCCCTGGCATCATGTACAACCAGAGGCACCAAACTCCACAAGCCTTCAGAATTGTTTAGCTTTGTACGTCATTTCCACTTGGCAGATTTTGGAAGGACATGACTTCTTTGGGGTGTCTGACATAGCATTTTCGTACACCACCTGCTTTGCCATCCCACTGCTGTTCGTGCTGGCATCTCGTTATTTATTTTATTTCCCTCACATACACACCTCACTTTGACTTTCTCAATCTTAGCATGCTGCTGGAGCAAAGGAAAGGAGCTGGGGTGTGTGGTGGTGGTAGGCAGGGAATACAGAGGGTATTGAAAAAGTGCAGAAAGCAGGTGTGTAAAAGTAGGGGACTCTGCTGAAAGAGTGAGATTTTTCTGCTGTCTTGCTATGGGCAAAAGCAGGAAATGAAGAGAAAAGAAACTTTTGATTTGCATAGCAGCTCTATGGAAAGAAGTGGGGACAGGATGCAATGGGGCCACATTGGGGCCCCTCGCCAGCAGGCAGTGGGGCAGGGGCTCATTGTAAAGGAGTTCTGGGTGCCAAAACAGGAAGAGCATCCCTCCTCCTCAGCTACAGAGGTGAGCCAAGGACAAGCAGCAAGTGAGATGGAGGACCACTGGACCAATACCATCAGCCCAGGCAACAGTTCCTTGTTCCCAATGCTCCTGCAGCTCCCTGGGAGCTTTCAGGGGCTCCTGTTTGAGGAAGCACACAGAAACTCTGAACTGAAAAACCTGCTGTGGATCCCGGGCAAAATCCTGCCTGAGAAGCTTGTGTGGCTCGGGAGACCATGTGGCAGCCAGGATGCCTGGGTGCTGGGGCTGGGGCTGCCCTGATGCCCAAGGCCCCTCTGGAGATGAAGGAATTTATCAGAAATGTTTGGGAAATAACTGGGGGAAGGGAGGGGATGGCTTTCCAGGTCGTGGGAGGAAATCTCTCTGCTCCCTAGCTGGGCCATCTCCATGGCGACGGCATAGTGAGCCCCCAGATGACACGAGCTGAGGTCACAGCAGGATGTGCTGCATCACAGGGAGGTCTCCATGGTGCCGTGGGTGGGGGCCCTCACTTCCCTGCGAGGCCCAGGCGCTGCTGGGCACTGCTCACGCAGTCCCCACCACTGTCCTTCATAGTGGCTCCGTGGCAATGACGGGGGACAGGAGGCAGCAGGACTGCACTAGGAGCCCTTGTATTCATGTGGAGGAGCAGCAGCATGTTGGAAAGGAGTATTGGGTGATGAGATGGGAAGAGCGTCCCTCGTCCTGGGCTTGAGAGGTGAGCTGAGGGCAAGGGACAAGCGAGATGGAGGACTGCTGCAGGGACACCATCAGCCAGGAATGCACTTCCTTGTTTCCAGTGCTTCTGTAGCTCTCCAGTGAGGATTGACACCGTTCGTATCCTTTTATGATTCTAACTTGGCAGAGCAGATTTGGGGCTCTGAGATGCCATCTTGAGATGGCCACAGCCTCTGTCCTCCTGCAAAACAGGCTCCAATCTCTGCACCCAAAAGGCAGCCTGTTTGGGAGAGCACTTTGTGCACAGGTGGAAGCGACACTGTCACCCTGTAAGACCTGGCTACCCCAAGGACTTTTCTCTATGGGGTGCACTGATGGGGTGAGCCCAACATGGCCATCCCCTCCAGCCCCCTCCTGACCCAAAACCTCCACTCCCTGGTACCAGCAGGCCCAGAGCTGTTCTCCACCTCGCTGCCCTGTGCCCCCATGGGGCTCCTCAGCTCTCTGGAGCGACCCGTCGGGGCACAGCCCGGCCCCACACAGAGCAGCCCCTGCTTGGCCGTGGCCCAGCCCTGCCAGGTGCAGCAGGAGGGCTGCCAAGCCCTGGGGCTATCCTGGGGAAGGGGCCGGGGCAGGAGGGCCGAGAGGACACTGCCCTGCCCTGCCCTGGCGGCAGCAGCACGTCGCCCGCAGGCTCCGGCACCCCGGCCATTCCCAGGGCCCCATCGCCTGCACGAGGGCTGGCACCAGCACAGGCCCCAGGGCTGCCCTCCAAGCCCAGCACGGCCCCAGGGCGCAGGGCCCCGCCACACCCTGCGCTGCCACCCACAAGATGGCGCCGGCCCGTGGTGGGAGAGGAGGGGGCAGAGCTGGCTGCCAGGGCAGGAGGGCGCAGTGTTGCCATGGCATCGCCTGAGTGCGGCCCTCCTATTGGCTGTCCTGAGGAGGAGGGCGGGGATGGATTGGAATGACGGCTGTGTCAGCCAATCGTAGTCCAGAGTGGGAAAAGGCCAAGAGAAGAGAGGTGCGAGAAGGGAGGGAGCGAAGCAGGCGAGAAGGGAGCGGGAGTGAGAGCGGGTGCGAGTGGGGCTGGTGGGGGCTGCGGGTGCGTTCAAATGCCGGCGGGTGCCCTCTCGCTGCAGCAGGGGCAGCGGTGCTGGCGAGGGGGCTGCTTTCCTGCAGGGGCTCCCGAAGAGGCTGTTGGGGCTGTGAGCAGGGGACCCAGCGCCCTGTCACCGAGGGGAACTGACCTGCGAGCCAGGCGTGCTGGCCTGCGCCGAGCAGCTGGGCCCAGGCGGCTAAGGTGGGGTTTGGGTGCAGGAAACTTTGAACCTTTTGTGAGTCTGAAATGCATTTTCAAGGGTTTCCCTGATTTGCTGCTGGCCCCGCAGCCCCCAGGTGCTGCTCAGAGCTATGTTTGGGATCTGCTGGGCAAAGTGTGAGCAGGTTGCCGCTCTCCTTGCGACGTGTCGTCACCAAGTCGTTGTGCTTGCTCCGTATGTCTTGGTTTGCTCCAGGACCTGTGGCCCTGGGAGCAGCCTGAAGGGTGTTTGCAGAAGAGCTCTGTTAAGTGTGAGGTGTTTTGCTTTTCAGGGGCCTTGGAAACTGACGAAAGGCCATTTTCACACTCACCGTTGTTATTCCCATAATCCTAGATGAGGAGGAAGAGCTGCTGAATTCTGGCTCTGCTGGTTTCAGCAATTGAAATGTCCTGGACGGAGTCCGTTGCCATGTCTCAAACTGTCAGCACGTAAAATAGGAGAGTGCTTGTCGTGCTTGATGTGTAGAGGATTTGCTGTGCTTGTTCAGCAATGGGGAAGGAAGTAGACTGTGAGCTGTGGGAAGGCTTCTCCCTCTGACTGGGACATGAGGCCCTGCTCTCTTGCTACATATAGAGACTACCTAGGTGAAAGCTAATGTATTTTTGGGGGGTTGCAACTGCTACGTAATGGGTGCTTTGCTGCACTGTGAGCATTGTGAAGCCAGGAAGTGAATCAGGGAGGCCATTTGGGAGGTGGCTCAGCCGTGGGAAAGGGCAGGGGGAGCTGCAGGCAGCAGCAGGGTGGGCAGTGAGGTCCCTAGTGTTTAAAAGGGCTGTATGAGAAAATGCCCTGTGTCCCATCAAGTGTTTGTAGGTAGCTGGTGGGGCTGGAGGAGGCCCATGGCTCAGCTGTTGATGGTGAGGTCAGTTCTGCGCGAGTCCCTGATAGGCCGGCTGGAGGGAGAAGGCGTGGCTGTTGCTTGTGATGTCACTTCCCGCAGAGCAGTGGATAGGGCAGCAGCAGGTCCGCACTGGGATGTGTTTTTGAGATGGTTTCTGCCTGAGCAGCGGATCAGCCAGGATTTGTCTGCTGGCTGGGGAAGTTCTAGTGAGGTAATTCCTGCCTTGGGGGCTTTTTGGCCAGTGACAAGAGACCTGGTTGTGCAGGTGACTGTGAGGTCCCGTCTTTCTGAGTCCCTGATAGACCGGCAGCAGGCAGTTAGTCGTGGGCGTTGAGAGTGAGGTCTCTTTTGTCCGAGTACCTGCTAGGACAGCAGTGGCTTATGGCTGGGGAAGTTATTTTTGAGGCAGCTAGTGTCTCTGAAGCCCGTAGGCCATCAGCAGGCATGTGTTGGGGGTTTGCCCTTGTGAGCAGCTGACAGGTCAGGAGAAGCCTCATGGCCTGGATGGTGGTGGTGAGGTGACTCCTGGGTTTGTTGCGTGTGCCCAGAGGAGAGATTGACCCCTGCAGAGCTCTATAGCAGCAGAGAAAGGCAACAAATTAATCAAGCAGAAGTAGATGTCCCCCATCATCTAACACAAATTCTAGTCTACTCTGTCATCCTGCGTTAGTACTGCTACGTTTCAAATGTGGATGATGTTCTCTGGTGAACATGGACATGGAGCTTGACTTTGTTGAGTTCCTAAGTAGAAGCTTGCAGCCTACTCCTGGTCATCATGGGAGTCCAACTAGATCTTTTAAACTACTGAATAAATCTAGTGCTGGTGTACGCAGTGGTGCTAATAATCTCTTCTTCCCAAAGTGTGTGTTAGCCATGGGCGTTGAGTGTGAGGTCTCTTTTGTCTGAGTACCTGCTCAGGCAGCAGTGGTTCATGGCGGGGGAAGTTATTTTGAGGAAATGTGTATCTCTGAAGCCCGTAGCAGCTGTAGGCGTGTGTTGGGGTTCTGCCCTTGTGAGGTCACTTCTCTGAGCAGGTGGTAGATCAGGAGAAGACACGCAGCCTGGATGGTGGTGGTGAGGTGACTTCTGGGTTTGTTGTGTGTGCCCAGAGGAGGGACTGACCGCTGCAGAGCTCTACAGCAATATGTAAATGTAACTATTCAGTCAAGCAGATGTTCCACATCATCTGACACAAATTCTGTTCCAGTCTGTCATCCTGTGTCAGTACTACTACATGAAAAATGTGGGTGTTGTTCTCTGGTGAATATGGACATGGAGTTTGACTTTGCACTTGTTGCTAAGTAGAAGCTTGCAGGCTGCTCCCGGTCAGCTAGGGAGTCCAGACAGAGTTTTGAGGCTGCTAAATCAATCTGATGCTGGTGTAAGCAGGGGTGTTAGTAATCTCTTCTCCCCATTGTCTGTGTGTGCTTTAGAAATTCCCCCTGCAGAAACAGCAAGGAGCTTATGAGATGTTCCTGCAAGGTCTAAATGCTGTGTCTGTCTTTCAGGTGTCCACCTGCTTTTATGACACATTTGGAACTGTAACACATTAGAGGTTGGTGATTTTCTGTCTAAGTGTGCAGCCAGTGGAGAATGGGTGCAAAGTCTGTTGGAGGAGACAGAAGGAATGTCACCCCCAAACAGGTACTGGCCACATTTTGAAAGAGATGTTCTTTTCAGTGAAGTTGAGGCAGAAATGAGTGGCAAGAGGTGGCCTGATCAGGGCTTGTGAGAGCACTCGTCTGCTTCCTGGAGAAGGGAAGTGACCAGGTGTAGGACTGTGAGTGGATGCTTAGAGGCAGTGATTGTTGCAAAGCCTTGGAGGACTAGAAGGGAACTGCAGAGTTGGAGAGCTGGGCTTTCTGTGTTGTGGGGCACTTGGGGTGCCCTCTGTGTTGCTGATGCAGAGGTGCACGTTTGCTAGCCCCCGCCTGTGAGGCAAGCAGTGGTGTGGGCAGGGTGCCACAGTGCAGAGGTGCCGGGTGGTGGGTCCAGGTGGTGGTCC
This sequence comes from Rhea pennata, assembly GCF_028389875.1. Lineage (NCBI taxonomy): Eukaryota > Metazoa > Chordata > Aves > Rheiformes > Rheidae > Rhea > Rhea pennata. Next base: position 2,200,466 of record NW_026907682.1, on the reverse strand, counting down.
CAGTGTTTTGGTGCTCATCATGGGAGGAGATAGCTGGAGAGGGCGGTGCTGTGCATGAGGAATGCTGCCAGAGTGTGGAGCTGGGGAGCACTGCAAGGTGAGGGTGTGACTATGCTGGCTGGGCCTAGGCTGCCCTGGTGTCATGGGCCAGAGTTGCTGGCAGCCTGCTGCCTTTGATGCACTGAGGTTCAGGCCTTAGGGATGCTAAGCGATTTCCAGCACCTGCAGCATGGATTTTTCCTGAAGGCCAGGGAGTGTTTCTCCTTGCTCCCGGATGCGAACCAAGCCTGCGTTTTCCCTCCTTTCCTCTCATTTCCTCTTGCTCATAAGAGCTTTGGTCTGCAGCAGTGTGTGCTGAGAGGAGCAGACGTTGTGGGAGATGCGCTTTTTGGCTGGGCCTTAGCCTGCTGGAATCCCTTTGAAGGAGCGAAGGCCTTGCGATGTGGTGGTCTTTGGAGAAAGGCAGGTGAGTTCTTGGGAGCTGACTGTCAAGGGGCTGAGTCCTTCCTGTACCATATTTCTTTGGAGGAGTGCCTTTAAATGGGAGCAGCAAGGCAAAAGTGCCCTGCAAGGGATGTGCAGCCCAGGTCTCTCTTCCTTCCAGGTGCAGTCTCTGCAATTTACCCCACCATCCCGCTGTAGTGTGAGCTTTCTGTGCTGCAGCGGGGAAATAAGAAAGCAGCCACGTGTAGCCATCAGTGTGCTAAGTGTGGTGTGGTTAGGTGCTGACCCTGCTGACCCTGGCAAGGGACTGGATTTTGCCTGTGCTTTGGGTGGTGGTGGTGAGGAGCCCCACTTAGCTCTAGCTGCATTTCTCGGAGTAGCTGGAGTCAAGGCAGTGGTGGTGAGCACATACATCCCACCGCTAGCTCCCAGCTGTTTGGCGTGCATTATGTCCCCTCTGTTCTTGAAGCCTTTTACTGCTGGCTACGTTGTGGGAAGGCCTAAGCTCAGGAGCTGTGTCATGTCAGGTACTGCTCTGGAGATGGCTCAGCACCACGCTTTGTCCTCTGGCATCACTCCCTGGATTCTCTGAGGATGATCGATGGCAAATGGCAGGTCATCAAGGCCAGGGCCCAGGTCTGTGTGCTCCCTAACTGAGTTTCAGTGCCAACCTCAGCTGTCGAGTGTTGTGGAGTGGCCTGTGAATGGGACAGTCAAGTCCTTCTGCTCCTGTCAGGCATGGTGGGTCATGCTTCGTGGTGTACTTAAGACATGGAGCACCATCTTTGACCCTTTCTTGCCCAAAGCATCCCTCTGGCAGCAGGCGATGCCCAAGAAGCCTTGCATTTATTTCAGAGATTCGCAAAGCTGCCATGAGCTCCAGCAGTCTCTGAGGCCACTGCATTTCCCTTGGTGCTGAAGCCTGCCCCCAGCCAGTCATCTCTGGGTACCTTGTGGGCTGTCAGAGGCAGCTCTCATCTGCATGTGGAGAATGAGCCTGTGGATCTGTCCTTCTTTTTTGTTCAAGTGAAGCTGCCTTTTGCCATTTCAGAAGAAAGTGTTTGTCCTGCCTCCGAGCTGTCGGGAAGAGAAGGCGTGAGGATGGGCTTCCCTTTGAAGGCTTTAGGGGCCTGTCAGTAGGGAGGCCCCTTTGGGTTAGTGCCTTGAGGGCATGTGAGGCAAAAGTGAGCAGCAAGAGCTGGCCTGATCAGCAGCTGTGAGAGCGCTTGCTCTCTGCTTCCTGGAGATGGGAAGTGACCATGTCAGGGCTGTGAGTGGATGTTCAGAGGAAGCACTGTTTCCAAGGTGTTGGAGGCCTAGAAGGGACTGGAAGGCCTGGAGAGTTGGTCTTTCTGTGTTGTGGGGCCCTTGGGGGTGTCCTGTGTGCTGCCATGTGTGGTGCTGTGCCCTGTGCACCACTGATGCACAGGAACATGTTGGCTCAGTGTTGTGCTGCTCAGCATGGGAGGAGGTGTGTGGGGAGAGCAGTGCTCTGCTCCCAGAGGCCAGCCTGCCATCCCAGTGTCCTTGTGGGAGGCCCTGGGTGAGCACTGGTGCTGACTGTGCTCCCTGCTTGGAGCATCCTGGTGTGAGCGAGGGATGCTTACAGTTAGTTGTTTTCTGTCAGCTGAGGTCCAGGCTTGCAGTTTCTGAAGGTCTTGATGCTTCCTGAGTCTTCTGGGTTTTACAGACTCTGCTGGAGAATGTGGTCTGCTCATTCCTTCAAGCCTTTCTGTGGAATCTGGACCCTCCTTGCATCTTCCCATCTCAGACCATACTGCATCCTAATCGATTCTGTCTTTCTTTCTTTCTAGGTTGCTCCAGTTGTGTAGGTTCCCCGTGCAATCCTCGAGCCACTGAGGATGGAGGCAGGATGCCAGGGTGTGTCCCTGTAGCTGTCAGCATCTTTGCCACCATTGTGAGCCCTCTGTGAAAGCGGCTGCAAGTGAATGAGATGAGGCTATGTGTGGATGTGAAGGCTTCCATGAATGCGCCCATCTTCCATGGGTGAGCTGGGGCATGTGGGTTCACCTCCTGGTACCTCTGCTGAGCTGCACGTCCCACATCATACAGATGCTGTTACTGCCAGCATACTCAGGAAATGAGATTGTGCCCCTTGCTTTTCCTAGAAGGTTGTGGTGCCCTGTAGGATGGGTGAAAGACCCTTATAATGAAAGCCAGCATCTGTCGAGTGCCTTTGTGTGAGTGCCCGAAATCCTTGGTAGCTTGAACGGAGGTCTCAGAGCTGTTGGGCTCCTGGCTCTGTGAGGGCTGAAGATGTGCCCAGAGCCAGGCTGCTCGTGGCACTCAACCCTCAGTGCTGTGTGAACCCAGCTGTGGAGCCGGGACTCCTGCTGCAGAGGCCGCGCAGCCAGGAGAGCTGGCATTTCAGCAGCCCTCCAGCCTGGGGCTGTCTCCTTGCTAGGGCCTCATTTCAAAACCTCTGCATCTTTGCAGAGTTCCCTCCATACTTTGTTGGAGATTCTTGAGCAGATTGGGGATGGAAAGCAGCAGCCTGCTCTGCCCAAAGAGAGCAGGATCCTGCCGTGTGAAAAGAGCCACATCATGCCAGGAGCCAGCTCTGTGCCTGATCATTTGCACGTGCCTTGTGAGCCTGGAGTGCCTAGGCCACCTTTGGTGTTAGTGCAAGAGGTTCCATGTGTGCCTGGGTTTTGGAGTCAAGGGAAGGCAGTGAGGAGAGCAGTGCCTGGGGCGTGTGCAAGTGGGGAGTGCCCTGCATGCCTGTCTTCTTGCTGGCACTTGGTTGCATGTAGTAGACGAGGCAGCTGCGTGGGGCAGAGACGGTGGCACAGCTGGCACAGCAGAGGTCTGGTGTTCTGTGGAGGGCTGTTGCAGTGCTGAGTTGCTCTGTCAGTGTCAGACAGCCTTTCCAGTGCAGCTGCTGCCTGGGCTGATCTCTCAACGTTGGCCCTAGAAATGGAAGTGGCATCCTGCTGTCAATTTGTAGGTGCTTGTATCCGTACTACGTGAGACTTGATGGGAATGGTCTGTGTTGTAACTTTTTAGTGCCTAGAACAATACCGCTGTGTTAAGCGGCACACAAATACGTAAATAACAAGGTCTTGGAAATCTGCGAGGAAGAACAGCAGTTGGTTACATATGGATTGTGTGGCTTCCAGCCACAGAATAACCATGAGAAGCAGTTAACATGAAGGTCAGAAGTTGAAGAGTAATGAAGTAGCGACCCCCAAAGTCAAGTGTGGCGCCCGAAATAAGTCTGCAAATGCGTGCAGTATGATAGCCCGGTTATGCGACTGGGGCGGAGTTGGGCTAGACTCCCTGCATTTGATGGCCCCATGTGCCAGGACTCCTGCCTACCGCAAATAATCATAAATACCTGTTTTTTTCCGAAGGAGAGAGAGGCTGCTACACAACAGAGGACCACTTTGCCTCCTCGGGGATGCCCGCAAAGATTGTGCCTGCCGACTCTCTCTGTCGTCATGCAGATGATCAGGACAAGCATTGGAGTGGTCCTTCTCGAGATTACCATCGGGTCGGTCTGTTTGTAAGTATCTCCTAATAAACTGCTTGCTACTGAAGAGTGTTTGTGTATGTGTGTGTGTGTGTGTGTGTGTGTTTGCACTGGCTTGCCATACAAGATGTTTGCCTCCGGGAATCTAACTAGAACATAAATGGGTGAGGAGAATGGGATTCCTGGGGTTTGCAGCATAGTGAGATTCGTGAACAATTGTACGGACGCTGAGCCACCTGCATTGGTGGGAGTCGGTGAGTTGGGTACACAGCTCTACCGAGGCTGCGCCACCTGCATTGGTGGGACTTGGTCATTGCAGTACACAGGTGTCCTGAGGCCTCAAGACCTGCTTTGGTGTGACTCGGTCAGTGGTGTGAAGAGCTGTACCGAGTCTGCACCACCTGCATTGGTGGGACTCGGTGAGTGGGGTGCACAGCTACATTGAGGCCGAGCCACGTGCATTGGTGGGACTTGGTCAGTGGGCTGCACAGCTCTACCGAGGAGAGCCACCTGCATTGGTGGGACTCGGTCAGTGGGTTGCATAGCTCTACCGAGTCCTCGCTACCTACATTGGTGGGACTCGTTCAGTGGTGTGCACAGCTGTACTGAGTGTACGCGATGTGCATTGGTGGTACTTGGTCAGTGGGGTGGACAGCTGTACCAAGGCCGAGCCACCTGCATTGGTGGGACTCCGTCAGTGGGGTGCACAGCTGTTCCGTGGCCTCGCCATCTGCATTGGTGGGACTCGGTCAGTGGGTTGAACAGCTGTACTGATGCCTCGCCAACTGCATTGGTGGGACTCTGTCAGTGGGGTGCACTGCTGTACTGAGCGTGCACGACGTGCATTGGTGGGACTCGGTCAGTGGGGTGCAAAGCTGCTCTGAGGCCTCGCCATCTGCATTGGTGAGACTTGGTCAGTGGGGTACACAGCTGTACCGAGGCCTCACCACCTGCATTGGTTGGACTCGGTCAGTGGGGTGACAGCTGTACGGAGGCCGAGCCAGCTGTATTGGTGGGACTCGGTCAGTGGGGTGCATAGCTGCACCGAGGCCGAGAAACCTGCATTGGTGGGACTTGGTCACTGGGGTGCACAGCTGTACCGAGGCCGAGCAACCTGCATTGGTGGGACTCTTTAAGTGGGGTGACAGCTGTACCGAGTCCGGGCAACCTGCATTGGTGGGACTCGGTCTGTGGGGTGCACAGCTGTACTCAGGCTTCGCCGCCTGCATTGGTGGGCCTCGGTCAGGGGGGTGCACACCTGTATTGAGGACTCGCCACCTGCATTGGTGGGACTCGGTCAGTGGGGTGCACAGGTGTACTGAGGCTGCGCGACCTGCATTGGTGGGAATCAGTCAGTGGGGTGCACACCTGTACCGAGGCCTCGCCACCTGCATTGGTGGGACTCGGTCAGTGGGGTGACAGCTGTACGGAGGCCTCGCCACCTGCATTGGTCGGACTTGGTCAGTGGGGTGACAGCTCTACCGAGGCCGAGCCACCTGCATTGCTGGGACTTGGTCAGTGAGGTGCACAGCTGTACGGAGGCCTAGGCAACTTCATTGGTCGGACTCGGTCACTGGGGTGTACAGCTGTAATGAGGCCTTGCCACCTGCATTGGTGGGGCTCGGTCAGTGCGGTGCACAGCGGCCCTGAGGCCTCGCCAGCTGCATTGGTTGGACTTGGTGAGTGGGGTGCACAGCTGTAATGAGGCTGCGCCACCTGCATTGGTGGGATTCTGTCAGTGTGGTGCACAGCTGTACCGAGGCCGGGCAAGCTGCATTGGTGTGACTCGGTCAGTCGGGTGCACAGCTGTACTCAGGCTTCGCCACCTGCATTGTTGGGACTCGGTAAAGGGGGTGCACACCTGTAATGAGGACTCGCCACCTGCATTGGTGGGACTCGGTCAGTGGTGTGCACAGCTGTAATGAGGCTCCGCCACCTGCATTGGTGGGACTCGGTCAGTGGGGTGCACAGCAGTACCGAGGCTGAGCCACCTCCCTTAGTGGGACTCGGTCAGTGGGGTGCTCAGCTGTAGTCAGGCTGCGGACCATGCAGGTTGGACTCGGTCAGTGGCGTGCACAGCCGTACTGAGCCTGTGCCACGTGCATTGGTGGGACACAGTCAGTGGGGTGCACAGCTGTACTCAGGCTTCGCCACCTGCATTCGTGTTACTCATTGAGGGGGGTGCAGAGCTGTACCGAGGCCTCACCACCTGCATTGGTGGGACTCTGTCAGCGGGGTGACAGCCGTACCGAGGGCTCGCCACCTGTATCGGTGGGACTCAGGCAGTGGCGTGCACAGAGAAATACTGTTAGAGAAATTCTGTGAGAAAAGCATTGCAAATAGGTAACAAGACTTTAGGACAATGGAGGTAGAATTCAGTACTGCAAAGTACAAGCAGCTTTGGCCTAATTAGCCTTGATAAAACCCCAGTGCTTCGAAGAATGCGAGGGTTAGGGAAGACAAAAACAGCATTATAACCCAGAAGTGACCTGAGGTTCATTAAGGCTTATTAACATAATAAACTTCACACCCCTAAATGAATAATGAGATGGAAATGACATGATAATGATGTTACCGCCTCTTCTTCACTTCCTATGCTAATTAACAAGAGTGTGAAAGCACCAGCGCAGAGCAGTTACCTGATGTAATGAAACTGTAACCAATAGAAAGATTTGTATAAAATACTCCCAGAAAAGTGTGTATAAATGAAGGATGAGAGGGGGAGAAGGTGTGCTAGCTTTGTGGATTTACCACCTCGCACCCATCTCTGCGCAGAAATGAAATAAACAAATATCTTGACCCTGTGTGTCTATTGGTTGCTTACACGCTGGGTAACAGAACCCAGATTTTGGACAACAGCAGGACAAACACTTTCTTCTGAAATGGCAAAAGCCAGTGAGAGCTACATGGGGCTCCTCACCACCACCCAAAGCACAGGCAAAATCCAGTCCCTTGCCAGGGTCAGCAGGGTCAGCACCTAACCACACCACACTTAGCACACTGATGGCTACACGTGGCTGCTTTCTTATTTCCCCGCTGCAGCACAGAAAGGTCACACTACAGCACGATGGTGGGGTAACTTGCAGAGACTGCACCTGGAAGGAAGAGAGACCTGGGCTGCACATCCCTTGCAGGGCACTTTTGCCTTGCTGCTCCCATCCAAAGGCACTCCTCCAAGCAGATCTCCTACAGGAAGGACTCAGCCCCTTGACAGTCAGCTCCCAAGAACTCACCTGCCTTTCTCCAAAGACCACCACACCACAAGGCCTTTGCTCCTTCAAAGGGATTCCAGCAGGCTAAGGCCCAGCCAGAAAAGCGCATCTCCCACAAAGTCTTTCCCTCTCAGCAAACACTGCTGCAGACCAAAGCTCTTATGAGCAAGAGGAAATGAGAGGAAAGGAGGGAAAACGCAGGCTTGGTTCGCATCCCGGAGCAAGGAGAAACACTCCCTGGCCTTCAGGAAAAATCCATGCTGCAGGTGCTGGCAAGAGCTTGGCAACCCCAAGGCCTGAACCTCAGTGCATCAAAGGCAGCAGGCTGCCAGCAACTCTGGCCCATGACACCAGGGCAGCCTAGGCCCAGCCAGCATAGTCACACCCTCACCTTGCAGTGCTCCCCAGCTCCCCACTCTGGCACCACTGCCCACACACAGCACTGCCCTCTCCAGCTATCTCCTCCCATGATGAGCACCAAAACACTGGGACCACCACCCGGACCCACCACACGGCACCCCTGCACTGTGACACCCTGCCTACACCGCTGCTCGCCTGACAGACGGGGGCCAGCAAACGTGCACCTCTGCATCAGCAACACAGAGGGCCCCACAAGTGCCCCACAACACAGCCCAGCTCTCCAACTCTGCAGTTCCCTTCTAGTCCTCCAAGGCTTTGCAACACGCACTGACTCTCAGCATCTACTCACAGTCCTACACATGGTTACTTCCCTTCTCCAGGAAGCAGACGAGTGCTCTCACAAGCCCTGATCAGGCCACCTCTTGCCATTCGTTTGTGCCTCAACTTCCCCTCAATCTCTTTCAAAATGTGGCCGGTACCTGTTTGGGGGTGACATTCCTTCTGTCTCCTCCAACAGACTTTGCACCCATTCTCCACTGGCTGCATACTCGGACAAAAATCATCAATTTCCAAGGTGTTACAGATCCAAATGTGTCATAAAAGCATGTGGACACCTGAAAGACAGGCACAGCATTTAGACCTTGCAGGAACATCTCACAAGCTCCCTCCTGTTTCCACAGGGGGAATTTCCAAAGCACACACACACATGCTGGCAATCAGAGATAACTAACACTGCTTACACTAGCATTAGATTGATTTAGCAGTTTAAAAAGCCCAGCTGGACTCCCTAGCTGTCTGGCAGCAGGCTGCAAGCTTCTACTTCGCAACAAGGGGGAAAAACAAACTCCATGTCCATATTCACTGGAGAATATCACCCACAATTTAAATGTAGTAGTACTAACTCAGGATCATGGAGTGGAATAGAATTTGTGTCAGACGATGGGGAACATCTTCTTGATTAATTAGTTGACTTTCTCTGCTGCTGTAGAGCTCTGCAGCGGTCAATCCCTCCTCTGGGCACACGAAACAAACCCAGGAGTCAGCTCACCACCACCATCCAGGCCATGTCGCTTCTCCTGACCTGTCAGCTGCTCACAAGGGCAAACTCCCATTACATGCCTGCTGATGGCCTACGGGCTTCAGAGACACTAGTTGTCTCAATATAACTTCCCCAGCCATGAACCACTGCTGCCTGAGCAGGGACTCGGACAAAAGAGACCTCACACTCAACGCCCAGGCCTAACTGCCTGCTGCCGGTCTATCAGGGACTCAGAAAGACGGGACCTCACAGTCACCTGCACAACCACGACTCTGTCACTAGCCAAAAAGCCCCCAAGGCAGGAATTACCTCACTAGAACTTCCCCAGCCAGCAGACAAATCCTGGCTGATCCGCTGCTCAGGCAGAAACCATCTCAAAAACACATCCCAGTGCGGACCTGCTGCTGCCCTATCCACTGCTCCGTGGGAAGTGACATCACAAGCAACAGCCACGCCTTCTCCCTCCAGCCGGCCTATCAGGGACTCGTGCAGAACTGACCTCACCATCAACAGCTGAGCCATGGGCCTCCTCCAGCCCCACCAGCTACCTACAAACACTTGATGGGACACAGGGCATTTTCTGATACAGCCCTTTTAAACACTAGGGACCTCACTGCCCACCCTGCTGCTGCCTGCAGCTCCCCCTGCCCTTTCCCACGGCTGAGCCACCTCCCAAATGGCCTCCCTGATTCACTTCCTGGCTTCACAATGCTCACAGTGCAGCAAAGCACCCATTACGTAGCAGTTGCAACCCCCCAAAAATACATTAGCTTTCACCTAGGTAGTCTCTATATGTAGCAAGAGAGCAGGGCCTCATGTCCCAGTCAGAGGGAGAAGCCTTCCCACAGCTCACAGTCTACTTCCTTCCCCATTGCTGAACAAGCACAGCAAATCCTCTCCACATCAAGCACTCTCCTATTTTACGTGCTGACAATTTGAGACATGGCAACGGACTCCGTCCAGGACATTTCAATTGCTGAAACCAGCAGAGCCAGAATTCAGCAGCTCTTCCTCCTCATCTAGGATTATGGGAATAACAACGGCGAGTGTGAAAATGGCCTTTCGTCAGTTTCCAAGGCCCCTGAAAAGCAAAACACCTCACACTTAACAGAGCTCTTCTGCAAACACCCTTCAGGCTGCTCCCAGGGTCACAGGTCCCGGAGCACACAAGGAACTATGGAGCAGGCACAATGACTTGAGCACGACACCTTGCGAGGACACCAGCAACCTGCTCTCAACTCTGACCAGCAGATCCCAAACATAGCTCTGAGCAGCACCTGGGGGCTGCAAGGGCAGCAGCAGTTGAGGGGAAAATTCAAAAATGCATCTCAGACCCACAACACGCGCAAAGCTTCCTGCACCCAAACCCCACCAAGCCGCCTGGGCCCAGCTGCTCGGCGCAGGCCGGCACGCCTGGCTCGCAGGTCAGTTCCCCTCGGTGACAGGGCGCTGGGTCCCCTGCTCACAGCCCCAACAGCCTCTTCGGGAGCCCCTGCAGGGAAGCAGCCCCTTCGCCAGCACCGCTGCCCCTGCTGCAGCGACAGGGCACCCGCCGGCATTCGAACGCACCCGCAGCCCCCACCAGCCCCACTCGCACCCGCTCTCACTCCCGCTCCCTTCTCGCCTGCTTCGCTCCCTCCCTTCTCGCACCTCTCTCTTCTCTTGGCCTTTTCCCACTCTGGACTCCGATTGGCTGACACAGCCGTCATTCCAATCTATCCCACCCTCCTCCTCAGGACAGCCAATAGGAGGGCCACACTCAGGCGATGCCATGGCAACGCTGCGCCCTCCTGCCCTGGCAGCCAGCTCTGCCCCCTCCCACCGCGGGACGGCGCCATCTTGTGGGCGGCAGCGCGAGGTGAGGCGGGGCCTTGGGGCAGCCCCGCGCCGGGTGCCCGGGCAGTGCAGGGCCCCGGGCGCGGCCGCTCTGCCGCAGGGTCCCTGTGGGGCTCCTCGCTGCCCTGCGCCCTGGGGCCGTGCTGGGCTTGGAGGGCAGCCCTGGGGCCTGTGCTGGTGCCAGCCCTGGTGCCGGCGGTGGGGCCCTGGGAATGGCCGGGGCGCCGGAGCCTGCGGGCGACGTGCTGCTGCCGCCAGGGCAGGGCAGTGTCCTCTCGGCCCTCCTGCCCTGGCCGCTTCCCCAGGGCAGCCCCAGGGCTTGGCAGCCCTCCCGCTGCGCCTGGCAGGGCTGGGAGGGGGTCCTGGAGGGGTCACTCCAGAGGGCTGAGGAGCCCCATCGGGGCAGAGGGCAGCGAGGGAGGGACCAGCTCTGGGCCTGCTGGTGCCAGGGAGTGGAGGTGTGGGGTCAGGAGGAGGCTGGGGGAGTTGGTCATGTTGGGCTCACCCCAGCAGTGCACCCCACAGAGAAAAATCCTTGGGATAGCCAGGTCTTACAGGATGATAGTGGTGCCTCCGCCTGTTCACAAAATGCTTGCCCAAACAGGCTGCCTTGGGTGCAGAGGTTGGAGCCTGTTTTGCAGGAGGACAGAGGCTGTGGCCATCTCAAGATGAAATCTCAGAGCCCCAAATCTGCTCTGCCAAGTTAGAATCATAAAAGGATACGAACGGTGTCAATCCTCACTGGAGAGCTACAGAAGCACTGGAAACAAGCAAGTGCATTCCTGGCTGATGGTGTCCCTGCAGCAGTCCTCCATCTCGCTTCTCCCTTTGCCCTCAGTTCACCTCTCAAGCCCAGGACGAGGGACGCTCTTCCCATCTCATCACCCAATACTCCTTTCCAACATGCTGCTGCTCCTCCGCATGTCGACAAGGGCTCCTAGTGCAGCCCCGTTGCCTCCTGTCCACCATCATTGCCACGGAGCCACTATGAAGGACAGTGGTGGGGACTGCGTGAGCAGTGCCCAGCAGTGCCTGGGCCTCGCAGGGCAGTGAGGGCCCCCACCCACGGCACCAGGGAGACCTCCCTGTGATGCAGCACATCCTGCTGTGACCTCAGCTCGTGTCATCTGGGGGCTCACTATGCCGTCGCCATGGAGATGGCCCAGCTAGGGAGCAGAGAGATTTCCTCTCACGTCCTGGAAAGCCATCCCCTCCCTTCCCCCAGTTATTTCCCAAACATTTCTGATAAATTCCCTCATCTCCAGAGGGGCCTGGGCATCAGGGCAGCCCCAGCCCCAGCACCCAGGCGTCCTGGCTGCCACATGGTCTCCCGAGCCACACAAGCTTCTCAGGCAGGATTTTGCCCGGGATCCACAGCAGGTTTTTCAGTTCAGAGTTTCTGTGTGCCTCCTCAAACAGGAGCCCCTGAAGGCCCCCAGGGAGCTGCAGGAGCATTGGGAACAAGGAACTGTTGCCTGGGCTGAGGGTATTGGTCCAGCAGTCCTCCCTCTCACTTGCTGCTTGTCCTTGGCTCACCTCTGTAGCTGAGGAGGAGGGATGCTCTTCCTGTTTTGGCACCCAAAACTCCTTTACAATGAGCCCCTGCCCCACTGCCTGCTGGCGAGGGGCCCCAATGTGGCCCCATTGCTTCCTGTCCCCACTTCTTTCCATAGAGCTGCTGTGGAAGACAGAAGTTTCTTTTCATTTCCTGCTTTTGCCCATAGCAAGACAGCAGAAAAATCTCACTCTTTCAGCAGAGTTCCCTACTTCTACACATCTGCTTTCTGCACTTTTTCAACACCCTCTGTATTCCCCGCCTACCCCCCCACACACACCCCAGTTCCTTTCCTTTGCTCCAGCAGTATGCTAAGATTGAGAAAGCCTAAGTGGGGTGTGTATGTGAGGGAAATAAAATAAATAACGAGATGCCAGCACGAACAGCAGTGGGATGGCAAAGCAGGTGGTGTACAAAAATGCCATGTCAGACACCCCAAAGAAGTCATGTCCTTCCAAAATCTGCCAAGTGGAAATGACGTACAAAGCTAAACAATTCTGAACGCTTATGGAATTTGGTGCCTCTGGTTGTGCATGATGCCAGGGACACAGGGCTGTAAGAAGCACTTGGGAGAGGGCCAAGCCTTGCAGGAGGCAGCCTCGGCTGGAGCTGAGCCCTTGTAAAAGCAGGAGAGAGCAAGGCAGAGGTCTTGCAGGTGATCTGCTTCTTCTGCTAGCCAGGCTGTCTGGGCAGAGGCTTTGTCAGTGTGGGGCAAGAGACGGGAAATGGCAGCTGCCTTGGGCACCCCCAGGTATGTCCTTGCAGGCTGCCAGGCAGAGCATGCAGTCAGCCTGCTGGCAGGCAGAGACCTCCTGCTCCTTGCCAGCACTTCCCACCTGCTCCTCGGCAGCTCCGGGAAGTCAGGCAGAGACTTTCAAAGCCATCATCATGGTCATCTCTGCACCTTTGCGAGGACACGTGCAGAAGCCCGTGAGCCCTGTGCGTTGGGCAGCTGAGGCAGCCTGTGCCTTTGGTGGGAGCAAGCTGGGCTCTGGCTGTGCTGCACTGCTGCGTGCAGCTGCCGCTGGCCACCTGTGGGCAGATGGACTCACAGGGTGGATGCGGTTGACTTGGTCTGAGTGGCTGGTGAAGAGCAGGAAACCTGAGGGCCATGTGCAAGGCAAGCTCTGGCTGCACGCGGCCTGGCTGAGCTGGGCCCAGAGCTGCTCTCTGCCTCTCAGCACAGAGCTCATGGGCTCCATGGGGGCCTTGGAGCATGCAGGTTGCTGTGCTTTGTCCCAGGGAAAGTCCTGAGGACCAGCAAGAAATTCCCCCCTGGCCGCAGCAGCTCCTGCCTGCCTCTTTCACCCCAGCTCCTTTGCCAAATCAGCTGCCTGCTCTCCGGGCAGCTCCCATGCCTGCTGCCTGCCCCTGCCTCCAGCCCCATGGCTCACCTCACCCCTGCGCTCCGGCGTGCCTGGCAGTGCGTGTACAGCCTGGCAGCAGACGTTTGCTGCTGCTCCTCGTCCCTCTGCATGATCCTCTGCTGGGGTCCTGCTGCTCTGGCCCCAAGGGCAGCTGCTGCCTCCTCAGGGAGCGGCTCTCCTCAGAGTGAGGACCCCGGGGGCTCTGTTCCCAGCAGGGACACAGTCCCCATGGAGACAGCCCCATCACCATGGCCTTGGAGGCACCATGCCACCACCATTACAAAGCCCTGCTGCTCACTGTGGCAACACCCCTCACCAAGCCCCTGGGATCGCTGGGGGCACCCCCAGCACAACGCCTTGGCAGTCCCCATGGGCACACCCATCCCCATGGCCTAGCCTCCAAGCCTCTGCTTTCAGCTTTGGAGCCTGCCTTGCAGCTGAGAGCTGGGCAGCACCACCAAGTTGCCTCTCTCCACCCCTGCACTCCATGCCCCTTGCACAGGCTGCCCTTCTTCAGGCACTCCAGAGCACACAGCCACTCCAAGGCTACCCCTCGCTCTGCCTGCTAATCCTCAGCCCTCTCCAGTGGCTCGTTGTGCAGCTCATACCACAGCTCCCTGCATTCCTGCTGCTGTCGTGATGGGCTTGTTTTTCCCCACACCACCTGGCACCTTTGCTTGCCATCCCAGGCCATTGCTTCCTCACTCTTCTTGCAGTCAGTGTCTCCTCCAGGTTGCTCCCCCACCAGCGTGCCCAGCTGAATCACCATCAGCTCAGCACTTGGCAAGTCTCCTGCCAAAGAAACGCTGCCACCCTTGTTTGAGCAATGCTGTGAAAAAAAACCCTGCAAATAGCAAACAAGACTCAAGGAAAAGAAGGGAGGAAGAGTCAGAAGCAGAGAAGGTGTGCTAGCTTTGTGGATCTACCTCCTGGCACCCATCTCTGTGCAGAAATGAAAGAAACAATTTTCTGGACCCTGTGTGTCTGTTGGCTGCTTGCACACTGGATAATAGAACGCAGTTTGGGGACAACACAGGGATAACTACAAATAGGCTGAACACGGGCTGGGGAAGCTCTAGGGTGAAGGAGTGGCCCACGCAGGGCAGTGTCATTCCCCACGGAGAGGGGTCTGCACAGGGTAGGGCTCCTCACAGCTCCTGCTCACCCCCAGGACACTTCCCAGGGGCTTCTCAGCAGGTAGCTGCAGGCAGGGATGACACCAAAGGCAAGGAGCTTCCCCACATCTCTGCTTTCAGGTCCCAGCTGCTGGGGTGGGGGGAAGGGAGAGGAGCTGCCAAGCCTGGACAAGAGCCCGAGACTGCAAAGCTGATGGAGAGACCAGCAGGTCTGAAGGAAGCTCACAAAGTTCCTCCCCCGACATGCACAGCACCAGCAGCACCTTTGCCAACCCCAGCAGGATCTGTCCTCGCTACCCCGAGCACCTGCCAACATGCAGATGCCCCTCAACACTGCCTCGCTGCCAGGAGGTGTCTGTGGGGCAGAGCTGAGCACACAGGACTGTGATGGGCCTGTGGGTCATTGCTCTCCTGAGGAAATGTCACCTTCAGACCCTCGACTGTCTCTGGGGAGGTGTCCCGAGGGGCTGTGAGTGCCCTCCAGAAGGGCACAGCTCTTCCACAGTCGCTTTGCCGCGATACCTGAGAGCCTGGCTCTGGCCACGGCCATCAGGAGCCTCCGCACATCCTGCTCCTCACGGTGCCCACAGCCGGGCTGGGCTCAGAGAGGAGTTGGGGACCTGCCCCGGGGAAAAGCGGGGCTGTCAGCAGGGGCACCGGGGTGCTGGCTGCCTCCTGCCTCCAGCCTCGAGACACCACAAGCACCACTGTACCTGCACCCTCTCCTCACAGCTGGGATGGTGCTGAGGAACCGGCACCACAGCATCCGGCACCGAGCCATGGGGCCACAAGGAGAAAGGACGCAAGAGCCGGGGACTCCCGGGGGCCGGAGGCGGCCCAGGCCAGGCCGGGCCTTCCCCATTCGCTGCTGCCACACAGCTGGGCCGCGGTGTCTCCGGCTGCCGCCACGCGTACGGCCGCTCGCTCTGCCCAGCCCGCGGCCCTCGGCCCCGGTGCGGTAGCTCCCAGCACTGTGGCTAAAGGCTCTGGCTGGCCCCGGGCCGGGAGACGCTGCCCCGCGGCAGCAGCCGCCTCTCGCCCCCTCCCCGCCCGCAGGGCCCGGCCAGCCCCGCACCCGCCCCTACCCCGCCCCTCACCGCCCTCCTCTGGGCCACTGCGCATGCTCCGCCCTGACCGGCCACGCTCTTGGTCCCTCCCCTCGGCTCCACTGCCCCCCTCCCACCCGGCCCCTGCACAGCGCACGCGCACTGCTGCCTCCCTCCCGCCCCTCCCTGGGGTCCCGCCCCGCGAGGTCACGTCCAACGGGAGCCAATTGGAGGAGTGAGGGGTGGGAGGGTCTGTGGTGCAGGGGGCGTCACTTCCGGCTGTGGGGGCGGGGCCTGTGTGTCCCTGGCTGCTGGTGCTGGTGCGTGGGGAGACGCTGCTGCCGGGCGCTGCTGCCGCAGGGCCCCGCTCTGCCCCGGGGCCTGGGCAAGTCTGCGGGAGGGGAGGGGAGGGGAGAGGAGGGGAGGGGAGGGATGGGAGAGAAACCTCTGCGCTGTGCTGGGGGCAGCTGCTGCCCGTGAGCACCCCGGGGACACAGTGGGGGGTTTCAGCCTGCACTGTGGCCTGGCGGGTGCCGAGAAGCCCTGAGCTGTGAGAGCTGCAGCACTAGTGACCCCGCAGGCATCAGAGGAGGAGGGAGAGGAACAGAGCAGCTGCTTCCTGTGCTGCTTCTGCCCCGGGATGTTCTCCCCTCCTGGAAAGCTGAAACACCCTGGGTGTGTGTGGGGGGGGAAATTTGGTGAAAGCAGATAGGCAGGAGCTGCTGCTGTAGTGTGCGGGGGCAGTGCAGTATTCAGTTTTCTCGATCAACCTGTGAAAATGTGACTTCTTTCTTCAGCTTTCAATTAGGAATAGTCGCAAGGTGTCATGTCCAGGAGTGAGGAGGAAAGAGGGCTGTGAAAAGAGCAGGGCCTGAGCCCTGAGGTAACTATATGTAGCACTCTAGAGCTTTGTTGAAAGCTTCCTCTCTTCCTGCAGTTGCTAAGGAAGAAAGCAACAGGATGGCCGCAAACGGGCACTGTCCTTGCTAGACCAAGGAGAAGGACTTGAACACACCCTTGCGTGGAGAGCATTTTCCTTCCAGTACCTTCGAGCTGGGAAGTTTGGTCCATACCATCCCTATTGGTCCTTTTGGTTACTGGGGAAGGATTGACTTAATTCCAAAGAGTTCCAGACTTGGCAGGTATAAACAAAGAGTTACTGAAAAACCTGCAAGGATAGCAGACCTCATTCTTTTTGTCTGCGAGAGTGTGGTGTAGGTGTTTGCTCTCGCTGTAGCCTAATGGTGCTGCCCGCAGCCTACGACAGGCCTCAGCAGGAGCCAGGTGTTAGGCGCAAAGGCTGAGCCAGAGTGAACAGTCCCATCTCTGGTGACAGTGAAAGTACTCCTTTGGGGGGCAGTAGAGGTGTATACAGGGAATGTCTGTGTATGTGCTTGGTGTTCAGAGTCTATGTGGTTTAATGGTACTCCTTTCCAGGTGGAGATAGTCACTCTGCTGACTGGCCTCTAAAATGCAAGTGAGCATTTTGGAGACGTCCAGTTGTAACTCGGTGTGCTGGTCTTTACTTGGAGTGAGCTAACTGTGCTTGGAGGCAAGTATGCTTGGAAATGTTCCTGTTTTCCCTGGCAGGATAACATGTAGCTTGCAGTCTTCCTCCCCAGTAGATCACCAAGGGCTTTACAGAGGAGGTGCTGGTGGCTTCCCCCTTTTCCAATGAGTGAAAGTGACACAGCAAAAGAGAAAGGCTCCTGCCATGCGTTGAGAGAAGACAGTGGGAAAGCATGTGAGCTCTTCTTTCTCTTTTCTCTTTTTTTCTCTTGCTGCTCAGAAAGAATAGTGCTGGAAGCTGATGTGATGTTTTCCCTTGTCCATTTGTGCAATGGAGGTTGTAGCCAGACTGAGCACTGCAAAAAGGGCACCTCCTAAGCCTGAGGTGGATTCATCAGTGCTGGAGGTGATGGCATTGAAACAACTCGTTGCTGTCTTTCTCTGCTTCTCTCAGGCATTACAGACCAGCAGAAAATGCTTGTGACAAGGGCAAACCAGTGAAGCAAGCCAGTGCAGAGGTAAGCTAGTGTTCCTTATCATTTCATTTTTAGGGAATGATGGTTGAGTGTATTCAGCCATTGCACTCTTTGTATGTTGTAAAGAATGCTCTGCTGCCTTATTTTTTCCCCAGGGGAGAGGAGAGTGTTCTTCAGGAAATGACACTTTCCCAGAGGTTGCCTGCTGTCACTTATTTTGTTTCTGTGCCATTCTGAGCCCAGAAACAGTAGTACACAGTGGGATAGTTTGAAAGCAGCCATCCCAAAGAAGGACCTTGGGAGTTTGGAAAGGGAGGAATGTGCTGGTTGGTTGGGTGCTTTTGTGTGCAAAAGTATCCTTCTCTCTGTTTTATGCATGAGGAAGACTCTTTGCACTGTCTGCTAGTCAGACGGTCTGTCCTTGTTTGCTAGCACTTGGCTTTCAGAGGGCTAGGAAAACAAGGGCCTGCAGAGTCATGCTACAGCCTGAGGAAAAAGGGATATTTTTTCGTTATTTATTTTTTTGTTGTTGTTTTTTGTGAACCCAGCCCTATTGCAGATCCAAGTATTTTATCCTAACAGGCCCAGGGGTTGTTTGCCTTCCTTAAGCACACTTGGATGCCAACAGCCGTGTTGCAAACAGTCTAATGCACACTGTGGTGTCTTTATTGCCTGACTCCAGTGTTGTTGTCTGTTCCCCTTTGGTTGTCAGCTCAGCTCCCTTTGGAGCTCACCTGCCTCCAGTTCTTCCAGACTCCTGTCTTTGGTGCCTTGGTCTGGAGAATGCCGGCTGTGGTTGTCTGAAACCTCAGTGTTGGGAGGGCTACAGCGTCATGTGGCACAAGAGGCCTTTGCTGTTCTCGTGTTCATTCCTGAGCTGCTTTCTTGTGTAGCCCTCCTGTTTTCAGTGCTAGTGCTAGTCCTCCTGTGCTAGTCCTCCTGTTTTCTGTCAGCTTCCTCTCTTTCCCCTGTTACTGCTGAAGTGAGAACAGCCTGAAACAACTGTGCCCTTCCAAGCGAGGAGTGTGAAACAAAGAACCCGGCTGCTGTTGCTACCTGAGCAGCAAGCTGAGGAAGCCTGTGATCCTCCGCTCTGAAACACTGTGACAGTTTCCAAGGTCTAACTTGACCGGCTTTTTGGTGGGCCTTTTTTCAGGCGACTGCTCCATCCTGGTTCGTGCGCTCAGTGAGCCCTTTGCGCTTTCACTGTGTTTTTTCAGGCCACTGTGAGAGAGCTCACTGCTGCATCGGAGGAAGGCAAGCCAGAGGAGATCAGGAGTAGTGCTTTCGACCTCACTGCCACCCCTGAGGATATCCATAGACTAAGGAACCTTTGCTAGTTCAAGGATGAGGTAATGTCTGCTGCCGTGTAGTCATGTTCTCATACCTCTTGACTGTGTATGTGAAGTTTCTTTTCAAATTCTTTGCTTTTCTTTCACTGCACTCAGCAGGAGGGAAAATGGAATCTAAGTGCAGCATGTAATTGCAAGTTCTCAAATGCTTGTTCTTAATGATCTCTCCAAAGGGACCATTTCCTTCTTTTTTTTCCTCTTTTCTATGGTTTTATATACCTGTCTCAATTTCTCAGAGTGACACAGTCTCTCACACGCTCTCAGAGTGTCACAGTCTGAGAGAACTTTTATTCTCCCTGTCTCATTATAACTTACAAATTGATAAGTATGGCCATACTAGAGGTATCCTCTAATCAGGGAGGACCTATCTTCTTCCTCAGAAAAACTGAAGGAACAGTGAGAAGTTGGCATATACACTTCATGCTCCTTTTTTTTTCCACTCTAAAACTTACCCAAGCGATGGCTGGGGTTGAAAGAGGCAAGAAGACTGCCTGATGCCTTCCATCGCATAGGCACAAGCAGCTTTTAATTTGTTGTGGTTTGCTCCTCAGTTACTAAGTTGTCTTATTCCTTATACACAGAGGAACGCTGTGTGCTTGGGCAGTGGGGTTAGCCTAGAGGCTAAAGGGGCACTGCTTAGCTTCCTGTGCCTGTCGCTGTGACTCAGGTTTGGGTCCCTATTTGCCTGTTTTTCCTTGACATCTCATCCCCTCCCAAAGAATCTCCTGGGTCCTGGAGTTCAGTCACCTGCTCCAGGCAAATCTATCGCAGAATCGATTTTATAGATAGACTTAATTTCCCTTGTGAGATATTTCCTTGATTGAGAGCCACATGCAGAATTTCCTTTTCAGGAATTTGAAGTCTTTTCAAATCCAAGTGGCATTTCCTGATGGCAACTTTATGGGTATTGCTCCTTGTGGCAGCATTGCTTGTGAGGGTAACTGATTCTCTCTCCATAGAGCAACTTCTCCTGTACGGAACAATCCTGTTTCCTCTGTCTTAGTTTGGCTATGTCAAACTGATTTCTCCGAGTGTGCTTCCGTGTGATTGGCACTTCACTTCTGGGGCATTTGCATAGCCTGCCTTTGTTGCTTTTTGTTGCAGTCTCAGTTCCTTTTTCTCCAAGGAAACCAGAATTACTCACAGTATGTCATATGCTATCCCTCAAGTGCCATTAGGAATACTTCTGTATCTGCTGGGAAACTATTCCTTTCTTCGTGATTCTACTTGTAGATTATTAATCAGTAACTAGCTGATACACTCAGCTTTGTGCCTGCATAAGAACTCGCAGCAACCTCCACATTTCCTGAATCCTGCTTTAGAGCAGAAATTCTTGTCACAGCACGGCAGCCTGAGAGGTGCAGAGAAGCCCTGAGCTGTGAGAGCTCCATCACTAGTGAAACCTAAGGCAGCAGGTGAAGAGTGAAAAGAAGAGAGAAGCCGCTTTCTTTGCCACTTCTACTGCTTGATGTTCCCTCCTAATGGAAAGCTGAAACACTCTGGGTGGGTGGTGAAACTGGTGGGGAAAGTAGAGAGGCATGAGCTACTGCTCTACTGAATGGTGGAGGTGCAGGGGTAAGGAGTCAGTTTGTATTTGCTGCCAGGGATAAGATTTTTTTAAACAAACATTTTTTTTCCCTGCTGTAATCTGGACGGTAGCTCAAAAGATGTCTGTCATGACAGAGAAGCAAAACAAATCTCCGCAAGATTGTACCGTCCTGCGGGGGTGTGTGTGTGGGGAGGGATTTGGGGCTCTTGGAGCAAGCTATCTTTCTGTACAAAAGTCTGGAAAACATTGATGCAAGCCCCCAGAGAAGAGAAATTTTCTGGGCACTCAGAGCAACACAGGCAGGACCCAGCGATGTCGAGGGAAACCCATCCCAGCCATACCAAACCAACCACTCTCTCCAGAGGACTTTCTTAACCCTCGGGCTGGGAGTAGGAGAGGAGATGGGGGAACAGTCATCCCAGACTTGCTTCCATCAGGCCCTCAGCTCCACAACGTGTCATAGCTTCAGGTGAGTTCTCTCAGGCAACACTTCCCATGCCTCTGGTGCATGGAGAAGACTGGCTAGGCACACAGGAGACAAGGGAGAGAAAGGGCAGAGATGCCAGCAGGTAGAGTTGGGCTCCCTGCGTCACAGATGACTAGAGGCTGACTAAGCAAACTAACTCCTGTAGGGACTTGGAAAGGCACATCTCGGACAGTATTTAAGGGGGGTGGAGTCTTCCTCCTGCAAGACTTGCCCCAGCACTCTGCAGAGACTAGGAAGAGCAGGAAGGTTGGCTGTAGGGACGCTCGCAAGCTTTAGCAGCTGCAGAGCTGGGAGGTGCCCTTACAAACTTCTGAATGCAGGCCCTGAGGCATTGCAGTGCCTCGTAGGCTCTGCACCAGAGCCCAGAGAGCAGCACTGCAGTATGAGGGATGTCCTGAGAAGCCTTGAATCCTCAAATGTGGGAGATCCAGGGTGCCAGAGCTGTACAGATCGTGGGAGGGCAAGGGTGCCAGTGTGGATCCAGGGTGCCTGGGCTGCACAGATCCCTGGAGGAGCCAGGGTGCTGGTGTGGGGAAGGGCAGGGGGCTGCGGAGCGTACCCAGGGGAGAAGCAGAGCCCCAAAGTGACACTGAAAAGCCCAAGGACCATCTGAAGCCCAGAGTTGAGACCTGGCTTTCCTCAGGCTCACACAGAAGGAAAGGTGGACTAAGTTCATGGGAAATGGGAAAACTTCCTCCAATTGGCTACGTGGCCTGGCCCATGGCTTTGGAATATAGCAGGGACGAGTCTCCTAGGCAAAGCCCTCTAGATGTTGTGTGTTTGCTCTTTTCTGGCATATCATCTCTATCTTAAGCACCACAGACCGAGAAACCTTGCTGAATGCTTCTCAAATCTAAGAGCCTGCTTTGGTGCCTAAAGGAGGAAGGTTACGTCCTGTCCCTTATTCTCCTATACCCGACTTCAAATAAAAGCGAGATCCACAGCACCCACCAGTTTTGAGGCTCACCTAAGCATCTCAGCCTGTGGCCACCCTTTGTGCTTTTTCATCCCACTGGACTTTGATCCTGTAAAAATGCCAAACCCCAATCCAACCCCCAAACCCCAGATTCCTGCACAGAATCCTGTTACCTCGTGCAGCACCCAGGGAGTGCAGGAGCACAGCAGTGACCTCTCCAGGTCCCCACTTCAGATGTTTCCCTGACTTTGGCACCACCTGGAGACATTCTTGAAGGACTTATCAGAAAGTTTGGGGAAATAACTGGGGGAAGGGAGATGCCTGCTTTCCAGGAGGGGAGAGGAAATCTCTCTGCTCTCTCCCTGGCGGTGCCATCTCCATGGCAATGACCTGCTGTGCCCCCAGATGACACAAGCTGAGGTCACAGTGGGATGTGCTGCATCACAGGGAGGTCTCCATGGTGTCCTGGGTGAGGGCCCTCACTTCCCTCCGAGACCTAGGCACTGCTGGGCACTGCTCACGCCCTCCCTGCCACTGCCCTTGTAGTGGCTCCATGGCAAGACTGGAGACAGGAGTTAATGGGGGCTGTGCTGGGATCCGTCACTGACATGCAGAGGAACAGGAGCACGATGAAAAGGAGTGTTGGGTGAAGGGAAGAACATCCCTCCTCCTGGGCTGCAGTGAACAGTTCCTTGTTCCCAAGGTTCCTGCAGCTCTCCACTGAGGGTAAGGGCTTTGGGTGCTTCTTCCCGAGATGTTGCACAAAGATTGGTAACTGCAAAAACTGCTGTGAATCCAGGGCTGTGGGGGTAGCTGGACAGGTCTGGGGGCTGCCACAAGAGTCATCTCTGAGGGTCCCATCTGTCTTAGTAGACAGCCAGGACTCCTGGGTCATGGGGCAGGAGATGTGCTGAGCCTCAAGGCTTCTGTGGGGCCAGCTCCATTGCCTTTTGGGGTCTGTGGGGGGCATGGGAATGCATGGCAGGTTTTCCACAGATCGTGTCCCCCTTTGCGATCTGGCTCTGAGAAGAATTGGGGTCCTGCATCCCAGAGGCTGGGGCAGCCTGCTGCTCTCATGGGGCTCTCAAGAACCTGCTGAAATGTCCATGTACAATAAGGAAACCACCTTGTAATGACCCCAGGTCCCCTGCCTGTTTGAGAGGACCTCTGTTCCTTTCATGCTTGGTACAAGTTGGTACAGCATGTTTTGGGCTCAGAGAAGCCATCTCGAGATGGTCATAGCCTGTGTCCTTGCGCAGGTTGGACTCAAAACATCTGCATGCAAAAGAAAGCCTATTTGGGAGAGCACCTTGGAAACAGGTGGAGGCACGGTGCCCACTGCCAAGTCCTGACTGACCCAAGGATTTTTCTCTGAGCTATGGGGTGCAGTGCTGCAGTAAGCCCAAAAGAGCCATCTCCCCCAGTCCCTTCACGACCCCACACCCGCACTCCCTGGCACCAGCAGGCTCAGAGCTGGTCCCCCCTCACTGCCCTGTGCCCCCATGGGGCTCCTCAGCCCTCTGGAGCGACCCCTTGGGGCACAGCCCAGGCCCACACAGAACAGCCCCTGCTTGGCCATGGCCCAGCCCTGCCAGGCGCAGTGGGAGGGCTGCCAAGCCCTGGGGCTACCCTGGGGAAGGGGCCGGGGCAGGAGGGCCGAGAGGACACTGCCCTGCCCTGGCGGCAGCAGCACATCGCCCCCAGGCTCCGGCGCCCCAGCCATTCCCAGGGCCCCAGCGCCGGCACCAGAGCTGGCACCAGCACAGGCCCCAGGGCTGCCCTCCAAGCCCAGCACGGCCCCCAGGGCGCAGGGCATCAAGAAACCCCACGGGGCCCCTGCGGAAGAGCGGCCGGGCCTGGGGCCCCGCACTGCCCGGGCACCCGGCGCCGGGCTGCCCTGAGGCCCCGCCGCGCTCCGCGCTGCCGCCCACAAGATGGCGCCGGCCCGTGGTGGGAGAGGAGGGGGCAGAGCTGGCTGCCAGGGCAGGAGGGCGCAGTGTTGCCATGGCATCGCCTGAGTGCGGCCCTCCTATTGGCTGTCCTGAGGAGGAGGGCGGGGATGGATTGGAATGACGGCTGTGTCAGCCAATCGTAGTCCAGAGTGGGAAAAGTCCAAGAGAAGAGAGAGTTGCGAGAAGGGAGGGAGCGAAGCAGGCGAGAAGGGAGCGG
Organism: Rhea pennata; assembly: GCF_028389875.1. Taxonomy (NCBI): domain Eukaryota; kingdom Metazoa; phylum Chordata; class Aves; order Rheiformes; family Rheidae; genus Rhea; species Rhea pennata. The sequence continues at coordinate 2,176,520 of NW_026907682.1, read as the reverse complement.
GAGTGAGAGCGGGTGCGAGTGGGGCTGGTGGGGGCTGCGGGTGCGTTCAAATGCCGGCGGGTGCCCTCTCGCTGCAGCAGGGGCAGCGGTGCTGGCGAGGGGGCTGCTTCCCTGCAGGGGCTCCCGAAGGGGCTGTTGGGGCTGTGAGCAGGGGACCCAGCGCCCTGTCACCGAGGGGAACTGACCTGCGAGCCAGGCGTGCTGGCCTGCGCCGAGCAGCTGGGCCCGGGCGGCTTGGTGGGGTTTGGGTGCAGGAAGCTTTGCGTGTGTTGTGGGTCTGAGATGCATTTTTGAATTTTCCCCTCAACTGCTGCTGCCCCTGCAGCCCCCAGGTGCTGCTCAGAGCTATGTTTGGGATCTGCTGGTCAGAATTGAGAGCAGGTTGCTGGTGTCCTCGCAAGGTGTCGTGCTCAAGTCGTTGTGCTTGCTCCATAGTTCTTGGTGTGCTCCAGGACCTGTGACCCTGGGAGCAGCCTGAAGGGTGTTTGCAGAAGAGCTCTGTTAAGTGTGAGGTGTTTTGCTTTTCAGGGTCCTTGGAAACTGACGAAAGGCCATTTTCACACTCGCCGTTGTTATTCCCATAATCCTAGATGAGGAGGAAGAGCTGCTGAATTCTGGCTCTGCTGGTTTCAGCAATTGAAATGTCCTGGACGGAGTCCATTGCCATGTCTCAAATTGTCAGCGTGTAAAATAGGAGAGTGCTTGATGTGTAGAGGATTTGCTGTGCTTGTTCAGCAATGGGGAAGGAAGTAGATCTTGAGCTGTGGGAAGGCTTCTCCCTCTGACTGGGACATGAGGCCCTGCTCTCTTGCTACATATAGAGACTACCTAGGTGAAAGCTAATGTATTTTTGGGGGGTTGCAACTGCTACGTAATGGGTGCTTTGCTGCACTGTGAGCATTGTGAAGCCAGGAAGTGAATCAGGGAGGCCATTTGGGAGGTGGCTCAGCCGTGGGAAAGGGCAGGGGGAGCTGCAGGCAGCAGCAGGGTGGGCAGTGAGGTCCCTAGTGTTTAAAAGGGCTGTATCAGAAAATGCCCTGTGTCCCATCAAGTGTTTGTAGGTAGCTGGTGGGGCTGGAGGAGGCCCATGGCTCAGCTGTTGATGGTGAGGTCAGTTCTGCGCGAGTCCCTGATAGGCCGGCTGGAGGGAGAAGGCGTGGCTGTTGCTTGTGATGTCACTTCCCGCGGAGCAGTGGATAGGGCAGCAGCAGGTCCGCACTGGGATGTGTTTTTGAGATGGTTTCTGCCTGAGCAGCGGATCAGCCAGGATTTGTCTGCTGGCAGGGGAAGTTCTAGTGAGGTAATTCCTGCCTTGGGGGCTTCTCGGCCAGTGACAGAGACCTGGTTGTGCAGGTGACTGTGAGGTCCCGTCTTTCTGAGTCCCTGATAGACCGGCAGCAGGCAGTTAGTCGTGGGCGTTGAGTGTGAGGTCTCTTTTGTCTTAGTCCCTGCTCAGGCAGTAGTGGCTCATGGCTGGGGAAGTTATGTTGAGGCAACTGGTGTCTCTGAAGCCCGTAGGCCATCAGCAGGCGTGTTGGGGGTTTGCCCTTGTGAGCAGCTGACAGGTCAGGAGAAGCTACATAGTTGTGGTGAGGTGACTCCTCGGTTTGTTGCGTGTGCCCAGAGGAAGGATTGACCCCTGCAGAGCTCTATAGCAGCAGAGAAAGGCAACAAATTAATCAAGCAGAAGTAGATGTCCCCCATCATCTGACCAAATTCTAGTCTACTCTGTCATCGCAGTGGTGCTAGTAATCTCTTCTTCCCAGAGTGTGTGTTTGGCATGGGCGTTGAGTGTGAGGTCTCTTTTGTCTGAGTACCTGCTCGGGCAGCAGCGGTTCATGGCGGGGGAAGTTATTTTGAGGAAACGTGTGTCTCTGAAGCCCGTAGCAGCTGTAGGCATGTGTTGGGGGTTTGCACTTGTGAAGTCACTTCTCTGAGCAGGTGGTAGATCAGGAGAAGACACGCAGCCTGGATGGTGGTGGTGAGGTGACTTCTGGGTTTGTTGTGTGTGCCCAGAGGAGGGACTGACCGCTGCAGAGCTCTACAGCAATATGTAAATGTAACTACTCAGTCAAGCAGAAATAGATGTTCAACATCATCTCACACAAATTCTGTTCCGCTCCGTCATCTTGTGTCAGTACTACTACATGAAAAATGTGGGTGTTGTTCTCTGGTGAGTATGGACATGGAGTTTGACTTTGCACTTGTTGCTAAGTAGAAGCTTGCAGGCTGCTCCCGGTCAGCTAGGGAGTCCAGACAGAGTTTTGAGGCTGCTAAATCAATCTGATGCTGGTGTAAGCGGTGGTGTTAGTAATCTCTTCTCCCCATTGTCTGTGTGTGCCTTAAAAATTCCCCCTGCGGAAACAGCAAGGAGCTTGTGAGATGTTCCTGCAAGGTCTAAATGCTGTGTCTGTCTTTCAGGTGTCCACCTCCTTTTATGACACATTTGGAACTGTAACACATTAGAGGTTGGTGATTTTCTGTCCAAGTATGCAGCCAGTGGACAATGGGTGCAAAGTCTGTTGGAGGAGACAGAAGGAATGTCACCCTGAAACAGGGCAACATTTTGAAAGAGATTTCTTGTTCAGGGAAGTTGAGGCACAAAGGAATGGCAAGAGGTGGCCCGATCAGGGCTTGTGAGAGCACTCGTCTGCTTCCTGGAGATAGAAAGTGACCAGGTGTAGGACTGTGAGTGGATGCTGAGAGGCAGTGATTGTTGCAAAGCCTTGGAGGACTACAAGGGAACTGCAGAGTTGGAGAGCTGGGCTTTCTGTGTTGTGGGGCACTTGGGGTGCCCTCTGTGTTGCTGATGCAGAGGTGCACGTTTGCTGGCCCCCGTCTGTCAGGCGAGCAGTGGTGTGGGCAGGGTGCCACAGTGCAGAGGTGCCGTGTGGTGGGTCCAGGTGGTGGTCCCAGTGTTTTGGTGCTCATCATGGGAGGAGATAGCTGGAGAGGGCGGTGCTGTGTGTGGGCAGTGGTGCCAGAGTGGGGAGCTGGGGAGCACTGCAAGGTGAGGGTGTGAATATGCTGGCTGGGCCTAGGCTGCCCTGGTGTCATCGGCCAGAGTTGCTGGCAGCCTGCTGCCTTTGATGCACTGAGGTTCAGGCCTTGGGGTTGCCAAGCTCTTGCCAGCACCTGCAGCATGGATTTTTCCTGAAGGCCAGGGAGTGTTTCTCCTTGCTCCGGGATGTGAACCAAGCCTGCGTTTTCCCTCCTTTCCTCTCATTTCCTCTTGCTCATAAGAGCTTTGGACTGTAGCAGTGTTTGCTGAGAGGGAAAGACTGTGGGAGATGTGCTTTTCTGGCTGGGCATTAGCCTGCTGGAATCCCTTTGAAGGAGCGAAGGCCTTGTGGTGTGGTGGTCTTTGGAGAAAGGCAGGTGAGTTCTTGGGAGCTGACTGTCAAGGGGCAGAATCCTTCCTGTACCACATTTCTTTGGAGGAGTGCCTTTAAATGGGAGCAGCAAGGCAAAAGTGCCCTGCAAGGGATGTGCAGCCCAGGTCTCTCTTCCTTCCAGGTGCAGTCTCTGCAAGTTACCCCACCATTGTGCTGTAGTGTGAGCTTTCTGTGCTGCAGCGGGGAGATAAGGAAGCAGCCACGTGTAGCCATCAGTGTGCTAAGTGTGGTGTGGTTAGGTGCTGACCCTGCTGACCCTGGCAAGGGACCGGATTTTGCCTGCACTTTGGGTTGTGGTGAGGAGCCCCACTTAGCTCTAGCTGCATTTCTCGGAGTAGCTGGAGTCAAGGCAGTGGTGGTGAGCACATACATCCCACCGCTAGCTCCCAGCTGTTTGGCGTGCATTATGTCCCCTCTGTTCTTGAAGCCTTTTACCACTGGCTCTACTGTAGGAAGGCCTAAGTTCAGGAGCTGTGTCATGTCAGGTACTGCTCTGGAGATGGCTCAGCACCACGCTTTGTCCTCTGGCATCACTCCCTGGATTCTCTGAGGATGATCGATGGCAAATGGCAGGTCGTCAAGGCCAGGGCCCAGGTCTGTGTGCTCCCTGACTGAGTGCCAACCTCAGCTGTCGAGTGTTGTGGAGTGGCCTGTGAATGGGACAGTCAAGTCCTTCTGCTCCTGTCAGGCATAGTGGGTTATGCTTCCTGGTTTACTTAAGACATGGAGCACCATCTTTGACCCTTTCTTGCCCAAAGCATCCTTCTGGCAGCAGGCGATGCCCAAGAAGCCTTGCATTTATTTCAGAGATTCGCAAAGCTGCCATGAGCTCCAGCAGTCTCTGAGGCCACTGCATTTCCCTTGGTGCTGAAGCCTGCCCCCAGCCAGTCATCTCTGGGTACCTTGTGGGCTGTCAGAGGCAGCTCTCATCTGCATGTGGAGAATGAGCCTGTGGATCTGTCCTTCTTTTTTGTTCAAGTGAAGCTGCCTTTTGCCATTTCAGAAGAAAGTGTTTGTCCTGCCTCCGAGCTGTCGGGAAGAGAAGGCGTGAGGATGGGCTTCCCTTTGAAGGCTCTAGGGGCCTGTCAGTAGGGAGGCCCCTTTGGGTGAGTGCCTTGAGGGCATGTGAGGCAAAAGTGAGCAGCAAGAGCTGGCCTGATCAGCAGCTGTGAGAGCGCTTGCTCTCTGCTTCCTGGAGATGGGAAGTGACCGTGTCAGGGCTGTGAGTGGATGTTCAGAGGAAGCACTGTTTCCAAGGCCTTGGAGGCCTAGAAGGGACTGGAAGGCCTGGAGAGTTGGGCTTTCTGTGTTGTGGGGCCCTTGGGGGTGTCTTGTGTGCTGCCATGTGTGGTGCTGTGCCCTGTGCACCACTGATGCACAGGCACATGTTGGCTCAGTGTTGTGCTGCTCAGCATGGGAGGAGATGTGTGGGGAGAGCAGTGCTCTGCTCCCAGAGGCCAGCCTGCCATCCCAGTGTCCTTGTGGGAGCCCTGGGTGAGCACTGGTGCTGACTGTGCTCCCTGCTTGGAGCATCCTGGTGTGAGCGAGGGACGCTTGCAGTTAGTTGTTTTCTATCAGCTGAGGTCCAGGCTTGCAATTTCTGAAGGTCTTGATGCTTCCTGAGTCTTCTGGGTTTTACGGACTCTGCTGGAGAATGTGGTCTGCTCATTCCTTCAAGGCTTTCTGTGGAATCTGGACCCTCCTTGCATCTTCCCATCTCAGAACGTACTGCATCCTAATCGATTCTGTCTTTCTTTCTTTCTAGGTTGCTCCGGTTGTGTAGGTTCCGCATGCAATCCTCGAGCCACTGAGGATGGAGGCAGGATGCCAGGGTGTGTCCCTGTAGCTGTCAGCATCTTTGCCACCATTGTGAGCCCTCTGTGAAAGCGGCTGCAAGTGAATGAGATGAGGCTATGCGTGGATGTGAAGGCTTCCATGAATGCGCCCATCTTCCATGGGTGAGCTGGGGTGTGTGGGTTCACCTCCTGGTACCTCTGCTGAGCTGCACGTCCCACATCATACAGATGCTGTTACTGCCAGCACACTCAGGAAATGAGATTGTGCCCCTTGCTTTTCCTAGAAGGTTGTGGTGCCCTGTAGGATGAGTGAAAGACCCTTATAATGAAAGCCAGCATCTGTCGAGTGCCTTTGTGTGAGTGCCCGAAATCCTTGGTAGCTTGAACGGAGGTCTCAGAGCTGTTGGGCTCCTGGCTCTGCGAGGGCTGAAGATGTGCCCAGAGCCAGGCTGCTCGTGGCACTCAACCCTCAGTGCAGTGTGAACCCAGCTGTGCAGCCGGGACTCCTGCTGCAGAGGCCGCGCAGCCAGGAGAGCTGGCATTTCAGCAGCCCTCCAGCCTGGGGCTGTCTCCTTGCTAGGGCCTCATTTCAAAACCTCTGCACCTTTGTCCAATCACAGGGACTCTAAGTAAGGAAAGGAAGGGAACCGAGATTACTTGGTCAGGGGGCCTTCAGGACTCTCAAATGTTTCGACGTTGTATCTGCAACTTCTGTATTCCTAAAGAAAATCTTGGTCCCTTCATACTTAGGTGGAGATTCTTGAGCAGATTGGGGATGGAAAGCAGCAGCCTGCTCTGCCCAAAGAGAGCAGGATCCTGCCCAGTGTAAAGAGCCACATCATGCCAGGAGCCAGCTCTGTGCCTGATCATTTGCACGTGCCTTGTGAGCCTGGAGTGCCTAGGCCACCTTTGGTGTTAGTGCAAGAGGTTCCCTGCGTGCCTGGGTTTTGGAGTCAAGGGAAGGCAGTGAGGAGAGCAGTGCCTGGGGCGTGTGCAAGTGGGGAGTGCCCTGCATGCCTGTCTTCTTGCTGGCACTTGGTTGCATGTAGTAGACGAGGCAGCTGCGTGGGGCAGAGACGGTGGCACAGCTGGCACAGCAGAGGTCTGGTGTTCTGTGGAGGGCTGTTGCAGTGCTGAGTTGCTCTGTCAGTGTCAGACAGCCTTTCCAGTGCAGCTGCTGCCTGGGCTGATCTCTCAACGTTGGCCCTAGAAATGGAAGTGGCATCCTGCTGTCAATTTGTAGGTGCTTGTATCCGTACTACGTGAGACTTGGTGGGAATGGTCTGTGTTGTAACTTTTTAGTGCCTAGAACAATACCGCTGTGTTTAGCGGCATACAAATACGTAACTAACAAGGTCTTGGAAATCTGCGAGGAAGAACAGCAGTTGGTTACATACGGGTTGTGTGGCTTCCAGCCACAGAATAACCATGAGAAGCAGTTAACATGAAGGTCAGAAGTTGAAGAGTAATGAAGTAGTGACCCCCAAAGTCAAGTGTGGCCCCCAAAATAAGTCTGCACATGCGTGCAGTATGATAGCCCGGTTATGCGACTGGGGCAGAGTTGGGCTAGACTCCCTGCATTTGGTGGCCCCATGTGCCAGGACTCCTGCTACCGCAAATAATCATAAATACCTGATTTTTTCCAAAGGAGAGATATGCTGCTACACAACAGAGGACCACTTTGCCTCCTCGGGGACGACCGCAAAGATTGTGCCTGCCGACTCTCTCTCTCGCCATGCGGACGATCGGGACAAGCGTTGAGGTGGTCCTTGCCGAGATTACCATCGGGTCGGTCTGTTTGTAAATATCTCCTAATAAGCTTGCTACTGAACAGTGTTTGTGTGTGTGTGTGAGTGTGTGTGTGTGTGCTGGCTTGCCAACACAGATGTTTACTCCCGGGAATCTATCTACAACATAAATGGGTGACGAGAAAGGGATTCCCGTGGTTTGCAGCATAGTGAGATTGGTGAAGCGAACAGCTGTACCAAGGCCTCGCCACCTGGCCATTGCTGGGACTCGGTCAGTGGGGTGCACAGCTCTACCGAGGCTGCGCAACCTGCATTGGTGGGACTCGGTCAGTGGAGTGCACAGCTGCACCGAGCACACACCACCTGCATTGGTGGGACTCGATCTGTGGAGTGCACAGCCGTACAGCTGCAGCACCACCTGCACTGGTGGGACTCGGTCAGTGGGCTGCACAGCTCTACAAAGGCTGAGCCACCTGCGTTGGTGGGACTTGGTCAGTGTGGTGCACCACTGTACCAAGCCTGAGCCACCTGCATTGGTGGGACTCGGTCAGTGGGGTGCACAGCTGTACTGAGGCTGCACCACCTGCATTGTTGGGACTCGGTCAGTGGGATGGACAACTGCACTGAGGCTGCGCTACCTGCATTGCTGAGACATGGTCAGTGGGATTCACAGCTGTACCGAGGTCGAGCCGCCTGCATTGATGGGACTCGGTCAGTCGGCTGCACAGCTGTACCAAGCCTGGGCCACCTGCAATGGTGGTACTCGGTCAGTGGGGTGCACAGCTGTAAGGAGGCCTCGCCACCTGTATTGATGGGACTCGGTCAGTGGGGTACACAGCTGTACCGAGTCTGCACTACCTGCATTGGTGGGACTCGGTCAGTGGGGTGCACACCTGTAATGAGGACTTGCCACCTGCATTGGTGGGACTCGGTCAGTGGGGTGCACTGCAGTAATGAGGACTTGCCACTTGCGTTGGTGGGACTCGGTCAGTGGGGTGACAGCTGTACGGAGGCCTCCCACCATGCATTGGTGGGACTCGGTCAGTGGAGCCCACAGCTACACCGAGACGAGCCACCTGCATTGGTGGGACTCGGTCAGAGGGGTGCACAGCTGTAATGAGGACTCGCCACCTGCATTGGTGGGACTCGGTGAGTGGGGTGCACAGCTCTACCGAGGCCTTCCCACCTGCATTGGTGGGACTCGGTCAGTGGGGTGCACAGCTGCACCGAGGCCTTCCCACCTGCATTGGTGGTACTCGGTGAGTGGGGTGCACAGCTGCACCGAGGCCTTGCCACCTGCATTGGTGGGACTTGGTCAGTGGGGTGCATAGCTGTAATGAGGCTGCACAACCTGCATTGGTGGGACTTGGTCAGTGGGGTGCACAGCTGTACCGAGGCCTCGCCACCTGCATTGGTGGTACTCGGTCAGTGGGGTGCACAGCTGTACTCAAGCCTGGGGCGCCTGTTCTGGTGGTACTCGGTCAGTGGGGTGCACAGCTGTACTGAGGCCTTGCCACCTGCATTGGTGAGACTTGGTCAGTGGGGTGCACAGCTGTACCGAGTCTGCACTACCTGCATTGCTGGGACTCGGTCAGTGGGATGGACAACTGCACTGAGGCCGCGCTATCTGCATTTGTGGGACTCGGTCAGTGGGGTGCAGAGCTGCACTGAGGCTGAACCACCTGCTTTGGTGAGACTCGGTCAGTGGGGTGCAGAGTTGTACTGAGGCTACGCCACCTGCATTGGTGGCACTCGGTCAGTGGGGTGCAAAGGTGTACCGCGGCTACACCACTGGAATTGGTGGGACTCGGTCAGTCGGATGGACAACTGCACTGAGGCCGCGCTACCTTCATTGCTGAGACTCGGTCAGTGGGGTTCTCAGCTGTACCGAGGCTGAGCCGCCTGCATTGGTGGGACTCGGTCAGTGGGGTGCACAGTTGTACTGAGGCTACGCCACCGGAATTGGTGGGACTCGGTCAGTGGGGTGCACAGCTGCACCGAGGCCTTCCAACCTGCATTGGTGGGACTCGGTCAGTGAGGTGCACAGCAGTATCGATGCCGAGCAACCTGCATTGGTGGGACTCGGTCAGTATGGTGCACAGCTGTACTCAGGCTTCACCGGCTGCATCGGTGGGACTTTGTCAGTGGGGTGACAGCTGTACTGTGGCGGGGCAACCTGCATTGGTGGGACTCGGTCAGTGGAGTGGACAGCTGTACGGAGGCTTCGCCACCTCCATTGGTGGGACTCGATCAGTGGGGTGCACACCTGCACCGAAGCCTCGCAACCTGCATTGGTGGGACTTGGTCAGTGGAGTGCAGAGTTGTACCGCGGCTGCGCCAGCTGCAATGGTGGGACTCGGTCAGTGAGGTGCACAGCTGTACCAAGGCCGAGCCACTTGCATTCATCCGACTCGGTCAGTGGAGTGCACAGCTGTACCCAGGCTGCGTCAGCTGCATTGCTGGGACTCGGTCAGTGGGGTGCACAGCTGCACCGAGACTGCACTACCTGCATTGGTGGGACTCGGTGAGTGGGGTCACAGCTGTACCATGTCTCAACCACCTGCATTGGTGGGACTCGGTCAGTGGGTTGCACAGCTGTACCGAGGCCCAGCAACCTACATTAGTGTGACTCTGTCAGTGGGGTGCACAGCTGTACCGAGGCTGCACCACCTGCATTGATGTGACTCGGTCAGTGGGGTGCACAGCTGTACTGAGGCCCGAGCCGCCTGCATTCGTGCGACTCGGTCAGTGGGGTGCACGGCTGCACTGAGTTCTAGCCACTGGCATTGGTGGGACTCGGTCAGAGGGATCCACAGAGAAATACTGTTAGAGAAATACTTTGAGAAAAGCCTTGCAAATAGGTAACAAGACTCTAGGACAAGGGAGGTAGAAAAGCCGTACTGCAAAGTATTACGAGCTCCGGCCAAATTAGCCTTCATAAAACCGCAGTGCTTCTAAGAATGCGATGGGTAGGTAAGATAAAAAGAGCAGAGTAACCCAGAAGTGACCTTAGGTTCATTAAGGCTTATTAACATATTAAACTTCACACCCCTAAATGAATAATGAGATGGAAATGACATGATAATGATGTTACCGCCTCTTCTTCACTTCCTATGCTAATTAACTGTCATAAGTTACTCTCTTGAAGGTTAATTCATACCAAGAGTTTGTTAAATCATGTGAACAATTTATTTAATTAAGTAAGCAGCCAGAAGCAAAACAGCGCTGGGCGGCCGGGGAGTCTCAGCTCCGCCAACGGCGCGCGCCTCCCTCACACACATTCCCCTTTTTATAGTCTGCGTTGTAATCTCCTGGTGCGTTTTGCGCATGTGTGAGTTGCTGGGGAGGGGGGTTGTCTGAAGCTCTCTGGTGGTCGTGAAGAGGAAGGCTGTGGTCTTCTTTTGTCTCTTTATTTTGGTTTGTCTCCTTGTGAGTGATCACAGGGGTTTGCTTATCTGGTGTGTTGACTCCCTTTTTGGGATGCTGTTCTGTGAGAAAGTTACAGGCGCCTGCTTATTTTTTCTTTGTCCTTTTACCTTCAAAACCTCTGAGCAGCTTGTTGCTTACTTCAGCTCTTCATAGTCCTGTAAGATAGCTAGGGCCCCGACACTAGTTCCACAAGGGGTCATATAAGCTTTTGTGCTTACCATAATTTATTTGTCTGACACCATGTCTCAACCCCGATTGTTGTAAAACCTCCTTCTAAACAATGAACAAATAGTTACAATTTATTACATTAACAAGAGCGTTAAAACGCAAGTGCAGAGCAATTACCTGATGTAATGAAACTGTAACCAATAGAAAGATTTGTATAAAATACTCCCTGAGAAGCGTGTATAAATGAAGGATGAGAGGGGGAGAAGGTGTGCTAGCTTTGTGGATTTACCACCTCGCACCCATCTCTGCGCAGAAATGAAATAAACAAATATCTTGACCCTGTGTGTCTATTGGTTGCTTACACGCTGGGTAACAGAACCCAGATTTTGGACAACAGCAGGACAAACACTTTCTTCTGAAATGGCAAAAGGCAGTGAGAGCTACATGGGGCTCCTCACCACCACCACCCAAAGCACAGGAAAAATCCAGTCCCTTGCCAGGGTCAGCAGGGTCAACACCTAACCACACCACACTTAGCACACTGATGGCTACACGTGGCTGCTTTCTTATTTTCCCGCTGCAGCACAGAAAGCTCACACTACAGCAGGATGGTGGGGTAATTTGCAGAGACTGCACCTGGAAGGAAGAGAGACCTGGGCTGCACATCCCTAGCAGGGCACCTTTGCCTTGCTGCTCCCATTCAAAGGCACTCCTCCAAACAGATCTCCTACAGGAAGGACTCAGCCCCTTGACAGTCAGCTCCCAAGAACTCACCTGCCTTTCTCCAAAGACCACCACACCACAAGGCCTTCACTCCTTCAAATGGATTCCAGCAGGCTAAGGCCCAGCCAGAAAAGCTCATCACCTGAAAGACAGGTACAGCATTTAGACCTTGCAGGAACATCTCACAAGCTCCCTCCTGTTTCCACAGGGGGAATTTCCAAAGCACACACACATGCTGGCAATCAGAGATAACTAACGCTGCTTACACTAGCATTAGATTGATTTAGCAGTTTAAAAAGCCCAGCTGGACTCCCTAGCTGTCTGGCAGCAGGCTGCAAGCTTCTACTTAGCAACAAGGGGGAAAAACAAACTCCATGTCCATATTCACTGGAGAACATCATCCACATTTTAAATGTAGTAGTATTAACTCAGGATCATGGAGTGGAATAGAATTTGTGTCAGACAATGGGGAACATCTTCTTGATTAATTAGTAGACTTTCTCTACTGCTGTAGAGTTCTGCAGCAATCAATCCCTCCTCTGGGCACACGCAACAAACCCAGGAGTCAGCTCACCACCACCATCCAGGCCATGAGGCTTCTCCTGACCTGTCAGCTGCTCACAAGGGCAAACCCCCAACACATGCCTGCTGATGGGCTACGGGCTTCAGAGACACCAGTTGCCTCAACATAACTTCCCCAGCCATGAGCCACTACTGCCTGAGCAGGGACTAAGACAAAAGAGACCTCACACTCAACGCCCACGACTAACTGCCTGCTGCCGGTCTATCAGGGACTCAGACAGACGGGACCTCACAGTCACCTGCACAACCAGGTCTCTGTCACTGGCCGAGAAGCCCCCAAGGCAGGAATTACCTCACTAGAACTTCCCCTGCCAGCAGACAAATCCTGGCTGATCCGCTGCTCAGGCAGAAACCATCTCAAAAACACATCCCAGTGCGGACCTGCTGCTGCCCTATCCACTGCTCCGCGGGAAGTGACATCACAAGCAACAGCCACGCCTTCTCCCTCCAGCCGGCCTATCAGGGACTCGCGCAGAACTGACCTCACCATCAACAGCTGAGCCATGGGCCTCCTCCAGCCCCACCAGCTACCTACAAACACTTGATGGGACACAGGGCATTTTCTCATACAGCCCTTTTAAACACTAGGGACCTCACTGCCCACCCTGCTGCTGCCTGCAGCTCCCCCTGCCCTTTCCCACGGCTGAGCCACCTCCCAAATGGCCTCCCTGATTCACTTCCTGGCTTCACAATGCTCACAGTGCAGCAAAGCACCCATTACGTAGCAGTTGCAACCCCCCAAAAATACATTAGCTTTCACCTAGGTAGTCTCTATATGTAGCAAGAGAGCAGGGCCTCGTGTCCCAGTCAGAGGGAGAAGCCTTCCCACAGCTCAAGATCTACTTCCTTCCCCATTGCTGAACAAGCACAGCAAATCCTCTCCACATCAAGCACTCTCCTATTTTACACGCTGACAATTTGAGACATGGCAACAGACTCCGTCCAGGACATTTCAATTGCTGAAACCAGCAGAGCCAGAATTCAGCAGCTCTTCCTCCTCATCTAGGATTATGGGAATAACAACGGTGAGTGTGAAAATGGCCTTTCGTCAGTTTCCAAGGCCCCTGAAAAGCAAAACACCTCACGCTTAACAGAGCTCTTCTGCAAACACCCTTCAGGCTGCTCCCAGGGTCACAGGTCCTGGAGCACATCAAGAACTATGGAGCAAGCACAACGACTTGAGCACGACACCTTGCGAGGACACCAGCAACCTGCTCTCAACTCTGACCAGCAGATCCCAAACATAGCTCTGAGCAGCACCTGGGGGCTGCAGGGGCAGCAGCAGCCGAGGGAAAAATTCAAAAATGCATCTCAGACCCACAACACGCGCAAAGCTTCCTGCACCCAAACCCCACCAAGCCACCAGGGCCCAGCTGCTCGGCGCAGGCCAGCACGCCTGGCTTGCAAGTCAGTTCCCCTCAGTGACAGGGTGCTGGGTCCCCTGCTCACAGCCCCAACAGCCCCTTTGGGAGCCCCTGCAGGGAAGCAGCCCCCTCGCCAGCACCGCTGCCCCTGCTGCAGCGAGAGGGCACCCGCCGGCATTTGAACGCACCCGCAGCCCCCACCAGCCCCACTCGCACCCGCTCTCACTCCCGCTCCCTTCTCGCCTGCTTCGCTCCCTCCCTTCTCGCAACTCTCTCTTCTCTTGGACTTTTCCCACTCTGGACTACGATTGGCTGACACAGCCGTCATTCCAATCCATCCCCGCCCTCCTCCTCAGGACAGCCAATAGGAGGGCCGCACTCAGGCGATGCCATGGCAACACTGCGCCCTCCTGCCCTGGCAGCCAGCTCTGCCCCCTCCTCTCCCACCGCGTGACGGCGCCATCTTGTGGGCGGCAGCGCAGGGCACGGCGGGGCCTCGGGGCAGCCCGGCGCCGGGTGCCCGGGCAGTGCGGGGCCCCAGGCCCGGCCGCTCTTCCGCAGGGTCCCTGCGGAGCTCCTCGCTGCCCTGCACCCTGGGGGCCATGCTGGGCTTGGAGGGCAGCCCTGGGGCCTGTGCTGGTTCCAGCCCTGGTGCCGGCGGTGGGGCCCTGGGAATGGCCGGGGCGCCGGAGCCTGCGGGCGACGTGCTGCTGCCGCCAGGGCAGGGCAGTGTCCTCTTGGCCCTCCTGCCCCGGCCCCTTCCCCAGGTAGCCCCAGGGCTTGGCAGCCCTCCCGCTGCGCCTTGCAGGGCTGGGCCACGACCAAGGAGGGCCTGCTCTGTGTGGGGCCAGGCTGTGCCCCAAGGGGTTGCTCCAGAGGGCTGAGGAGCCCCATGGGGGCACAGGGCAGTGAGAGGAGGGACCAGCTCTGAGCCTGCTGGTGCTAGGAAGTGGGGGTGTGGGGTCGTGAAGGGACTGGGGGAGATGGCTCTTTTGGGCTTACTGCAGCACTGCACCCCATAGCTCAGAGAAAAATCCTTGGGTCAATCAGGACTTGGCAGTGGGCACCGTGCCTCCACCTGTTTCCAAGGTGCTCTCCCAAATAGGCTTTCTTTTGCATGCAGATGTTTTGAGTCCAACCTGCGCAAGGACACAGGCTATGACCATCTCGAGATGGCTTCTCTGAGCCCAAAACATGCTGTACCAACTTGTACCAAGCATGAAAGGAACAGAGGTCCTCTCAAACAGGCAGGGGACCCGGGGTCATTACAAGGTGGTTTCCTTATTGTACATGGACATTTCAGCAGGTTCTTGAGAGCCCCATGAGAGCAGCAGGCTGCCCCAGCCTCTGGGATGCAGGACCCCAACTCTTCTCAGAGCCAGATTGCAAAGGGGGACACGATCTGTGGAAAACCTGCCATGCATTCCCATGCCCCCCACAGACCCCAAAAGGCAATGGAGCTGGCCCCACAGAAGCCTTGAGGCTCAGCGCATCTCCTGCCCCATGACCCAGGAGTCCTGGCTGTCCACTAAGACAGATGGGACCCTCAGAGATGACTCTTGTGGCAGCACTCAGTCCTGTCCAGCCACCCCCACAGCCCTGGATTCACAGCAGTTTTTGCAGTTACCAATCTTTGTGCAACATCTCGGGAAGAAGTACCCGAAGCCCTTACCCTCAGTGGAGAGCTGCAGGAGCCTTGGGAACAAGGAACTGTGGTCTCGGCTGATGGTGTCCATCCAGCAGTCCTCCATCTCGCCTCTTTGCCCTCGGCTCACCTCTGCAGCCCAGGAGGAGGGATGTTCTTCCCTTCACCCAACACTCCTTTTCATCGTGCTCCTGTTCCTCTGCATGTCAGCGACGGATCCCAGCACAGCCCCCATTAACTCCTGTCTCCAGTCTTGCCATGGAGCCACTACAAGGGCAGCGGCAGGGAGGGAGTGAGCAGTGCCCAGCAGTGCCTAGGTCTTGGAGGGAAGTGAGGGCCCTCACCCAGGACACCATGGAGACCTCCCTGTGATGCAGCACATCCCGCTGTGACCTCAGCTTGTGTCATCTGGGGGCACAGCAGGTCAGTGCCATGGAGATGGCACCGCCAGGGAGAGAGCAGAGAGATTTCCTCTCCCCTCCTGGAAAGCAGGCATCTCCCTTCCCCCAGTTATTTCCCCAAACTTTCTGATAAATCCTTCAAGAATGTCTCCAGGTGGTGCCAAAGTCAGGGAAACATCTGAAGTGGGGACCTGGAGAGGTCACTGCTGTGCTCCTGCACTCCCTGGGTGCTGCACGAGGCAACAGGATTCTGTGCAGGAATCTGGGGTTTGGGGGTTGGATTGGGGTTTGGCATTTTTACAGGATCGAAGTCCGGTGGGATGAAAAAGCACAAAGGGTGGCCACAGGCTGAGATGCTTAGGTGAGCCTCCAAACTGTGGATCACTCTTTTATTTGAAGTAGGGTATAGGAGAATAAGGGACAGGACGTAACCTTCCTCCTTTAGGCACCAAAGCAGGCTCTTTGATTTGAGAAGCCTTCAGCAAGGTTTCTCGGTCTGTGGTGCTTAAGATAGAGATGATATGCCAGAAAAGAGCAAACACACATCATCCAGAGAGCTCTACCCAGAACCCTCGTCCCTGCCAGATTACAAAGCCATTGGTCAGGCCACGTAGCCAATTGGAGGAAGTTTTCCCATTTCCCATGAACTTAGTCCACCTTTCCTTCTGTGTGAGCCTGAGGAAAGCCAGGTCTCAACTCTGGGCTTCAGATGGTCCTTGGGCTTTTCAGTGTCACTTTGGGGCTCTGCTTCTCCCCTGGGTACGCTCCGCAGCCCCCTGCCCTTCCCCACACCAGCACCCTGGCTCCTCCAGGGATCTGTGCAGCCCAGGCACCCTGGATCCACACTGGCACCCTTGCCCTCCCACGATCTGTACAGCTCTGGCACCCTGGATCTCCCACATTTGAGGATTCAAGGCTTCTCAGGACATCCCTCATACTGCAGTGCTGCTCTCTGGGCTCTGGTGCAGAGCCTACGAGGCACTGCAATGCCTCAGGGCCTGCATTCAGAAGTTTGTAAGGGCACCTCCCAGCTCTGCAGCTGCTAAAGCTTGCGAGCGTCCCTACAGCCAACCTTCCTGCTCTTCCTAGTCTCTGCAGAGTGCTGGGGCAAGTCTTGCAGGAGGAAGACTCCACCCCCCTTAAATACTGTCCGAGATGTGCCGTTCCAAGTCCCTACAGGAGTTAGTTTGCTTAGTCAGCCTCTAGTCATCTGTGACGCAGGGAGCCCAACTCTACCTGCTGGCATCTCTGCCCTTTCTCTCCCTTGTCTCCTGTGTGCCTAGCCAGTCTTCTCCATGCACCAGAGGCATGGGAAGTGTTGCCTGAGAGAACTCAGCTGAACCTACGACACGTTGTGGAGCTGAGGGCCTGATGGAAGCAAGTCTGGGATGACTGTTCCCCCATCTCCTCTCCTACTCCCAGCCCGAGGGTTAAGAAAGTCCTCTGGAGAGAGTGGTTGGTTTGGTATGGCTGGGATGGGTTTCCCTCGACATCGCTGGGTCCTGCCTGTGTTGCTCTGAGTGCCCAGAAAATTTCTCTTCTCTGGGGGCTTGCATCAATGTTTTCCAGACTTTTGTACAGAAAGATAGCTTGCTCCAAGAGCCCCAAATCCCTCCCCACACACACACCCCCGCAGGACGGCACAATCTTGCGGAGATTTGTTTTGCTTCTCTGTCATGACAGACATCTTTTGAGCTACCGTCCAGATTACAGCAGGGAAAAAAAATGTTTGTTTAAAAAAATCTTATCCCTGGCAGCAAATACAAACTGACTCCTTACCCCTGCACCTCCACCATTCAGTAGAGCAGTAGCTCATGCCTCTCTACTTTCCCCACCAGTTTCACCACCCACCCAGAGTATTTCAGCTTTCCATTAGGAGGGAACATCAAGCAGTAGAAGTGGCAAAGAAAGCGGCTTCTCTCTTCTTTTCACTCTTCACCTGCTGCCTTAGGTTTCACTAGTGATGGAGCTCTCACAGCTCAGGGCTTCTCTGCACCTCTCAGGCTGCCGTGCTGTGACAAGAATTTCTGCTCTAAAGCAGGATTCAGGAAATGTGGAGGTTGCTGCGAGTTCTTATGCAGGCACAAAGCTGAGTGTATCAGCTAGTTACTGATTAATAATCTACAAGTAGAATCACGAAGAAAGGAATAGTTTCCCAGCAGATACAGAAGTATTCCTAATGGCACTTGAGGGATAGCATATGACATACTGTGAGTAATTCTGGTTTCCTTGGAGAAAAAGGAACTGAGACTGCAACAAAAAGCAACAAAGGCAGGCTATGCAAATGCCCCAGAAGTGAAGTGCCAATCACACAGAAGCACACTCGGAGAAATCAGTTTGACATAGCCAAACTAAGACAGAGGAAACAGGATTGTTCCGTACAGGAGAAGTTGCTCTATGGAGAGAGAATCAGTTACCCTCACAAGCAATGCTGCCACAAGGAGCAATACCCATAAAGTTGCCATCAGGAAATGCCACTTGGATTTGAAAAGACTTCAAATTCCTGAAAAGGAAATTCTGCATGTGGCTCTCAATCAAGGAAATATCTCACAAGGGAAATTAAGTCTATCTATAAAATCGATTCTGCGATAGATTTGCCTGGAGCAGGTGACTGAACTCCAGGACCCAGGAGATTCTTTGGGAGGGGATGAGATGTCAAGGAAAAACAGGCAAATAGGGAACCAAACCTGACAGGCACAGCGACAGGCACAGGAAGCTAAGCAGTGCCCTTTTAGCCTCTAGGCTAACCCCACTGCCCAAGCACACAGCGTTCTTCTGTGCATAAGGAATAAGACAACTTAGTAACTGAGGAGCAAACCACAACAAATTAAAAGCTGCTTGTGCCTATGCGATGGAAGGCATCAGGCAGTCTTCTTGCCTCTTTCAACCCCAGGCATCACTTGGGTAAGTTTTAGAGTGGAAAAAAAAGGAGCATGAAGTGTATATGCCAACTTCTCACTGTTCCTTCAGTTTTTCAAAGGAAGAAGATAGGCCCTCCCTGATTAGAGGATACCTCTAGTATGGCCTTACTTATCAATTTGTAAGTTATAATGAGACAGGGATAATAAAAGTTCTCTCGGACTGTGACACTCTGAGAGAGTGTGAGAGACTGTGTCACTCTGAGAAATTGAGACAGGTGCATAAAACCATAGAAAAGAGGAAAAAAAAAGAAGGAACTGGTCCCTTTGGAGAGATCATTAAGAACAAGCATTTGAGAACTTGCAATTACATGCTGCACTTAGATTCCATTTTCCCTCCTGCTGAGTGCAGTGAAAGAAAAGCAAAGAATTTGAAAAGAAAACTCACATACACAGTCAAGAGGTATGAGAACATGACTACACGGCAGCAGACATTACCTCATCCTTGAACTAGCAAAGGTTCCTTAGTCTATGGATATCCTCAGGGGTGGCAGTGAGGTCGAAAGCACTACTCCTGATCTCCTCTGGCTTGCCTTCCTCCGATGCAGCAGTGAGCTCTCTCACAGTGGCCTGAAAAAACACAGTGAAAGCGCAAAGGGCTCACTGAGCGCACGAACCGGGATGGAGCAGTCGCCTGAAAAAAGGCCCATCAAAGAGCCGGTCAAGTTAGACCTTGGAAACTGTCACAGTGTTTCAGAGCAGAGGATCACAGGCTTCCTCAGCTTGCTGCTCAGGTAGCAACAGCAGCCGGGTTCTTTGTTTCACACTCCTCGCTTGGAAGGGCACAGTTGTTTCAGGCTGTTCTCACTTCAGCAGTAACAGGGGAAAGAGAGGAAGCTCACAGAAAACAGGAGGACTAGCACAGGAGGACTAGCACTAGCACTGAAAACAGGAGGGCTACACAAGAAAGCAGCTCAGGAATGAACACGAGAACAGCAAAGGCCTCTTGTGCCACATGACGCTGTAGCCCTCCCAACACTGAGGTTTCAGACAACCACAGCAGGCGTTCTCCAGACCAAGGCACCAAAGACAGGAGTCTGGAAGAACTGGAGGCAGGTGAGCTCCAAAGGGAGCTGAGCTGACAACCAAAGGGGAACAGACAACAACACTGGAGTCAGGCAATAAAGACACCACAGGGTGCATTAGACTGGCTGCAACACGGCTGTTGGCATCCAAGTGTGCTTAAGGAAGGCAAACAACCCCTGGGCCTGTTAGGATAAAATACCTGGATCTGTAATAGGGCTGGGTTCACAAAAAACAACAACAAAAATAAATAAAGAAAAAATATCCCTTTTTCCTCAGGCTGTAGCATGACTCTGCAGGCCCTTGTTTTCCTAGCCTTCTGAAAGCCAAGTGCTAGCAAGCAAGGACAGACCGTCTGACTAGCAGACAGTGCAAAGAGTCTTCCTCATGCGTAAAACAGCGAGAAGGATACTTTTGCACACAAAAGCACCCAACCAACCAGCACATTCCTCCCTTTCCAAACTCCCAAGGTCCTTCTTTGGGATGGCTGCTTTCAAACTATCCCACTGTGTACTACTGTTTCTGTGCTCAGAATGGCACAGAAACAAAATAAGTGACAGCAGGCAACCTCTGGGAAAGTGTCATTTCCTGAAGAACGCTCTCCTCTCCCCTGGGGAAAAAATAAGGCAGCAGAGCATTCTTTACAACATACAAAGAGTGCAATGGCTGAATACACTCAATCATCATTCCCTAAAAATGAAATGATAAGGAACACTAGCTTACCTCTGCACTGGCTTGCTTCACTGCTTTGCCCTGGTCACAAGCATTTTCTGCTGGTCTGTAATGCCTGAGAGAAGCAGAGAAAGACAGCAACGAGTTGTTTCAATGCCATCACCTCCAGTGCTGATGAATCCACCTCAGGGTTAGGAGGTGCCCTTTTTGCAGTGCTCAGTCTGGCTACATCCTCCATTGCACAAATGGACAAGGGAAAACATCACATCAGCTTCCAGCACTATTCTTTCTGAGCAGCAAGAGAAAAAAAGAGAAAAGAGAAAGAAGAGCTCACATGCTTTCCCACTGTCTTCTCTCAACGCGTGGCAGGAGCCCTTCTCTTTTGCTGTGTCACTTTCACTCATTGGAAAAGGGGGAAGCCACCAGCACCTCCTCTGTAAAGCCCTTGGTGATCTACTGGGGAGGAAGACTGCAAGCTGCATGTTATCCTGCCAGGGAAAACAGGAACATTTCCAAGCATACTTGCCTCCAAGCACAGTTAGCTCACTCCAAGTAAAGACCAGCACACCGAGTTACAACTGGACGTCTCCAAAATGCTCACTTGCATTTTAGAGGCCAGTCAGCAGAGTGACTATCTCCACCTGGAAAGGAGTACCATTAAACCACATAGACTCTGAACACCAAGCACATACACAGACATTCCCTGTATACACCTCTACTGCCCCCCAAAGGAGTACTTTCACTGTCACCAGAGATGGGACTGTTCACTCTGGCTCAGCCTTTGCGCCTAACAACTGACCCGTGCTGAGGCCTGTGGTAGGCTGCGGGCAGCACCATTAGGCTACAGCGAGAGCAAACACATACACCACACTCTCATGGACAAAAAGAATGAGGTCTGCTATCCTTGCAGGTTTTTCAGTAACTCTTTGTTTATACCTGCCAAGTCTGGAACTCTTTGGAATTAAGTCAATCCTTCCCCAGTAACCAAAAGGACCAATAGGGATGGTATGGACCAAACTTCCCAGCTCAAAGGTACTGGAAGGAAAATGCTCTCCACGCAAGGGTGTGTTCAAGTCCTTCTCCTTGGTCTAGCAAGGACAGTGCCCGTTTGCGGCCATTCTGTTGCTTTCTTCCTTAGCAACTGCAGGAAGAGAGGAAGCTTTCAACAAAGCTCTAGAGTGCTACATATAGTTACCTCAGGGCTCAGGCCCTGCTCTTTTCACAGCCCTCTTCTCTCCCCACTCCTGGACATGACACCTTGCGACTGTTCCTAATTGAAAGCTGAAGAAAGAAGTCACATTTTCACAGGTTGATCGAGAAAACTGAATACTGCACTGCCCCCGCACACTACGACAGCAGCTCCTGCCTATCTGCTTTCACCAAGTTTCCCCCCCACACACCCAGGGTGTTTCAGCTTTCCAGGAGGGGAGAACATCCCGGGGCAGAAGCAGCACAGGAAGCAGCTGCTCTGTTCCTCTCCCTCCTGCCCTGCTGCCTGCGCGGTCACTAGTGCTGCAGCTCTCACAGCTCAGGGCTTCTTGACACCCGCCAGGCCGCAGCGTGGGCTGAAAACTCCACTGTGTCCCCGAGATGCTCACGGGCAGCAGCTGCCCCCAGCGCAGTGCAGAGGTTTCTCTCCCATCCCTTCCCTCCCCTCTCCTCCCCTCCCGCAGACTCGCCCAGGCCCCGGGGCAGAGCGGGGCCCTGCGGCAGCAGCGCCCGGCAGCAGCGTCTCCCCACGCAGCAGCACCAGCAGCCAGGGAAACACAGGCCCCGCCCCCAGAGCCGGAAGTGACGCCCCCTGCACCACAGACCCTCCCACCCCTCACTCCTCCAACTGGCTCCCGTTGGACGGGACCTCGTGGGGTGGGACCCCAGGGAGGGGCGGGAGGGAGGCAGCAGTGCGCATGCGCTGTGCAAAGGCCGGGTGGGAGGGGGGCAGGGGAGCCGAGGGGAGGGACCAAGAGGGGCGTGGCAAAGAGTTGGGGGTGTGGCCGGTCAGGGCGGAGCATGCGCAGTGGCCCAGAGGAGGGCGGTGAGGGGCGGGGCGGGGGCGGGTGCGGGGCTGCCCAGGCCCTGCGGGTGGGGAGGGGGCGAGAGGCGGCTGCTGCCGCGGGGCAGCGTCTCCCGGCCCGGGGCCGCCCAGAGCCTTTAGCCGCAGCGCTGGGAGCTACCGCGCTGGGGCCGAGGGCTGCGGGCTGGGCAGAGTGAGCGGCCAAGCGCGCGGGGGCAGCCAGAGCCGCTGCGGCCCGGCTGTGTGGCAGCAGCGGTGGGGAAGGCCCAGCCTGGCCTGGGCCACCTCCGGCCCCCGGGAGTCCCCAGCTCTTGCGTCCTTTTCCTTATGGCCCCATGGCTCGGTGCTGGATGCTGTGGTGCCGGTTCCTCAGCACCATCCCAGCTGTGAGGAGAGGGTGCAGGTACAGCGGTGCTTGGCGTGTCTCAAGGCTGGAGGCAGGAGGCAGCCAGCGCCCCGGTGCCCCTGCTGACAGCCCCGCTTTTCCCCGGGACAGGCCCCCAGCTCCTCTCTGAGCCCAGCCCGGCTGTGGGCACCGTGAGGAGCAGGATGTGTGGAGGCTCCTGATGGCTGTGGCCAGAGCCAGGCTCTCAGGTATCGCGGCAACGCGGCTGTGGAAGAGCTGTGCCCTTCTGGAGGGCACTCACAGCCCCTCGGGACACCTCCCCAGAGACAGTCGAGGGTCTGAAGGTGACATTTCCTCAGGAGAGCAATGACCCACAGGCCCATCACAGTCCTGTGTGCTCAGCTCTGCCCCACAGACACCTCCTGGCAGCGAGGCAGTGTTGAGGGGCATCTGCATGTTGGCAGGTGCTCACGGGCAGTGGGGACAGATCCTGCTGAGGCCAGCAAAGGTGCTGCTGGTGCTGTGCATGTCGGGGAAGGAACTTTGTGAGCTTCCTTCAGACTTGCTGGTCTCTCCATCAGCTTTGGAGTCTCAGGCTCTTGTCCAGGCTTGGCAGCTCCTCTCCCTTCCCCCCACCCCAGCAGCTGGGACCTGAAAGCAGAGATGTGGGGAAGCTCCTTGCCTTTGGTGTCATCCCTGCCTGCAGCTACCTTTTGAGAAGCCCCTGGGAAGTGTCCTGGGGGTGAGCAGGAGCTGTGAGGAGCCCTGCCCCATGCAGACCCCTCTCCGTGGGGGAATGACCCTGCCCTGCGTGGGCCACTCCTTCACCCTAGAGCTTCCCCAGCCTGTGTTCAGCCTATTTGTAGTTATCCCTAGTTATCCTATCCTAGGATTAGCAGGCAGAGCGAGGGGTGTCCTTGGAGTGGCTGTGTGCTCTGGAGTGCCTGAAGAAGGCAGCCTGTGCAAGGGGCATGGAGTGCAGGGGTGGAGAGAGGCAACTTGGTGGTGCTGCCCAGCTCTCAGCTGCCAGCCTGGCAGCAAAGCTGAAAGCAGAGGCTAGGAGGCAAGGCCATGGGGATGGGTGTGCCCATGGGGACTGCCAAGGCGTTGTGCTGGGGGTTCCCCCAGCGATCCCTGGGGCTTGGTGAGGGGTGTTTCCATGATGAGCAGCAGGGCTTTGTGATGGTGGTGGCATGGTGCCTCCAAGGCCCTGCTGATGGGGCTGTCTCCATGGGGACTGTGTCCCTGCTGTGAACAGAGCCCCTGGGGTCCTCCCTCTGAGGAGAGCTGCTCCCTGAGGAGGCAGCAGCTGCCCTTTGGGCCAGAGCAGCAGGACCCCAGCAGAGGATCATGCAGAGGGACGAGGAGCGGCAGCAAACGTCTGCTGCCAGGCTGCACACGCACTGCCAGGCACGCCGGAGCGCAGGGGCGAGGTGAGCCATGGGGCTGGAGGCAGGGGCAGGCAGCAGGCATGGGAGCTGCCTGGAGAGCAGGCAGCTGGTTTGGCAAAGGAGCTAGGGTGAAAGAGGCAGGCAGGAGCTGCTGCGGCCAGGGGGGAATTTCTTGCCAGTCCTCGGGACTTTCCCTGGGACAAAGCACAGCAACCTGCATGCTCCAAGGTCCCCATGGAGCCTATGAGCTCTGTGCTGAGGGGCAGAGAGCAGCTTTGGACCCAGCTCAGCCAGGCCGCGTGCAGCCAGAGCTTCCCTTGCACACGGCCCTCAGGTTTCCTGCTCTTCACCAGCCACTCGGACCAAGTCAACCGCCTCCACCCTGTGAGTCCTTCTGCCCACAGGTGGTCAGCAGCAGCTGCACGCAGCAGTGCAGCACAGCCGGAGCCCAGCTTGCTCCCACCAAAGGCACAGGCTGCCTCGGCTGCCCAACGCACAGGGCTCACAGGCTTCTGCACGTGTCCTCGCAAAGGTGCAGAGATGACCATGATGATGGCTTTGAAAGCCTCTGCCTGACTCCCCGGAGCTGCCGAGGAGCAGGTGGGAAGTGCTGGCAAGGAGCAGGAGGTCTCTAACTGCCTGCAGGCTGACTGCATGCTCTGCCTGGCAGCCTGCAAGGACTTACCTGGGGGTGCCCAAGGCAGCTGCCATTTCCCATCTGTTGCCCCACACTGACAAAGCCTCTGCCCAGACAGCCTGGCTAGCAGAAGAAGCAGATCACCCGCAAGACCCCTGCCTTGCTCTCTCCTGCTCCTGCCAGGGCTCAGCTCCAGCCGAGGCTGCCTCCTGCAAGGCTTGGCCCTCTCCCAAGTGCTTCTTACAGCCCTGTGTCCCTGGCGTCTTGTACAACCAGAGGCACCAAACTCCACAAGCCTTCAGAATTGTTTAGCTTTGTACGTCATTTCCACTTGGCAGATTTTGGAAGGACGTGACTTCTTAGGGGTGTCTGACATGGCATTTTCGTACACCACCTGCTTTGCCATCCCACTGCTGTTCGTGCTGGCATCTTGTTATTTATTTTATTTCCCTCACATACACACCCCACTTTGACTTTCTCAATCTTAGCATGCTGCTGGAACAAAGGACAGGAACTGGTGTGTTTCGTGGCGGTAGGCAGGGAATACAGAGGGTGTTGAAAAAGTGCAGAAAGCAGATGTGTAAAAGTAGGGAACTCTGCTGAAAGAGTGAGATTTTTCTGCTGTCTTGCTATGGGCAAAAGCAGGAAATGAAGAGAAAAGAAACTTTTGATTTGCATAGCAGCTCTATGGAAAGAAGTGGGGACAGGATGCAATGGGGCCACATTGGGGCCCCTCGCCAGCAGGCAGTGGGGCAGGGGCTCATTGTAAAGGAGTTTTGGGTGCCAAAACAGGAAGAGCATCCCTCCTCCTCAGCTACAGAGGTGAGCCAAGGACAAGCAGCAAGTGAGAGGGAGGACTGCTGGACCAATACCATCAGCCCAGGCGACAGTTCCTTGTTCCCAACGCTCCTGCAGCTCCCTGGGAGCTTTCAGGGGCTCCTGTTTGAGGAGGCACACAGAAACCCTTAACTGAAAAACCTGCTGTGGATCCTGGGCAAAATCCTGCCTGAGAAGCTTGTGTGGCTCAGGAGACCATGTGGCAGCCAGGATGCCTGGGTGCTGGGGCTGGGGCTGCCCTGATGCCCAAGGCCCCTCTGGAGATGAAGGAATTTATCAGAAATGTTTGGGAAATAACTGGGGGAAGGGAGGGGATTGCTTTCCAGGACTTGAGAGGAAATCTCTCTGCTCTCTGGCTGGGCAATCTTCATGGCAATGGCATCATGAGCCCCCAGATGACTCTAGCTGAAGTCACAGCAGGATGTGCTGCATCACAGGGAGGTCTCCATGGTGCCGTGGGTGGGGGCCCTCACTTCCCTGCGAGACCCAGGCGCTGCTGGGCACTGCTCACGCAGTCCCCACCACTGTCCTTCGTAGTGGCTCTGTGGCAATGACGGGGGACAGGAGGCAACGGGGCTGCACTAGGAGCCCTTGTCGACATGTTGAGGAGCATCAGCATGTTGGAAAGGAGTATTGG
Organism: Rhea pennata; assembly: GCF_028389875.1. Taxonomy (NCBI): domain Eukaryota; kingdom Metazoa; phylum Chordata; class Aves; order Rheiformes; family Rheidae; genus Rhea; species Rhea pennata. The sequence continues at coordinate 2,150,794 of NW_026907682.1, read as the reverse complement.
GTGATGAGATGGGAAGAGCGTCCCTCGTCCTGGGCTTGAGAGGTGAGCTGAGGGCAAGGGACAAGCGAGATGGAGGACTGCTGCAGGGACACCATCAGCCAGGAATGCACTTGCTTGTTTCCAGTGCTTCTGTAGCTCTCCAGTGAGGATTGACACCGTTCGTATCCTTTTATGATTCTAACTTGGCAGAGCAGATTTGGGGCTCTGAGATGCCATCTTGAGATGGCCACAGCCTCTGTCCTCCTACAAAACGGGCTCCAACCTCTGCACCCAAAAGACAGCCTGTTTGGGCAAGCACTTTGTGAACAGGTGGAGGCACCACTATCACCCTGTAAGACCTGCCTACCCCAAGGACTTTTCTCTGTGGGGTGCACTGCTGGGGTGAGCCCAACATGGCCATCTCCCCCAGCCCCATCCTGACCCAAAACCTCCACTCCCTGGCACCAGCAGGCTCAGAGCTGGTCTCCACCTCGCTGCCCTGTGCCCCTGTAGGGCTCCTCAGCCCTCTGGAGCGAACCCTTGGGGCAAAGCCCGGCCCCTCACAGAGCAGCCCCTGCTGGGCCATGGCCCAGCCCTGCCAGGCGCAGCGGGAGGGCTGCCAAGCCCTGGGGCTACCCTGGGGAAGGGGCCAGGGCAGGAGGGCCGAGAGGACACTGCCCTGTCCTGGCGGCAGCAGCACGTCGCCTGCAGGCTCTGGCACCCTGGCCATTCCCAGGGCCCCAGCGCCGGCACACGGGCTGGCACCAGCACAGGCCCCAGGGCCGCCCTCCAAGCCCAGAACGGCCCCCAGGGTTCAGGGCAGCGAGGAGCCCCACAGGGCCCCTGTGGCAGAGCGGCCGCACCCGGGCCCTGAACTGCCCGAGCACCCGGCGCTGGGCTGACCCGAGGCCCCGCCACACCCTGCGCTGCCGCTCACAAGATGGCGCCATAACGTGGGGAGAGGTGCAGAGCTGGCTGCCAGGGCAGGAGGGCGCAGCGTTGCCATGGCATCGCCTGAGTGCGGCCCTCCTATTGGCTGTCCTGAGAAGGAGGGCGGGGATGGATTGGAATGACAACTCTCTCAGCCAATCGTAGTTCAGAGTGGGAAAAGGCCAAGAGAAGAGCGAGGTGCAAGAGCGGAGGGAGCGAAGCAGGTGAGAAGGGAGCGGGAGTGAGAGCGGGTGCGAGTGGGGCTGGTGGGGGCTGCGGGTGCGTTCAAATGCCGGCGGGTGCCCTCTCGCTGCAGCAGGGGCAGCGGTGCTGGCGAGGGGGCTGCTTTCCTGCAGGGGCTCCCGAAGGGGCTGTTGGGGCTGTGAGCAGGGGACCCAGCGCCCTGTCACCGAGGGGAACTGACCTGCGAGCCAGGCGTGCCGGCCTGCGCCGAGCAGCTGGGCCTGGGCGGCTTGGTGGGGTTTGGGTGCAGGAAGCTTTGAACCTTTTGTGGGTCTGAGATGCATTTTCAAGGGTTTCCCTGAGTTGCTGCTGCCCCCACAGCCCCAGGTGCTGCTCAGAGCTGTGTTTGGGATCTGCTGGGCAAAGTGTGAGCAGGTTGCTGGTGTCCTCGCAAGGTGTCACGCCCAAGTCGTTGTGCCTGCTCCATAGTTCTTGGTGTGCTCCAGGACCTGTGACACTGGGAACAGCCTGAAGGGTGTTTGCAGAAGAGCTCTGTTAAGTGTGAGGTGTTTTGCTTTTCAGGGGCCTTGGAAGTTGACGAAAGGCCATTTTCACACTCACCGTTGTTATTCCCATAATCCTAGATGAGGAGGAAGAGCTGCTGAATTCTGGCTCTGCTGGTTTCAGCAATTGAAATGTCCTGGACGGAGTCTGTTGCCATGTCTCAAATTGTCAGCGTGTAAAATAGGAGAGTGCTTGATGTGTAGAGGATTTGCTGTGCTTGTTCAGCAATGGGGAAGGAAGTAGACTGTGAGCTGTGGGAAGGCTTCTCCCTCTGACTGGGACATGAGGCCCTGCTCTCTTGCTACATACATAGACTGTCTAGGCTAAAGCTAATGTATTTTTGGGGGGTTGCAACTGCTACGTAATGGGTGCTTTGCTGCACTGTGAGCATTGTGAAGCCAGGAAGTGAATCAGGAGGTGGCTCAGCTGTGGGAAAGGGCAGCGGGAGCTGCAGGCAGCAACAGGGTGGGCAGTGAGGTCCCTAGTGTTTAAAAGGGCTGTATGAGAAAATGCCCTGTGTCCCATCAAGTGTTTGTAGGTAGCTGGTGGGGCTGGAGGAGGCCCATGGCTCACCTGTTGATGGTGAGGTCAGTTCTGCGCAAGTCCCTGATAGGCCGGCTGGAGGGAGAAGGCGTGGCTGTTGCTTGTGATGTCACTTCCCATGGAGCAGCGGATAGGGCAGCAGCAGGTCCGCACTGGGATGTGTTTTTGAGATGGTTTCTGCCTGAGCAGCGGATCAGCCAGGATTTGTCTGCTGGCTGGGGAAGTTCTAGTGAGGTAATTCCTGCCTTGGGGGCTTTTTGGCCAGTGACTGAGACCTGGTTGTGCAGGTGACTGTGAGGTCCCGTCTTTCTGAGTCCCTGATAGACTGGCAGCAGGCAGTTAGGCCTGGGCGTTGAGTGTGAGGTATCCTTTCCAAGTACCTGCTAGGGCAGCAGTGGCTCATGGCTGGGGAAGTTATGTTGATGCAACTAGTGTCTCTGAAGCCAATAGGCCATCAGCAGGCGTGTGTTGGGGGTTTGTACTTGTGAGGTCCCCTCTCTGTGAGCAGCTGACAGGTCAGGAGAAGCCACATGGCCTGGATGGTGGTGGTGAGCTGACTCCTGGGTTTGTTGCGTGTGCCCAGAGGAGGGATTGACCGCTGCAGAGCTCTACAGCAGTAGAGAAAGTCTACTAATTAATCAAGCAGATGTTCCCCATCGTCTGACACAAATTCTATTTCACTCCATGATCCTGAGTTAGTACTACTACATTTAAAATGTGGATGATGTTCTCCAGTGAATATGGACATGGAGTTTGTTTTTCCCCCTTGTTGCTAAGTAGAAGCTTGCAGCCTGCTGCCAGACAGCTAGGGAGTCCAGCTGGGCTTTTTAAACTGCTAAATCAATCTAATGCTAGTCTAAGCAGCGTTAGTTATCTCTGATTGCCAGCATGTGTGTGTGCTTTGGAAATTCCCCTTTTGGAAACAGGAGGGAGCTTGTGAGATGTTCCTGCAAGGTCTAAATGCTGTGCCTGTCTTTCAGGTGTCCACATGCTTTTATGACACATTTGGATCTGTAACGCCTTGGAAATTGATGATTTTTGTCCGAGTATGCAGCCAGTGGAGAATGGGTGCAAAGTCTGTTGGAGGAGACAGAAGGAATGTCACCCCCAAACAGGTAGTGGCCACATTTTGAAAGAGATTTCTTGTTCTGGGAAGTTGAGGCACAAACGAATGGCAAGAGGTGGCCTGATCAGGGCTTGTGAGAGCACTCGTCTGCTTCCTGGAGAAGGGAAGTGACCATGTGTAGGACTGTGAGTGGATGCTGAGAGGCAGTGCGTGTTGCAAAGCCTTGGAGGACTAGAAAGGAACTGCAGAGTTGGAGAGCTGGGCTTTCTGTGTTGTGGGGCACTTGGGGTGCCCTCTGTGTTGCTGATGCAGAGGTACACGTTTGCTGGCCCCTGTCTGTGAGGCGAGCAGTGGTGTGGGCAGGGTGCCACAGTGCAGGGGTGCCGGGTGGTGGGTCCAGGTGGTGGTCCCAGTATTTTGGTGCTCAGCATGGGAGGAGATAGCTGGAGAGGGCGGTGCTGTGTGTGGGCAGTGCTGCCAGAGTGGGGAGCTGGGGAGCACTGCAAGGTGAGGGTGTGACTACGCTGGCTGGGCCTAGGCTGCCCTGGTGTCATGGGCCAGAGTTGCTGGCAGCCTGCTGCCTTTGATGCACTGAGGTTCAGGCCTTGGGGATGCTAAGCGATTTCCAGCACCTACAGCATGGATTTTTCCTGAAGGCCAGGGAGTGTTTCTCCTTGCTCCCAGATGCGAACCAAGCCTGCATTTTCCCTCCTTTCCTCTCATTTCCTCTTGCTCATAAGAGCTTTGGTCTGCAGCAGTGTGTGCTGAGAGGAGCGGACGTTGTGGGAGATGTGCTTTTTGGCTGGGCCTTAGCCTGCTGGAATCCCTTTGAAGGAGTGAAGGCCTTGCGATGTGGTGGTCTTTGGAGAAAGGCAGGTGAGTTCTTGGGAGCTGACTGTCAAGGGGCGGAATCCTTCCTGTACCATATTTCTTTGGAGGAGTGCCTTTAAATGGGAGCAGCAAGGCAAAAGTGCCCTGCAAGGGATGTGCAGCCCAGGTCTCTCTTCCTTCTAGGTGCAGTCTCTGTAATTTACCCCACCATCGTGCTGTAGTGTGACCTTTCTGTGCTGCAGCGGGGAAATAAGAAAGCAGCCACGTGTAGCCATCTGTGTGCTAAGTGTGGTGTGGTTAGGTGCTGACCCTGCTGACCCTGGCAAGGGACTGGATTTTTCCTGTGCTTTGGGTGGTGGTGGTGAGGAGCCCCACTTAGCTACTTAGCTCTAGCTGCATTTCTCGGAGTAGCTGGAGTCAAGGCAGTGGTGGTGAGCACATACATCTGACTGCTAGCCTCCCAGCTGTTTGGCGTGCATTATGTCCCCTCTGTTCTTGAAGCCTTTTACTGCTGGCTACGTTGTGCGAAGGCCTAAGCTCGGGAGCTGTGTCATGTCAGGTACTGCTCTGGAGATGGCTCAGCACCACGCTTTGTCCTCTGGCATCACTCCCTGGATTCTCTGAGGATGATCGATGGCAAATGGCAGGTCATCAAGGCCAGGGCCCAGGTCTGTGTGCTCCCTAACTGAGTTTCAGTGCCAACCTCAGCTGTTGAGTGTTGTGGAGTGGCCTGTGAATTGGACAGTCAAGTCCTTCTGCTCCTGTCAGACATGGTGGGTCATGCTTCCTGGTGTACTTAAGACATGGAGCACCATCTTTGACCCTTTCTTGCCCAAAGCATCCCTCTGGCAGCAGGCGATGCCCAAGAAGCCTTGCATTTATTTCAGAGATTCGCAAAGCTGCCATGAGCTCCAGCAGTCTCTGAGGCCACTGCATTTCCCTTGGTGCTGAAGCCTGCCCCCAGCCAGTCATCTCTGGGTACCTTGTGGGCTGTCAGGGGCAGCTCTCATCTGCATGTGGAGAATGAGCCTGTGGATCTGTCCTTCTTTTTTGTTCAAGTGAAGCTGCCTTTTGCCATTTCAGAAGAAAGTGTTTGTCCTGCCTCCGAGCTGTCGGGAAGAGAAGGCGTGAGGATGGGCTTCCCTTTGAAGGCTCTAGGGGCCTGTCAGTAGGGAGGCCCCTTTGGGTGAGTGCCTTGAGGGCATGTGAGGCAAAAGTGAGCAGCAAGAGCTGGCCTGATCAGCAGCTGTGAGAGCGCTTGCTCTCTGCTTCCTGGAGATGGGAAGTGACCATGTCAGGGCTGTGAGTGGATGTTCCAAGGAAGCACTGTTTCCAAGGCGTTGGAGGCCTAGAAGGGACTGGAAGGGCTGGAGAGTTGGTCTTTCTGTGTTGTGGGGCCCTTGGGGGTGTCCTGTGTGCTGCCATGTGTGGTGCTGTGCCCTGTGCACCACTGATGCACAGGCACATGTTGGCTCAGTGTTGTGCTGCTCAGCATGGGAGGAGGTGTGTGGAGAGAGCAGTGCTCTGCTCCCAGAGGCCAGCCTGCCATCCCAGTGTCCTTGTGGGAGCCCTGGGTGAGCACTGGTGCTGACTGTGCTCCCTGCTTGGAGCATCCTGGTGTGAGCGAGGGATGCTTGCAGTTAGTTGTTTTCTGTCAGCTGAGGTCCAGGCTTGCAGTTTCTGAAGGTCTTGATGCTTCCTGAGTCTTCTGGGTTTTACGGACTCTGCTGGAGAAAGTGGTCTGCTCATTCCTTCAAGGCTTTCTGTGGAATCTGGACCCTCCTTGCATCTTCCCATCTCAGAATGTACTGCATCCTAATTGATTCTGTCTTTCTTTCTTTCTAGGTTGCTCCAGTTGTGTAGGTTCCCCGTGCAATCCTCGAGCCACTGAGGATGGAGGCAGGATGCCAGGGTGTGTCCCTGTAGCTGTCAGCATCTTTGCCACCATTGTGAGCCCTCTGTGAAAGCAGCTGCAAGTGAATGAGATGAGGCTATGCGTGGATGTGAAGGCTTCCATGAATGCGCCCATCTTCCATGGGTGACCTGGGGCGTGTGGGTTCACCTCCTGGTACCTCTGCTGAGCTGCACGTCCCACATCATACAGATGCTGTTACTGCCAGCACACTCAGGAAATGAGAACCTTCCTTTTCCTAGAAGGTTGTGGTGCCCTGTAGGATGAGTGAAAGACCCTTATAATGAAAGCCAGCATCTGTCGAGTGCCTTTGTGTGAGTGCCCGAAATCCGTGGTAGCTTGAACGGAGGTCTCAGAGCTGTTGGGCTCCTGGCTCTGCGAGGACCGAAGATGTGCCCAGGGCCAGGCTGCTCGTGGCACTCAACCCTCAGTGCTGTGTGAACCCAGCTGTGGATCCGGAACTCCTGCTGCAGAGGCCGCGCAGCCAGGAGAGCTGGCATTTCAGCAGCCCTCCAGCCTGGGGCTGTCTCCTTGCTAGGGCCTCATTTCAAAACCTCTGCACCTTTGTCTAATCACAGGGGCTCTAAGTAAGGAAAGGAAGGGAACCGAGGTGACTTTGAGGTCAGGGGGCCTTCAGGACTCTCAAATGTTTCGACGTTGTATCTGCAATGTCTGTATTCCTAAAGAAAATCTTGGTCCCTCCATACTTAGGTGGAGATTCTTGAGCAGATTGGGGATGGAAAGCAGCAGCCTGCTCTGCCCAAAGAGAGCAGGATTCTGCCGTGTGAAAAGAGCCACATCATGCCAGGAGCCAGCTCTGTGCCTGATCATTTGCACGTGCCTTGTGAGCCTGGAGTGCCTTGGCCACCTTTGGTGTTAGTGCAAGAGGTTCCCTGCGTGCCTGGGTTTTGGAGTTAAGGGAAGGCAGTGAGGAGAGCAGTGCCTGGGGCATGTGTAAGTGGGGAGTGCCCTGCATGCCTGTCTTCTTGCTGGCACTTGGTTGCATGTAATAGACGAGGCAGCTGCGTGGGGCAGAGACGGTGGCACAGCTGGCACAGCAGAGGTCTGGTGTTCTGTGGAGGGCTGTTGCAGTGCTGAGTTGCTCTGTCAGACAGCCTTTCCAGTGCAGCTGCTGCCTGGGCTGATCTCTCAACGTTGGCCCTAGAAATGGAAGTGGCATCCTGCTGTCAATTTGTAGGTGCTTGTATCCGTACTACGTGAGACTTGATGGGAATGGTCTGTGTTGTAACTTTTTAGTGCCTAGAACAATACCGCTGTGTTAAGTGGCATACAAATACGTAACTAACAAGGTCTTGGAAATCTGCGAGGAAGAACAGCAGTTGGTTACATATGGATTGTGTGGCTTCCAGCCACAGAATAACCATGAGAAGCAGTCAACATGAAGGTCAGAAGTTGAAGAGTAGTGAAGTAGCGACCCCCAAAGTCAAGTGTGGTACCCGAAATAAGTCTGCACGTGTGCGCAGTATAATAGCCCGGTTATGCGACTGGGGCGGAGTTGGGCTAGACTCCCTGCATTTGATGGCCCCATGTGCCAGGACTCCTGCCTATCACAAATAATCATAAATACCTGATTTTTTCCGAAGGAGAGAGAGGCTGCTACACAACAGAGGACCACTTTGCCTCCTCGGGGACGCCCGCAAAGATTGTGCCTGCCGACTCTCTCTCTCATCATGCAGAGAATCGGAACAAGCATTGGAGTGGCCCTTTTCGAGATTACCATTGTGTCGGCCTGTTTGTAAGTATCTCGTGATAAAATGCTTGCTACTGAAGAGTATTTGTGTGTGTGTGTGTGTGTGTGTGTGTGTGTGTGCTGGCTTGCCAAACCAGATGTTTACTCTCAGGAAATTAACTAGAAAATAAATTGGTGACGAGAATGGGATTCCCAGGGTTTGCAGCATAGTCAGATTGGTAAAGTGCACAGCTGTACCGAGGCTGCACCCCCTGCATTAGTGGGACTCGGTCAGTGGGGTGCACAGCTGTACCGAGGCTGAGCCACCTGCATTGGCGGGACTCGGTCAGAGCGGTGCACAGCTCTAATGAGACTTCACCACCTACATTGGTCTGACTCGGTCAGTGGGGTGCACAGCTGTACCGAGACCGAGCCACCTGCATTGGTGGGACTCAGTCAGTGGGTTGCACAGCTGTAGTGAATCTGCGCCACATGCATTGGTTGGACTCGGTCAGTGCGGTGCACAGCTGTAGTGAGTCTGAGCCATGTGCATTGGTCAGACTCGGTCAGTGAGGTGCGGAGCTGTACCGAGGTCTTGCCACCTGCATTGGTGGGACTCGGTAATGGTGTGCACAGCTGTACCAAGGCCGAGCCACCTGCATTGGTGGGACTCGGTCAGTGGGTTGCACAGCTGTACCGAGGTCGAGCCACACGCATTGGTTGGACTGGGTCAGTGGGTTGCATAGCTCTACCGAATCCTCGATACCTACATTGGTGGGACTCGGTCAGTGGCGTACACAGCTGTACCGAGGCCGAGCCACCTGCATTGGTGGGACTCGGTGAGTGGGGTGCACAGCTGTACCAAGGTGAGCCACATGCATTGGTGGGACTCAGTCAGTGGTGTGCAGAGGTGTACTGAGGCCGAGCCACCTGTATTGGTGGGGCTCGGTCAGTGGGGTGCACAGCTGTACCGAGGTCGAGCCACCTGCATTGGTGGGATGCGATCTGTGGGGTGCACAGCTGTAGTGAGTCTGAGCCACGTGCATTTGTGGGACTCGGTCAGTGGGGTGCACAGCTGTAGTGAGTCTGAGCCATGTGCATTGGTCAGACTCGGTCAGTGGGTTGCATAGCTGTACGGAGGCTTTGCCACCTGCAGTGGTGGGACTCGGTCAGTAGGGTACACAGCTGTACCGAGGCCTAGCCACGTGCATTGGTCAGACTCGTTGAGTGGGTTGCATAGCTGTAAGGAGGCTTCGCCACCTGCATTGGTTGGACATGGTCAGTGGGGTGCACAGGTGCACCAAGACCTCGCCACCTGCATTGGTGGGACTCGGTGAGTGGGTTGCATAGCTCTACCGAGTCCTCGATACCTGCATTTGTTAGACTCGGTCAGTGGGGTGCACAGCTGTACTGAGGCCCCGCTACCTGCATTGGTGGTACTGGGTCAGTGGGTTGCACAGCTGCACCAAGACCTCGCCATCTGCATTGATGGACTCGGTCAGTGGGGTGCACAGCTGAACTGAGATCGTACCACCTGCATTGGTGGGACTTGGTCAGTGGTGTGCACTGCTGTACCGAGGCCATGCTATCTGCATTGGTGGGACTCAGTCAGTCGGGTGCACAGCTGCACTGAGGCTGCACCACCAGCATTGGTGGTACTCGGTGAGTGGTGTGCACAGCTGTACCGGGGCTTCGCCACCTGCATTGGTGGTAGTTGGTCAGTGGGGTGCGGAGCTGTACCGAGGTCTTGCCACCTGCATTGGTGGGACTCGGTCATGGTGTGCACAGCTGTACCAAGTCCGAGCCACCTGCATTGGTGGGACTCGGTGAGTGGGGTGCACAGCTGTACCGAGGTGAGCCACATGCATTGGTGGGACTCAGTCAGTGGTGTGCACAGCTGTACCGAGGCTGCTCCACCCCCATTGGTGGGACTCGGACCATGGGGTGCACAGCTGTTCTTAGTCTGAGAGACCTACATTGGTGGGACTCGGTCAATGCGGTGTACAGCTGTACCGAGGCTGAGCCACCTGCATTGGTGGGACTCGGTCAGTGGTGTGAACAGCTGTACCGAAGCCGAGCCAGCTGCATTGGTGCGACGTGGTCAGTGTGTTGCACAGCTGTACCGAGGCTTCACCACCTGCATTGTTGGGACTCGGTCAGTGGGGTGCACAGCTGTACCGAGCCTGACCCACGTGCATTGGTGGGACTCGGTCAGTGGGTTGCACAGCTGTACTGAGTACTTGCCACGTTCATTGGTGGGACTCGGTGAGTGTGGTGCACAGCTGCACCGAGGCCGAACCACCTGCATTGGTGGGACTTGGTCAGTGGGGTGCACAGCTGCATCGAAGCCGAGCCACCTGCATTGGTTAGACTCGGTCCGTCGGCTGCAAATTTGTACCGAGGCGAGCCACCTGCATTGGTGGGACTGGCTCAGTGGGTTGCATAGCTCTACCGAGTCCTCGGTACCTACATTGGTGGGACTCGGTCAGTGGTGTGCACAGCTGTACCGAGGCCAAGCCACCTGCATTGGTGGGACTCGGTGAGTGAGGTGCACAGCTGTACTGAGGCCGAGCCACCAGCAGTGTTGAGACACGGTCAGTTGGTTGCACAGATGTACTGTGACCGAGCCACCTGCATTGGTGGGACTCGGTCAGTTCTTTACACAGCTGTACTGAGGCTGTAAGACCTGCTTTGGTGTGACTCGGTCAGTGGGGTGCACAGCTGTACTGAGGCTGCAAGACCTGCATTAGTGGGACTCGGGCAGTGGTGTGCACAGCTGTACCGAGGTGAGCAACATGCATTGGTGGGACTCAGTCAGTGGGGTGCACAGTTGTACTGAGGCTGCTCCCCCTGCACTGGTGGGACTTGGTCAGTGGAATGGACAAATGCACTGAGGCCGCGCTACCTGCATTGGTGGGACTCGGTCCATGGGTTGAACAGCTGTACTGAGGCCGAGCCACCTGCATTGGTGGCACTCAGTCATTGGGGTGCACAGCTGCACGGAGGATGCTCCACCTGCATTGGTGGGACTCGGTCAGTGGGTTGTACAGCTGTACTGAGTACTTGCCACGTGAATTTGTGGGACTCGGTGAGTGGGGTGCCCAGCTGCATCGAGGCCGAGCCACCTGCATTGGTGGGAATCGGTCAGTAGCGTACACAGGTGCATCGATGCCGAGCCACCTGCCTTGGTGGGACTCGGTCAATGGGTGTCATAGCTCTACCGAGTCCTCTGTACCTACATTGGTGGGACTTGGTCAGTGGTGAGCACAGCTGCACCGAGGCTGAGCCACCTGCATTGGTGGGACTCAGTCAGTAGGGTGCACAGCTGGACCGAGGCCGAACCACGCGCAATGGTGGGACTCGGTCAATGGGGTTCACAGCTATACTTAGGCCTGGCAACCTGCATTGGTGGGACTTGGTCAGTGGGATGGACAAACGCACTGAGGCCGCGCTACCTGCATTGGTGGAACTCATTCAGTGGTGTGTACAGCTGTACCGAGTCTGCACCACTTGCATTAGTGGGACTCGGTCAGTGGGGTGCACAGCTGTACCGAGGCTTCACCAACTGCATTGTTGGGACTATGTCAGTGGGTTGCACAGCTGTACTGAGGCTGACCCACGTGCATTGGTGGGACTTGGTCAGTGGGTTGCACAGCTGTACTGAGTACTTGCCACGTGCATTGGTGGGACTCGGTGAGTGGGGTGCACAGTTGCACCAAGGCCTCGCCATCTGCTTTGGTGTGACTCGGTCAGTGGGGTGACCAGCTGCATCGAGGCCGAGCCACCTGCATTGGTGGGATCGGTCAGTGGGTTGAACAGATGTTCGGAGGCTGCGCCACCTGCATTGGTGGGACTTGGTCAGTGGGGTGCAAAGCTGCACCGAGGCCTCGCCACCTGCATTGGTGTGACTCGGTCAGTGGGGTGCACAGCTGTACCGAGGCCGAGCCACCTGCATTGGTGGGACTCGGTCAATGGGGTGCACAGCTGTACCGAGGCTGAGCCACCTGCATTGGTTGGACTCGGTCAGTGGGTTGCACAGCTGTACCGAGGCCGTACAAGCTGCATTGGTGCGACTCAGTCAGTGGGGTTCACAGCTGTACCGAGGCTTCACCACCTGCATTGGTGAGACTCGGTCAGTGGGGTGCACAGTTGTACTGAGTACTTGCCACGTGCATTTGTGGGACTCGGTGAGTGGGGTGCACAGCTGCACCGAGGCCTCGCCACGTGCATTGTTGGGATGCGATCTGTGGGGTGCACAGCTGCATCGAGGCCGCACCACCTGCATTGATGGGACTCGGTCAGTGGCGTACACAGCTGCATCGAGGCCGAACCACATGCAATGGTGGGACTCGGTCAAAGGGGTGCACAGCTCTACCGAGGCTGCGCCACCTGCATTGGTGGGACTCGGTCAGTGGGGTGCACAGCTGTACTTAGACCGAGCCACGTGCATTGGTGGGACTCGTTCAGTCGGCTGCATAGCTCTACCGAGTCCTCGACACCTACATTGCTGGACTCCGTCAGTGGTGTGCAGAGCTGTACCGAGGCCGAGCCACCTTTATTGGTGGGACTCGGTCAGTGGGGTACACCGTTGTACTGAGGCTGCAGCACTTGCATTGGTCGGACTCGGTCAGTGGGGTGCACAGCTGTACCGAGTCTGCACCACCTGCATTGGTGGGACTTGGTCAGTGGGGTGCACCGTTGTACCGAGGCTGCACCATCAGCATTGGTGGGACTCGGTCAGTAAGGTGCACAGCTGTACGTAGACCAAGACACGTACATTGTTGGGAGTCGGTCAGTGGGTTGCACAGTTGTGCTGAGGCCGAGTCACCTGCATTGTTGGGACTCGGTCAGTGGTGTTTCCAAGGTGTACCGAGGCCGAGCCACCTGTATTGGTGGGGCTCGGTCAGTGGGGTACACCGTTGTACTGAGGCTGCACCACCTGCATTGGTGGGACTCGGTCAGTGGGGTGCACAGCTGTACCGAGGCCGAGCCACCTGCATTGGTGGGATGCGATCTGTGGGGTGCACAGCTGCATCGAGGCCGAGCCACCTGCATTGATGGGACTCGGTCAGTGGCGTACAGAGCTGCAACGAGGCCGAGCCACCTGCACTCGTTGGCCTCAGTCAGTGGGCTGCACAGCTGCATCGAGGTCGAGCCACCTACATTGGTGGGACTCAGTCAGTGGGGTACACAGCTGTACCGAGGCCGAACCACCTGCATTGGTTGGACTCGGTCAGTGGGGTGCACAGCTGTACCGAGGCGAACCACCTGCATTTGTAGGACTGGGTCAGTGGGTTGCATAACTCTACCGAGTCCTCGGTACCTACATTGGTGGGACTCGGTCAGTGGTGTGCACAGCTGTACCGAGGCCGAGCAACCTGCATTAGTGGGACTCGGTCAGTGGGTTGCACAGCTGTAGTGAATCTGCGCCATGTGCATTGGTCAGACTCGGTCAGTGGGGTGCGGAGCTGTACCGAGGTCTTGCCACCTGCATTGGTGGGACTCGGTCATGGTGTGCACAGCTGTACCAAGACCGAGCCACCTGCATTGGTGGGACTCGGTCAGTGGGTTGCACAGCTGTTCCGAGGTCGAGCCACATGCATTGGTCGGACTGGGTCAGTGGGTTGCATAGCTCTACCGAATCCTCGGTACCTACATTGGTGGGACTCGGTCAGTGGCGTACACAGCTGTACCGAGGCCGAGCCACCTGCATTGGTGGGACTCGGTGAGTGGGGTGCACAGCTGTACCGAGGTGAGTCACATGCATTGGTGGGACTCAGTCAGTGGTGTGCAGAGGTGTACTGAGGCCGAGCCACCTGTATTGGTGGGGCTCGGTCAGTGGGGTGCACAGCTGTACCGAGGCCGAGCCACCTGCATTGGTGGGATGCGATCTGTGGGGGTGCACAGCTGTAGTGAGTCTGAGCCACGTGCATTTGTGGGACTCGGTCAGTGGGGTGCACAGCTGTAGTGAGTCTGAGCCATGTGCATTGGTCAGACTCGGTCAGTGGGTTGCATAGCTGTAAGGAGGCTTCGCCACCTGCATTGGTTGGACATGGTCAGTGGGGTGCACAGGTGCACCAAGACCTCGCCACCTGCATTGGTGGGACTCGGTGAGTGGGTTGCATAGCTCTACCGAGTCCTCGATACCTGCATTTGTTAGACTCGGTCAGTGGGGTGCACAGCTGTACTGAGGCCCCGCTACCTGCATTGGTGCTACTGGTTCAGTGGGTTGCACAGCTGCACCAAGACCTCGCCATCTGCATTGATGGACTCGGTCAGTGGGGTGCACAGCTGAACTGAGATCGTACCACCTGCATTGGTGGGACTTGGTCAGTGGTGTGCACTGCTGTACCGAGGCCGTGCTATCTGCATTGGTGGGACTCAGTCAGTCGGGTGCACAGCTGCACTGAGGCTGCACCACCAGCATTGGTGGTACTCGGTGAGTGGTGTGCACAGCTGTACCGAGGCTTCGCCACCTGCATTGGTGGTAGTCGGTCAGTGGGGTGCGGTGCTGTACTGAGGTCTTGACACCTGCATTGGTGGGACTCGGTCATGGTGTGCACAGCTGTACCAAGGCCGAGCCACCTGCATTGGTGGGACTCGGTCAGTGGGTTGCACAGCTGTACCGAGGTCGAGCCACATGCATTGGTGGGACTGGGTCAGTGGGTTGCATAGCTCTACCGAATCCTCGATACCTACATTGGTGGGACTCGGTCAGTGGCGTACACAGCTGTACCGAGGCCAAGCGACCTGCATTGGTGGGACTCGGTGAGTGGGGTGCACAGCTGTACCGAGGTGAGCCACATGCATTGGTGGGACTCAGTCAGTGGTGTGCACAGCTGTACCGAGGCTTCTCCACCCCCATTGGTGGAACTCGGACCATGGGGTGCACAGCTGTTCTTAGTCCGAGAGACCTGCATTGGTGGGACTCGGTCAATGCGGTGTACAGCTGTACCGAGGCTGAGCCACCTGCATTGGTGGGACTCGGTCAGTGGTGTGAAAAGCTGTACCGAAGCCGAGCCAGCTGCATTGGTGCGACGTGGTCAGTGTGTTGCACAGCTGTCCCGAGGCTTCACCACCTGCATTGTTGGGACTCGGTCAGTGGGGTGCACAGCTGTACCGAGCCTGACCCACGTGCATTGGTGGGACTCGGTCAGTGGGTTGCACAGCTGTACTGAGTACTTGCCACGTTCATTGGTGGGACTCGGTGAGTGTGGTGCACAGCTGCACCGAGGCCGAACCACCTGCATTGGTGGGACTTGGTCAGTGGGGTGCACAGCTGCATCGAAGCCGAGCCACCTGCATTGTTGTGACTCGTTCAGTGGCGTACACAGCTGCATCGAGGCCTAGCCACCTGCATTGGTGGGACTGGCTCAGTGGGTTGCATAGCTCTACCGAGTCCTCGGTACCTACATTGGTGGGACTCGGTCAGTGGTGTGCACAGCTGTACCGAGGCCAAGCCACCTGCATTGGTGGGACTCGGTGAGTGAGGTGCACAGCTGTACTGAGGCCGAGCCACCAGCAGTGTTGAGACACGGTCAGTTGGTTGCACAGATGTACTGAGACCGAGCCACCTGCATTGGTGGGACTCAGTCAGTTCTTTACACAGCTGTACTGAGGCTGCAAGACCTGCATTAGTGGGACTCGGGCAGTGGTGTGCACAGCTGTACCGAGGTGAGCAACATGCATTGGTGGGACTCAGTCAGTGGGGTGCACAGTTGTACTGAGGCTGCTCCCCCTGCACTGGTGGGACTTGGTCAGTGGAATGGACAAATGCACTGAGGCCGCGCTACCTGCATTGGTGGGACTCGGTCCGTGGGTTGCACAGCTGTACTGAGGCCGAGCCACCTGCATTGGTGGCACTCAGTCATTGGGGTGCACAGCTGCACGGAGGATGCTCCACCTGCATTGGTTGGACTTGGTCAGTGGGATGGACAACTGCACTGAAACCGCGCTACCTGCATTGGTGGGACTCGGTCAGTGGGTTGTACAGCTGTACTGAGTACTTGCCACGTGAATTTGTGGGACTCGGTGAGTGGGGTGCCCAGGTGCATCGAGGCCGAGCCACCTGCATTGGTGGGAATCGGTCAGTGGGGTACACCGTTGTACTGAGGCTGCAGCACTTGCATTGGTCGGACTCGGTCAGTGGGGTGCACAGCTGTACCGAGTCTGCACCACCTGCATTGGTGGGACTTGGTCAGTGGGGTGCACCGTTGTACCGAGGCTGCACCATCAGCATTGGTGGGACTCGGTCAGTGGGGTGCACAGCTGTACGTAGAACAAGACACGTACATTGTTGGGACTCAGTCAGTGGGTTGCACAGTTGTGCTGAGGCCGAGTCACCTGCATTGTTGGGACTCGGTCAGTGGTGTTTCCAAGGTGTACCGAGGCCGAGCCACCTGTATTGGTGGGACTCGGTCAGTGGGGTACACAGCTGTACCGAGGCCGAGCCACCTGCATTGGTGGGATGCGATCTGTGGGGTGCACAGCTGCATCGAGGCCGAGCCACCTGCATTGATGGGACTCGGTCAGTGGCGTACACAGCTGCATCGAGGCCGAGCCACCTGCACTGGTTGGCCTCAGTCAGTGGGGTGCACAGGTGTACTCAGGCTTCACCACCTACATTGGTGGGACACGGTCAGTAGGGTGCACAGCTACACCAAGGCCCAGCCACGTACATTAGTGTGACTCTGTCAGTGGCGTGCACAGCTGTACCGAGGCTGTGCCAGCTGCAATGGTGGGACTCTGTCAGTGGGGTGCACAGTTGTACCGAGGCTGTGCCACCTGCATTGGTGGGACTCGGTGAGTGGGGTGCACAGCTGCACCGAGGCCTCGCCACCTGCATTGGTGGGACTCGGTGAGTGGGGTGCACAGCTGTACTGAGGCTGCGCCACCTGCATTGGTTGGACTCGGTCAGTGCGGTGCAGAGCTGCACCGAGCCCTCGCACCTTGCATTGGTGGGACTCGGTGAGTCAGGTGCACAGCTGTACCATGTCTCAACCACCTGCATTGGTGGGAGTCGGTCAGTGGGGGGCACAGCTGTACCGAGCCCTCGCAACCTGCATTGGTGGGACTCGGTCAGTGGGTTGCACAGCTGTACTGAGGCCGAGCCACCTGTATTGGTGGGACTCGGTCAGTGGTGTGCACGGCTGCACTGAGTTCGAGCCACTGGCTTTGTTGGGACTCGGTCAGTGGGATCCACAGAGAAATACTGTTAGAGAAATACGTTGAGAAAAGCCTTGTAAATAGGTAACAAGACTCTAGGACAAGAGAGGTAGAAAAGCCGTACTGCAAAGTATAACCAGCTCCGGCAAATTAGCCTTCATAAAACCGCAGTGCTTCTAAGAATGCGATGGCTAGGTAAGACAAAAACAGCAGAGTAACCCAGAAGTGACCTTAGGTTCATTAAGGCTTATTAACATATTAAACTTCACAACCCTAAATGAATAATGAGATGTAAATGACATGATAATGATGTTACCGCCTCTTCTTCACTTCCTATGCTAATTAACAAGAGCGTTAAAACGCAAGTGCAGAGCAATTACCTGATGTAATGAAACTTGTAACCAATAGAAAGATTTGTATAAAATACTCCCTGAAAAGTGTGTATAAATGAAGGATGAGAGGGGGAGAAGGTGTGCTAACTTTGTGGATTTACCACCTCGCACCCATCTCTGCGCAGAAATGAAATAAACAAAAATCTTGACCCTGTGTGTCTATTGGTTGCTTGCACGCTGGGTAACAGAACCCATATTTTGGACAACAGCAGGACAAACACTTTCTTCTGAAATGGCAAAAGGCAGTGAGAGCTACATGGGGCTCCTCACCACCACCACCCAAAGCACAGGAAAAAATCCAGTCCCTTGCAAGGGTCAGCAGGGTCAGCACCTAACCACACCACACTTAGCACACTGATGGCTACACGTGGCTGCTTTCTTATTTCCCCGCTGCAGCACAGAAAAATCACACTACAGCACGATGGTGGGGTAACTTGCAGAGACTGCACCTGCAAGGAAGAGAGACCTGGGCTGCGCATCCCTTGCAGGGCACTTTTGCCTTGCTGCTCCCATTCAAAGGCACTCCTCCAAACAGATCTCCTACAGGAAGGACTCAGCCCCTTGACAGTCAGCTCCCAAGAACTCACCTGCCTTTCTCCAAAGACCACCACACCACAAGGCCTTCACTCCTTCAAAGGGATTCCAGCAGGCTAAGGCCCAGACAGAAAAGCGCATCTCCCACAAAGTCTTTCCCTCTCAGCAAACACTGCTGCAGACCAAAGCTCTTAGGAGCAAGAGGAAATGAGAGGAAAGGAGGGAAAACGCAGGCTTGGTTCGCATCCCGGAGCAAGGAGAAACACTCCCTGGCCTTCAGGAAAAATCCATGCTGCAGGTGCTGGCAAGCGCTTGGCATCCCCAAGGCCTGAACCTCAGTGCATCAAAGGCAGCAGGCTGCCAGCAACTCTGGCCGATGACACCAGGGCAGCCTAGGCCCAGCCAGCATATTCACACCCTCACCTTGCAGTGCTCCCCAGCTCCCCACTCTGGCACCACTGCCCACACACAGCACCGCCCTCTCCAGCTATCTCCTCCCATGCTGAGCACCAAAATACTGGGACCACCACCTGGCTCCCCAACAGGGTACCCCTGCAGTGCAACACCCTGCCCACACCACTGCTCGCCTGACAGACGGGGGCCAGCAAACGTGCACCTCTGCATCAGCAACACAGAGGGCACCCCAAGTGCCCCACAACACAGAAAGCCCAGCTCTCCAACTCTGCAGTTCCCTTCTAGTCCTCCAAGGCTTTGCAACACGCACTGCCTCTCAGCATCCACTCACAGTCCTACACATGGTTACTTCCCTTCTCCAGGAAGCAGACGAGTGCTCTCACAAGCCCTGATCAGGCCACCTCTTGCCATTCGTTTGTGCCTCAACTTACCTGAACAAGAAATCTCTTTCAAAATGTGGCCAGTACCTGTTTGGGGGTGACATTCCTTCTGTCTCCTCCAACAGACTTTGCACCCATTCTCCACTGGCTGCATACTCGGACAAAAATCATCAATTTCCAAGGCGTTACAGATCCAAATGTGTCATAAAAGCATGTGGACACCTGAAAGACAGGCACAGCATTTAGACCTTGCAGGAACATCTCACAAGCTCCCTCCTTTTTCCACAGGGGGAATTTCCAAAGCACACACACATGCTGGGAATCAGAGATAATTAACGCTGCTTACACTAGCATTAGATTGATTTAGCAGTTTAAAAAGCCCAGCTGGACTCCCTAGCTGTCTGGCAGCAGGCTGCAAGCTTCTACTTAGCAACAAGGGGGAAAAACAAACTCCATGTCCATATTCACTGGAGAACATCATCCACATTTTAAATGTAGTAGTAATAACTCAGGATCATGGAGTGGAATAGAATTTGTGTCAGACGATGGGGAACATCTGCTTGATTAATTAGTAGACTTTCTCTACTGCTGTAGAGCTCTGCAGCGGTCAATCCCTCCTCTGGGCACATGCAACAAACCCAGGAGTCAGCTCACCACCACCATCCAGGCCATGAGGCTTCTCCTAACCTGTCAGCTGCTCACAGAGAGGGGACCTCACAAGTACAAACCCCCAACACACGCCTGCTGATGGCCTATTGGCTTCAGAGACACTAGTTGCCTCAACATAACTTCCCCAGCCATGATCCACTACTGCCCGAGCAGGGACTCGGACAAAAGAGACCTCACACTCAACGTCCAGGCCTAACTGCCTGCTGCTGGTCTATCAGGGACTCAGACGGGACCTCGCAGTCACCTGAACAACCAGGTCTCTGTCACTGGCCAAAAAGCCCTCAAGGCAGGAATTACCTCACTAGAACTTCCCCAGCCAGCAGACAAATCCTGGCTGATCCGCTGCTCAGGCAGAAACCATCTCAAAAACACATCCCAGTGCGGACCTGCTGCTGCCCTATCCACTGCTCCGTGGGAAGTGACATCACAAGCAACAGCCACGCCTTCTCCCTCCAGCCGGCCTATCAGGGACTTGTGCAGAACTGACCTCACCATCAACAGCTGAGCCATGGGCCTCCTCCAGCCCCACCAGCTACCTACAAACACTTGATGGGACACAGGGCATTTTCTCATACAGCCCTTTTAAACACTAGGGACCTCACTGCCCACCCTGCTGCTGCCTGCAGCTCCCCTGCCCTTTCCCACGGCTGAGCCACCTCCCAAATGGCCTCCATGATTCACTTCCTGGCTTCACAATGCTCACAGTGCAGCAAAGCACCCATTACGTAGCAGTTGCAACCCCCCAAAAATACATTAGCTTTCACCTAGGTAGTCTCTATATGTAGCAAGATAGCAGGGCCTCATGTCCCAGTCAGAGGGAGAAGCCTTCCCACAGCTCAAGGTCTACTTCCTTCCCCATCGCTGAACAAGCAGAGCCAATCCTCTACACATCAAGCACGACAAGCACTCTCCTATTTTACGTGCTGACAATTTGAGACATGGCAACAGACTCCGTCCAGGACATTTCAATTGCTGAAACCAGCAGAGCCAGAATTCAGCAATTCTTCCTCCTCATCTAGGATTATGGGAATAACAACGGCGAGTGTGAAAATGGCCTTTCGTCAACTTCCAAGGCCCCTGAAAAGCAAAACACCTCACACTTAACAGAGCTCTTCTGCAAACACCCTTCAGGCTGCTCCCAGGGTCACAGGTCCTGGAGCAAACCAAGAACTATGGAGCAGGCACAACGACTTGGTGACGACACCTTGCAAGGACACCAGCAACGTGCTCACACTTTGCCCAGCAGATCCCAAACACAGCTCTGAGCAGCACCTGGGGGCTGTGGGGGCAGCAGCAAATCAGGGAAACCCTTGAAAATGCATTTCAGACTCACAAAAGGTTCAAAGCTTCCTGCACCCAAACCCCACCAAGCCGCCCAGGCCCAGCTGCTCGGCGCAGGCCGGCACGCCTGGCTCGCAGGTCGGTTCCCCTCAGTGACAGGGCGCTGGGTCCCCTGCTCACAGCCCCAACAGCCCCTTCGGGAGCCCCTGCAGGGAAGCAGCCCCCTCGCCAGCACCGCTGCCCCTGCTGCAGCAATAGGGCACCCGCTGGCATTTGAACGCACCCGCAGCCCCCACCAGCCCCACTCGCACCCGCTCTCACTCCCGCTCCCGTCTCGCCTGCTTTGCTCCCTCCCTTCTCGCAGCTCTCTTCCCTTGGCCTTTTCCCACTCTCGACTACGATTGGCTGAGACAGCCATCATTCCAATCCATCCCCACCCTCCTCCTCAGGACAGCCAATAGGAGGGCCGCACTCAGGTGATGCCATGGCAACACTGCGCCCTCCTGCCCTGGCAGCCAGCTCTGCCCCCTCCCCTCCCACCACGGGCCGGCGCCATCTTGTGGGTGGCAGCGCAGGGTGTGGCAGGGCCTCAGGGCAAACTGGCGCTGGGCAGTGCAGGGCCCTGGGGGCGGCCGCTCTGCCGCAGGGTCCCCGTGGGGCTCCTCGCTGCCCTGTGCCCTGGGGGCTGTTCTGGGCTTGGAGGGCAGCCCTGGGGCCTGTGCTGGTGCCAGCCCTGGTGCCGGCGCTGGGGCCCTGGGAATGGCCAGGGTGCCGGAGCCTGCGGGCGACGTGCTGCTGCCGCCAGGGCAGGGCAGTGTCCTCTCGGCCCTCCTGCCCCGGCAGCCCGGCAGGGCTGGGCCACGGCCAAGCAGGGGCTGCTCTGTGTGGGGCCGGGCTGTGCCCCAAGGGGTCACTCCAGAAGGCTTAGGAGCCCCATGGGGGCACAGGGCAGCGAGGTGGAGAACAGCTCTGGGCCTGCTGGTGCTAGGGAGTGGAGGTTTTGGGTCAGGAGGGGGCTGGAGGGGATGGCCATGTTGGGCTCACCCCATCAGTGCACCCCCCAGAGAAAAGTTCTTGGGGTAGGCAGGTCTTACAGGGTGACAGTGTCGCTTCCACCTGTGCACAAAGTGCTCTCCCAAACAGGCTGCCTTTTGGGTGCAGAGGTTGGAGCCTGTTTTGCAGGAGGACAGAGGCTGTGGCCATCTCAAGATGGCATCTCAGAGTCCCAAATCTGCTCTGCCAAGTTACAGTCATAAAAGGATATAAATGGTGTCAATCCTCACTGGAGAGCTACAGAAGTACTGGAAACAAGGAAGTGCATTCCTGGCTGATGGTGTCCCTGCAGCAGTCCTCCATCTCGCTTCTCCCTTTGCCCTCAGCTTACCTCTCAAGCCCAGGACAAGGGATGCTCTTCCCATCTCATCACCCAATACTCCTTTCCAACATGATGCTGCTCCTCCACATGTCGACAAGGGCTCCCAGTGCAGCCCCATTGCCTCCTGTCCCCCATCATTGCCACAGAGCCACCACGAAGGACAGTGGTGGGGACTGCGTGAGCAGTGCCCAGCAGCGCCTGGGCCTCGCAGGGAAGTGAGGGCCCCCACCCACGGCACCAGGGAGACCTCCCTGTGATGCAGCACGTCCCGCTGTGACCTCAGCTCGTGTCATCTGGGGGCTCATGATGCCATTGCCATGGAGATGGCCCAGCCAGGGAGCAGAGAGATTTCCTCCCATGTCCTGGAAAGCCATCCCCTCCCTTCCCCCAGTTATTTCCCAAACATTTCTGATAAATTCCTTCATCTCCAGAGGGGCCTTGGGCATCAGGGCAGCCCCAGCCCCAGGACCTGGGAGTCCTGGCTGCCACACGGTCTCCTGAGCCACACAAGCTTCTCAGGCAGGATTTTGCCCGGGATCTGCAGCAGTTTTTTTCACTTAAGGGTTTCTGTGTGCCTCCTCAAACAGGAGCCCCTGAAGGTTCCCAGGGATCTGCAGGAGCATTGGGAACAAGGAACTGTCGCCTGGTCTGAGGGTATTGGGCCAGCAGTCCTCCATCTCACTTGCTGCTTGTCCTTGGCTCACCTCTGTAGCTGAGGACGAGGGATGCTCTTCCTGTTTTGGCACCCAAAACTCCTTTACAATGAGCCCCTGCCCCACTGCCTGCTGGCGAGGGGCCCCAATGTGGCCCCATTGCATCCTGTCCCCACTTCTTTCCATAGAGATGCTGTGGAAGACAGAAGTTTCTTTACTCTTCTTGCTCTCCATTTCCTGCTTTTGCCCATAGCAAGACAGCAGAAAAATCTCACTCTTTCAGCAGAGTCCCCTACTTTTACACACCTGCTTTCTGCACTTTTTCAACACCCTCTGTATTCCCTGCCTACCGCCACCATTCATCCCAGTTCCTTTCCTTTGCTCCAGCAGCATGCTAAGATTGAGAAAGCCTAAGTGGGGTGTGTATGTGAGGGAAATAAAATAAATAACAAGATGCCAGCACGAACAGCAGTGGGATGGCAAAGCAGGTGGTGTATGAAAATGCCATGTCAGACACCCCAAAGAAGTCACGTCCTTCCAAAATCTGCCAAGTGGAAATGACGTACAAAGCTAAACAATTCTGAATGCTTGTGGAGTTTGGTGCCTCTGGTTGTGCATGATGCCAGGGACACAGGACTGTAAGAAGCACTTGGGAGAGGGCCAAGCCTTGCAGGAGGCAGCCTCGGCTGGAGCTGAGCCCTGGCAGGAGCAGGAGAGAGCAAGGCAGGGGTCTTGTGGGTGCTCTGCTTCTCCTGCTAGCCAGGCTGTCTGGGCAGAGGCTTTGTCAGTGTGGGGCAAGAGACGGGAAATGGCAGCTGCCTTGGGCACCCCCAGGTATGTCCTTGCAGGCTGCCAGGCAGAGCATGCAGTCAGCGTCTGGCAGGCAGACACCTCCTGCTTCTTGCCAGCACTTCCCACTTGCTCCTCGGCAGCTCCAGGAAGTCAGGCAGAGGCTTTCAAAGCCACCGTCATGGCTCAGCTCTGCACCATTCCAGAAGCACGTGAGCCCTGTGCATTTGGCAGCCGAGGCAGCCTGTGCCTTTGGTGGGAGCAAGCTGGGATCCAGCTGCACTGCACTGCTGCGTGCAGCTACTGCTGGCCACCTGTGGGCAGAAGGACTCACAGGGTGGAGGTGGTTGCCTTGGTCTGTGGCTGGTGAAGATGAGGAAACCTGAGGGCTGTGTGCAAGGCAAGCTCTGGCTGCACGTGGCCTGGCTGAGCTGGGCCCAGAGCTGCTCTCTGCCCCTCAGCGCAGAGCTCACAGGCTCTGTGGGGGCCTTGGAGCATGCAGGTTGCTGTGCTTTTTCCCAGGGAAAATCCCGAGGACCGGCAAGAAATTCCCACCTGTCCACAGCAGCTCCTGCCTGCCTCTTTCACCCCAGCTCCTTTGCCAAACCAGCTGCCTGCTCTCCGGGCAGCTCCCATGCCTGCTGCCTGCCCCTGCCTCCAGCCCCTTGGCTCACCTCGCCCCTGCTCTCCGGCGTGCCTGGCAGTGCGTGTGCAGCCTGGCAGCAGACGTTTGCTGCCGCTCCTCGTCCCTCTGCATGATCCTCTGCTGGGGTCCTGCTGCTCTGGCCCCAAGGGCAGCTGCTGCCTCCTCAGGGAGCAGCTCTCCTCAGAGGGAGGACCCCGGGGGCTCTGTTCACAGCAGGGACACAGTCCCCATGGAGACAGCCCCATCAGCAGGGCCTTGGAGGCACCAAGCCACCACCATCACAAAGCCCTGCTGCTCACTGTGGCAACAGCCCTCACCAAGCCCCATGGATCACTGGGGGCACCCCCAGCACAACGCCTTGGCAGTCCCCATGGGCACACCTATCCCCATGGCCTTGCCTCCAAGCCTCTGCTTTCAGCTTTGGAGCCTGCCTGGCAGCTGAGAGCTGGGCAGCACCACCAAGTTGCCTCTCTCCACCCCTGCACTCCATGCCCCTTGCACAGGATACCCTTCTTCAGGCACTCCAGAGCACACAGCCACTCCAAGGACACCCCTTGCTCTGCCTGCTAATCCTCCCGGCACCATCCGGCACCTTTCCTTGCCATCCGAGGCCATCTCTTCCATACTCACTTATCTTACAGATACCCTCTCCTCCAAGTTGTTGGTGCTAGAAGGCTCTCCTCTCCAGCTTGCCCAGCTGATTCACCCTTACCAGCTGCAGCCCACAGCCCAGCTGGGCTAAGAGAGGGGCTGGGAACCTGCCCCAGGGAAAGCGGGGCTGTCAGCAGGGGCACCGGGGCGCTGGCTGCCTCCTGCCTCCAGCCTAGAGACACCACAAGCACCGCTGCAGCCACGGCCTCTCCTCACAGCTGGGATGGTGCTGAGAAACTGGCACCACAGCTGGCACCGAGCCACGGGGCTGTTAGGAGTAAGGGTGCAAGAGCCGGGGACTCCTGGGGGCCGGAGGCGGCCCAGGCCTGGTCGGGCCTTCCCCACCGCTGCGGGCACACGGCCGGGCCGCGGCGGCTCTGGCTGCCCCACGCACACGGCCGCTCGCTCTGCCCAGCCCGCGGCCCTCGGCCCCGGCGCGGCAGCTCCCGGTGCTGCGGCTAAAGGCTCCAAGAGGCCCCGGGCCGGGAGACGCTGCCCTGCGGCAGCAGCCGCCTCTCACCCCCTACCTGCCCACAGGGCCCGGCCAGCCCCACCCCTCACCGCCCTCTTCTGGGCCACTGCGCATGCTCTGCCCTGACCAGCCACGCCCCTCCCTCTTTACCACGCCCCTCTTGGTCCCTCCCCTCGGCTCCCCTGCCCCCCTCCCACCCGGCCCCTGAACAGCACACGCGCACTGCTGCCTCCCTCCCGCCCCTCCCTGGGGTCCCGCCCCGTGAGGTCACGTCCAATGGGAGCTATTGGAGGAGTGAGGGGTAGGAGGGTCTGCGGTGCAGGGGGCGTCACTTCCGGCTGTGGGGGCGGGGCCTGTGTGTCCCTGGCTGCTGGTGCTGGTGCGTGGGGAGACGCTGCTGCCGGGCGCTGCTGCCGCAGGGCCCCGCTCTGCCCCAGGGCCTGGGCGAGTCTGCGGGAGGGGAGGAGAGGGGAGGGAGGGGAGAGAAACCTCTGCACTGCGCTGGGGGCAGCTGCTGCCCGCGAGCATCCCTGGGACACAGCGGGGGTTTTCAGCCCGCGCTGCGGCCTGGCGGGTGCCGAGAAGCCCTGAGCTGTGAGAGCTGCAGCACTAGTGACCGCACAGGCATCAGGGGAGGAGGGAGAGGAACAGAGCAGCTGCTTCCTGTGCTGCTTGTGCCCCGGGATGTTCTCCCCTCATGGAAAGCTGAAACGCCCTGGGTGTGTGTGGGGAGACTGTTGGTGAAAGCAGATAGGCAGGAGCTGCTGTCGTAGTGTGCTGGGGCAGTGCAGTATTCATTTTTCTCGATCAAGCTGTGAAAATTTGATTTATTTTCAGCTTTAAGTTACAAACGTTAGCAGTCTGTCCTCTGCAGTAATGAGGAAAGAAGATGGTTGTGAAAAAAAGCACGGCCTGAGCCCTGAGGTACATACATGTAGAGCTCTAGTGCTGTTTTGGTATCTTCCTCTTGTCCTCCTTTTGCTAAGGAGGAAAGGAAAAGGATGGCCATAAATGGGCTCTGTCCTTGCTAGAGCAAGGAGAAGGATGTGAACACACCCTTGCATGGAGAGCTATTTCGAAGAGCTTACAGGTCAGACCCTGTTGTTACTGTTTATTTCTATTGACCCCGGTGTCCTTATTCCTTTTTCCCAGGCCCGTGGTTAAACCTACATTTTAAAGCCAGAGCATAAGGTGTGCATTGCTGTTGGAGACAGAGGTATCTAAGCAGAGATAGATTTCTTTTTCTTGCGCCTGTGTTGTGGCCAGCCGTGTTCCCTGGCTGCGGCTGCTTTAGCAAATCCAAGCTCTCTCCATTCATTCCTGAGTATGAAGAGAAGATGGCTCTTCCCGTCTGGTCAAACTACTTCTGACCCCCCGAGTGTTTGATAAGGGCAGAACAAGGTCTCCCACATAGTGAGTGCTCTCCTAAAACTGGAGAAAGATATGCTTCTGTTCAACAGTAGGTATTGCTACTACAGCCAGGTATTTAAACTGTCGTCATCCCTGAATGTCACCTTGAGCAGGCTGTAGTGTTCTTTCTCTCTGCTGGCAGGCAGATGCTGGCCAGTTGTGACTGAAGAGAGCTCGGCACAAACTTGTGTCTTGCTCAAAGTTGACCTGGGGGACACAGAAATCATAAAAATCATAGAACCACAGAATAGGAAGGGTTGGAAGGGACCTCTGGAGATCATCTAGTCCAACCCCCCTTCTCCAGCAGGGTCACCTAGAGCACATTAGAGAGGGTTGCATCCAGGCAGGCTTTGAATATCTCCAGAGAAGGAAAAAGATTCTGCCCTTATCACATGGGACAACTGAAAAGAGTTTGTCCCTGTCCCCTTGACACCCTCCCTTCAATACTGAAGACATTGATAACATCCCCCCTCAGGCTTCTCTTCCCCAGGCTAAAGAGGCCCAGCTCTCACAGCCATTCCTCACAGGGCAGACTTTGAGCGTATCTCTCTGCTGGATTCTGACCCACGCTTGCCCGCCTTGCGGTCATACCTGGTAGGTAATAGCAGCTGGACAGTGTGCATTTAGAAGTATAGCAACTGGTGCATAGGTGAAAATCCTTTTCAAATGATATACTCAGGCAAATGGGGACTATCAAAATGTAAAAGTACCACTGAGACTGATGTTACCTCCTGCCTCCTGGGCACAGAAGCAAGACCATCCTAGTAGGGAACTGTACTATTTTAACACAGTGAAAAGACCTAAAAAATTAAATCAGTTAATGCGTGCACTGTTCCCAAGTGTGGGTGTCATCTCTGCCACCCTTGAAATCATTCAAAATGCTGCTCTTAATTGCCTTAAAAAATCTAAAAGTAGAAGCGAAGTCTTTCTCTCCGTTAGTCCTCTAGAATCGCTGGGCTTTAGATTACCTAGTGGCCACACAGAGGGGAGTGTGTGTGTTGGCATACACTGTCTGTGTTTTTTATGGAAACGAATAAAAACAAGTATTATGCAAACATCATTCAATGACATGTGCGTACCTTCCATCGAGTAGCCAAAGAGCAGTAACTGCTTAATTTCCTAGCAACAGAACTGGTCATGGTTGTGGTCATGGCTGCCAGGTCTGGGAGTGTGGACCAGATGTATTTTAATAATTTTAACATTAATCCTGGCAGTAGGAACGGTGCTTTTCTCTTGTCTCATGCATGGGTCAAATATGCCTCTCCATGTGTAAGGAGATATCGGTGTAGACCAGCGTAATATTGAAAGGTGGTATGCATGAAATGAAAGGAGGGAATGTTAAGGGAATTTCCACTGTCCTCTAGTTTAGCAGAAAAAAGAACATAGAAACTCATGTACCCTGCAAGCAGAACATCTTATCTGACTTCGCCTTAGGCCTGTTCTTGTACAAAGTTGAAGATCTGCAAAGAAGCCAGGTTAATCCAGACAGCAGTACAAAAGTTGTTCCAAGGTACCAGCAGAAGAGGTGCAAAATCAGCTCATGAAGAAGATGGACCATATGAGGCTGTCACGGAACTCTCTTGTACTGTAACACAGCAAGAGGATGGGTAGAAGTAAAAATTGTGGATCGATCTGGCTGGTTGTGTAAATTAAAGTATTGAACATGTAACAATTAACTATTGCTTAAAAGTTGTAACAAAAAGCTGCTTGCGGCCCCTTCTTGTGCTGCCAGACAAGAGGCAGCTTATTGCTAGCAATAAAAATTAAAAAAAACTTAAAAATCTGACTCCAGCTGCTCATTACTGGTGCCTGTGAATGCACAAACGAGAACAGGTAATTTTGACACCATAACCCACTTCCTGCTCACACAGTACCTCTGCCCTTCAACAGTTTTCATCCCCTGCCCAGCAGTTTTGTGGCCTCATGTCCCAGCAGGACCTCTGGCTCACGTGTTCCTATTCCCATCACGTTCATTTTCTCTCTTTCCCACCCACGCCCCTCAGACTTCTCTTGGCTCTCCCACTGGTGGGATCTGTGAGTGGAAGACCGTTTTCCCGACCTCCGGATGTCTCTCCTGCCTTGTGCTGACACATTCACTTCAGTGCAGGAGCAGGCCCTGCACAAACCTCCCAGCTCGCCAGACTCGAGCAACACACTTGTGGGTGAAAAGGCTCCCTGCACTTGTGAATAGGGGGCTGTCTGGTTTGACAAGGAACTCTGCTCGGGAGGATCTAACAGCTGAGTAGGAAGGCTGAAAGCGATGTAGGAAAAAAACAGGCTTGGGGGAAATGTGAGGAAAGGTTATTGAAATTCTTTTTTACTCAGCAATATTGCCTGCCTCCTGGAGGCTGGGTTACAAAAAGCACTTAAGGTGCGCCTTACTCTGCTTCTTTACTGGCACGTCCTTTCCAAAGTCTATCAGCAGGTGTTACGTAGTTAAGCCTTGTTCTTGGCGCATACTCACTGTTAAAAGGTATGGCCTTCTCCTAGAGCAGGCAGCAGATTGCTGAGCACATCACCATTTCTATTCTGATTACAACACCCTGGGGTGAATTCGGGGCTGAATTTCTGTACTTGCGCACAGCTGTACAGGGATCCTTCACAACATCTCCTGCCCCTCCCTGCCCCAGCTATGTCCTGATCCAGCTGAGCAGTCCAAAGGACTTGGAAGGATAACCATTTTCCCTTCTGAAAGGGAAACCTTAATGGCAGCCCTGATGAGGACACCTCCGGGAGGCTGGGGGATCAACAGTGTTAGGACCAGCACCCAGCACAAGCCATACACTTTACTAGGGCTAAAATATAATCAGTCAGGGTTTATTGAAGGCTCTCTCTTATGCCCTGTGTCATCTTCCAAGAAAGAGAAGAGCGAGCATCCTGAGCAGCCACAAATGAAACCCAAGAGTTTCCCAAAGCATCTCCTGGCTGTGTCTTCACTGGCCTCTTGATGTGCTGGGAACCTTCTTGTGCCTCCCCTGCTCACGGGAAATGCTCTTTTCTGCTACCAGGAACTGACCTGGGAAACCCAGAGGGAAAAGGGAAAATTCCCCTCCTCACAACAGATGAGAGTGTGCAGGGTTGTTCAATTCAGCACTGCCTACAAGAGCACAGGACATGTAGTTCAGACTTCTCCCTGCTGCTCAGTCCCAATGTTCAAAAAAAGAAAAAAATCCTCACAAGTCCAGAAGTACCTACAATGGCTGGATTTGTTTTATTCAAAGTTGAAAAATACCAACTGCCAACAACAGCATGGCAGTGAGGTGGCCAGGGGGTTTACAGTGATGCACTGCTAATCTGTTCTGCACCATGCACACGGGCTCAATCAACATCCTCATCAAAGATGCTCCTGTTCCTGACTCAAGACCAGCCCGGAAGGAGTCTTTGGGGGCAGTGGGTGGTCTGCAGTCACTGTCCCCACAGGCAAGCATTTTCAAGGTCATTCTCAAAGCTGCCCAAGCAATCACCTGCTTCTCCCCACTCCTCTCACTTGAGCTCAGTCACAACAAAAGCCAAACATCTCTGGAGGGTACATCCCTGGGTCGGCAGACCTGCTGATGCCTGGGACATGCATGCTGCTATGGGACATCCTTTCTGGACCATATGGGATGGCCAGAGAAGCTGAAGAGCAGCACGGAGGATGCATGTGTGTCTTGTTGAAGCTGAGCTGAGCTGAGCTGTGCCATCCCCCTCCCTGATACAAAGGACAGACAAGGACCAGCATGTATCCATTTTGAGTGGTCATGTCTGTACATCTCCCTCCTGAATGGGGAGAAGGGAGGGTGCAGTGCTGTGGGGCAGCCAAAGAGGCCAGTTGAGTCCCTGCTCCTGTGACTGTGTGGGAATGTGGGAGCGCTTCAGAGCTCTGCCTGCTGTGCAGACAGCTCTGCCAGAGACCCCTGTGGCAGCGTTAGACCTTTATCTGCCCGGAGCACAACCTCAGCTGAGTGGGCAGTGCTCTTCCTCCAGTCTATGCTCAATCCTTGGCCTGACTTTTTGGCCGGAGAGAAGCTGAGACTGGAGACAGAGCAGGATGTCCTGTGTCACAGATGTATCCGAGCTCCTGCTGGGAGAGCAGGGTTGCTGTAGTAGCAGAACTTCTTCCCCTGTACAGAGACAGGAGCTGCAAGGTGCTGCAGTTGGGCTGGCCCTGGTAGCCTGATGGATGAGAACATTTGGGTAAGGAAACTGGGAGGGGGGGGGATGCAGACATTTGTGCCGTGAGCTGGCACAGAGAACAAAAAGTTCAGGAGATGTAGAAAAACCCAGTAAATTTGTAGAGCAAAACTGAGTAGCAGTCTCTGATCTGGGGCTCGTGTGAAGCCAAGGTTTTACAGTCAGGTTTCACCCTGCCTGCTACATCCCAGGGGAGTCACTGCGATTCTGCTGTGCCTTGGGCCCTTTCAGCAGGAAGGAACTGATGCAGAGGAACATTCATTAGGGGTCCCAGGCAGATCTCTCTGTGCTCTTTCTCTTCCACAACACAGCCTGCTTTTTCTTTCCCTTTTACACCTCTCATTCCAAGCACCAGCTCCAAGAAATCTTTGGGGAATAAATCACAGCCAGGGATTCTGCATTTTTAACCATTTGCCCTTCCAAAAAGGAAACCTTAATGGCAGCCCTACAGAGGACACCTCAGGGAGGCTGGGTCCAAAGAGATCCATCCTTTCATGGCCTCCAGCACTTCACCTCAAGTCTTCAGCAGCTGCCACTGGCTTGGGAACAAGTGTCTCTCCTGGTTTAAACAATGTCGTGCTTTATAAGAAACACCCTAGCAGAAACCTGAGCCCTTTGAAGGGACATCCCTAACAAGGAGAGGTGCCTGTGGAAAACAACATCGTGATACAGACCTCTGGAAAACATCCTCACAGGCTGATAACTGGAACCGCCCAATCAGTGGTCCAGGTGCCTTCAGGGTGTCTCCAGGCTGCTAAGGGCATTGCAGCATCAGCTATGGCCCCCTGAAAAAACACAGTATGCAGTTATACAAAGATACACAGGCTTGGAGTGACTGGGTTCAGCTACTGTCAACAGAGGCTCTTTTTCTGCAGAATCCAGTGACATGCATGTACCTGAGAAAGAGTCATCACTAGGATCGGATCTGCTCCAGCCTCTAGGGTGAAGCGAAAAATCTGAAATATCACCATTACAACACAGGGTGTCCTAATTCACTAGCAGTGGACTAAGGCTACTCTTCAAGTCCTCATTTTCCATGGCAATGTCAGCCTCCTGCTTTCCTCGGCCTGAATTTGCTCTGCCTTCTTCCCTTTTACAGGCAGTGTTGGTGACAGGCCTAACTGGTTCCCTGATAGAATAAAAGCAAGCTTCAGCACAGCGTATTTGTTGGTATGAATCACGAGGCCAATTAAAAAACTTGAGAGCAGAAATCTCAACAGGACTGCTGACAGCTCACTTTGCATTCCACAGCACTAGAGCTCTGAATTGCTAAGAGCAGCCATCCACCAATACATGGGGAAAATAACGCAGTTTACCCTTCTCTCTTCTTCAGCAGCAAAGGGACTACTACCACCAAGACTACCCTCGCCACTACCACACCGGAGATGACTTCAGAAGCTATTACAATGCGTTTGTGTAGATCTTTATGAGCTGAAGCCTCCACTTTCTTCTTCTTACCCCACCTGGAGGAGAAATACTACCATCCTGCACACTAGAGTGGCAGACTCTGCATTACTCCTCACCTAATGGTGCCTCCAGATTTCCCAGGCAAGCTGAGGAGTTAACATGTCTGCCTGAGAGAAAACCCTGCAGCTGCAACGTTTTCTAGGTTCCACGAGGAACAGCGGGAACTCCCAGCTCCCTGCCAAGGAAGGCACTCCCAGCTCAGCACCCTAAGCCCAGCTCACAGAGGCAGGCTCCCTTGTGCTCCTGCTCTCTTGCTCAGGGACACTGGGGGCCCTGGCTGCAGAGAGGCACAGCTGCAGCTGGAACACTACCAGCTGCACTTCCCAGCCCAGCAGTCACTGTGTGCTCTGGCTTCCCTAACACACAGGCATCACCTCACCTTCCTCCTCCCACAGCTCTTCCAGGGAACACTTGAATGCATCCGGGTTCCAGCACTGCTCTCTGGGGACTTTTGCGTCCCCTCACAGCACCAAAGGCATGCAGCTAAGTGCGGGAAGCCCAGAAATAATCGTTACACCTACAAGCTGGTCCTCTAGCCTTGGCCAACAGAAAAATGCCCTTTAGGTCTCAGAGGCTCCCCTGAAAATGTATGTGAGGATCAAGAGAGACACGTATCGTGGGCTTTCACCACTATATTCTTCCTACAAGCAGCACCATTGCTGCACTCACAGAATCTTCCAAAATGTGCACACTACCTTTCCGTCAAGAGCAGGCTGCTCTACTAGACTCAGGAGAGAACTAGAATTCACACGGTGCTTTCTGAGGTTCGATTTGATGAGACCAAAGCGACACACCCGGGCTTCAGAATTAAAAGCACCAAACACAACAGGAGTCTTGCACAGGGTCTCCTTCTCCTGTCTCACTGCACATGAGGGTCCCCTTGCAGTTACACAGACTGCAACAACATCTGCCCCAGTAAATCACAAACAGCAATAATCGCCACATACCAGAGATGAAAGGCCGCTCCAAAAAGCCACTGCTGGCCGATCTTCCTATCTCCTAAGGAAGGAGCCCAGAGGCACACAAGCAGTTAGAGGTATTACACCAGCTGACAAGGGACAGCAATTACCTGGCATCCCTCTTCCTTCCATAGGCTTGGCTCCTCTATCAGAGACAAGCAGTCTGTGACTGCCTCCTTTCCAAAACATCTCCTCTTCCACAGTCTCATTATCTGTCCCTTTAGAAAGAAAGAAAGGAAAGGTGAAAGCAAGGGAAGTCTTTAGAAAGCAAGGAACTGTGAGCAGACCTAACTGGGACCTCATCAGGAACACAGTATCTTCAGGAGGCAATACTTCCCAAAGGGCTTGAAGACCAAAACTTCTGTCCTTGGTGGTCCAGCTAGCCCACTAGCCCAAACAATGTTTCATGTGCGGAGAAAAAGGTAAGGGCACAACATCTTCCAAGAAACTGGTGCAGACAGCAAAACCAGACAGGCTGGATGATGAGAAACTTGCATGTCCTCTTCCTGCTCACATGCCAATTTTTGGCATTTTGGTGGGGGCAATGTAAGAGGACACTGAATCATAGAATGGTAAAGTTGGAAGGAACCTCTGGAGGTCATCTATTCCAACCCTCAGCACAGCCCATACAGGGATTGAACCCGCGACCTTGGCATTAGCAGCACCACACTCTAAACAACTGAGCTAAACCTGCCCCCCAAGGATTCACATCACAGAGGACAGGAAAAAAGGGGCAGGCATTTCAGCTGGGGACAAAATCCTTCTGAGAAGCAAGTCCCATCATGCCAGGGAGCTTAACAGAAATTCCCCCTGCACTATTTTCCTCACAGCTTCTGAAAATCCCACAGAATATTCCGATGCTTTATCTAGGAAGCTTCTCTCTGAGGATCTTCAGAGAAAGTAGTAAGTTACATTTCAAAGAATACAACACCAAAACAGAAAGGTTTCTTTGTGCATGGAAATCCATGGAGACCATTAACCCACAGGATCCCTCCCAGGCTTTGAAGTCAGGAGCCACCTGAGAGGCAGGGTCACAAGTGTCTACAGGCACATCTACAACCAAATACAAATGAGAAGGTACCAGTGTTTTTTTTTCCGATATGATACAAACTGCAGGGAAGGCGAGTGGATCATGTCACTCCACAGGATGTACATGTGGGTCTAGATTCTCAAAGTTGCAGAGTGGGGCAGGTGCCCTTTCAACTGGAACCGGCACCTCCCCAAATCCTGCATTGATGCAGGATTTTACATCCCTCAAAGACCAGCTATACCAACAGCCTGGCCCTTGGTGCAATGTCCCTGACAAGGAGGTCTCTAATGGGATACCAAAGAAGCCACAGCTGGAGAGGCAGCATTTTGACCCAGCACACAAAACAGACCCTTTACACTTGCCTTGTACAAGAGCTCGTTGTACAATTGGTATGAATCTGGGCTTCATACTAAAGATGTTTGCTGGGTAGCCTGGATTCATCTGGAGGGCAGACAAATATTACAAGAGAAAAGACGATTTGTGCCAGTATTGAATAGCCACACCTCACCTGTGCAATTCAGACCTCTCTCCAAAACCTCAGCTAGCTGAGAATCTACAGAAGCCTCCCTCCAGCCACATCTGCAACTGGAGAAGAGATTTCCTTCACTTACGTATTCAGATAGATGGCTTTGGAGTCACAAAAGTGATCCCATAACATCACAAGCTGCTTCATTCAGGGAAAAAAGTATTAACTGCTTGCCTGTAGTGTTCTGCAGAGAGGCCAAAACCTCGTCCAGACGAAAGGCTGGGAAAGCTTCACCTACAGGCACATCTGCAATCAGAGAGGAGATTGGTTTTGCTTCTCTGTCATGGCAGACGTCTTTTGAGCTACCATCCAGATTACAGCACGGAAAAAATTGTTTAAAAAAATCTTGTCCCTGGCAGCAAATAAAACCTGACTCCTTACCCCTGGGGTCCTGCAGAGGCTCCCAAACCTCATCCAGCTGAGCAGCCACATGTGCAGCATCCACAGGCACATCTGTAAGTACCGAGGCACTGCCAGAGGCTGCTGGAGGGCTGCAGCAGAGCCAGCGACAGCCGTTCCCGTCTATGGCACAGCTCGGGGCAGCAGCAGGTTTGCAGGCAAAGCCAGTGCTGGGCTTGGCCAAGCTTTCCTCTGCCAGCCTCTTCAGGCTGTCTCCTGCCGCACCAGCTCCCAAAAAGGCCCCGTGGGCCCCATGTCCCCTCCTGCCCTGCACCTCCACACTACCTTCCCACCACCTGCTCACTGCAGGGGCCTATATTGGCTCCGGCACCAGCCCTGGCACCAGCACCAGTGGTGCTGCCAGCCAGGCCAGTGGTGCTGCTGTCTCTGTGCTGTCTGTCCACCCTACCTGGGCCCAGCGCTCCCTGCGCAGCAGCCTGGGCATCACGGGCACACAGAGACCCTTTCAAAGGTGAGAGAGCGCAGCCTTGCAAGGACCTAGGCTAAAACGTTCAGCTCCCACAGATGCAATCTGTGAGGGGCCCACGCACTTCTATGGGCAGAGCTCTGGCAAGGAATCCCTCCCTCGAACCTTGCACGCTGCCTGTAGTTCATCTCCCCCACAACCCCCCTCCACTAAGCATAGGAGCTGGGGGTGGGGGGGATGTTGTTGTTGAAGACCAAGGCAAAGAAGGCACCGAGGACCTCACCTTTACCTGCCTCTGCTCTCTATCTCTCCTGCTAGGGAGCTTTCTCTTTCCTAAGGCCATGCCCATGTGCCTGGGCAACACTTCTAAACTCTTCCTCTGTAGCCTTCTCCCTTCTCCCTGCTCCTATCCCCCACGTGCTGCCTTTTTGCCTTCTAACTGCATCAGGAATTCGCTGTTTACAGCAGTGGTCTCCTGCTGTGCCCGTTCTCCTGAGCACAGGGCTGCACTCTTCTGGCACTTGGAGGCAGCTGCTTTTAAAGGCTTGCCAGCTTCCCTGCTCTCCTTCCCCCTTCAGAGCTGCCTCCCATGACATGCCCCCCACCAGCTGCCTCAAGGAGGTGAAGTCTGCTCTCTCAAAGGCCACATCTCTACATTTGATACTGTCCTTCCCTATTGCCCTCAGCATCTTGAACCTCCAGGACTGCATGGCGACTACAGGCACCAGCACCTGCCCACCAGCATCCTGGGCTGCATTAGGAGGGCAGTCACCTCCACATGATTCTTCTCCTCTCCTCAGACCCAGTGAGGCCACACCTGGACTACTGTGTGCAGTTCTGCCCTCCCCAGTACAGGAGAGACATGGCCATACTGCAGCAAGTCCAGCAAAGGGTCATGAAGATGATTACGGGACTGCAGCATCACATGCAGAGAGGCTGGGAGTGGTCAGCGTGGAGAAAAGAAGTCTCGGGGGGAATCTGATCAATGTGTTTCAACACATTGGAAGAACAGCGGATGGAGGCCAACTCTTCTCCCTGGGGCCCAGTGACAGGACAAGAGGCAATGGGCACAAACTGGCATCTAGGAAATTCTCTTGAAACACAAGGGACAGGTTTTTCACTCAGAGGGGGTGGTCAAACACTGCCCAGGTCACCCAGAGAGGCTGTGGGGTCTCTGTTGTTGGAGATATTGAACACCTGACTGAACGCGACCCCAAGCAACCTGCTCTAGCTGACCCCCACCCTCTGCCGTTCCGTGGTTCCATGACCCTGAGGTTGTTGATGTTCAAATCTCGGAACAAGCCTGAGTTCTCCCAGGCAGAGAGGACGCCACGCAGCAAGCTAGAAAGCTTCCTGGTCTTCAGAGGTATGCAGGCAGTGTATTAAGAGAGAGCCAACAGGTAAATCTTCCTTTAAAAAGCAGAATCACCCAGAACTCACTGAGATCAAGGGCAGGTCCTTGCCACCTCCCTCTGCTCTGCAGGAAGCATGTCTGCTTGCCCTTAGATTGTTCTCGGTAGTTCTGCGTATCCCGCCCCACTTTCACGCCTCAGCTATACATTACCTGACACCCCAACCCCACCCCTGCCCCCTCCACAGGCAGCTCTGTCTGACGAATGCTTCCCTTCCTCCTTCAGAAATGCTGGGCAATTCCACAGATTCATCCCGTATTTCTGCCTCTCCTCATGTTACCTCTGACGACTTCTCTGAATTCCGGATCGGTTGCGGCCTTATTTACACGGTTTGAGGTACCAAGCCACAGGTCGGATTTTCCCCTAACTGCAGCCTGTTCCCTTCACAGCCACACACACATACACACAGGGCCCTCCAGCCTGACAGCACCGCGCAGAGAGCGCACCTGAACCCTTGGAGGAGCCGAGACGCATCTGCATTCCCCACGCGCACTGCCCCCAGCAGAGAAGCCCATGGAGGTGGGTGCCATCTGCTCTCACTGAGCAGCCCACAACTGACGGGACACGCGGAGCGACGGGGCTTGCTCTTATCGTGCTGAGAGAGGCCATCACACTGCCGCCTGCTGCCAAAGCCCCCGCCCTGCCCACTGTGAAGACACTGTCAGCTTGGGGAAGCTGCAGGGTCAGGAGAGGCCCCCGTCCTCTCCTCCAGCTCATCGCCTCTCCACCCTGCCTTGAAAAGAGCAGGGTCCAGAGCTGCCAGGGACAGGGGGTGTTGCTGAATTCTGCTGCCTTTGGCTGGATGGCAGCGCTGAGGGGCCCTCTCTCTGCCCAAAGAAATAACATTGCTCCCTGACAGAGAACTCACGTGTCTGGGCCTGAACCTTCAACCAGACAGCTCAGGAAGCACCCTGAAATCTGTGGAAAAGCGCAAAGATCCAGGAAGGCTTGCCAAAGGTGTCCAAGCCCTGGCACCATGTCCTTTCCCAAAGGAACACTGGTCCTGTGGTCAGGGCGTCCTCTCTGTGCAGCTCAGGGCACCCTTGTGATGGCACCTCTGAGCTTCTGGGGCTGCTCTGCTCTCAGTGCAGCTCCCCAGGGGCAGAGTCCTGCCCAGCCTAGCTCACCCCCAGGCTGCTGATGAGCCTGTGTGCAAGGCACAGCAGGAGCTCCGCTCACGCATGCCACTCTCACGGGGGCTGGGATGTTTTGGGGCTAGCAGCAGCCCAGGGTGCTCAATTCCAAAGGTGCCTTCTGTCTTTCCCATACTCCCACTGGGCTCACTGAGCTGACAGCGAGGCTGTGCATCTATGGCCAGTGCTCTGTGGGCACCAAGAGGCTGCAGGGGTCTCTGGAAACACTCAGGCACCTCGCTGCCTCTTCCTCAGTGTCCACCGGCAGCTCTGCGCTGCACCTGGCAATGTCCCGCAGGCTAGGCTAGGCAAGGAAGGGGTGATGGAGAGTGGGCTTTGGGGAAGTGCTGAGTCCCAAGCAGCACAGCAATGCTTTTGAAGAGGAGAAGCAGAAAGGGCTGCGCTGAGGCTGGGTACCCAAGAATGGCAAGGCTGCCCGTCGTCCCCAGGCACAGTACGTTGGTTCCCCAGGTACCTGGCTGCTCCCAGTTCATCAAGGAAGAGTTGCTCTGAGGCATGACTGAATGCCTGTGCCCACAGCCTCCCGTGTTCGGCTGATGAAAGTGGTATTGGTGCAAACGGGCCTCTCCTCTTTCTGAGGAAGGAGGCAGAGAGCTTCTGCACATCCTAGGCAGTTCCTGAGCCTGAACATTTTGCAATGCCTTTCCTTGCTCTCTTCCTTAGTTGGCAGGAGCTTGACCAACAACACCTCCCCTTTTGAGGGTGCCCAGGCCTTCCAGGTTATTAGCCCACCAGCGCCCACATTCTTTTGTCTCAGCCCCAAAGGTGCCTCCTCTGAGTTTCAGTGTGTGCCAATGGTTCTTCTGCACCCCCGCCTGCACCATAGTCCAGCACCCACATCACCCTCACAGTCTTCCTGACAAAGGGAATGATCTTGGCCTCTCTTTCTTCAGCAGAGCACAGCAGCAGCAGTTGAGGCACCTGCCATGGATGGTAGTTCCTCATCCTCAGCTCTCCCCAGCCCTCTGCAGCACACCACACCAACACCAGCAGCTCCAGATGCTACATGTCCCATCTGTCTGGACAGCTTAGACGACGTTGCCTACGTGAAACCCTGCTTCCACAAGTTCTGCTTTGGTTGTGTGCTCCGCTGGTCGAAAACAAAGGCCGAATGCCCCCTCTGCAAGCAGGTTTTCCAGTCTATTCTGCACACAGTGCTGGCAGAAGATGACTACCAGGAGTATGTCGTGAGGCCTCCCAAAGATAGCTCTGGTGCCAGGCGGCCGCGACAGAGAGCTCCTCGTTGCCCTGCCACCAGGAGGCACCGTCGCCCTGCAGCTCACCTGCAGCAGCAGTCCCCTGCGCCTCAGATGCCATCCTCTGCCCAGGACGGCAGCAGCCTGGAGGGGCCTCCAAGCCACAGCAGGCAGAGGCAGAGAGCCGGGGGGCTGCGGGAGCCAAGCCAGAGGCTGTCTCTGCACAGGCAGACCAGTGCTGAGAGCAGACCTCAGAGACATGTGTCAGCGACAGAGGAGGAGATGCTGAACTTCCGCCGCACTCTGTACTGCACAGGGATGCGCGTGCAAAGGGTTCCCCATGGCGGCCACCCCCAAGACATCTCCGCAGAGTTCTTCTCCCGCAATCCGGACAGCATTCAGAGGTTGCTGCCCTGGCTCCAGCGCAAACTGAGAGTCCTCTTTGGAGTCCACCAGTCACTGATCACCATCACGGAGCTCATCGTCCTGACAAACCTCAGGAGGTATGACCTGGACAGTCAGGCCTTTGCTGACGACTTAGAGCTGCTGCTGCTGAGTCGCACCAGGCATTTTGTCCACGAGCTCATCAGCTTTGCCCAGTGCTCATGCAGCATGGAGACCTACGACCAGCAGGCCATATATGATTGCCACTCTCACAGCCAGCACGAAGGAGGCCCCTCAGCATCATTAAGCCCGGCAGCTGCTGCGGGTACAGCCACGACTCCAGGGCCAGCCCAGAGTCCATCCCCAGCTGGCAGCCCTGGCTATACAACGCTTCCTGTCACCTCGTATGCAGGCCCCCGTGACATTGCCACAGCCACACAATCTCACCAAGATCTACAGACAAACTCTGACAACAGGGCAGCTCAAGCAGGACGAGAAGCCCAGAGACAGTTGCCGGCTCCTGCCAACCCCCAGGACAGTGACTCCTCGTCAGACAGCTGTGTCCTTGTGGGATATTGGAAGCCCTCGGCAGAGAGAAGCCCTGAATGCATTGTGCTCTCCTCAGATTCGGAGCACTCAGCCCCAGCAGGGGAAGGTGACACGGGGCAGAAAGAGCAGCCACTCCACACACCCAGCTGCAGCCACAGCAAAGCCAGGGCGGGCAGCTCGCTAGTCTCTGCCATGCCAAACCAAACTAGCTGGAGCCACCCCAGCTGCTACCCTGCTGCCTCCAGGGAGGAGAGAGAGCTCCAGCAGGGGCACATGGAGGACACGGCTGCTTGCGCTGTGCAGGGCTGCAGCCACGTCCCCTTTGCTGATGGCAGGGACAGGCAGCGCTCACCCGGGAGGACCCGGCTGCCCACCAAGAGGAAGGCAAGCAGCTCTGAGGCCTGTGCCCAGCCCAGCAAGAGGCACGCATGGCCTCGGCAGTAGGAGGGACAGTGGGACTGCCCAGCAGACGGTCAGCAAGCAGAGATGAGAGCAGTCCAAGAAGCCTGGGGAGATGAGGACTACAAAAGAACACCAAAGCAAGTGGAAAGGGGGCTGGAGTGCTGCACTCTGAGGGCTGTCTTCAGCACGACGAGCTCTGATAGTCAGTTGGTGAGTAGTGTCATCCTTGGTGGAGGGGGAACTGCAATGCTAGGGGCAAAGACTCGTTAAGGTCCTTCTCAATGAGCTGAAGAAGGGCATGAAGGGCTCCTGGGGAAACCTTGGAGCACGAGCTGGGCTAGGCACTGGCAGGTGCAGAGCCCACACACATGACCACATCTGTCTGTCCCCACAGCTGTTAGTCGAGGAGCTGGCTGTCTAAAAGTACCTTTGGCAGGACACTGCAGCACCAGGTTTATAGAAAGACCAGCGCAATGCAGCTGGGTGCCATGACAAATGCTGAGCAGAGGCAAGGTGTCAGAACATCCCCATGCTGGGGATTCAGGGAGACCCTGAGGAGTCCCAGTGAGACAGTTTTCTCGTTGTCTGTGCCCTTTACACTAGTCTAAGAGATGAACGCCAACACCACTCCAGATACAGCATCTGGGCCCTGCAACATGGGCTCTCCTACTGCAGGATTTGTGTTTTCAACAGACACAGACCACTGCTGTGCTGTCCAGGAGCCCCAGACGGACACGTGAGGATCGATGGCAGAGAGCAGTAAAAGGCTGTGCCAAGAGAGCAGCCGAGCACTGACAGAGCAGGTCCTGTCTGGAAGCAAAGTCCCACAGCTGTGCGATGTCCCCAACATCTCCCTCCTCCATACCGGAGCTGACTTCTAAGAGGTTCCTCAGCGTGACTCACTTGCCTCCTGTCACCCTCTGCTCTCCCTCAGCAGGCAAAGGAATGACACCCTGACTCCTGTCCTTCCCTGCTTTGTCTGGTGTTCCTGCTGGTGCCTTGTTTGTAGGAGCTCTGCACAGCCATTGGAAGCTGGACAGAGGCAGGTAAGTGCGGTGGGAGAATTATGTGCACTGAGCTGCTTCGGGTAGGAATGGTTTGGATTGGGGTTTGGGTTTAGATTGCCTCCATGTTTTGCTCCTTTCACTCTCACCCCACCTGCCCATGGGATTTTATCTCCTTGTGTGTTTTAATTCTTCCCCTTTGTGCTGTTGCTGTGCAGTGCAAGCCACGGTGTTGGAGCGGGAGCTACCTTCCAGGTAAGAAGCTGGCACTGGCTCTCTTCAGCAGTGCTCTTGCTCTTGTTCATTTCAACTCCCTTAAGCCATGTGGCATGGGAGCTGCTGGAGAGCTGCAAGAGCTCAGGACACAAGAAGATTGCCTTCAGTTGCCTCGCTCTCCTCTGCTTGGAGGCAGAGCTAGCAGCACCAGGACATGACAACTTGACAACCCCACTTGGAAGCTTCTTTTAAGCAGCAGCAAGATCACCTCCGGGAGGTGCGTCACCTCAGCACGTCCAATGGCTCCTGCGAACTGGGCTGCAGCCCTGGTGAGTATGGCTTTGGCTGTGGGAGTTGGCAGGGCTGAGCAATGCAGGCTCTGGCACTCTCTCCCCAGGGCCCCTGCAATGAGGTGAGGAAATGCATGGCGTCTCTGATGTCTCCTCCCAGGGCCACCCTGCAGATCTGCAAGAGCAGATCACGCTGCCTGACCCCTGCTCATCTTTCTCACAGGCACTTCCCCACCCCCATGCTCCCGGTGTCACCTCAGCACAAGGCTCGGGGGAAGCTTCCAGCATGAGCCCTTGTGCTGTTATGATGGAGAGCAGGCAGGTTGCTGAGAGCAGTGGGCAGGAGGGAGGCTGGTGCCAGATCAGGTACAGACAGGAGCGTTGGCAGCTGGGCTGTAGGAGGGGTGGCCTGGGGAAAGCAGAGTGAGCTGCTGGGGGATGAGGGCTTCGTGATGGCGTGCCTGGCTTCAGGTCACGGGTGGACAATTCCAACTGTTTGCTTTCCTGTCTCCTGCCCAGCACCATCTTTCCATGCCATCTGCGTGGCTCCTCAGCGCTTCTGTCTCCCTTCTATGACTCACATGTGCTTTACGCTGGGGACGATGAAATGTGTCCCATGGGAGCGAATGCTGACCTGTCCGGTTCTTCTCCCAGCCTGCATTGCATCACCCACCTTGCTCACGGTGAAGTCCAAGGTGCTCTTGAGGTGCGTGAACAAAAGGCCATGGGCTGATAGGATGCGGCTGGAGAGACCCTGCAGAATGAGTCCATATTTCCCACTGCCAGCGACATTCCTGCACATTCCACACCACAAGTTTCATGGGCAGGTATTTTGCAGAGCCCTAACCTTCCCACACAAGGATTTGGGCATGACTACATTGGGAGGGGGTACATCCATTTGTGATGTTGCACAGCTTTGGGGACCAGGCACTCTCCCCACATCGTCATGCAGTGCCCCACAGCCTGGCTCAGAGGAGCTCATCTCTTTGCCTTTAGGGTGGTGGAAACAGACGGCACTAGGAGACCAGGCCCAAGACGCTGTGGCTGAACTACTTGCTGGAATATTGTTCCCATTTACCATAGAAGGGAATAGGGGAGTGGCAGTATGTACCTTTAGTGTCTCAGTAGGGTAATGGATTCTTGGTCTTCAGGGCCATCAGAGTTCAAAAGAGTAAGTGGTATGCAGAAAAGAGAGGGGGGCAGATGACAGCCTCCATTTCCAGTTTGATGCATGTACCACTGTTGGCTCGACCCAATTTACCTCTGAAAGTGGCCAGCTTACTGGTGGAAGTGCCAGCAGAATCAAACAACTTAGCTCCCTAGCTTTGGTGAATGAATTTAATTGACGTTCCATTTCCAAAGGGGACCTGAGAAGCGTAAAACTCTCAGCTGCTTGGCACACCACTTGTGCTTGCAGGATGGGCAGCCTCACCTCAGTCTGACAGGCAGCGGGGTAAACTCTCCAGGGGGTCTGTCTCCCAGCAAGTTTTGGAGCCTCTAGAGAGCCCTGTGGATCTCAAGGCGGACAAGGCCTAGTGCACCTTGTGTCTTCAGCTGTGGGCTTGTGGAGTAGCGGAACGACACTTTGGCAGCTGCTGCTTCTCTGCAATGATGGTAAATGGAGCACAAAGAGAGTCATCCACAGGCAGACATCTGCATCACAAGGGTCTAAGGCTGCACAGGATGAATGCAGCACTCGCTGGGGGGTGATGTTAGCTTTCCCAGGGAGATTTGTGCCCTTTTCCTCTTCTGCTCTCCCACCAGGAATGATGCCAAAGAGAAACCTTCAAGTGGCAGCCTCTGAGATTTTTCCTT
This sequence comes from Rhea pennata, assembly GCF_028389875.1. Classification (NCBI taxonomy): domain Eukaryota; kingdom Metazoa; phylum Chordata; class Aves; order Rheiformes; family Rheidae; genus Rhea; species Rhea pennata. The sequence continues at coordinate 2,106,862 of NW_026907682.1, read as the reverse complement.
CCTACAAACTGAGCCCAGCCAAGAGCCTCACTGAGCCCAGCTCCATGTTTGTGCCTGCCGCGTAACTCTTTGCTGCAAGTGGGGAAATGCAACCACCACAAGCATCTACAAAATGACAGCAGGATGACACTTCCATTTCCAGGGCCTACGTAAAGGGATCAGCCCAGGGAGCAGCTGCACTGGAAAGGCTGTCTGACACTGACAGAGCAACTCAGCACTGCAACAGCCATCAACCTCATACCAGACCTCTGCTGTGCCAGCTAGTCTACAAACACACTGTCTCTGCCCCACACAGCTGCCTCGTCTGCTACATGCAACCAAGAGCCAGCAAGAAGATGGGTCTGCAGGACACTGGCCACTCACACTCCCCAGAAGGCAGCTCTGCTCACTGCCTTCCCGTCCCTCCAAAACACAGGCACACAGGGAAGCTCTTGTGCTAACATCACAAGGTGGCCAAGGCACTCTAGGCTCACAGGGCATGTGCAAATGATCAGCACAAGATCAAGCACAGGGCTGGCTCATTGGGCAATGCTGCTGTTTTCAGAGGGGAGGATTCTGCTTTCTTCAGGCAGAGCAGGCTGCTACTTTCCACCCCCACAATCTCAGGAACCTCCACCTACTCAGGGCAGGGATGGGGTTTTTCTTTAATAATACAACGCTACAGATATAATGTAGAAACATTTGAGAGTCCTTAAGGCCTCCTGAGATTGAGGCCTCCTGAGACCAAAGTAACCTCACTTCCTTTCCTTTAGTTACTTGGACAAGAAGTCCCTGTGAAGGGAAAAAGTGTGCAGAGGCTTTGAAATGAGGCCCAAGCAAGCAGACAGCCCCAGCCTGGCGGTCTGCTGAAATGCCACCTGTCTGGCTGCACAGGCTTTGCAGCAGCACTCTGAGCTCCACAGCTGCATTCACAACCTGACCCTGGGCACATCTTCACCCCTCACAGAGACAGGAACCCAACAACTGTGAGACATCCTCAGTTTCAAGCTACAGAGGCTTTGGGACACTCAGACAAATATGTGGCACCACAGCCTTCTTGGAAAAGGAGGGAACACAGTAGCATTTGCAGAGCAAGCTGGCACTAACAGCATTTGTGCGATGCAGAAGTTGCAGCACAGCGGACGTGAACCTACACCCCAAGTCACCCATGGAAGCCAGGCGCACTTACAGAAGCCTTCACATCCACTCGAAGTAGCCTCACCTCATTCAGCACCTCACCTCTTGCAGCTGCTTTCACAGACAGATCACAATGGTGGCAAAGATGTTGACAGGTACAGGCACACACCCTGGCATCCTGCCTCCATCCTCAGCAGTTCTAGGACTACACCAGCAACATACAGGACTGGAGTAACCTAGAAAGAAAGAGAAAATCAGCGTGTTACTGTCAGCTCTGCTGGCCTTCCACAGTCGCAACAGTCGGTGGCAAATGTCTCCCCTCTGCGCTGAGCTGTATTTGTGAGAGTACAGCCTGTGGGGCCACAGAAAGCTTCTACTCCTCTTTTTGGCACAGCTGAGACCATGTCTGTATATCGGGTCCCCTCTGGACACCCCAGTTCTGCAAAGGCACAAACACACAGCAAGGGGTCCAGCACAGGGACACCAAGACAGTCAAGGCCTGGAGCATGGGGCATACAGGTAGAGGCTGAGAGAGCTGGGATTCTTAAGCCTAGACAAGACAAAGCCAAGAGGGACACGCATGCTGTGCACAGCTGGCTTATGTAGGGCACAGACAAGACAGAGATGGATTTTTTTTGGAGGTGCACACTGCGAGCATGAGAGGCCACAGGGACAAATTGGACAATGGCAAATTCTTCTTACATATTAAGAACCCTTGTTCTCCAGGAGGGTGGCCAAACTGTGGCACAGGGATCCAGGCACGTCCCCACATCTCCATCCAGGCAGATAATCAAAACTCTACTGAGAAAGGCCCAAATAGACCTGCTCCACTGGGACCTGCCTTCAGCAGGCTGTTAGATCCCTATCTCCAGATGTCTCCCCATTGCAGGCTCAAGGCATCTGCTGTTCTCAGACTCCTTCCAAAGGCACCAGTGGCTTTGCAGATGCTGCCTCCACCACTGACCAAGGACAGAAAGCCTTGAAGGAGTGAGAAGATTGCTTTCTCCAGGGGAAACGGTAAAATCTCAAAGACTCAGGAAAGCACAAGACCTTCAAAAACTGCAAGCCTGAACCTCAGCTGACAGAAATCACCAAACTGTAAGCATCTCTGGCTCACACCAGGATGCTCTAAGGTCAGAGCACGGTCATCAAGAGTCCTCACCCACGTTTCCCAGAAGGACACAGTGATCGCAGGCTGGGCTCTAGGAGCACAACACTGCTCTGTCCAGACACCTCCTCCCATGGCTGAGCACCAAACCACTGGGGCCACCACACAGCTCCAACACAGCCCCTTGACAGTCAGCTCCCAAGAACATACCTGCCTGCCTCCAACAACCATCTTGCCAGAAGGCCTTCACTCCTTCAAAGAGCTTACAGCATTCCCTTGCCCACTTCCCAACAAGCATCCCCCGCCTGCTCCTCCTCTCTCAGCAAACACTGCTGCAGATAAAAGATTTCATCAGGAAAAGCAAACAAGAGGCAAGGAAGGAAAAAGCAGGCTTTGTTTGCATCTCAGAACAAGGAGAAACACTCCGGATCCATTAGGCAGCATCCTACCTGCACATCCTGGCAAGAGCTTAGCAAGCTCAAGGCCTGGACCTCAGCGCACTGAAGGCAGCAGTCTGCCAGCATCTCTGGCCCATGACACCACAGCAGCCTCGGTCCTTTGAGCAAACACCTCCTTACTTCACAGGGCTCCTCAGCTCCCCAACCTGGCAGCACTTTCCCTGCACTGTACTGCTCTCTCCAGCTACCTTCCTCCATGTTGACCACCGAGACATTGCAGCTACCACCCAGCCCCACCACAGGCCATGCCTGCACAGGGATGCAAACCGCATTCATCGCCCCTCGCCTCTAAAAAGGGTTGTCAGCCAACATCCACAATTGTATCAGTGACACACACAGCACTGCACCACATATGACAGCTGGCAGGGCACCCCTATGTGCCCCACAACACACAAAGCCCAACTCTACAGCCTTCAACTCCCTTCTGCTCCTCCAAGGCCTTGCAACAGGCACTACCTACCTCTCAGCATCCACTCACAGCCCAGGGCCTGCTCACTTCCCACCTCCAGAAAGCACAGAGCAAGGGGCTCTCACAAGGGAGGAGCAGGCCAGCTCTTGCCTCTTGCTTGTGTCTCAGCTTCCATGAAAATGAAATCTCTTTGAAAATGGGGCCCATAACTTTGGGGGGATGACATTCCTTCATTTCCCTCCAACACCCTTTGCACTCCTTCTCCAGTGACTGCATACTCGGACAGAAACTCAGAGACCTCTAACGTGTTACACTTCCAAATGCGTCATAAAAGCAGGTGGACACCTAAAAGACAGGCACAGCATTCAGACCTTGCAGGAAAATCTCACAGCCTCCCTACTGTTTCAACAGGGGGAATTTCTAAAGCACACACACACCCTGGGAATCAGAGATTACTAATATCATTGTGCACATCAGCACTAGATTCATTTAGCAGCTTCAAAACTCTACTTGGACTCTAGCTGACCAGGAATAGGCTGCAAGACTCTACTCAGCAAGAAGTACAAAGTCAAACTGCATGTCCACGTTCACCAGAGAACATCATCTGCATTTTAAAAGTAGCAGGACTAACGCAGGATGATGGAGTGGAACAGAATTTGTGACAGATGGTATGGAGCATGTACTTCTTCTTGACTGAGTAGCTGCAGTTCCATATTGCTGCAGAGCTCTGCAGGGGTCAACTCCTACCCTGGGCACAAAACCAGGAGTCACCTCACCACCACCATCCAGGCCATGTTGCTTCTCCTGACCTGTCAGCTGCTCACAGAGAGGGGACCTCACAAGTGCAAACCCCCAACACATGCCTGCTGCTGCTATGGCCTTCAGGGACAGAAATTTCCTCAAAGTAACTTCTCCTGCCACGAACCACTGCTGCCCTAGCAGGGACTTGGACAAGAGACCTCACACTCAACGCCCAGGCCTAACTGCCTGCTGCCGGTCTATCAGGGACTCAGAAAGACGGGACTTCACAGTCACCTGCACAACCAGGTCTCTGCCTTTGGCCAAGAAGATTCTGAGGCAAAAATTACCTCACTAGAACTTCCTCAGCCACGAGACAAATCCTGGCTGATCAGCTGCTCAGGCAGAAATGATCTCAAAAACACACAGCCCTGCCGCAGACCTGCTGATGGCCGTGGTCACAGCCCCAACAGCCTCTTCGGGAGCTCCTGCAGGAAAGCAGCCCCCTCGCCAGCACCGCTGCCCCTGCTGCAGCGAGAGGGCACCCGCTGGCATTTGAACGCACCCGCAGCCCCCACCAGCCCCATTCGCACCCGCTCTCACTCCCGCTCCCTTCTAACCTGCTTCGCTCCCTCCCTTCTCGCACCTCTCTCTTCCCTTGGCCTTTTCCCACTCTGAACTACGATTGGCTGAGACAGCCATCATTCCAATCCATCCCCACCCTCCTCCTCAGGACAGCCAATAGGAGGGCTGCACACAGGCGATGCCATGGCAATGCTGCGCCCTCCTGCCCTGGCAGCCAGCTCTGCCCCCTCCTCTCCCACCGCGGGACGGTGCCATCTTGTGGGCAGCAGCGCAGGGTGCGGCGGGGCCTGGGGGCAGCCCGGCGCCGGGTGCCCGGGCAGTGCGGGGCCCCAGGGGCGGCCGCTCGGCTGCAGGGGCCCTGTGGGGCTTCTTGCTGCCCTGCGCCCTGGGGGCCGTGCTGGGCTTGGAGGGCAGCCCTGGGGCCTGTGCTGGTGCCAGCCCTGGTGCGGGCGCTGGGGCCCTGGGAATGACCGGGGTGCCGGAGCCTGTGGGCAACGTGCTGCTGCCGCCAGGGCAGGGCAGTGTCCTCTAGGCCCTCCTGCCCCAGCCCCTTCCCCAGGGTAGCCCCAGGGCTTGGCAGCCCTCCCGCTGTGCCTGGCAGGGCTGGGCCACGGCCCAGCAGAGGCTGCTCTGTGTGGGGCCGGGCTGTGCCCCGAGGGGTCGTCCAGAGGGCTGAGGAGCCCCATGGGGGCACAGGGCAGTGAGAGGAGGGACCAGCTCTGAGCCTGCTGGTGCCAGGGAGTGGAGGTGTGGGGTCGTGAAGGGACTTGGGGAGATGGCTCTTTTGGGCTTACTGCAGCACTGCACCCCATAGCTCAGAGAAAAATCCTTGGGTCAATCAGGACTTGGCAGTGGGGACCGTGCCTCCACCTGTTTCCAAGGTGCTCTCCCAAATAGGCTTTCTTTTGCATGCAGATGTTTTGAGTCCAATCTGCGCAAGGACACAGGCTATGACCATCTCGAGATGGCTTCTCTGAGCCCCAAACATGCTGTACCAACTTGTACCAAGCATGAAAGGAACAGATGTCCTCTCAAACAGGCAGAGGACCTGGGGTCATTACAAGGTGGTTTCCTTATTGTACAGGGACATTTCAGCAGGTTCTTGAGAGCCCCATGAGAGCAGCAGGCTGCCCCAGCCTCTGGGATGCAGGACCCCAATTCTTCTCAGAGCCAGATCGCAAAGGGGGACACGATCCGTGGAAAACCTGCCATGCATTCCCATGCCCCCCACAGACCCCAAAAGGCAATGGAGCTGGCCCCACAGAAGCCTTGAGGCTCAGCGCATCTCCTGCCCCATGACCCAGGAGTCCTGGCTGTCTACTAAGACAGATGGGACCCCCAGAGATGACTCTTGTGGCAGCCCCCAGTCCTGTCCAGCCACTCCCACAGCCCTGGATTCACAGCAGTTTTTGCAGTTACCAATCTTTGTGCAACATCTCGGGAAGAAGTACCCGAAGCCCTTACCCTCAGTGGAGAGCTGCAGGAGCCTTGGGAACAAGGAACTGTGGTCTCGGCTGATGGTGTCCATCCAGCAGTCCTCCATCTCGCCTCTTTGCCCTCGGCTCACCTCTGCAGCCCAGGAGGAGGGATGTTCTTCCCTTCACCCAACACTCCTTTTCATCGTGCTCCTGTTCCTCTGCATGTCAGCGACGGATCCCAGCACAGCCCCCATTAACTCCTGTCTCCAGTCTTGCCATGGAGCCACTACAAGGGCAGCGGCAGGGAGGGCGTGAGCAGTGCCCAGCAGTGCCTAGGTCTTGGAGGGAAGTGAGGGCCCTCACCCAGGACACCATGGAGACCTCCCTGTGATGCAGCACATCCCGCTGTGACCTCAGCTTGTGTCATCTGGGGGCACAGCAGGTCAGTGCCATGGAGATGGCACCGCCAGGGAGAGAGCAGAGAGATTTCCTCTCCCCTCCTGGAAAGCAGGCATCTCCCTTCCCCCAGTTATTTTCCCAAACTTTCTGATAAATCCTTCAAGAATGTCTCCAAGTGGTGTCAAAGTCAGGGAAACATCTGAAGTGGGGACCTGGAGAGGTCACTGCTGTGCTCCTGCACTCCTTGGCTGCTGCACTAGGCAACAGGATTCTGTGCAGGAATCTGGGGTTTGGGGGTTGGATTGGGGTTTGGCATTTTTACAGGATCAAAGTCCGGTGGGATGAAAAAGCACAAAGGGTGGCCACAGGCTGAGATGCTTAGGTGAGCCTCAAAACTGTGGATCTCTCTTTTATTTGAAGTAGGGTATAGGAGAATAAGGGACAGGACGTAACCTTCCTCCTTTAGGCACCAAAGCAGGCTCTTTGATTTGAGAAGCCTTCAGCAAGGTTTCTCGGTCTGTGGTGCTTAAGATAGAGATGATATGCCAGAAAAGAGCAAACACACATCATCCAGAGAGCTCTACCCAGGACCCTCGTCCCTGCCAGACTCCAAAGCCATGGGTCAGGCCACGTAGCCAACTGGAGGAAGTTTTCCCATTTCCCATGAACTTAGGCCACCTTTCCTTCTGTGTGAGCCTGAGAAAAGCCAGGTCTCAACTCTGGGCTTCAGATGGTCCTTGGGCTTTTCAGTGTCACTTTGGGGCTCTGCTTCTCCCCTGGGTACGCTCCTCAGCCCCCTGCCCTTCCCCACACCAGCCCCCTGGCTCCTCCAGGGATCTGTGCAGCCCAGGCACCCTGGATCCACACTGGCACCCTTGCCGTCCCACGATCTGTACAGCTCTGGCACCCTGGATCTCCCACATTTGAGGATTCAAGGCTTCTCAGGACATCCCTCATACTGCAGTGCTGCTCTCTGGGCTCTGGTGCAGAGCCTACGAGGCACTGCAATACCCCTCACCAAGCCCCGGGGATCACTGGGGGCACCCCCAGCACAACGCCTTGGCAGTCCCCATGGGCACACCCATCCCCATGGCCTTGCCTCCAAGCCTCTGCTTTCAGCTTTGGAGCCTGCCTGGCAGCTGAGAGCTGGGCAGCACCACCAAGTTGCCTCTCTCCACCCCTGCACTCCATGCCCCTTGCACAGGCTGCCCTTCTTCAGGCACTCCACAGCACACAGCCACTCCAAGGCTACCCCTCGCTCTGCCTGTTAATCCTCAGCCCTCTCCAGTGGCTCCTTGTGCAGCCCATGCCACAGCTCCCTGCATTCCTGCTGCTGTCGTGATGGGCTTGTTTTTCCCCACACCACCTGGCACCTTTGCTTGCCATCCCAGGCCATTGCTTCCTCACTCTTCTTGCAGTCAGTGTCTCCTCCAGGTTGCTCCCCCACCAGCTTGCCCAGCTGAATCACCATCAGCTCAGCACTTGGCAAGTCTCCTGCCAAAGGAACGCTGCCACCCTTGTTTGAGTGATGCTGTGAAAAAAACCCTGCAAATAGTAAACAAGACTCAAGGAAAAGAAGGGAAGAAGAGTAAGAAGCAGAGAAGGTGTGCTAGCTTTGTGGATCTACCTCCTGGCACCCATCTCTGTGCAGAAATGAAAGAAACAATTTTCTGGACCCTGTGTGTCTGTTGGGTGCTTGCACACTGGATAATAGAATGCAGTTTGGGGACAACACAGGGATAACTACAAATAGGCTGAACACGGGCTGGGGAAGCTCTAGGGTGAAGGAGTGGCCCACGCAGGGCAGGGCCATTCCCCCACGGAGAGGGGTCTGCATGGGGCAGGGCTCCTCACAGCTCCTGCTCACCCCCAGGACACTTCCCAGGGGCTTCTCAGCATGTAGCTCCAGGCAGGGATGACACCAAAGGCAAGGAGCTTTCCCAAATCTCTGCTTTCAAGTCCCAGCTGCTGGGGTGGGGGGAAGGGAGAGGAGCTGCCAAGCCTGGACAAGAGCCTGAGACTCCAAAGCTGATGGAGAGACCAGCAGGTCTGAAGGAAGCTCACAAAGTTCCTTCCCCGACATGCACAGCACCAGCAGCACCTTTGCTGGCCTCAGCAGGATCTGTCCTCGCTACCCCGAGCACCTGCCAACACGCAGATGCCCCTCAACACTGCCTCGCTGCCAGGAGGTGTCTGTGGGGCAGAGCTGAGCACACAGGGCTGTGATGGGCCTGTGGGTCATTGCTCTCCTGAGGAAATGTCACCTTCAGACCCTCGACTGTCTCTGGGAAGGTGTCCCGAGGGGCTGTGAGTGCCCTCCAGAAGGGCACAGCTCTTCCACAGCCGCTTTGCCACGATACCTGAGATCCTGGCTCTGGCCACGGCCCTCAGGAGCCTCCACACATCCTGCTCCTCACGGTGCCCACAGCTGGGCTGGGCTCAGAGAGGAGCTGGGGACCTGTCCCGGGGAAAAGCGGGGCTGTCAGCAGGGGCACCGTGGTGCTGGCTGCCTCCTGCCTCCAGCCTGGAGACACGCCAAGCACCGCTGTACCTGCACCCTCTCCTCACAGCTGGGATGGTGCTGAGGAACCAGCACCACAGCATCTGGCACCGAGCCATGGGGCCACAAGGAGAAAGGACGCAAGAGCCGGGGACTCCCGGGGGCCGGAGGTGGCCCAGGCCAGGCTGGGCCTTCCCCACTGCTGCCACTGTTCGCTGCAGCCACACAGCCGGGCCGCGGTGGCTCTGGCTGCTCCTGCGCGCTTGGCCGCTCACTCTGCCCAGCCTGCGGCCCTCGGCCCCGGCGCGGCAGCTCCCACCACTGTGGCTAAAGGCTCCGGGCGGCCCCGTGCCGGGAGACGCTGCCCCGCGGCAGCAGCCGCCTCTCGCCCCCTCCCCACCCTCAGGGCCCTGGCAGCCTCGCACCTGCCCCCACCCCGCCCCTCACCGCCCTCCTCTGGGCCACTGGGCATGCTCCGCCCTGACCGGCCACGCCCCCAACTCTTTGCCACGCCCCTCTTGGTCCCTCCCCTCGGCTCCCCTGCCCCCCTCCCACCCGGCCCCTGAACAGCGCACGCGCACTGCTGCCTCCCTCCCGCCCATCCCTGGGGTCCCGCCCCGTGAGGTCATGTCCAACGGGAGCCAATTGGAGGAGTGAGGGGTGGGAGGGTCTGTGGTGCAGGGGGCGTCACTTTCGGCTGTGGGGGCGGGGCCTGTGTGTCCCTGGCTGCTGGTGCTGGTGCGTGGGGAGACGCTGCTGCCGGGCGCTGCTGCCGCAGGGCCCCGCTCTGCCCCGGGGCCTGGGCGAGTCTGCGGGAGGGGAGGGGAGAGGAGGGGAGGGATGGGAGAGAAACCTCTGCGCTGCGCTGGGGGCAGCTGCTGCCCGTGAGCATCCCGGGGACACAGTGGGGGTTTTCAGCCCATGCTGCGGCCTGGCGGGTGCCGAGAAGCCCTGAGCTGTGAGAGCTGCAGCACTAGTGACCGCACAGGCAGCAGGGCAAGAGGGAAAGGAACAGAGCAGCTGCTTCCTGTGCTGCTTCTGCCCCGGGATGTTCTCCCCTCCTGGAAAGCTGAAACACCCTGGGTGTGTGGGGGGGAAACTTGGTGAAAGCAGATAGGCAGGAGCTGCTGTCGTAGTGTGCGGGGGCAGTGCAGTATTCAGTTTTCTCGATCAACCTGTGAAAATGTGACTTCTTTCTTCAGCTTTCAATTAGGAACAGTCACAAGGTGTCATGTCCAGGAGTGGGGAGAAAAGAGGGCTGTGAAAAGAGAAGAGCCTGAGCACTGAGGTAACTATATGTAGCACTCTAAAGCTTTGTTGAAAGCTTCCTCTCTTCCTGCAGTTGCTAAGGAAGAAAGCAACAGGATGGCCGCAAACGGGCACTGTCCTTGCTAGACCAAGGAGAAGGACTTGAACACACCCTTGCGTGGAGAGCATTTTCCTTCCAGTACCTTTGAGCTGGGAAGTTTGGTCCATACCATCCCTATTGGTCCTTTTGGTTACTGGGGAAGGATTGACTTAATTCCAAAGAGTTCCAGGCTTGGCAGGTATAAACAAAGAGTTACTGAAAAACCTGCAAGGATGGCAGACCTCATTCTTTTTGTCCGCGAGGGTGTGGTGTATGTGTTTGCTCTCGCTGTAGCCTAATGGTGCTGCCTGCAGCCTACGACAGGCCTCAGCAGGAGCCAGGTGTTAGGCGCAAAGGCTGAGCCAGAGTGAACAGTCCCATCTCTGGTGACAGTGAAAGTACTCCTTTGGGGGGCAGTAGAGGTGTATACAGGGAATGTCTGTGTATGTGCTTGGTGTTCAGAGTCTATGTGGTTTAATGGTACTCCTTTCCAGGTGGAGATAGTCACTCTGCTGACTGGCCTCTAAAATGCAAGTGAGCATTTTGGAGACGTCCAGTTGTAACTCGGTGTGCTGGTCTTTACTTGGAGTGAGCTAACTGTGCTTGGAGGCAAGTATGCTTGGAAATGTTCCTGTTTTCCCTGGCAGGATAACATGCAGCTTGCAGTCTTCCTCCCCAGTAGATCACCAAGGGCTTTACAGAGGAGGTGCTGGTGGCTTCCCCCTTTTCCAATGAGAGAAAGTGACACAGCAAAAGAGAAGGGCTCCTGCCATGCGTTGAGAGAAGACAGTGGGAAAGCATGTGAGCTCTTCTTTCTCTTTTCTCTTTTTTTCTCTTGCTGCTCAGAAAGAAAAGTGCTGGAAGCTGATGTGATGTTTTCCCTTGTCCATTTGTGCAATGGAGGATGTAGCCAGACTGAGCACTGCAAAAAGGGCACCTCCTAACCCTGAGGTGGATTCATCAGCACTGGAGGTGATGGCATTGAAACAACTCGTTGCTGTCTTTCTCTGCTTCTCTCAGGCATTACAGACCAGCAGAAAATGCTTGTGACAAGGGCAAACCAGTGAAGCAAGCCAGTGCAGAGGTAAGCTAGTGTTCCTTATCATTTCATTTTTAGGGAATGATGGTTGAGTATATTCAGCCATTGTACTCTTTGTATGTTGTAAAGAATGCTCTGCTGCCTTAATTTTTCCCCAGGGGAGAGGAGAGCGTTCTTCAGGAAATGACACTTTCCCAGAGGTTGCCTGCTGTCACTTATTTTGTTTCTGTGCCATTCTGAGCACAGAAACAGTAGTACACAGTGGGATAGTTTGAAAGCAGCCATCCCAAAGAAGGACCTTGGGAGTTTGGAAAGGGAGGAATGTGCTGGTTGGTTGGGTGCTTTTGTGTGCAAAAGTATCCTTCTCGCTGTTTTATGCATGAGGAAGACTCTTTGCACTGTCTGCTAGTCAGACGGTCTGTCCTTGCTTGCTAGCACTTGGCTTTCAGAAGGCTAGGAAAACAAGGGCCTGCAGAGTCATGCTACAGCCTGAGGAAAAAGGGATATTTTTTCTTTATTTATTTTTTTGTTGTTGTTTTTTGTGAACCCAGCCCTATTACAGATCCAGGTATTTTATCCTAACAGGCCCAGGGGTTGTTTGCCTTCCTTAAGCACACTTGGATGCCAACAGCCGTGTTGCAACCAGTCTAATGCACACCGTGGTGTCTTTATTGCCTGACTCCAGTGTTGTTGTCTGTTCCCCTTTGGTTGTCAGCTCAGCTCCCTTTGGAGCTCACCTGCCTCCAGTTCTTCCAGACTCCTGTCTTTGGTGCCTTGGTCTGGAGAACGCCTGCTGTGGTTGTCTGAAACCTCAGTGTTGGGAGGGCTACAGCGTCATGCGGCACAAGAGGCCTTTGCTGTTCTCGTGTTCATTCCTGAGTTGCTTACTTGTGTAGCCCTCCTGTTTTCAGTGCTAGTGCTAGTCCTCCTGTGCTAGTCCTCCTGTGCTAGTCCTCCTGTTTTCTGTCAGCTTCCTTTCTTTCCCCTGTTACTGCTGAAGTGAGAACAGCCTGAAACAACTGTGCCCTTCCAAGCGAGGAGTGTGAAACAAAGAACCCGGCTGCTGTTGCTGCCTGAGCAGCAAGCTGAGGAAGCCTGTGATCCTCTGCTCTGAAACACTGTGACAGTTTCCAAGGTCTAACTTGACCGGCTTTTTGGTGGGCCTTTTTTCAGGCGACTGCTCCATCCCGGTTCGTGCGCTCAGTGAGCCCTTTGCGCTTTCACTGTGTTTTTTCAGGCCACTGTGAGAGAGCTCACTGCTGCATCGGAGGAAGGCAAGCCAGAGGAGATCAGGAGTAGTGCTTTCGACCTCACTGCCACCCCTGAGGATATCCATAGACTAAGGAACCTTTGCTAGTTCAAGGATGAGGTAATGTCTGCTGCCGTGTAGTCATGTTCTCATACCTCTTGACTGTGTATGTGAAGTTTCTTTTCAAATTCTTTGCTTTTCTTTCACTGCACTCAGCAGGAGGGAAAATGGAATCTAAGTGCAGCATGTAATTGCAAGTTCTCAAATGCTTGTTCTTAATGATGTTTCCAAAGGGACCATTTCCTTCTTTTTTTTCCTCTTTTCTATGGTTTTATGTACCTGTCTCAATTTCTCAGAGTGACACAGTCTCTCACACGCTCTCAGAGTGTCACAGTCCGAGAGAACTTTTATTATCCCTGTCTCATTATAACTTACAAATTGATAAGTATGGCCATACTAGAGGTATCCTCTAATCAGGGAGGACCTATCTTCTTCCTTTGAAAAACTGAAGGAACAGTGAGAAGTTGGCATATACACTTCATGCTCCTTTTTTTTTCCACTCTAAAACTTACCCAAGTGATGCCTGGGGTTGAAAGAGGCAAGAAGACTGCCTGATGCCTTCCATCGCATAGGCACAAGCAGCTTTTAATTTGTTGTGGTTTGCTCCTCAGTTACTAAGTTGTCTTATTCCTTATGCACAGAAGAACGCTGTGTGCTTAAGCAGTGGGGTTAGCCTAGAGGCTAAAAGGGCACTGCTTAGCTTCCTGTGCCTGTCCCTGTGCCTGTCAGGTTTGGTTCCCTATTTGCCTGTTTTTCCTTGACATCTCATCCCCTCCCAAAGAATCTCCTGGGTCCTGGAGTTCAGTCACCTGCTCCAGGCAAATCTATCGCAGAATCGATTTTATAGATAGACTTAAGTTCCCTTGTGAGATATTTCCTTGATTGAGAGCCACATGCAGAATTTCCTTTTCAGGAATTTGAAGTCTTTTCAAATCCAAGTGGCATTTCCTGATGGCAACTTTATGGGTATTGCTCCTTGTGGCAGCATTGCTTGTGAGGGTAACTGATTCTCTCTCCATAGAGCAACTTCTCCTGTACGGAACAATCCTGTTTCCTCTGTCTTAGTTTGGCTATGTCAAACTGAATTCTCCGAGTGTACTTCCGTGTGATTGGCACTTCACTTCTGGGGCATTTGCATAGCCTGCCTTTGTTGCTTTTTGTTGCAGTCTCAGTTCCTTTTTTTTTCCAAGGAAACCAGAATTACTCACAGTACGTCATATGCTATCCCTCAAGTGCCATTAGGAATACTTCTGTATCTGCTGGGAAACTATTCCTTTCTTCATGATTCTACTTGTAGATTATTAATCTGTAACTAGCTGATACACTCAGCTTTGTGCCTGCATAAGAACTCGCAGCAACCTCCACATTTCCTGAATCCTGCTTTAGAGCAGAAATTCTTGTCGCAGCACGGCAGCCTGAGAGGTGCAGAGAAGCCCTGAGCTGTGAGAGCTCCATCACTAGTGAAACCTAAGGCAGCAGGTGAAGAGTGAAAAGAAGAGAGAAGCCGCTTTCTTTGCCACTTCTACTGCTTGATGTTCCCTCCTAATGGAAAGCTGAAACACTCTGGGTGGGTGGTGAAACTGGTAGGGAAAGTAGAGAGGCATGAGCTGCTGCTCTACTGAATGGTGGAGGTGCAGGGGTAAGGAGTCAGTTTGTATTTGCTTCCAGGGATAAGATTGTTTTAAACAAACATTTTTTTTCCCTGCTGTAATCTGGACGGTAGCTCAAAAGATGTCTGTCACGACAGAGAAGCAAAACAAATCTCCACAAGATTGTACCGTCCTGCGGGTGTGTGTGTGTGGGGGGAGGGATTTGGGGGCTCTTGGAGCAAGCTATCTTTCTGTACAAAAGTCTGGAAAACATTGATGCAAGCCCCCAGAGAAGAGAAATTTTCTGGGCACTCAGAGCAACACAGGCAGGACCCAGCGATGTCGAGGGAAACCCATCCCAGCCATACCAAACCAACCACTCTCTCCAGAGGACTTTCTTAACCCTCGGGCTGGGAGTAGGAGAGGAGATGGGGGAACAGTCATCCCAGACTTGCTTCCATCAGGCCCTCAGCTCCACAACGTGTCATAGCTTCAGGTGAGTTCTCTCAGGCAACACTTCCCATGCCTCTGGTGCATGGAGAAGTATTTAAGGGGGGTGGAGTCTCCCTCCTGCAAGACTTGCCCCAGCACTCTGCAGAGACTAGGAAGAGCAGGAAGGTTGGCTGTAGGGACGCTTGCAAGCTTTAGCAGCTGCAGAGCGGGGAGGTGCCCTTACAAACTTCTGAATGCAGGCCCTGAGGCACTGCAGTGCCTCGTAGGCTCTGCACCAGAGCCCAGAGAGCAGCACTGCAGTATGAGGGATGTCCTGAGAAGCCTTGAATCCTCAAATGTGGGAGATCCAGGGTGCCAGAGCTGTACAGATCGTGGGAGAGCAAGGGTGCCAGTGTGGATCCAGGGTGCCTGGGCTGCACAGATCCCTGGAGGAGCCAGGGGGCTGGTGTGGGGAAGGGCAGGGGGCTGAGGAGCGTACCCAGGGGAGAAGCAGAGCCCCAAAGTGACACTGAAAAGCCCAAGGACCATCTGAAGCCCAGAGTTGAGACCTGGCTTTCCTCAGGCTCACACAGAAGGAAAGGTGGCCTAAGTTCATGGGAAATGGGAAAACTTCCTCCAATTGGCTACGTGGCCTGACCAATGGCTTTGGAGTCTGGCAGGGACGAGGGTCCTGGGTAGAGCTCTCTGGATGATGTGTGTTTGCTCTTTTCTGGCATATCATCTCTATCTTAAGCACCGCAGACCGAGAAACCTTGCTGAAGGCTTCTCAAATCAAAGAGCCTGCTTTGGTGCCTAAAGGAGGAAGGTTACGTCCTGTCCCTTATTCTCCTATACCCTACTTCAAATAAAAGAGTGATCCACAGTTTGGAGGCTCACCTAAGCATCTCAGCCTGTGGCCACCCTTTGTGCTTTTTCATCCCACCGGACTTTGATCCTGTAAAAATGTCAAACCCCAATCCAACCCCCAAACCCCAGATTCCTGCACAGAATCCTGTTGCCTAGTGCAGCAGCCAGGGAGTGCAGGAGCACAGCAGTGACCTCTCCAGGTCCCCACTTCAGATGTTTCCCTGACTTTGACACCACTTGGAGACATTCTTGAAGGATTTATCAGAAAGTTTGGGAAAATAACTGGGGGAAGGGAGATGCCTGCTTTCCAGGAGGGGAGAGGAAATCTCTCTGCTCTCTCCCTGGCGGTGCCATCTCCATGGCACTGACCTGCTGTGCCCCCAGATGACACAAGCTGAGGTCACAGCGGGATGTGCTGCATCACAGGGAGGTCTCCATGGTGTCCTGGGTGAGGGCCCTCACTTCCCTCCGAGACCTAGGCACTGCTGGGCACTGCTCATGCCCTCCCTGCCGCTGCCTTTGTAGTGACTCCATGGCAAGACTGGAGACAAGAGTTAATGGGGGCTGTGCTGGGATCCGTCGCTGACATGCAGAGGAACAGGAGCACGATGAAAAGGAGTGTTGGGTGAAGGGAAGAACATCCCTCCTCCTGGGCTGCAGAGGTGAGCCGAGGGCAAAGAGGCGAGATGGAGGACTGCTGGATGGACACCATCAGCCGAGACCACAGTTCCTTGTTCCCAAGGCTCCTGCAGCTCTCCACTGAGGGTAAGGGCTTCGGGTACTTCTTCCCGAGATGTTGCACAAAGATTGGTAACTGCAAAAACTGCTGTGAATCCAGGGCTGTGGGAGTGGCTGGACAGGACTGGGGGCTGCCACAAGAGTCATCTCTGGGGGTCCCATCTGTCTTAGTAGACAGCCAGGACTCCTGGGTCATGGGGCAGGAGATGCGCTGAGCCTCAAGGCTTCTGTGGGGCCAGCTCCATTGCCTTTTGGGGTCTGTGGGGGGCATGGGAATGCATGGCAGGTTTTCCACGGATCGTGTCCCCCTTTGCGATCTGGCTCTGAGAAGAATTGGGGTCCTGCATCCCAGAGGCTGGGGCAGCCTGCTGCTCTCATGGGGCTCTCAAGAACCTGCTGAAATGTCCCTGTACAATAAGGAAACCACCTTGTAATGACCCCAGGTCCTCTGCCTGTTTGAGAGGACATCTGTTCCTTTCATGCTTGGTACAAGTTGGTACAGCATGTTTGGGGCTCAGAGAAGCCATCTCGAGATGGTCATAGCCTGTGTCCTTGCGCAGATTGGACTCAAAACATCTGCATGCAAAAGAAAGCCTATTTGGGAGAGCACCTTGGAAACAGGTGGAGGCACGGTCCCCACTGCCAAGTCCTGATTGACCCAAGGATTTTTCTCTGAGCTATGGGGTGCAGTGCTGCAGTAAGCCCAAAAGAGCCATCTCCCCCAGTCCCTTCACGACCCCACACCTCCACTCCCTGGCACCAGCAGGCTCAGAGCTGGTCCCTCCTCTCACTGCCCTGTGCCCCCATGGGGCTCCTCAGCCCTCTGGACGACCCCTCGGGGCACAGCCCGGCCCCACACAGAGCAGCCTCTGCTGGGCCGTGGCCCAGCCCTGCCAGGCACAGCGGGAGGGCTGCAAAGCCCTGGGGCTACCCTGGGGAAGGGGCTGGGGCAGGAGGGCCTAGAGGACACTGCCCTGCCCTGGCGGCAGCAGCACGTTGCCCACAGGCTCCGGCACCCTGGTCATTCCCAGGGCCCCAGCGCCCGCACCAGGGCTGGCACCAGCACAGGCCCCAGGGCTGCCCTCCAAGCCCAGCACGGCCCCCAGGGCGCAGGGCAGCAAGAAGCCCCACAGGGCCCCTGCAGCCGAGCGGCCGCCCCTGGGGCCCCGCACTGCCCGGGCACCCGGCGCCGGGCTGCCCCCAGGCCCCGCCGCACCCTGCGCTGCCGCCCACAAGATGGCACCGTCCCGCGGTGGGAGAGGAGGGGGCAGAGCTGGCTGCCAGGGCAGGAGGGCACAGCATTGCCATGGCATCGCCTGTGTGCAGCCCTCCTATTGGCTGTCCTGAGGAGGAGGGTGGGGATGGATTGGAATGATGGCTGTCTCAGCCAATCGTAGTTCAGAGTGGGAAAAGGCCAAGGGAAGAGAGAGGTGCGAGAAGGGAGGGAGCGAAGCAGGTTAGAAGGGAGCGGGAGTGAGAGCGGGTGCGAGTGGGGCTGGTGGGGGCTGCGGGTGCGTTCAAATGCCAGCGGGTGCCCTCTCGCTGCAGCAGGGGCAACGGTGCTGGCGAGGGGGCTGCTTTCCTGCAGGAGCTCCCGAAGAGGCTGTTGGGGCTGTGACCACGGCCATCAGCAGGTCTGCGGCAGGGCTGTGTGTTTTTGAGATCATTTCTGCCTGAGCAGCTGATCAGCCAGGATTTGTCTCGTGGCTGAGGAAGTTCTAGTGAGGTAATTTTTGCCTCAGAATCTTCTTGGCCAAAGGCAGAGACCTGGTTGTGCAGGTGACTGTGAAGTCCCGTCTTTCTGAGTCCCTGATAGACCGGCAGCAGGCAGTTAGGCCTGGGCGTTGAGTGTGAGGTCTCTTGTCCAAGTCCCTGCTAGGGCAGCAGTGGTTCGTGGCAGGGGAAGTTACTTTGAGGAAATTTCTGTCCCTGAAGGCCATAGCAGCAGCAGGCATGTGTTGGGGGTTTGCACTTGTGAGGTCCCCTCTCTGTGAGCAGCTGACAGGTCAGGAGAAGCAACATGGCCTGGATGGTGGTGGTGAGGTGACTCCTGGTTTTGTGCCCAGGGTAGGAGTTGACCCCTGCAGAGCTCTGCAGCAATATGGAACTGCAGCTACTCAGTCAAGAAGAAGTACATGCTCCATACCATCTGTCACAAATTCTGTTCCACTCCATCATCCTGCGTTAGTCCTGCTACTTTTAAAATGCAGATGATGTTCTCTGGTGAACGTGGACATGCAGTTTGACTTTGTACTTCTTGCTGAGTAGAGTCTTGCAGCCTATTCCTGGTCAGCTAGAGTCCAAGTAGAGTTTTGAAGCTGCTAAATGAATCTAGTGCTGATGTGCACAATGATATTAGTAATCTCTGATTCCCAGGGTGTGTGTGTGCTTTAGAAATTCCCCCTGTTGAAACAGTAGGGAGGCTGTGAGATTTTCCTGCAAGGTCTGAATGCTGTGCCTGTCTTTTAGGTGTCCACCTGCTTTTATGACGCATTTGGAAGTGTAACACGTTAGAGGTCTCTGAGTTTCTGTCCGAGTATGCAGTCACTGGAGAAGGAGTGCAAAGGGTGTTGGAGGGAAATGAAGGAATGTCATCCCCCCAAAGTTATGGGCCCCATTTTCAAAGAGATTTCATTTTCATGGAAGCTGAGACACAAGCAAGAGGCAAGAGCTGGCCTGCTCCTCCCTTGTGAGAGCCCCTTGCTCTGTGCTTTCTGGAGGTGGGAAGTGAGCAGGCCCTGGGCTGTGAGTGGATGCTGAGAGGTAGGTAGTGCCTGTTGCAAGGCCTTGGAGGAGCAGAAGGGAGTTGAAGGCTGTAGAGTTGGGCTTTGTGTGTTGTGGGGCACATAGGGGTGCCCTGCCAGCTGTCATATGTGGTGCAGTGCTGTGTGTGTCACTGATACAATTGTGGATGTTGGCTGACAACCCTTTTTAGAGGCGAGGGGCGATGAATGCGGTTTGCATCCCTGTGCAGGCATGGCCTGTGGTGGGGCTGGGTGGTAGCTGCAATGTCTCGGTGGTCAACATGGAGGAAGGTAGCTGGAGAGAGCAGTACAGTGCAGGGAAAGTGCTGCCAGGTTGGGGAGCTGAGGAGCCCTGTGAAGTAAGGAGGTGTTTGCTCAAAGGACCGAGGCTGCTGTGGTGTCATGGGCCAGAGATGCTGGCAGACTGCTGCCTTCAGTGCGCTGAGGTCCAGGCCTTGAGCTTGCTAAGCTCTTGCCAGGATGTGCAGGTAGGATGCTGCCTAATGGATCCGGAGTGTTTCTCCTTGTTCTGAGATGCAAACAAAGCCTGCTTTTTCCTTCCTTGCCTCTTGTTTGCTTTTCCTGATGAAATCTTTTATCTGCAGCAGTGTTTGCTGAGAGAGGAGGAGCAGGCGGGGGATGCTTGTTGGGAAGTGGGCAAGGGAATGCTGTAAGCTCTTTGAAGGAGTGAAGGCCTTCTGGCAAGATGGTTGTTGGAGGCAGGCAGGTATGTTCTTGGGAGCTGACTGTCAAGGGGCTGTGTTGGAGCTGTGTGGTGGCCCCAGTGGTTTGGTGCTCAGCCATGGGAGGAGGTGTCTGGACAGAGCAGTGTTGTGCTCCTAGAGCCCAGCCTGCGATCACTGTGTCCTTCTGGGAAACGTGGGTGAGGACTCTTGATGACCGTGCTCTGACCTTAGAGCATCCTGGTGTGAGCCAGAGATGCTTACAGTTTGGTGATTTCTGTCAGCTGAGGTTCAGGCTTGCAGTTTTTGAAGGTCTTGTGCTTTCCTGAGTCTTTGAGATTTTACCGTTTCCCCTGGAGAAAGCAATCTTCTCACTCCTTCAAGGCTTTCTGTCCTTGGTCAGTGGTGGAGGCAGCATCTGCAAAGCCACTGGTGCCTTTGGAAGGAGTCTGAGAACAGCAGATGCCTTGAGCCTGCAATGGGGAGACATCTGGAGATAGGGATCTAACAGCCTGCTGAAGGCAGGTCCCAGTGGAGCAGGTCTATTTGGGCCTTTCTCAGTAGAGTTTTGATTATCTGCCTGGATGGAGATGTGGGGACGTGCCTGGATCCCTGTGCCACAGTTTGGCCACCCTCCTGGAGAACAAGGGTTCTTAATATGTAAGAAGAATTTGCCATTGTCCAATTTGTCCCTGTGGCCTCTCATGCTCGCAGTGTGCACCTCCAAAAAAAATCCATCTCTGTCTTGTCTGTGCCCTACATAAGCCAGCTGTGCACAGCATGCGTGTCCCTCTTGGCTTTGTCTTGTCTAGGCTTAAGAATCCCAGCTCTCTCAGCCTCTACCTGTATGCTCCATGCTCCAGGCCTTGACTGTCTTGGTGTCCCTGTGCTGGACCCCTTGCTGTGTGTTTGTGCCTTTGCAGAACTGGGGTGTCCAGAGGGGACCCGATATACAGACATGGTCTCAGCTGTGCCAAAAAGAGGAGTAGAAGCTTTCTGTGGCCCCACAGGCTGTACTCTCACAAATACAGCTCAGCGCAGAGGGGAGACATTTGCCACCGACTGTTGCGACTGTGGAAGGCCAGCAGAGCTGACAGTAACACGCTGATTTTCTCTTTCTTTCTAGGTTACTCCAGTCCTGTATGTTGCTGGTGTAGTCCTAGAACTGCTGAGGATGGAGGCAGGATGCCAGGGTGTGTGCCTGTACCTGTCAACATCTTTGCCACCATTGTGATCTGTCTGTGAAAGCAGCTGCAAGAGGTGAGGTGCTGAATGAGGTGAGGCTACTTCGAGTGGATGTGAAGGCTTCTGTAAGTGCGCCTGGCTTCCATGGGTGACTTGGGGTGTAGGTTCACGTCCGCTGTGCTGCAACTTCTGCATCGCACAAATGCTGTTAGTGCCAGCTTGCTCTGCAAATGCTACTGTGTTCCCTCCTTTTCCAAGAAGGCTGTGGTGCCACATATTTGTCTGAGTGTCCCAAAGCCTCTGTAGCTTGAAACTGAGGATGTCTCACAGTTGTTGGGTTCCTGTCTCTGTGAGGGGTGAAGATGTGCCCAGGGTCAGGTTGTGAATGCAGCTGTGGAGCTCAGAGTGCTGCTGCAAAGCCCGTGCAGCCAGACAGGTGGCATTTCAGCAGACCGCCAGGCTGGGGCTGTCTGCTTGCTTGGGCCTCATTTCAAAGCCTCTGCACACTTTTTCCCTTCACAGGGACTTCTTGTCCAAGTAACTAAAGGAAAGGAAGCGAGGTTACTTTGGTCTCAGGAGGCCTCAATCTCAGGAGGCCTTAAGGACTCTCAAATGTTTCTACATTATATCTGTAGCGTTGTATTATTAAAGAAAAACCCCATCCCTGCCCTGAGTAGGTGGAGGTTCCTGAGATTGTGGGGGTGGAAAGTAGCAGCCTGCTCTGCCTGAAGAAAGCAGAATCCTCCCCTCTGAAAACAGCAGCATTGCCCAATGAGCCAGCCCTGTGCTTGATCTTGTGCTGATCATTTGCACATGCCCTGTGAGCCTAGAGTGCCTTGGCCACCTTGTGATGTTAGCACAAGAGCTTCCCTGTGTGCCTGTGTTTTGGAGGGACGAGAAGGCAGTGAGCAGAGCTGCCTTCTGGGGAGTGTGAGTGGCCAGTGTCCTGCAGACCCATCTTCTTGCTGGCTCTTGGTTGCATGTAGCAGACGAGGCAGCTGTGTGGGGCAGAGACAGTGTGTTTGTAGACTAGCTGGCACAGCAGAGGTCTGGTATGAGGTTGATGGCTGTTGCAGTGCTGAGTTGCTCTGTCAGTGTCAGACAGCCTTTCCAGTGCAGCTGCTCCCTGGGCTGATCCCTTTACGTAGGCCCTGGAAATGGAAGTGTCATCCTGCTGTCATTTTGTAGATGCTTGTGGTGGTTGCATTTCCCCACTTGCAGCAAAGAGTTACGCGGCAGGCACAAACATGGAGCTGGGCTCAGTGAGGCTCTTGGCTGGGCTCAGTTTGTAGGAAGGAAAAATCTCAGAGGCTGCCACTTGAAGGTTTCTCTTTGGCATCATTCCTGGTGGGAGAGCAGAAGAGGAAAAGGGCACAAATCTCCCTGGGAAAGCTAACATCACCCCCCAGCGAGTGCTGCATTCATCCTGTGCAGCCTTAGACCCTTGTGATGCAGATGTCTGCCTGTGGATGACTCTCTTTGTGCTCCATTTACCATCATTGCAGAGAAGCAGCAGCTGCCAAAGTGTCGTTCCGCTACTCCACAAGCCCACAGCTGAAGACACAAGGTGCACTAGGCCTTGTCCGCCTTGAGATCCACAGGGCTCTCTAGAGGCTCCAAAACTTGCTGGGAGACAGACCCCCTGGAGAGTTTACCCCGCTGCCTGTCAGACTGAGGTGAGGCTGCCCATCCTGCAAGCACAAGTGGTGTGCCAAGGAGCTGAGAGTTTTACGCTTCTCAGGTCCCCTTTGGAAATGGAACGTCAATTAAATTCATTCACCAAAGCTAGGGAGCTAAGTTGTTTGATTCTGCTGGCACTTCCACCAGTAAGCCCCCCACTTTCAGAGGTAAATTGGGTCGAGCCAACAGTGGTACATGCATCAAACTGGAAACGGAGGCTGTCATCTGCCCCCCTCTCTTTTCTGCATACCACTTACTCTTTTGAACTCTGATGGCCCTGAAGACCAAGAATCCATTACCCTACTGAGACACTAAAGGTACATACTGCCACTCCCCTATTCCCTTCTATGGTAAATGGGAACAATATTCCAGCAAGTAGTTCAGCCACAGCGTCTTGGGCCTGGTCTCCTAGTGCCGTCTGTTTCCACCACCCTAAAGGCAAAGAGATGAGCTCCTCTGAGCCAGGCTGTGGGGCACTGCATGACGATGTGGGGAGAGTGCCTGGTCCCCAAAGCTGTGCAACATCACAAATGGATGTACCCCCTCCCAACGTAGTCATGCCCAAATCCTTGTGTGGGAAGGTTAGGGCTCTGCAAAGTACCTGCCCATGAAACTTGTGGTGTGGAATGTGCAGGAATGTCGCTGGCAGTGGGAAATATGGACTCATTCTGCAGGGTCTCTCCAGCCGCATCCTATCAGCCCATGGCCTTTTGTTCACGCACCTCAAGAGCACCTTGGACTTCACCGTGAGCAAGGTGGGTGATGCAATGCAGGCTGGGAGAAGAACCGGACAGGTCAGCGTTCGCTCACATGGGACACACTTCATCGTCCCCAGCGTAAAGCACATGTGAGTCATAGAAGGGAGACAGAAGCGCTGAGGAGCCACGCAGATGGCATGGAAAGATGGTGCTGGGCAGGAGACAGGAAAGCAAACAGTTGGAATTGTCCACCCGTGACCTGAAGCCAGGCACGCCATCACGAAGCCCTCATCCCCCAGCAGCTCACTCTGCTTTCCCCAGGCCACCCCTCCTACAGCCCAGCTGCCAACGCTCCTGTCTGCACCTGATCTGGCACCAGCCTCCCTCCTGCCCACTGCTCTCAGCAACCTGCCTGCTCTCCATCATAACAGCACAAGGGCTCATGCTGGAAGCTTCCCCCCAGCCTTGTGCTGAGGTGACACCGGGAGCATGGGGGTGGGGAAGTGCCTGTGAGAAAGATGAGCAGGGGTCAGGCAGCGTGATCTGCTCTTGCAGATCTGCAGGGTGGCCCTGGGAGGAGACATCAGAGACGCCATGCATTTCCTCACCTCATTGCAGGGGCCCTGGGGAGAGAGTGCCAGAGCCTGCATTGCTCAGCCCTGCCAACTCCCACAGCCAAAGCCATACTCACCAGGGCTGCAGCCCAGTTCGCAGGAGCCATTGGACGTGCTGAGGTGACGCACCTCCCGGAGGTGATCGTGCTGCTGCTTAAAAGAAGCTTCCAAATGGGGTTGTCAAGTTGTCATGTCCTGGTGCTGCTAGCTCTGCCTCCAAGCAGAGGAGAGCGAGGCAACTGAAGGCAATCTTCTTGTGTCCTGAGCTCTTGCAGCTCTCCAGCAGCTCCCATGCTACATGGCTTAAGGGAGTTGAAATGAACAAGAGCAAGAGCACTGCTGAAGAGAGCCAGTGCCAGCTTCTTACCTGGAAGGTAGCTCCCGCTCCAACACCGTGGCTTGCACTGCACAGCAACAGCACAAAGGGGAAGAATTAAAACACACAAGGAGATAAAATCCCATGGGCAGGTGGGGTGAGAGTGAAAGGAGCAAAACGTGGAGGCAATCTAAACCCAAACCCCAATCCAAACCATTCCTACCCGAAGCAGCTCAGTGCACATAATTCTCCCACCGCACTTACCTGCCTCTGTCCAGCTTCCAATGGCTGTGCAGAGCTCCTACAAACAAGGCACCAGCAGGAACACCAGACAAAGCAGGGAAGGACAGGAGTCAGGGTGTCATTCCTTTGCCTGCTGAGGGAGAGCAGAGGGTGACAGGAGGCAAGTGAGTCACGCTGAGGAACCTCTTAGAAGTCAGCTCCGGTATGGAGGAGGGAGATGTTGGGGACATCGCACAGCTGTGGGACTTTGCTTCCAGACAGGACCTGCTCTGTCAGTGCTCGGCTGCTCTCTTGGCACAGCCTTTTACTGCTCTCTGCCATTGATCCTCACGTGTCCGTCTGGGGCTCCTGGACAGCACAGCAGTGGTCTGTGTCTATTGAAAACACAAATCCTGCAGTAGGAGAGCCCATGTTGCAGGGCCCAGATGCTGTATCTGGAGTGGTGTTGGCATTCATCTCTTAGACTAGTGTAAAGGGCACAGACAACGAGAAAACTGTCTCACTGGGACTCCTCAGGGTCTCCCTGAATCCCCAGCATGGGGATGTTCTGACACCTTCCCTCTGCTCAGCATTTGTCATGGCACCCAGCTGCATTGCGCTGGTCTTTCTATAAACCTGGTGCTGCAGTGTCCTGCCAAAGGTACTTTTAGACAGCCAGCTCCTCGACTAACAGCTGTGGGGACAGACAGACGTGGTCATGTGTGTGGGCTCTGCACCTGCCAGTGCCTAGCCCAGCTCGTGCTCCAAGGTTTCCCCAGGAGCCCTTCATGCCCTTCTTCAGCTCATTGAGAAGGACCTTAACGAGTCTTTGCCCCTAGCATTGCAGTTCCCCCTCCACCAAGGATGACACTACTCACCAACTGACTATCAGAGCTCGTCGTGCTGAAGACAGCCCTCAGAGTGCAGCACTCCAGCCCCTTTTCCACTTGCTTTGGTGTTCTTTTGTAGTCCCCATCTCCCCAGGCTTCTTGGACTGCTCTCATCTCTGCTTGCTGACCGTCTGCTGGGCAGTCCCACTGTCCCTCCTACTGCCGAGGCCATGCGTGCCTCTTGCTGGGCTGGGCACAGGCCTCAGAGCTGCTTGCCTTCCTCTTGGTGGGCAGCCGGGTCCTCCCGGGTGAGCGCTGCCTGTTCCTGCCATCAGCAAAGGGGATGTGGCTGCAGCCCTGCACAGCGCAAGCAGCCGTGTCCTCCATGTGCCCCTGCTGGAGCTCTCTCTCCTCCCTGGAGGCAGCAGGGTAGCAGCTGGGGTGGCTCCAGCTAGTTTGGTTTGGCATGGCAGAGACTAGCGAGCTGCCCGCCCTGGCTTTGCTGTGGCTGCAGCTGGGTGTGTGGAGTGGCTGCTCTTTCTACCCGGTGTCACCTTCCCCTGCTGGGGCTGAGTGCTCCGAGTCTGAGGAGAGCACAATGCATTCAGGGCTTCTCTCTGCCGAGGGCTTCCAATATCCCACAAGGACACAGCTGTCTGACGAGGAGTCACTGTCCTGGGGGTTGGCAGGAGCCGGCAACTGTCTCTGGGCTTCTCGTCCTGCTTGAGCTGCCCTGTTGTCAGAGTTTGTCTGTAGATCTTGGTGAGATTGTGTGGCTGTGGCAATGTCACGGGGGCCTGCATACGAGGTGACAGGAAGCGTTGTATAGCCAGGGCTGCCAGCTGGGGATGGACTCTGGGCTGGCCCTGGAGTCGTGGCTGTACCCGCAGCAGCTGCCGGGCTTAATGATGCTGAGGGGCCTCCTTCGTGCTGGCTGTGAGAGTGGCAATCATATATGGCCTGCTGGTCATAGGTCTCCATGCTGCGTGAGCACTGGGCAAAGCTGATGAGCTCGTGGACAAAATGTCTGGTGCAACTCAGCAGCAGCAGCTCTAAGTCGTCAGCAAAGGCCTGACTGTCCAGGTCATACCTCCTGAGGTTTGTCAAGACGATGAGCTCCGTGATGGTGATCAGTGACTGGTGGACTCCAAAGAGGACTCTCAGTTCGCGCTGGAGCCAGGGCAGCAACCTCTGAATGCTGTCCGGATTGCGGGAGAACTCTGCGGAGATGTCTTGGGGGTGGCCGCCATGGGGAACCCTTTACACGCGCATCCCGGTGCGGTACAGAGTGCGGCGGAAGTTCAGCATCTCCTCCTCTGTCGCTGGCACATGTCTCTGAGGTCTGCTCTCAGCACTGGTCTGCCTGTGCAGAGACAGCCTCTGGCTTGGCTCCCGCAGCCCCTCGGCTCTCTGCCTCTGCCTGCTGTGGCTTGGAGGCCCCTCCAGGCTGCTGCCGTCCTGGGCAGAGGATGGCATCAGAGGAGCAGGGGACTGCTGCTGCGGGTGAGCTGCAGGGCGACGGTGCCTCCTGGTGGCAGGGCGCCGAGGAGCTCTCTGTCGCGGCCGCCTGGCACCAGAGCTATCTTTGGGAGGCCTCACGACATACTCCTGGTAGTCATCTTCTGCCAGCACTGTGTGCAGAATAGACTGGAAAACCTGCTTGCAGAGGGGGCATTCGGCCTTTGTTTTCGACCAGCGGAGCACACAACCAAAGCAGAACTTGTGGAAGAAGGGTTTCACGTAGGCAACGTCGTCTAAGCTGTCCAGACAGATGGGACATGTAGCATCTGGAGCTGCTGGTGTTGGTGTGATGTGCTGCAGAGGGCTGGGGAGAGCTGAGGATGAGGAACTACCATCCATGGCAGGTGCCTTAACTGCTGCTGCTGTGCTCTGCTGAAGAAAGAGAGGCCAAGATCATTCCCTTTGTCAGGAAGACTGTGAGGGTGATGTGGGGGCTGGACTATGGTGCAGGCGGGGGTGCAGAAGAACCATTGGCACACACTGAAACTCAGAGGAGGCACCTTTGGGGCTGAGACAAAAGAATGTGGGCGCTGGTGGGCTAATAACCTGGAAGGCCTGGGTGCCCTCCAAAAGGGAGGTGTTGTGGGTCAAGCTCCTGCCAACTAAGGAAGAGAGCAAGGAAAGGCATTGCAAAATGTTCAGGCTCAGGAACTGCCTAGGATGTGCAGAAGCTCTCTGCCTCCTTCCTCAGAAACAGGAGAGGCCCGTTTGCACCAATACCACTTTCATCAGCCGAACACGGGAGGCTGTGGGCACAGGCATTCAGTCATGCCTCAGAGCAACTCTTCCTTGATGAACTGGGAGCAGCCAGGTACCTGGGGAACCAACATATTGTGCCTGGGGACGACGGGCGGCCTTGCCATTCTTGGGTACCCAGCCTCAGCGCAGCCCTTTCTGCTTCTCCTCTTCAAAAGCATTGCTGTGCTGCTTGGGACTCAGCACTTCCCCAAAGCCCACTCTCCATCACCCCTTCCTTGCCTAGCCTAGCCTGCGGGACATTGCCAGGTGCAGCGCAGAGCTGCCGGTGGGCACTGAGGAAGAGGCAGCGAGGTGCCTGAGTGTTTCCAGAGACCCCTGCAGCCTCTTGGTGCCCACAGAGCACTGGCCATAGATGCACAGCCTCGCTGTCAGCTCAGTGAGCCCAGTGGGAGTATGGGAAAGACAGAAGGCACCTTTGGAATTGAGCACCCTGGGCTGCTGCTAGCCCCAAAACATCCCAGCCCCCGTGAGAGTGGCATGCGTGAGCGGAGCTCCTGCTGTGCCTTGCACACAGGCTCATCAGCAGCCTGGGGGTGAGCTAGGCTGGGCAGGACTCTGCCCCTGGAGAGCTGCACTGAGAGCAGAGCAGCCCCAGAAGCTCAGAGGTGCCATCACAAGGGTGCCCTGAGCTGCACAGAGAGGACGCCCTGACCACAGGACCAGTGTTCCTTTGGGAAAGGACATGGTGCCAGGGCTTGGACACCTTTGGCAAGCCTTCCTGGATCTTTGCGCTTTTCCACAGATTTCAGGGTGCTTCCTGAGCTGTCTGGTTGAAGGTTCAGGCCCAGACACGTGAGTTCTCTGTCAGGGAGCAATGTTATTTCTTTGGGCAGAGAGAGGGCCCCTCAGCGCTGCCATCCAGCCAAAGGCAGCAGAATTCAGCAACACCCCCTGTCCCTGGCAGCTCTGGACCCTGCTCTTTTCAAGGCAGGGTGGAGAGGCGATGAGCTGGAGGAGAGGACGGGGGCCTCTCCTGACCCTGCAGCTTCCCCAAGCTGACAGTGTCTTCACAGTGGGCAGGGTGGGGGCTTTGGCAGCAGGCGGCAGTGTGATGGCCTCTCTCAGCACAATAAGAGCAAGCCCCGTCGCTCCGCGTGTCCCATCAGTTGTGGGCTGCTCAGTGAGAGCAGATGGCACCCACCTCCATGGGCTTCTCTGCTGGGGGCAGTGCGCGTGGGGAATGCAGATGCGTCTTGGCTCCTCCAAGGGTTCAGGTGCGCTCTCCGCGCGGTGCTGTCAGGCTGGAGGACCCTGTGTGTATGTGCGTGTGGCTGTGAAGGGAACAGGCTGCAGTTAGGGGAAAATCCGACCTGTGGCTTGGTACCTCAAACCGTGTAAGTAAGGCCGCAACCGATCCGGAATTCAGAGAAGTCGTCAGAGGTAACATGAGGAGGGGCAGAAATACGGGATGAATCTGTGGAATTGCCCAGCATTTCTGAAGGAGGAAGGGAAGCATTCGTCAGACAGAGCTGCCTGTGGAGGGGGCAGGGGTGGGGTTGGGGTGTCAGGTAATGTATAGCTGAGGCGTGAAAGTGGGGCGGGATACGCAGAACTACCGAGAACAATCTAAGGGCAAGCAGACATGCTTCCTGCAGAGCAGAGGGAGGTGGCAAGGACCTGCCCTTGATCTCAGTGAGTTCTGGGTGATTCTGCTTTTTAAAGGAAGATTTACCTGTTGGCTCTCTCTTAATACACTGCCTGCATACCTCTGAAGACCAGGAAGCTTTCTAGCTTGCTGCGTGGCGTCCTCTCTGCCTGGGAGAACTCAGGCTTGTTCCGAGATTTGAACATCAACAACCTCAGGGTCATGGAACCACGGAACGGCAGAGGGTGGGGGTCAGCTAGAGCAGGTTGCTTGGGGTCGCGTTCAGTCAGGTGTTCAATATCTCCAACAACAGAGACCCCACAGCCTCTCTGGGTGACCTGGGCAGTGTTTGACCACCCCCTCTGAGTGAAAAACCTGTCCCTTGTGTTTCAAGAGAATTTCCTAGATGCCAGTTTGTGCCCATTGCCTCTTGTCCTGTCACTGGGCCCCAGGGAGAAGAGTCGGCCTCCATCCGCTGTTCTTCCAATGTGTTGAAACACATTGATCAGATTCCCCCCGAGACTTCTTTTCTCCACGCTGACCACTCCCAGCCTCTCTGCATGTGATGCTGCAGTCCCGTAATCATCTTCATGACACTTTGCTGGACTTGCTGCAGTATGGCCATGTCTCTCCTGTACTGGGGAGGGCAGAACTGCACACAGTAGTCCAGGTGTGGCCTCACTGGGTCTGAGGAGAGGAGAAGAATCATGTGGAGGTGACTGCCCTCCTAATGCAGCCCAGGATGCTGGTGGGCAGGTGCTGGTGCCTGTAGTCGCCATGCAGTCCTGGAGGTTCAAGATGCTGAGGGCAATAGGGAAGGACAGTATCAAATGTAGAGATGTGGCCTTTGAGAGAGCAGACTTCACCTCCTTGAGGCAGCTGGTGGGGGGCATGTCATGGGAGGCAGCTCTGAAGGGGGAAGGAGAGCAGGGAAGCTGGCAAGCCTTTAAAAGCAGCTGCCTCCAAGTGCCAGAAGAGTGCAGCCCTGTGCTCAGGAGAACGGGCACAGCAGGAGACCACTGCTGTAAACAGCGAATTCCTGATGCAGTTAGAAGGCAAAAAGGCAGCACGTGGGGGATAGGAGCAGGGAGAAGGGAGAAGGCTACAGAGGAAGAGTTTAGAAGTGTTGCCCAGGCACATGGGCATGGCCTTAGAAAAGAGAAAGCTCCCTAGCAGGAGAGATAGAGAGCAGAGGCAGGTAAAGGTGAGGTCCTCGGTGCCTTCTTTGCCTTGGTCTTCAACAACAACATCCCCCCCACCCCCAGCTCCTATGCTTAGTGGAGGGGGGTTGTGGGGGAGATGAACTACAGGCAGCGTGCAAGGTTCGAGGGAGGGATTCCTTGCCAGAGCTCTGCCCATAGAAGTGCGTGGGCCCCTCACAGATTGCATCTGTGGGAGCTGAACGTTTTAGCCTAGGTCCTTGCAAGGCTGCACTCTCTCACCTTTGAAAGGGTCTCTGTGTGCCCGTGATGCCCAGGCTGCTGCGCAGGGAGCGCTGGGCCCAGGTAGGGTGGACAGACAGCACAGAGACAGCAGCACCGCTGGCCTGGCTGGCAGCACCACTGGTGCTGGTGCCAGGGCTGGTGCCGGAGCCAATATAGGCCCCTGCAGTGAGCAGGTGGTGGGAAGGTAGTGTGGAGGTGCAGGGCAGGAGGGGACATGGGGCCCACGGGGCCTTTTGGGGAGCTGGTGCGGCAGGAGACAGCCTGAAGAGGCTGGCAGAGGAAAGCTTGGCCAAGCCCAGCACTGGCTTTGCCTGCAAACCTGCTGCTGCCCCGAGCTGTGCCATAGACGGGAACGGCTGTCGCTGGCTCTGCTGCAGCCCTCCAGCAGCCTCTGGCAGTGCCTCGGTACTTACAGATGTGCCTGTGGATGCTGCACATGTGGCTGCTCAGCTGGATGAGGTTTGGGAGCCTCTGCAGGACCCCAGGGGTAAGGAGTCAGGTTTTATTTGCTGCCAGGGACAAGATTTTTTTAAACAATTTTTTCCGTGCTGTAATCTGGATGGTAGCTCAAAAGACGTCTGCCATGACAGAGAAGCAAAACCAATCTCCTCTCTGATTGCAGATGTGCCTGTAGGTGAAGCTTTCCCAGCCTTTCGTCTGGACGAGGTTTTGGCCTCTCTGCAGAACACTACAGGCAAGCAGTTAATACTTTTTTCCCTGAATGAAGCAGCTTGTGATGTTATGGGATCACTTTTGTGACTCCAAAGCCATCTATCTGAATACGTAAGTGAAGGAAATCTCTTCTCCAGTTGCAGATGTGGCTGGAGGGAGGCTTCTGCAGATTCTCAGCTAGCTGAGGTTTTGGAGAGAGGTCTGAATTGCACAGGTGAGGTGTGGCTATTCAATACTGGCACAAATCGTCTTTTCTCTTGTAATATTTGTCTGCCCTCCAGATGAATCCAGGCTACCCAGCAAACATCTTTGGTATGAAGCCCAGATTCATACCAATTGTACAACGGGCTCTTGTACAAGGCAAGTGTAAAGGGTCTGTTTTGTGTGCTGGGTCAAAATGCTGCCTCTCCAGCTGTGGCTTCTTTGATGTCCCATTAGAGACCTCCTTGTCAGGGACATTGCACCAAGGGCCAGGCTGTTGGTATAGCTGATCTTTGAGGGATGTAAAATCCTGCATCAATGCAGGATTTGGGGAGGTGCCGGTTCCAGTTGAAAGGGCACCTGCCCCACTCTGCAACTTTGAGAATCTAGACCCACATGTACATCCTGTGGAGTGACATGATCCACTCGCCTTCCCTGCAGTTTGTATCATATTGGAAAAAAAACACTGGTACCTTCTCATTTGTATTTGGTTGTAGATGTGCCTGTAGACACTTGTGACCCTGCCTCTCAGGTGGCTCCTGACTTCAAAGCCTGGGAGGGATCCTGTGGGTTAATGGTCTCCATGGATTTCCATGCACAAAGAAACCTTTCTGTTTTTGTGTTGTATTCTTTGAAATGTAACTTACTACTTTCTCTGAAGATCCTCAGAGAGAAGCTTCCTAGATAAAGCATCGGAATATTCTGTGGGATTTTCAGAAGCTGTGAGGAAAATAGTGCAGGGGGAATTTCTGTTAAGCTCCCTGGCATGATGGGACTTGCTTCTCAGAAGGATTTTGTCCCCAGCTGAAATGCCTGCCCCTTTTTTCCTGTCCTCTGTGATGTGAATCCTTGGGGGGCAGGTTTAGCTCAGTTGTTTAGAGTGTGGTGCTGCTAATGCCAAGGTCGCGGGTTCAATCCCTGTATGGGCTGTGCTGAGGGTTGGAATAGATGACCTCCAGAGGTTCCTTCCAACTTTACCATTCTATGATTCAGTGTCCTCTTACATTGCCCCCACCAAAATGCCAAAAATTGGCATGTGAGCAGGAAGAGCACATGCAAGTTTCTCATCATCCAGCCTGTCTGGTTTTGCTGTCTGCACCAGTTTCTTGGAAGATGTTGTGCCCTTACCTTTTTCTCCGCACATGAAACATTGTTTGGGCTAGTGGGCTAGCTGGACCACCAAGGACAGAAGTTTTGGTCTTCAAGCCCTTTGGGAAGTATTGCCTCCTGAAGATACTGTGTTCCTGATGAGGTCCCAGTTAGGTCTGCTCACAGTTCCTTGCTTTCTAAAGACTTCCCTTGCTTTCACCTTTCCTTTCTTTCTTTCTAAAGGGACAGATAATGAGACTGTGGAAGAGGAGATGTTTTGGAAAGGAGGCAGTCACAGACTGCTTGTCTCCGATAGAGGAGCCAAGCCTATGGAAGGAAGAGGGATGCCAGGTAATTGCTGTCCCTTGTCAGCTGGTGTAATACCTCTAACTGCTTGTGTGCCTCTGGGCTCCTTCCTTAGGAGATAGGAAGATTGGCCAGCAGTGGCTTTTTGGAGCGGCCTTTCATCTCTGGTATGTGGCGATTATTGCTGTTTGTGATTTACTGGGGCAGATGTTGTTGCAGTCTGTGTAACTGCAAGGGGACCCTCATGTGCAGTGAGACAGGAGAAGGAGACCCTGTGCAAGACTCCTGTTGTGTTTGGTGCTTTTAATTCTGAAGCCCGGGTGTGTCGCTTTGGTCTCATCAAATCGAACCTCGGAAAGCACTGTGTGAATTCTAGTTCTCTCCTGAGTCTAGTAGAGCAGCCTGCTCTTGACGGAAAGGTAGTGTGCACATTTTGGAAGATTCTGTGAGTGCAGCAATGGTGCTGCTTGTAGGAGGAATATAGTGGTGAAAGCCCACGATACGTGTCTCTCTTGATCCTCACATACATTTTCAGGGGAGCCTCTGAGACCTAAAGGGCATTTTTCTGTTGGCCAAGGCTAGAGGACCAGCTTGTAGGTGTAACGATTATTTCTGGGCTTCCCGCACTTAGCTGCATGCCTTTGGTGCTGTGAGGGGACGCAAAAGTCCCCAGAGAGCAGTGCTGGAACCCGGATGCATTCAAGTGTTCCCTGGAAGAGCTGTGAGAGGAGGAAGGTGAGGTGATGCCTGTGTGTTAGGGAAGCCAGAGCACACAGTGACTGCTGGGCTGGGAAGTGCAGCTGGTACTGTTCCAGCTGCAGCTGTGCCTCTCTGCAGCCAGGGCCCCAGTGTCCCTGAGCAAGAGAGCAGGAGCACAAGAGAGCCTGCCTCTGTGAGCTGGGCTTAGGGTGCTGAGCTGGGAGTGCCTTCCTTGGCAGGGAGCTGGGAGTTCCCGCTGTTCCTCGTGGAACCTAGAAAACATTGCAGCTGCAGGGTTTTCTCTCAGGCAGACATGTTAACTCCTCAGCTTGCCTGGGAAATCTGGAGGCACCATTAGGTGAGGAGTAATGCAGAGTCTGCCACTCTAGTGTGCAGAATGGTAGTATTTCTCCTCCAGGTGGGGTAAGAAGAAGAAAGTGGAGGCTTCAGCTGATAAAGATCTACACAAACGCATTGTAATAGCTTCTGAAGTCATCTCCGGTGTGGTAGTGGCGAGGGTAGTCTTGGTGGTAGTAGTCCCTTTGCTGCTGAAGAAGAGAGAAGGGTAAACTGCGTTATTTTCCCCATGTATTGGTGGATGGCTGCTCTTAGCAATTCAGAGCTCTAGTGCTGTGGAATGCAAAGTGAGCTGTCAGCAGTCCTGTTGAGATTTCTGCTCTCAAGTTTTTTAATTGGCCTTGTGATTCATACCAACAAATACGCTGTGCTGAAGCTTGCTTTTATTCTATCAGGGAACCAGTTAGGCCTGTCACCAACACTGCCTGTAAAAGGGAAGAAGGCAGAGCAAATTCAGGCCGAGGAAAGCAGGAGGCTGACATTGCCATGGAAAATGAGGACTTGAAGAGTAGCCTTAGTCCACTGCTAGTGAATTAGGACACCCTGTGTTGTAATGGTGATATTTCAGATTTTTCGCTTCACCCTAGAGGCTGGAGCAGATCCGATCCTAGTGATGACTCTTTCTCAGGTACATGCATGTCATTGGATTCTGCAGAAAAAGAGCCTCTGTTGACAGTAGCTGAACCCAGTCACTCCAAGCCTGTGTATCTTTGTATAACTGCATACTGTGTTTTTTCAGGGGGCCATAGCTGATGCTGCAATGCCCTTAGCAGCCTGGAGACACCCTGAAGGCACCTAGACCACTGATTGGGCGGTTCCAGTTATCAGCCTGTGAGGATGTTTTCCAGAGGTCTGTATCACGATGTTGTTTTCCACAGGCACCTCTCCTTGTTAGGGATGTCCCTTCAAAGGGCTCAGGTTTCTGCTAGGGTGTTTCTTATAAAGCATGACATTGTTTAAACCAGGAGAGACACTTGTTCCCAAGCCAGTGGCAGCTGCTGAAGACTTGAGGTGAAGTGCTGGAGGCCATGAAAGGATGGATCTCTTTGGACCCAGCCTCCCTGAGGTGTCCTCTGTAGGGCTGCCATTAAGGTTTCCTTTTTGGAAGGGCAAATGGTTAAAAATGCAGAATCCCTGGCTGTGATTTATTCCCCAAAGATTTCTTGGAGCTGGTGCTTGGAATGAGAGGTGTAAAAGGGAAAGAAAAAGCAGGCTGTGTTGTGGAAGAGAAAGAGCACAGAGAGATCTGCCTGGGACCCCTAATGAATGTTCCTCTGCATCAGCTCCTTCCTGCTGAAAGGGCCCAAGGCACAGCAGAATCGCAGTGACTCCCCTGGGATGTAGCAGGCAGGGTGAAACCTGACTGTAAAACCTTGGCTTCACACGAGCCCCAGATCAGAGACTGCTACTCAGTTTTGCTCTACAAATTTACTGGGTTTTTCTACATCTCCTGAACTTTTTGTTCTCTGTGTCAGCTCACGGCACAAATGTCTGCATCCCCCCCCCTCCCAGTTTCCTTACCCAAATGTTCTCATCCATCAGGCTGCCAGGGCCAGCCCAACTGCAGCACCTTGCAGCTCCTGTCTCTGCACAGGGGAAGAAGTTCTGCTGCTGCTGCAACCCTGCTGTCCCAGCAGGAGCTCGGCTACATCTGTGACACAGGACATCCTGCTCCGTCTCCAGTCTCAGCTTCTCTCCGGCCAAAAAGTCAGGCCAAGGATTGAGCATAGACTGGAGGAAGAGCACTGCCCACTCAGCTGAGGTTGTGCTCCGGGCAGATAAAGGTCTAACGCTGCCACAGGGGTCTCTGGCAGAGCTGTCTGCACAGCAGGCAGAGCTCTGAAGCGCTCCCACATTCCCACACAGTCACAGGAGCAGGGACTCAACTGGCCTCTTTGGCTGCCCCACGGCACTGCACCCTCCCTTCTCCCCATTCAGGAGGGAGATGTACAGACATGACCACTCAAAATGGATACATGCTGGTCCTTGTCTGTCCTTTGTATCAGGGAGGGGGATGGCACAGCTCAGCTCAGCTCAGCTTCAACAAGACACACATGCATCCTCCGTGCTGCTCTTCAGCTTCTCTGGCCATCCCATATGGTCCAGAAAGGATGTCCCATAGCAGCATGCATGTCCCAGGCATCAGCAGGTCTGCCGACCCAGGGATGTACTCTCCAGAGATGTTTGGCTTTTGTTGTGACTGAGCTCAAGTGAGAGGAGTGGGGAGAAGCAGGTGATTGCTTGGGCAGCTTTGAGAATGACCTTGAAAATGCTTGCCTGTGGGGACAGTGACTGCAGACCACCCACTGCCCCCAAAGACTCCTTCCGGGCTGATCTTGAGTCAGGAACAGGAGCATCTTTGATGAGGATGTTGATTGAGCCCGTGTGCATGGTGCAGAACAGATTAGCAGTGCATCACTGTAAACCCCCTGGCCACCTCACTGCCATGCTGTTGTTGGCAGTTGGTATTTTTCAACTTTGAATAAAACAAATCCAGCCATTGTAGGTACTTCTGGACTTGTGAGGATTTTTTTCTTTTTTTGAACATTGGGACTGAGCAGCAGGGAGAAGTCTGAACTACATGTCCTGTGCTCTTGTAGGCAGTGCTGAATTGAACAACCCTGCACACTCTCATCTGTTGTGAGGAGGGGAATTTTCCCTTTTCCCTCTGGGTTTCCCGGGTCAGTTCCTGGTAGCAGAAAAGAGCATTTCCCATGAGCAGGGGAGGCACAAGAAGGTTCCCAGCACATCAAGAGGCCAGTGAAGACACAGCCAGGAGATGCTTTGGGAAACTCTTGGGTTTCATTTGTGGCTGCTCAGGATGCTCTTTCTTCTCTTTCTTGGAAGATGACACAGGGCAGAAGAGAGAGCCTTCTATAACGCTGACTGATTATATTTTAGCCCTAGTAAAGTGTATGGCTTGTGCTGGGTGCTGGTCCTAACACTGTTGATCCCCCAGCCTCCCGGAGGTGTCCTCATCGGGGCTGCCATTAAGGTTTCCCTTTCAGAAGGGAAAATGGTTATCCTTCCAAGTCCTTTGGACTGCTCAGCTGGATCAGGACATAGCTGGGGCAGGGAGGGGCAGGAGATGTTGTGAAGGATCCCTGTACAGCTGTGCACAAGTACAGAAATTCAGCCCCGAATTCACTCCAGGGTGTTGTAACCAGAATAGAAATGGTGATGTGCTCAGCAATCTGCTGCCTGCTCTAGGAGAAGGCCATACCTTTTAACAGTGAGTACGCGCCAAGAACAAGGCTTAACTACGTAACACCTCCTGATAGACTTTGGAAAGGACGTGCCAGTAAAGAAGCAGAGTAAGGCACACCTTAAGTGCTTTTTGTAACCCAGCCTCCAGGAGGCAGGCAATATTGCTGAGTAAAAAAGAATTTCAATAACCTTTCCTCACATTTCCCCCAAGCCTGTTTTTTTGCTACATCGCTTTCAGCCTTCCTACTCAGCTGTTAGATCCTCCCGAGCAGAATTCCTTGACAAACCAGACAGCCCCTATTCACAAGTGCAGGGAGCCTTTTCACCCACAAGTGCGTTGCTCGAGTCTGGCAAGCTGGGAGGTTTGTGCAGGGCCTGCTCCTGCACTGAAGTGAATGTGTCAGCACAAGGCAGGAGAGACATCCGGAGGTCGGGAAAACGGTCTTCCACTCACAGATCCCACCAGTGGGAGAGCCAAGAGAAGTCTGAGGGGCCTGGGTGGGAAAGAGAGAAAATGAACATGATGGGAATAGGAACACGTGAGCCAGAGGTCCTGCTCGGACACGAGGCCGCAAAACTGCTGGGCAGGGGATGAAAACTGTTGAAGGGCAGAGGTACTGTGTGAGCAGGAAGTGGGTTATGGTGTCAAAATTACCTGTTCTCGTTTGTGCATTCACAGGCACCAGTAATGAGCAGCTGGAGTCAGATTTTTAAGTTTTTTTAATTTTTATTGCTAGCAATAAGCTGCCTCTTGTCTGGCAGCACAAGAAGGGGCCGCAAGCAGCTTTTTGTTACAACTTTTAAGCAATAGTTAATTGTTACATGTTCAATACTTTAATTTACACAACCAGCCAGATCGATCCACAATTTTTACTTCTACCCATCCTCTTGCTGTGTTACAGTACAAGAGAGTTCTGTGACAGCCTCATATGGTCCATCTTCTTCATGAGCTGATTTTGCACCTCTTCTGCTGGTACCTTGGAACAACTTTTGTACTGCTGGCTGGATTAACCTGGCTTCTTTGCAGATCTTCAACTTTGTACAAGAACAGGCCTAAGGCGAAGTCAGGTAAGATGTTCTGCTTGCAGGGTACATGAGTTTCTATGTTCTTTTTTCTGCTAAACTAGAGGACAGTGGAAATTCCCTTAACATTCCCTCCTTTCATTTCATGCATACCACCTTTCAATATTACGCTGGTCTACACCGATATCTCCTTACACATGGAGAGGCATATTTGACCCATGCATGAGACAAGAGAAAAGCACCGTTCCTACTGCCAGGATTAATGTTAAAATTATTAAAACACATCTGGTCCACACTCCCAGACCTGGCAGCCATGACCACAACCATGACCAGTTCTGTTGCTAGGAAATTAAGCAGTTACTGCTCTTTGGCTACTCGATGGAAGGTACGCTCAGGTCATTGAATGATGTTTGCATAATACTTGTTTTTATTTGTTTCCATAAAAGACACAGACAGTGTATGCCAACACACACACACTCCCCTCTGTGTGGCCACTAGGTAATCTAAAGCCCAGCGATTCTAGAGGACTAATGGAGAGAAAGACTTCGCTTCTACTTTTAGATTTTTTGAGGCAATTAAGAGCAGCAGCATTTTGAATGATTTCAAGGGTGGCAGAGATGACACCCACACTTGGGAACAGTGCACGCATTAACTGATTTAATTTTTTAGGTCTTTTCACTGTGTTAAAATAGTACAGTTCCCTGCTAGGATGGTCTTGCTTCTGTGCCCAGGAGGCAGGAGGTAACATCAGTCTCAGTGGTACTTTTACATTTTGATAGTCCCCATTTGCCTGAGTATATCATTTGGAATGGATTTTCACCTATGCACCAGTTGCTATACTTCTAAATGCACACTGTCCAGCTGCTATTACCTACCAGGTGTGACCGCAAGGCGGGCAAGCGTGGGTCAGAATCCAGCAGAGAGAGACGCTCAAAGTCTGCCCTGTGAGGAACGGCTGTGAGAGCTGGGCCTGTTTAGCCTGGGGAAGAGAAGCCTGAGGGGGGATGTTATCAATGTCGTCAGTATTGAAGGGAGGGTGTCAAGGGGACAGGGACAAACTCTTTTCAGTTGTCCCATGTGATAAGGGCAGAATCTTTTTCCTTCTCTGGAGATATTCAAAGCCTGCCTGGATGCAACCCTCTCTAACGTGCTCTAGGTGACCCTGCTGGAGAAGGGGAGTTGGACTAGATGATCTCCAGAGGTCCCTTCCAACCCTTCCTATTTTGTGATTCTATGATTTTTATGATTTCTGTGTCCCCCAGGTCAACTTTGAGCAAGACACAAGTTTGTGCCGAGCTCTCTTCAGTCACAACTGGCCAGCATCTGCCTGCCAGCAGAGAGAAAGAACACTACAGCCTGCTCAAGGTGACATTCAGGGATGACAACAGTTTAAATACCTGGCTGTAGTAGCAATACCTACTGTTGAACAGAAGCATATCTTTCTCCAGTTTTAGGAGAGCACTCACCATGTGGGAGACCTTGTTCTGCCCTTATCAAACACTCGGGGGGGGGGGGGTCAGAAGTAGTTTGACCAGACGGGAAGAGCCATCTTCTCTTCATACTCAGGAATGAATGGAGAGAGCTTGGATTTGCTAAAGCAGCCGCAGCCAGGGAACACGGCTGGCCACAACACAGGCGCAAGAAAAAGAAATCTATCTCTGCTTAGATACCTTTGTCTCCAACAGCAATGCACACCTTATGCTCTGGCTTTAAAATGTAGGTTTAACCAAGAGCCTGGGAAAAAGGAATAAGGACACCGGGGTCAATAGAAATAAACAGTAACAACGGGGTCTGACCTGTAAGCTCTTCGAAATAGCTCTCCATGCAAGGGTGTGTTCACATCCTTCTCCTTGCTCTAGCAAGGACAGAGCCCATTTATGGCCATCTTTTTCCTTTCCTCCTTAGCAAAAGGAGGACAGGAGGAAGATACCAAAACAGCACTAGAGCTCTACATGTACGTACCTCAGGGCTCAGGCCGTGCTTTTTTTCACAGCCATCTTCTTTCCTCATTACTGCAGAGGACAGACTGCTAACGTTTGTAACTTAAAGCTGAAAATAAATCAAATTTTCACAGCTTGATCGAGAAAACTGAATACTGCACTGCCCCAGCACACTACAACAGCAGCTCCTGCCTATCTGCTTTCACCAACAGTTTCCCCACACACGCCCAGAGCGTTTCAGCTTTCCATGAGGGGAGAACATCCCGGGGCAGAAGCAGCACAGGAAGCAGCTGCTCTGTTCCTCTCCCTCCTCCCCTGATGCCTGTGCGGTCACTAGTGCTGCAGCTCTCACAGCTCAGGGCTTCTCGGCACCCGCCAGGCCGCAGCGCGGGCTGAAAACCCCCGCTGTGTCCCAGGGATGCTCACGGGCAGCACCTGCCCCCAGCGCAGTGCAGAAGTTTCTCTCATCTCCCTCCCCTCTCCTCCCCTCCCGCAGACTTGCCCAGGCCCCAGGGCAGAGCGGGGCCCTGTGGCAGCAGCGCCCGGCAGCAGCATTTCCCCACGCACCAGCACCAGCAGCCAGGGAAACACAGGCCCCGCCCCCGCAGCCGGAAGTGACGCCCCCTGCACCACAGACCCTCCCACCCCTCACTCCTCCAATAGCTCCCGTTGGACGTGACCTCGTGGGGCGGGACCCCAGGGAGGGGCGGGAGGGAGGCAGCAGTGCGCATGCATTTTCAGGGGCCGGGTGGGGAGGGAGAGGCGGGCAGGGGAGCCGATGGGAGGGACCAAGAGGGGCGTGGCAAAGAGGGAGGGGCGTGGCTGGTCAGGGCGGAGCATGCGCAGTGGCCCAGAGGAGGGCGGTGAGGGGTGGGGCTGGCCGGGCCCTGTGGGCAGGTAGGGGGTGAGAGGCGGCTGCTGCCGTGGGGCAGCGTCTCCCGGCCCGGGGCCGCCCGGAGCCTTTAGCCGCAGCGACAGAAGCTGCCGCGCCGGGGCCGAGGGCTGCAGGCTGGGCAGAGCGAGCGGCCATGTGCGTGGGGCAGCCAGAGCCGCCGCGGCCCGGCCGTGTGGCCGCAGCGGTGGGGAAGGCCCGACCAGGCCTGGGCCGCCTCCGGCCCCTGGGAGTCCCCGGCTCTTGCACCCTTTCTCCTAACAGCCCCGTGGCTCGGTGCCAGCTGTGGTGCCAGTTTCTCAGCACCATCCCATCTGTGAGGAGAGGCCGTGGCTGCAGCGGTGCTTGTGGTGTCTCTAGGCTGGAGGCAGGAGGCAGCCAGCGCCCCGGTGCCCCTGCTGACAGCCCTGCTTTCCCTGGGGCAGGTTCCCAGCCCCTCTCTTAGCCCAGCTGGGCTGTGCGCTGCAGCTGGTAAGGGTGAATCAGCTGGGCAAGCTGGAGAGGAGAGCCTTCTAGCACCAGCAACTTGGAGGAGAGGGTAACTGTAAGATCAGTGAGTATGGAAGAGATGGCCTCGGATGGCAAGGAAAGGTGCCGGATGGTGCCGGGAGGATTAGCGGGCAGAGCAAGGGGTGTCCTTGGAGTGGCTGTGTGCTCTGGAGTGCCTGAAGAAGGGTATCCTGTGCAAGGGGCATGGAGTGCAGGGGTGGAGAGAGGCAACTTGGTGGTGCTGCCCAGCTCTCAGCTGCCAGGCAGGCTCCAAAGCTGAAAGCAGAGGCTTGGAGGCAAGGCCATAGGGATGGGTGTGCCCATGGGGACTGCCAAGGCGTTGTGCTGGGGGTGCCCCCAGCGATCCCCGGGGCTTGGTGAGGGCTGTTGCCACAGTGAGCAGCAGGGCTTTGTGATGGTGGTGGCATGGTGCCTCCAAGGCCCTGCTGATGGGGCTGTCTCCATGGGGACTGTGTCCCTGCTGTGAACAGAGCCCCCGGGGTCCTCCCTCTGAGGAGAGTTGCTCCCTGAGGAGGCAGCAGCTGCCCTTGGGGCCAGAGCAGCAGGACCCCAGCAGAGGATCATGCAGAGGGACGAGGAGCGGCAGCAAACGTCTGCTGCCAGGCTGCACACGCACTGCCAGGCACGCCGGAGCGCAGGGGCGAGGTGAGCCATGGGGCTGGAGGCAGGGGCAGGCAGCAGGCATGGGAGCTGCCCGGAGAGCAGGCAGCTGGTTTGGCAAAGGAGCTGGGGTGAAAGAGGCAGGCAGGAGCTGCTGTGGACAGGTGGGAATTTCTTGCCGGTCCTCGGGATTTTCCCTGGGACAAAGCACAGCAACCTGCATGCTCCAAGGCCCCCACAGAGCCTATGAGCTCTGTGCTGAGGGGCAGAGAGCAGCTCTGGGCCCAGCTCAGCCAGGCCGCGTGCAGCCAGAGCTTCCCTTGCAC
Source organism: Rhea pennata (assembly GCF_028389875.1). Lineage (NCBI taxonomy): Eukaryota > Metazoa > Chordata > Aves > Rheiformes > Rheidae > Rhea > Rhea pennata. The sequence continues at coordinate 2,064,705 of NW_026907682.1, read as the reverse complement.
ACAGCCCTCAGGTTTCCTCATCTTCACCAGCCACAGACCAAGGCAACCACCTCCACCCTGTGAGTCCTTCTGCCCACAGGTGGCCAGCAGCAGCTGCACGCAGCAGTGCAGTGCAGCTGGATCCCAGCTTGCTCCCACCAAAGGCACAGGCTGCTTCGGCTGCCAAATGCACAGGGCTCACGTGCTTCTGGAATGGTGTAGAGCTGAGCCATGACGGTGGCTTTGAAAGCCTCTGCCTGACTTCCTGGAGCTGCCGAGGAGCAAGTGGGAAGTGCTGGCAAGAAGCAGGAGGTGTCTGCCTACTGGACGCTGACTGCATGCTCTGCCTGGCAGCCTGCAAGGACTTACCTGGGGGTGCCCAAGGCAGCTGCCATTTCCCATCTCTTGCCCCACACTGACAAAGCCTCTGCCCAGACAGCCTGGCTAGCAGGAGAAGCAGAGCACCCACAAGACCCCTGCCTTGCTCTCTCCTGCTCCTGCCAGGGCTCAGCTCCAGCCAAGGCTGCCTCCTGCAGGCTTGGCCCTCTCCCAAGTGCTTCTTACAGCCCTGTGTCCCTGGCATCATGTACAACCAGAGGCACCAAACTCCACAAGCCTTCAGAATTGTTTAGCTTTGTACGTCATTTCCACTTGGCAGATTTTGGAAGGACGTGACTTCTTTGGGGTGTCTGACATGGCATTTTCATATACCACCTGCTTTGCCATCCCACTGCTGTTCGTGCTGGCATCTTGTTATTTATTTTATTTCCCTCACATACACACCCCACTTTGACTTTCTCAATCTTAGCATGCTGCTGCAGCAAAGGAAAGGAGCTGGGGTGAGTGGTGGCGGTAGGCAGGGAATACAGAGGGTGTTGAAAAAGTGCCGAAAGCAGGTGTGTAAAAGTAGGGAACTCTGCTGAAAGAGTGAGATTTTTCTGCTGTCTTGCTATGGGCAAAAGCAAGAAATGGACAGCAAGAAGAGTAAAGAAACAGTCTTCCACAGCATCTCTATGGAAAGAAGTGGGGACAGGATGCAATGGGTCCACATATGGGCCCCTCGCCAGCAGGCAGTGGGGCAGGGGCTCATTGTAAAGGAGTTTTGGGTGCCAAAACAGGAAGAGCATCCCTCCTCCTCAGCTACAGAGGTGAGCCAACGACAAGCAGCAAGTGAGATGGAGGACCGCTGGACCAATACCATCAGCCCAGGCAACAGTTGCTTGTTCCCAACGCTCCTGCAGCTCCCTGGGAGCCTTCTGGGGCTCCTGTTTGAGGAGGCACTCAGAAACCCTTAAGTGAAAAAAATTGCTGTAGATCCCGGGCAAAATCCTGCCTGATAAGCTTGTGTGGCTCGGGAGACCGTGTGGCAGCCAGGACTCCTGGGTGCTGGGGCTGGGGCTGCCCTGATGCCCAAGGCCCCTCTGGAGATGAAGGAATTTATCAGAAATGTTTGGGAAATAACTGGGGGAAGGGAGGGGATGGCTTTCCAGGACGTGGGAGGAAATCTCTCTGCTCCCTGGCTGGGCCATCTCCATGGCAATGGCATCATGAGCCCCCACATGACACGAGCTGAGGTCACAGCGGGACGTGCTGCTTCACAGGGAGGTCTCCCTGGTGCCGTGGGTGGGGGCCCTCACTTCCCTGCGAGGCCCAGGCGCTGCTGGGCACTGCTCACGCAGTCCCCACCACTGTCCTTCGTGGTGGCTCCGTGGCAATGACGGGGGACAGGAGGCAACAGGACTGCACTAGGAGCCCTTGTCGACATGCGGAGGAGCAGCATCATGTTGAAAAGGAGTATTGGGTGATGAGATGGGAAGAGCATCCCTTGTCCTGGGCTTGAGAGGTAAGCTGAGGGCAAGGGACAAGCGAGATGGAGGACTGCTGCAGGGACACCATCAGCCAGGAATGCACTTCCTTGTTTCCAGTGCTTCTGTAGCTCTCCAGTGAGGATTGACACCATTTTTACCCTTTTATGACTGTAACTTGGCAGAGCAGATTTGGGACTCTGAGATGCCATCTTGAGATGGCCACAGCCTCTGTCCTCCTGCAAAACAGGCTCCAACCTCTGCACCCAAAAGGCAGCCTGTTTGGAAGAGCACTTTGTGCACAGGTGGAAGCGACACTGTCACCCTGTAAGACCTCCCTACCCCAAGGACTTTTCTCTATGGGGTGCACTGATGGGGTGAGCCCAATATGGCCATCTCCTCCAGCCCCCTCCTGACCTAAAACCTCCACTCCCTGGTACCAGCAGGCCCAGAGCTGTTCTCCACCTCGCTGCCCTGTGCCCCCATGGGGCTCCTCAGCTCTCTGGAGCGACCCCTTGGGGCACAGCCCGGCCCCACACAGAGCAGCCCCTGCTTGGCCGTGGCCCAGCCCTGCCAGGTGCAGCAGGAGGGCTGCCAAGCCCTGTTGTTTCCCTGGGGAAGGGGCTGGGGCACGAGGGCCGAGAGGACACTGCCCTGCCCTGGCGGCAGCAGCACTTTGCCCGCAGGCTCCGGCACCCTGGCCATTCCCAGGGCCCCACCGCCGGCACCAGGGCTGGCACCAGCACAGGCCCCAGGGCTGCCCTCCAAGCCCAGCACGGCCCCCAGGGCGCAGGGCAGCGAGGAGCCCCACGGGGACCCTGCGGCAGAGCGGCCGCCCCTAGGGCCCTGCACTGCCCAGCGCCGGGCTGCCCTGAGGCCCCGCCACACCTTGCGCTGCCACCCACAAGATGGCGCCGGCCCGTGGTGGGAGGGGAGGGGGCAGAGCTGGCTGCCAGAGCAGGAGGGCGCAGTGTTGCCATGGCATCGCCTGAGTGCGGCCCTCCTATTGGCTGTCCTGAGGAGGAGCGCGGGGATGGATTGGAATGACGGCTGTGTCAGCCAATCGTAGTCCAGAGTGGGAAAAGGCCAAGAGAAGAGAGAGTTGCGAGAAGGGAGGGAGCGAAGCAGGCGAGACGGGAGCGGGAGTGAGGGCGGGTGCGAGTGGGGCTGGTGAGGGCTGCGCGTGCGTTCAAATGCCGGCGGGTGCCCTCTCGCTGCAGCAGGGGCAGCGGTGCTGGCGAGGGGGCTGCTTCCCTGCAGGGGCTCCCAAAGCGGCTGTTGGGGCTGTGACCAGGGGACCCAGCGCCCTGTCACCGAGGGGAACTGACCTGCGAGCCAGGCGTGCCGGCCTGCGCCGAGCAGCTGGGCCTGGGCGGCTTGGTGGGGTTTGGGTGCAGGAAACTTTGAACCTTTTGTGGGTCTGAGATGCATTTTCAAGGGTTTCCCTGAGTTGCTGCTGCCCCCACAGCCCCCAGGTGCTGCTCAGAGCTGTGTTTGGGATCTGCTGGTCAAAGTGTGAGCAGGTTGCTGCTGTCCTCGCAAGGTGTCGTGCCCAAGTCGTTGTGCTTGCTCCATAGTTCTTGGTGTGCTCCAGGACCTGTGACCCTGGGAGCAGCCTGAAGGGTGTTTGCAGAAGAGCTCTGTTAAGTGTGAGGTGTTTTGCTTTTCAGGGGCCTTGGAAGTTGACGAAAGGCCATTTTCACACTCGCCGTTGTTATTCCCATAATCCTAGATGAGGATGAAGAATTGCTGAATTCTGGCTCTGCTGGTTTCAGCAATTGAAATGTCCTGGACGGAGTCCGTTGCCATGTCTCAAATTGTCAGTGTGTAAAATAGGAGAATGCTTGTTGTGCTCGGTGTGTAGAGGATTTGCTGTGCTTGTTCAGCAATGGGGAAGGAAGTAGACTGTGAGCTGTGGGAAGGCTTCTCCCTCTGACTGGGACATGAGGCCCTGCTCTCTTGCTACATACATAGACTGTCTAGGTGAAAGCTAATGTATTTTTGGGGGGTTGCAACTGCTACGTAATGGGTGCTTTGCTGCACTGTGAGCATTGTGAAGCCAGGAAGTGAATCAGGAGGTGGCTCAGCCGTGGGAAAGGGCAGGGGAGCTGCACGCAGCAGCAGGGTGGGCAGTGAGGTCCCTAGTGTTTAAAAGGGCTGTATGAGAAAATGCCCTGTGTCCCATCAAGTGTTTGTAGGTAGCTGGTGGGGCTGGAGGAGGCCCATGGCTCAGCTGTTGATGGTGAGGTCAGTTCTGCGCGAGTCCCTGATAGGCCGGCTGGAGGGAGAAGGCGTGGCTGTTGCTTGTGATGTCACTTCCCGCGGAGCAGTGGATAGGGCAGCAGCAGGTCCGCACTGGGATGTGTTTTTGAGATGGTTTCTGCCTGAGCAGCGGATCAGCCAGGATTTGTCTGCTGGCTGGGGAAGTTCTAGTGAGGTAATTCCTGCCTTGGGGGCTTCCTGGCCAGTGACAGAGACCTGGTTGGTCAGGTGACTGCGAGGTCCCGTCTGAGTCCCTGATAGACCAGCAGCAGGCAGTTAGGCCTGGGCGTTGAGTGTGAGGTCTCTTTTGTCCGAGTCCCTGCTCAGGCAGCAGTGGTTCATGGCTGGGGAAGTTATATTGAGACAACTAGTGTCTCTGAAGCCCGTAGGACATCAGCAGGCATGTGTTGGGGGTTTGCCCTTGTGAGCAGCTGACAGGTCAGGAGAAGCCACATGGCCTGGATGGTGGTGGTGAGGTGACTCCTGGGTTTGTTGTGTGTGCCCAGAGGAGGGATTGATTGCTGCAGAACTCTACAGCAGTAGAGAAAGTCAACTAATTAATCAAGCAGATGTTCCCCATCGTCTGACACAAATTCTATTCCACTCCATGATCCTGAGTTAGTACTACTACATTTAAAATGTGGATGATGTTCTCCAGTGAATATGGACATGGAGTTTGTTTTTCCCCCTTGTTGCTAAGTAGAAGCTTGCACCCTGCTGCCAGACAGCTAGGGAGTCCAGCTGGGCTTTTTAAACTGCTAAATCAATCTAATGCTAGTGTAAGCAGCGTTAGTTATCTCTGATTGCCAGCATCTGTGTGTGCTTTGGAAATTCCCCCTGTGGAAACAGGAGGGAGCTTGTGAGATGTTCCTGCAAGGTCTAAATGCTGTGCCTGTCTTTCAGGTGTCCACATGCTTTTATGACACATTTGGATCTGTAACGCCTTAGAAATTGATGATTTTTGTCCGAGTATGCAGCCAGTGGAGAATGGGTGCAAAGTCTGTTGGAGGAGACAGAAGGAATGTCCCCCCCAAACAGGTAGTGGCCACATTTTGAAAGAGATTTCTTGTTCAGGGAAGTTGAGGCACAAACGAATGGCAAGAGGTGGCCTGATCAGGGCTTGTGAGAGCACTCGTCTGCTTCCTGGAGAAGGGAAGTAACCATGTGTAGGACTGTGAGTAGATGCTGAGAGGCAGTGCGTGTTGCAAAGCCTTGGAGGACTAGAAGGGAACTGCAGAGTTGGAGAGCTGGGCTGTGTTGTGGGGCACTTGTGGGGCACTGTGCGTTGCTGATGCAGAGGTGCACGTTTGCTGGCCCCCGTCTGTCAGGCGAGCAGTGGTGTGGGCAGGGTATCACAGTGCAGGGGTTCCCTGTTGGGGAGCCAGGTGGTGGTCCCAGTATTTTGGTACTCATCATGGGAGGAGATAGCTGGAGAGGGCGGTGCTGTGCATGATGAATGCTGCCAGAGTGTGGAGCTGGGGAGCACTGCAAGGTGAGGGCGTGACTACGCTGGCTGGGCCTAGGCTGCCCTGGTGTCATGGGCCAGAGTTGCTGGCAGCCTGCTGCCTTTGATGCACTGAGGTTCAGGCCTTGGGGTTGCCAAGCGCTTGCCTGCACCTGCAGCATGGATTTTTCCTGAAGGCCAGGGAGTGTTTCTCCTTGCTCCCGGATGTGAACCAAGCCTGCGTTTTCCCTCCTTTCCTCTCATTTCCTCTTGCTCATAAGAGCTTTGGTCTGCAGCAGTGTTTGCTGAGAGGGAAAGACTTTGTGGGAGATGCGCTTTTCTGGCTGGGCCTTAGCCTGCTGGAATCCCTTTGAAGGAGCGAAGGCCTTGTGGTGTGGTGGTCTTTGGAGAAAGGCAGGTGAGTTCTTGGGAGCTGACTGTCAAGGGGCTGAGTCCTTCCTGTAGGAGATCTGTTTGGAGGAGTGCCTTTGAATGGGAGCAGCAAGGCAAAAGTGCCCTGCAAGGGATGCGCAGCCCAGGTCTCTCTTCCTTGCAGGTGCAGTCTCTGCAAGTTACCCCACCATCGTGCTGTAGTGTGATTTTTCTGTGCTGCAGCGGGGAAATAAGAAAGCAGCCACGTGTAGCCATCAGTGTGCTAAGTGTGGTGTGGTTAGGTGCTGACCCTGCTGACCCTTGCAAGGGACTGGATTTTTTCCTGTGCTTTGGGTAGTGGTGGTGAGGAGCCCCATGTAGCTCTCACTGCCTTTTGCCATTTCAGAAGAAAGTGTTTGTCCTGCTGTTGTCCAAAATATGGGTTCTGTTACCCAGCGTGCAAGCAACCAATAGACACACAGGGTCAAGATATTTGTTTATTTCATTTCTGCGCAGAGATGGGTGCGAGGTGGTAAATCCACAAATCTAGCACACCATCTCCCCCTCTCATCCTTCATTTATACACACTTTTCAGGGAGTATTTTATACAAATCTTTCTATTGGTTACAGTTTCATTACATCAGGTAATTGCTCTGCACTTGCGTTTTAACGCTCTTGTTAATTAGCATAGGAAGTGAAGAAGAGGTGGTAACATCATTATCATGTCATTTCCATCTCATTATTCATTTAGGGGTGTGAAGTTTAATATGTTAATAAGCCTTAATGAACCTAAGGTCACTTCTGGGTTACTCTGCTGTTTTTCTCTTACCTACCCATCGCATTCTTAGAAGCACTGCGGTTTTATGAAGGCTAATTTGGCCGGAGCTGGTTATACTTTGCAGTACGGCTTTTCTACCTCTCTTGTCCTAGAGTCTTGTTACCTATTTGCAATGCTTTTCTCACAGAATTTCTCTAACAGTATTTCTCTGTGCACCCCACTGACTGAGTCGCACCGATACAAGTGGCGAGCCCTCGGTACAGCTGTCACCCCGCTGAGAGAGTCCCACGAATGCAGGTGGTGAGGCCTCGGTACAGCTCTGCACCCCCTTCAATGAGTAACACGAATGCTGGTGGCGAAGCCTGAGTACAGCTGTGCACCCCACTGACTGTGTCCCACCAATGCACGTGGCACAGGCTCAGTACAGCTGTGCACCCCACTGACCGAGTCCCAGCAATGCAGGTGGCGAGTCCTCATTACAGGTGTGCACCCCATTGACCGAGTCCGACCAATGCAGGTGGCGAGGCCTCGGTGCAGCTGTGCACCCCACTGACCGAGTCCCACCAATGCATGTTGCGCACGCTCAGTACAGCTGTGCACCCCACTGACCGAGTCCTACCAATGCAGGTGGCCAGGCCTCGGTGCAGCTTTGCACCCCACTGACCAATTGTCACCAATGCAGATGGCGAGGCCTTGATAGAGTTATCACCCCAGTGACCGAGTCTGACCAATGCAGGTAGCTTGCCTTCGTACAGCTGTGCACCCCACTGACCGAGTCCCACCAATGCAGGTGGGAAGGCCTCAGTGCAGCTGTGCACCCCACTGACCGAGTCCCACCAATGCAGGTGGTGCAGCCTCATTACAGCTCTACACCCCACTGACCGAGTCCCACCAATGCAGGTGCCTAGGCCTCTGTACAGTTGTACACCCCACTGACCGAGTCCCACCAATGCAGGTGGGAAGGCCTCAGTGCAGCTGTGCACCCCACTGACCGAGTCCCACCAATGCAGGTTGTGCAGCCTCATTACAGCTGTACACCCCACTGACCGAGTCCCACCAATGCAGGTGCCTAGGCCTCCGTACAGTTGTACACCCCACTGACCGAGTCCGACCAATGCAGGTGGCGAGTCCTCATTACAGGTGTGCACCCCACTGACCGAGTCCCACCAATGCACATCGCGCACGCTCAGTACAGCTGTGCACCCCACTGATCGAGTCCCACCAATGGAGGTGGCGAGGCCTCGGTACAGCTTTGCACCCACTGACCGAGTCCAACCAATGCAGGTGGGAAGGCCTGGGTGCAGCTGTGCACCCGACTGACCGAATCCCACGTATGTAGGTGGCGAGGCATCAGTGCAGCTGTGCACCCTACTGACCGAGTCCAACCAATGCAGGTGGTGTAGCTTACATACAGCTGTGCACCCCACTGACCAAGTCTCACCAATGCACGTGGCACAGGCTGAGTATGGCTGTGCACCCCACTGACCAAGTCCCACCAATGCACATCACGCACGCTCAGTACAGCTGTGCACCCCACAGAACGAGTCCCACCAATGCAGGTGGCTCGGCCTCGGTACAGCTGTGCACCCACTGACCGAGTCTAACCAATGCAGGTGGCTCGGCCTTGGTACAGCTGTGCACCCCACGAACCGAATTCTACCAATAGAGGTAGTGCAGACTCGGTACAGCTGTGTTACCCAGGGACCGAGTCCCACCAATGCAGGTGGCGCAGCCTCATTACAGCTGTGCACCCCATTGACCAAGTCCCACCAATGCACATCACGCACGCTCAGTACAGCTGTGCACCCCACTGATCGAGTCCCACCAATGGAGGTGGCGAGGCCTCCGTACAGCTGTGCACCCCACTGACCGAGTCCCACCAATGCAGGTAGTGCAGACTCGGTGCAGCTGTGTACCCCACTGACCGAGTCCCACCAATGCAGGTGGCAAGATCTCCGTACAGCTGTGCACCCCACTGACCGAGTCCCACCAATGCAGGTGGCGAGGCCTCGGTGCAGCTATGCACCCCACTGACCAAGTCTAACCAATGGAGGTGGCGAGGCCTCACTGCAGCTATGCACCCCACTGATCGAGTCCCACCAATGGAGGTGGCAAGGCCTCAGTACAGCTGTACACCCCACTGACCGAGTCCAACCAATGCAGGTTGCAAGGCCTCCGTACAGCAGTGCACCCCACTGACCGAGTCCCACCAATGCAGGTGGCGAGGCTTCGGTGCAGCTGTGCACCCCACTGACCGAGTCCCACCACTGCAGGTGGCGAGGCCTCGGTACAGCTGTTCGCTTCACCAATCTCACTATGCTGCAAACCACAGGAATCACTTTCTCGTCACCAATTTATGTTGTAGATAGATTCCCGGGAGTAAACATCTGGGTTGGCAAGCCAGCACACACACACACACGCACACACACACACAAACTCTCTTCAGTAGCAAGCTTATTAGGAGATACTTACAAACAGACCGACCCGATGGTAATCTCGACAAGGACCACCTCAACGCTTGTCCCGATCGTCTGCATGGCGAGAGAGAGAGTCGGCAGGCACAATCTTTGCGGGCGTCCCCGAGGAGGCAAAGTGGTCCTCTGTTGTGTAGCAGCATCTCTCTCCTTTGGAAAAAATCAGGTATTCATGATTATTTGCGGTAGGCAGGAGTCCTGGCACATCGGGCCAACAAATGCAGGGAGTCTAGCCCAACTCCGCCCCAGTCGCATAACCGGGCTATCATACTGCACGCGTGTGCAGACTTATTTCGGGCGCCACACTTGACTTTGGGGGTCACTACTTCATTACTCTTCAACTTCTGACCTTCATGTTAACTGCTTCTCATGGTTATTCTGTGGCTGGAAGCCACACAATCCATACGTAACCAACTGCTGTTCTTTCTCACAGATTTCCAAGACCTTGTTAGTTACGTATTTGTATGCCACTTAACACAGCGGTATTGTTCTAGGCACTAAAATGTTACAACACAGACCATTCCCACCAAGTCTCACGTAGTACGGATACAAGCACCTACAAATTGACAGCAGGATGCCACTTCCATTTCTAGGGCCAACGTTGAGAAATCAGCCCAGGCAGCAGCTGCACTGGAAAGGCTGTCTGACACTGACAGAGCAACTCAGCACTGCAACAGCCCTCCACAGAATGCCAGACCTCTGCTGTGCCAGCTGTGCCACCGTCTCTGCCCCACACAGCTGCCTCGTCTACTACATACAACCAAGTGCCAGCAAGAAGACAGGCATGCAGGGCACTCCCCACTTGCACACGCCCCAGGCACTGCTCTCCTCACTGCCTTCCCTTGACTCCAAAACCCAGGCACGCAGGGAACCTCTTGCACTAACACCAAAGGTGGCCAAGGCACTCCAGGCTCACAAGGCACGTGCAAATGATCAGGCACAGAGCTGGCTCCTTGCATGATGTGGCTCTTTTCACACGGCAGGATCCTGCTCTCTTTGGGCAGAGCAGGCTGCTGCTTTCCATCCCCAATCTGCTCAAGAATCTCCACCTAAGTATGGAGGGACCGAGAATTTCTTTAGGAATACAGAAGTTGCAGATACAACGTCGAAACATTTGAGAGTCCTGAAGGCCCCCTGACCTCAAAGTAACCTCGGTTCCCTTACTTTCCTTACTTAGAGCCCCTGTGATTGGACAAAGGTGCAGAGGTTTTGAAATGAGGCCCTAGCAAGGAGACAGCCCCAGGCTGGAGGGCTGCTGAAATGCCAGCTCTCCTGGCTGCACGGCCTCTGCAGCAGGAGTCCCGGATCCACAGCTGGGTTCACACAGCACTGAGGGTTGAGTGCCACGAGCAGCCTGGCCCTGGGCACATCTTCAGCCCTCGCAGAGCCAGGAGCCCAACAGCTCTGAGACCTCCGTTCAAGCTACCAAGGATTTCGGGCACTCACACAAAGGCACTCGACAGATGCTGGCTTTCATTATAAGGGTCTTTCACTCATCCTACAGGGCACCACAACCTTCTAGGAAAAGCAAGGGGCACAATCTCATTTCCTGAGTGTGCTGGCAGTAACAGCATCTGTATGATGTGGGATGTGTAGCACAGCAGAGGTACCAGGAGGTGAACCCACACGCCCCAGGTCACCCATGGAAGATGGGCGCATTCATGGAAGCCTTCACATCCACGCATAGCCTCATCTCATTCACTTGCAGCCGCTTTCACAGAGGGCTCACAATGGTGGCAAAGATGCTGACAGCTACAGGGACACACCCTGGCATCCTGCCTCCATCCTCAGTGGCTCGAGGATTGCACGGGGAACCTACACAACTGGAGCAACCTAGAAAGAAAGAAAGACAGAATCAATTAGGATGCAGTACGTTCTGAGATGGGAAGATGCAAGGAGGGTCCAGATTCCACAGAAAGCCCTGAAGGAATGAGCAGACCACTTTCTCCAGCAGAGTCCGTAAAACCCAGAAGACTCAGGAAGCATCAAGACCTTCAGAAACTGCAAGCCTGGACCTCAGCTGACAGAAAACAACTAACTGCAAGCATCCTTCGCTCACACCAGGATGCTCCAAGCAGGGAGCACAGTCAGCACCAGTGCTCACCCAGGGCTCCCACAAGGACACTGGGATGGCAGGCTGGCCTCTGGGAGCAGAGCACTGCTCTCTCCACACACCTCCTCCCATGCTGAGCAGCACAACACTGAGCCAACATGTGCCTGTGCATCAGTGGTGCACAGGGCACACCACCACACATGGCAGCACACAAGACACCCGCAAGGGCCCCACAACACAGAAAGCACAACTCTCCAGCCCTTCCAGTCCCTTCTAGGCCTCCAACGCCTTGGAAACAGTGCTTCCTCTGAACATCCACTCACAGCCCTGACATGGTCACTTCCCATCTCCAGGAAGCAGAGAGCAAGCGCTCTCACAGCTGCTGATCAGGCCAGCTCTTGCCGCTCACTTTTGCCTCACATGCCTGCAAGGCACTCACCCAAAGGGGCCTCCCTACTGACAGGCCCCTAGAGCCTTCAAAGGGAAGCCCATCCTCACGCCTTCTCTTCCCGACAGCTGGGAGGCAGGACAAACACTTTCTTCTGAAATGGCAAAAGGCAGCTTCACTTGAACAAAAAAGGAGGACAGATCCACAGGCTCATTCTCCACATGCAGATGAGAGCTGCCCCTGACAGCCCACAAGGTACCCAGAGATGACTGGCTGGGGGCAGGCTTCAGCACCAAGGGAAATGCAGTGGCCTCAGAGACTGCTGGAGCTCATGGCAGCTTTGTGAATCTCTGAAATAAATGCAAGGCTGCTTGGGCATCGCATGCAGCCAGAAGGATGCTTTGGGCAAGAAAGGGTCAAAGATGGTACTCCATGTCTTAAGTACACCAGGAAGCATGACCCACCATGCCTGACAGGAGCAGAAGGACTTGACTGTCCCATTCACAAGCCACTCCACAACACTCGACAGCTGAGGTTGGCACTGAAACTCAGTCAGGGAGCACACAGACCTGGGCCCTGGCCTTGATGACCTGCCATTTGCCATCGATCATCCTCAGAGAATCCAGGGAGTGATGCCAGAGGACAAAGCGTGGTGCTGAGCCATCTCCAGAGCAGTACCTGACATGACACAGCTCCTGAACTTAGGCCTTCCTACAGTGGAGCCAGTGGTAAAAGGCTTCAAGAACAGAGAGGACATAATGCACGCCAATCAGCTGGGAGGCTAGCGGTGGGATGTATGTGCTCACCACCACTGCCTTGACTCCAGCTACTCTGAGCAATGCAGCTAGAGCTAAGTGGGGCTCCTCACCACCACCCAAAGCACAGGAAAAATCCAGTCCCTTGCCAGGGTCAGCAGGGTCAGCACCTAACCACACCACACTTAGCACACTGATGGCTACACGTGGCTGCTTCCTTATCTCCCTGCTGCAGCACAGAAAGCTCACACTACAGCACGATGGTGGGGTAACTTGCAGAGACTGCACCTGGAAGGAAGAGAGACCTGGGCTGCGCATCCCTTGCAGGGCACTTTTGCCTTGCTGCTCCCATTCAAAGGCACTCCTCCAAAGAAATGTGGTACAGGAAGGATTCCGCCCCTTGACAGTCAGCTCCCAAGAACTCACCTGCCTTTCTCCAAAGACCACCACACCACAAGGCCTTCACTCCTTCAAAGGGATTCCAGCAGGCTAAGGCCCAGCCAGAAGAGCGCATCTCCCACAAAGTCTTTCCCTGTCAGCAAACACTGCTGCAGACCAAAGCTCTTATAAGCAAGAGGAAATGAGAGGAAAGGAGGGAAAACGCAGGCTTGGTTCGCATCCGGGAGCAAGGAGAAACACTCCCTGGCCTTCAGGAAAAATCCATGCTGCAGGTGCAGGCAAGCGCTTGGCAACCCCAAGGCCTGAACCTCAGTGCATCAAAGGCAGCAGGCTGCCAGCAACTCTGGCCATGACACCAGGGCAGCCTAGGCCCAGCCAGCATAGTCACACCCTCACCTTGCAGTGCTCTGCAGCTCCCCACTCTGGTACCACTGCCCACACACAGCATCGCCCTCTCCAGCTATCTCCTCCCATGCTGAGCACCAAAACACTGGGACCACCACCTGGACCCACCACCCGGCACCCCTGCACTGTGACACCCTGCCCACACCACTGCTCGCCTGACAGACGGGAGCCAGCAAACGTGCACCTCTGCATCAGCAACACAGAGGGCACCCCAAGTGCCCCACAACACAGAAAGCCCAGCTCTCCAACTCTGCAGTTCCCTTCTAGTCCTCCAAGGCTTTGCAACAATCACTGCCTCTCAGCATCCACTCACAGTCCTACACATGGTCACTTCCCATCTCCAGGAAGCAGACGAGTGCTCTCACAAGCCCTGATCAGGCCACCTCTTGCCATTCCTTTGTGCCTCAACTTCCCTGAACAAGAAATCTCTTTCAAAATGTTGCCCTGTTTCAGGGTGACATTCCTTCTGTCTCCTCCAACAGACTTGGCACCCATTCTCCACTGGCTGCATACTCTGACAGAAAATCACCAACCTCTAATGTGTTACAGTTCCAAATGTGTAATAAAAGGAGGTGGACACCTGAAAGACAGACACAGCATTTAGACCTTGCAGGAACATCTCATAAGCTCCTTGCTGTTTCCACAGGGGGAATTTCTAAAGCACACACAGACAATGGGGAGAAGAGATTACTAACACCACCGCTTACACCAGCATCAGATTGATTTAGCAGCCTCAAAACTCTGTCTGGACTCCCTAGCTGACCGGGAGCAGCCTGCAAGCTTCTACTTAGCAACAAGTGCAAAGTCAAACTCCATGTCCATATTCACCAGAGAACAACACCCACATTTTTCATGTAGTAGTACTGACACAGGATGACGGAGCGGAACAGAATTTGTGTCAGATGATGTTGAACATCTACTTCTGCTTAACTGAGTAGTTACATTTACATATTGCTGTAGAGCTCTGCAGCGGTCAGTCCCTCCTCTGGGCACACGCAACAATCCCTGAAGTCACCTCACCACCACTATCCAGGCTGCGTGTCTTCTCCTGATCTACCACCTGCTCAGAGAGGTGACTTCACAAGTGCAAACCCCCAACACATGCCTACAGCTGCTACGGGCTTCAGAGACACACGTTTCCTCAAAATAACTTCCCCAGCCATGAACCGCTGCTGCCCGAGCAGGTACTCAGACAAAAGAGACCTCACACTCAACGCCCATGCCAAACACACACTCTGGGAAGAAGAGATTACTAGCACCACTGCGATGACAGAGTAGACTAGAATTTGTGTTAGATGATGGGGGACATCTACTTCTGCTTGATTAATTTGTTGCCTTTCTCTGCTGCTATAGAGCTCTGCAGGGGTCAATCCTTCCTCTGGGCACACACAACAAACCGAGGAGTCACCTCACCACAACTATGTAGCTTCTCCTGACCTGTCAGCTGCTCACAACTGCAAACCCCCAACACGCCTGCTGATGATCTACGGGCTTCAGAGACACCAGTTGCCTCAATATAACTTCCCCAGCCATGAGCCACTGCTGCCTGAGCAGGGACTCGGACAAAAGAGACCTCACACTCAACGCCCACGACTAACTGCCTGCTGCCGGTCTATCAGGGACTCAGACAGACGGGACCTCACAGTCACCTGCACAACCAGGTCTCTGTCACTGGCGAGGAAGCCCCCAAGGCAGAATTACCTCACTAGAACTTCCCCAGCCAGCAGACAAATCCTGGCTGATCCGCTGCCCAGGCAGAAACCATCTCAAAAACACATCCCAGTATGGAACTGCTGCTGCCCTATCCACAGCTCCGTGGGAAGTGACATCACAAGCAACAGCCACGCCTTCTCCCTCCAGCCGGCCTATCAGGGACTCGTGCAGAACTGACCTCACCATCAACAGCTGAGCCATGGGCCTCCTCCAGCCCCACCAGCTACCTACAAACACATGATAGGACACAGGGCATTTCCTCATACAGCCCTTTTAAACACTAGGGACCTCACTGCCCACCCTGCTGCTGCCTGCAGCTCCCCCTGCCCTTTCCCACGGCTGAGCCACCTCCCAAATGGCCTCCCTGATTCACTTCCTGGCTTCACAATGCTCACAGTGCAGCAAAGCACCCATTACGTAGCAGTTGCAACCCCCCAAAAAAAGATTCTCTTCTGCCTAGGTAGTCTCTATATGTAGCAAGAGAGCAGGGCCTCATGTCCCATTCAGAGGGAGAAGCCTTCCCACAGCTCACAAGTCTACTTCTTTCCCAAATACTGAACAAGCACAGACAATCCTCTACACATCAAGCACGACAAGAACTCTCCTATTTTACGTGCTGACAATTTGAGACATGGCAATGGACTCCGTCCAGGACATTTCAGTTGCTGAAACCAGCAGAGCCAGAATTCAGCAACTCTTCCTCCTCATCTAGGATTATGGGAATAATAACGGTGAGTGTGAAAATGGCCTTTTGTCAACTTCCAAGGCCCCTGAAAAGCAGAACACCTCACACTTAACAGAGCTCTTCTGCAAACACCCTTCAGGCTGATCCCAGAGTAACAGGTCCTGGAGCACACCAAGAACTATGGAGCAAGCACAACGACTTGGGCACGACACCTTGCGAGGACAGCAGCAACCTGCTCACACTTTGCCCAGCAGATCCCAAACACAGCTCTGAGCAGCACCTGGGGGCTGTGGGGGCAGCAGCAACTCAGGGAAACCCTTGAAAATGCATCTCAGACCGACAAAAGGTTCAAAGCTTCCTGCACCCAAACCCCACCAAGCCGCCCAGGCCCAGCTGCTCGGCGCAGGCCGGCACGCCTGGCTCGCAGGTCAGTTCCCCTCGGTGACAGGGCGCTGGGTCCCCTGCTCACAGCCCCAACAGCCCCTTCGGGAGCCCCTGCAGGGAAGCAGCCCCCTTGCCAGCACCGCTGCCCCTGCTGCAGCGAGAGGGCACCCGCTGGCATTTGAACGCACCTGCAGCCCCCACCAGCCCCACTCACACCCGCCCTCACTCCCGCTCCCGTCTCGCCTGCTTCGCTTCCTCCCTTCTCGCACCTCTCTCTTCTCTTGGCCTTTTCCCAGTCTGGACTATGATTGGCTGACACAGCCGTCATTCCAATCCATCCCCGCCCTCCTCCTCAGGACAGCCAATAGGAGGGCCGCACTCAGGCGATGCCATGGCAACGCTACGCTCTCCTGCCCTGGCAGCCAGCTCTGGCCCCTCATCTCCCACCATGTGATGGCGCCATCTTGTGGGCGGCAGTGTGGGGCGCGGTGGGGCCTTGGGGCAGCCCGGCACCTGGTGCCCGGGCAGTGCAGGGCCCTGGGCGCAGCCGCTCTTCCGCAGGGTCCCCGCGGGGCTCCTCGCTGCCCTGTGCCCTGGGGGCCATGCTGGGCTTGGAGGGCAGCCCTGGGGCCTGTGCTGGTGCCAGCGATGAAGCCCTGGGAATGGCCAGGGTGCCGGAGCCTGCGGGCGACGTGCTGCTGCCGCCAGGGCAGGGCAGTGTCCTCTCGGCCCTCCTGCCCCCGCTGCTTCCCCAGGGTAGCCCCAGGGCTTGGCAGCCCTCCTGCTGTGCCTGGCAGGGCTTGGAGGGGGTCCTGGAGGGGTCGCTCCAGAGGGCTGAGGAGCCCCATGGGGGCACAGGGCAGTGAGGGGGAGACCAGCTCTGGGCCTGTTGGTGCCAGGGAGTGGAGGTGTGGGATCAGGATGGGGCTGGGGGAGATGGCCATGTTGGGCTCACCCCAGCAGTGCACCCCCCAGAGAAATGTCCTTGGGGTAGCCAGGTCTTACAGGGTGACAGTGGTGCCTCTACCTGTTCACAAAGTGCTCTCCCAAACAGGCTGTCTTTTGGATGCAGAGGTTGGGGCCCATTTTGCAGGAGAACAGAGGCTGTGGCCATCTCAGGATGAAATCTCAGAGCCCCAAATCTGCTCTGCCAAGTTAGAATCATAAAAGGATACGAACGGTGTCAATCCTCACTGGAGAGCTACAGAAGGACTGGAAACAAGCAAGTGCATTCCTGGCTGATGGTGTACCTGCAGCAGTCCTCCATCTCGCTTGTCCCTTGCCCTCAGCTCACCTCTCAAGCCCAGGACGAGGGACGCTCTTCCCATCTCATCACCCAATACTACTTTCCAACATACTGCTGCTCCTCCACATGCCGACAAGGGCTCCTAGTGCAGTCCCGTTGCCTCCTGTCCCCCATCATTGCCATGGAGCCACCATGAAGGACAGTGGTGGGGACTGCGTGAGCAGTGCCCAGCAGCGCCTGGGCCTCGCAAGGCAGTGAGGGCCCCCACCCATGACTCCAGGGAGACCTCCCTGTGATGCAGCACATCCAGCTGTGACCTCAGCTCGTGTCATGTGGGGGCTCACTATGCCGTCGCCATGGAGATGGCCCAGCCAGGGAGCAGAGAGATTTCCTCCCACGTCCTGGAAAGCCATCCCCTCCCTTCCCCCAGTTATTTCCCAAACATTTCTGATAAATTCCTTCATCTCCAGAGGGGCCTTGGGCATCAGGGCAGCCCCAGCCCCAGCACCCAGGAGTCCTGGCTGCCACATGGTCTCCCGAGCCACACAAGCTTATCAGGCAGGATTTTGCCCGGGATCCACGGCAGGTTTTTCAGTTCAAAGTTTCTGTGTGCCTCCTCAAACAGGAGCCCCAGAAGGCTCCCAGGGAGCTGCAGGAGCGTTGGGAACAAGGAACTGTTTTCTGGGCTGATGGTATTGGTCCAGCAGTCTTCCCTCTCACTTGCTGCTTGTCCTTGGCTCACCTCTGTAGCTGAGGAGGAGGGATGCTCTTCCTGTTTTGGCACCCAAAACTCCTTTACAATGAGGCCCTGCCCCACTGCCTGCTGGCGAGGGGCCCATATGTAGCCCCATTGCATCCTGTCCCCACTTCTTTCCATAGAGCTGCTGTGGAAGACAGAAGTTTCTTTACTCTTCTTGCTGTCCATTTCCTGCTTTTGCCCATAGCAAGACAGCAGAAAAGTCTCACTCTCAGCAGAGTCCCCTACTTTTACACGCCTGCTTTCTGCACTTTTTCAACACCCTGTCTCCCCCACCTATGCCCCCCCATAGACCAGTTCCTTTCCTTTGCTCCAGCAGCATGCTAAGATTGAGAAAGCCTAAGTGGGGTGTGTATGCGGGGGAAATAAAATAAATAACGAGATGCCAGCATGAACAGCAGTGGGATAGCAAAGCAGGTGGTGTACGAAAATGCTTACAAGCCATGTCAGACACCCCAAAGAAGTCATGTCCTTCCAAAATCTGCCAAGTGGAAATGACGTACAAAGCCAAACATTTCTGAAGGCTTGTGGAATTTGGTGCCTTCGGTTGTGCATGATGTCAGGGCCACCTGGCTGTAAGAAGCATTTGGGAGAGGGCCAAGCCTTGCAGGAGGCAGCCTCGGCTGGAGCTGAGCCCTGGCAGGAGCAGGAGAGAGCAAGGCAGGGGTCTTGAGGGTGCTCTGCTTCTCCTGCTAGCCAGGCTGTCTGGGCAGAGGCTTTGTCAGTGTGGGGCAAGAGATGGGAAATGGCAGCTGCCTTGGGCACCCCCAGGTATGTCCTTGCAGGCTGCCAGGCAGAGCATGCAGTCAGCCTGCTGGCAGGCAGAGACCTCCTGCTCCTTGCCAGCACTTCCCACCTGCTCCTCGGCAGCTCCGGGGAGTCAGGCAGAGGCTTTCAAGGCCACCGTCATGGTCAGCTCTGCACCTTTCCAGAAGCACGTGAGCCCTGTGCGTTGGGCAGCCGAGGCAGCCTGTGCCTTTGGTGGGAGCAAGCTGGGATCCAGCTGTGCTGCACTGCTGCGTGCAGCTGCTGCTGACCACCTGTGGGCAGAAGGACTCACAGGGTGGAGGTGGTTGCCTTGGCCTGAGTGGCTGGTGAAGAGCAGGAAACCTGAGGGCTGTGTGCAAGGGAAGCTCTGGCTGCACGCGGCCTGGCTGAGCTGGGCCCAGAGCTGCTCTCTGCCCCTCAGCACAGAGCTCACGGGCTCCGTGGGGGCCTTGGAGCATGCAGGTTGCTGTGCTTTGTCCCAGGGAAAGTCCCGAGGACCGGCAAGAAATTCCCACCTGGCCGCAGCAGCTCCTGCCTGCCTCTTTCACCCCAGCTCCTTTGCCAAACCAGCTGCCTGCTCTCCGGGCAGCTCCCATGCCTGCTGCCTGCCCCTGCCTCCAGCCCCATGGATCACCTCGCCCCTGCGCTCCGGCGTGCCTGGCAGTGCGTGTGCAGCCTGGCAGCAGACGTTTGCTGCCGCTCCTCGTCCCTCTGCATGATCCTCTGCTGGGGTCCTGCTGCTCTGGCCTCAAGGGCAGCTGCTGCCTCCTCAGGGAGCAGCTCTCCTCAGAGTGAGGACCTCAGGGGCTCTGCTCCTAGCACGGACACAGTCCCCATGGAGACAGCCCCATCAGCAGGGCCTTGGAGGCACCATGCCACCACCATCACCAAGCCCTGCTGCTCACCATGGCAACACCCCTCACCAAGCCCCGGGGATCGCTGGGGGCACCCCCAGCACAACGCCTTGGCAGTCCCCATGGGCACACCCATCCCCATGGCCTTGCCTCCAAGCCTCTGCTTTCAGCTTTGGAGCCTGCCTGGCAGCTGAGAGCTGGGCAGCACCACCAAGTTGCCTCTCTCCACCCCTGCACTCCATGCCCCTTGCACAGGATACCCTTCTTCAGGCACTTCAGAGCACACAGCCACTCCAAGGACACCCCTTGCTCTGCCTGCTAATCCTCCCGGCACCATCCGGCACCTTTCCTTGCCATCCGAGGCCATCTCTTCCTTACTCACTTATCTTACAGTTACCCTCTCCTCCAAGTTGCTGGTGCTAGAAGGCTCTCCTCTCCAGCTTGCCCAGCTGATTCACCGTTACCAGCTGCAGCCCACAGCCGGGCTGGGCTAAGAGAGGGGCTGGGGACCTGCCCCAGGGAAAGCGGGGCTGTCAGCAGGGGCACCGGGGCACTGGCTGCCTCCTGCCTCCAGCCTAGAGACACCACAAGCACCGCTGCAGCCACGGCCTCTCTTCACAGCTGGGATGGTGCTGAGAAGCTGGCACCACAGCTGGCACCGAGTCACGGGGCTCTTAGGAGAAAGCATGCAAGAGCCGGGGATTCCCAGGGGCCGGAGGTGGCCCAGGCCGGGCCGGGCCTTCCCCAGCCACTGCGGCCACACAGCTGGACTGCGGCGGCTCCGGCTGCCCCATGCACACGGCCACTCGCTCTGCCCAGCCCGCGGCCCTCGGCCCCGGCGCGGCAGCTCCCACCACTGCGGCTAAAGGCTCCGGGCGGCCCCGGGCCGGGAGACGCTGCCCCGCGGCAGCAGCCGCCTCTCGCCCCCTTCTCTGCCTGCAGGGCCCGGGCAGCCCCGCACCCACCCCGCCCCTCACCGCCCTCCTCTGGGCCACTGCGCATGCTCTGCCCTGACCGGCCATGCCCCCAACTCTTTGCCACGCCCCTCTTGGTCCCTCCCCTCGGCTCCCCTGCCCCCCTCCCACCCGGCCCCTGAACAGCGCACGCGCACTGCAGCCTCCCTCCCGCCCCTCCCTGGGGTCCCACCCCACGAGGCCACACCCCACAGGAGCTATTGGAGGAGTGAGGGTGGGAGGGTCTGTGCTGCCGGGGGCGTCACTTCCGGCTGTGGGGGCAGGGCCTGTGTGTCCCTGGCTGCTGGTGCTGGTGCGTGGGGAGACGCTGCTGCCGGGCGCTGCTGCCGCAGGGCCCCGCTCTGCCCCGGGGCCTGGGCGAGTCTGCGGGAGGGGAGGGGAGGGGAGGGGAGGGGAGGGGAGGGAAGGGATGGGAGAGAAACCTCTGCGCTGTGCTGGGGGCTGCCCGTGAGCATCCCAGGGACACAGTGGGGGTTTTCAGCCCGCGCTGCGGCCTGGCGGGTGCCGAGAAGCCCTGAGCTGTGAGAGCTGCAGCACTAGTGACCGTGCAGGCAGCAGGGCAGGAGGGAGAGGAACAGAGTAGCTGCTTCCTGTGCTGCTTCTGCCCTGGGATGTTCTCCCCTCATGGAAAGCTGAAACGCTCTGGGCGTGTGTGGGGAAACTGTTGGTGAAAGCAGATAGGCAGGAGCTGCTGTTGTAGTGTGCTGGGGCAGTGCAGTATTCATTTTTCTCGATCAAGCTGTGAAAATTTGATTTATTTTCAGCTTTAATTTACAAACGTTAGCAGTCTGTCCTCTGCAGTAATGAGGAAAGAAGATGGCTGTGAAAAAAAGCGTGGTCTGAGCCCTGAGGTATGTACATGTAGAGCTCTAGTGCTGTTTTGGTATCTTCTTCTTGTCCTCCTTTTGCTAAGGAGGAAAGGAAAAAGATGGCCATAAATGGGCTCTGTCCTTGCTAGAGCAAGGAGAATGATGTGAACACACCCTTGCATGGAGAGCTATTTCAAAGAGCTTACAGGTCAGACCCTGTTGTTACTGTTTATTTCTATTGACCCCGGTGTCCTTATTCCTTTTTCCCAGGCCCTTGGTTAAACCTACATTTTAAAGCCAGAGCATAAGGTGTGCATTGCTGTTGGAGACAGAGGTATCTAAGCAGAGATAGATTATTTTTTCTTGCGTCTGCATTGTGGCCATCCGTGTTCCCTGGCTGCAGCTGCTTTAGCAAATCCAAGCTCTCTCCATTCATTCCTGAATATGAAAATAAATTGGCTTTTCCTGTATGGTCAAACTACTTCTGACCCCCCGAGTGTTTGATAAGGGCAGAACAAGGTCTCCCACATGGTGAGTGCTCTCCTAAAACTGGAGAAAGATATGCTTCTGTTCAACAGTAGGTATTGCTACTACAGCCAGGTATTTAAACTGTCGTCATCCCTGAATGTCACCTTGAGCAGGCTGTAGTGTTCTTTCTCTCTGCTGGCAGGCAGATGCTGGCCAGTTGTGACTGAAGAGAGCTTGGCACAAACTTGTGTCTTGCTCAAAGTTGACCTGGGGGACACAGAAATCATAAAAATCATAGAACCACAGAATAGGAAGGGTTGGAAGGGACCTCTGGAGATCATCTAGTCCAACCCCCCTTCTCCAGCAGGGTCACCTAGAGCACGTTAGAGAGGGTTGCATCCAGGCAGGCTTTGAATATCTCCAGAGAAGGAGAAAAGATTCTGCCCTTATCACATGGGACAACTGAAAAGAGTTTGTCCCTGTCCCCTTGACACCCTCCCTTCAATACTGACGACATTGATAAGATCCCCCCTCAGGCTTCTCTTCCCCAGGCTAAAGAGGCCCAGCTCTCACAGCCGTTCCTCACAGGAACAGAGACTTTGAGCATCTCTCTCTGCTGGAATCTGACCCACGCTTGCCCACCTTGCGGTCACTCCTGGTAACAGCAGCTGGACAGTGTGCATTTAGAAGTATAGCAACTGGTGCATAGGTGAAAATCCTTTTCAAATGATATACTCAGGCAAATGGGGACTATCAAAATGTAAAAGTACCACTGAGACTGATGTTACCTCCTGCCTCCTGGGCACAGAAGCAAGACCATCCTAGCAGGGAACTGTACTATTTTAACACAGTGAAAAGACCTAAAAAATTAAATCAGTTAATGCTTGCACTGTTCCCAAGTGTGGGTGTCATCTCTGCCACCCTTGAAATCATTCAAAATGCTGCTCTTAAGTGTCTCAAGAAATCTAAAAGTAGAAGCAAAGTCTTTCTCTCCATTAGCTCTCTAGAATCACTGGGCTTTAGATTACCTAGTGGCCACACAGAGGGGAGTGTGTGTGTGTTGGCATACACTGTCTGTGTTTTTTATGGAAATGAATAAAAACAAGTATTATGCAAACATCATTCAATGACCTGAGCGTACCTTCCATCGAGTAGCCAAAGAGCGGTAACTGCTTAATTTCCTAGCAACAGAACTGGTCATGGTTGCGGTCATGGCTACCAGGTCTGGGAGTGTGGACCAGATGTGTTTTAATAATTTTAACATTAATCCTGGCAGTAGGAACGGTGCTTTTCTCTTGTCTCATGCATGGGTCAAATATGCCTCTCCATGTGTAAGGAGATATCGGTGTAGACCAGCGTAATATTGAAAGGTGGTATGCATGAAATGAAAGGAGGGAATGTTAAGGGAATTTCCACTGTCCTCTAGTTTAGCAGAAAAAAGAACATGGAAGCTCATGTACCCTGCAAGCAGAACATCTTACCTGACTTCGCCTTAGGCCTGTTCTTGTACAAAGTTGAAGATCTGCAAAGAAGCCAGGTTAATCCAGCCAGCAGTACAAAAGTTGTTCCAAGGTACCAGCAGAAGAGGGGCAAAATCAGCTCATGAAGAAGATGGACCATATGAGGCTGTCACGGAACTCTCTTGTACTGTAACACAGCAAGAGGATGGGTAGAAGTAAAAATTGTGGATCGATCTGGCTGGTTGTGTAAATTAAAGTATTGAACATGTAACAATTAACTATTGCTTAAAAGTTGTAACAAAAAGCTGCTTGCGGCCCCTTCTTGTGCTGCCAGACAAGAGGCAGCTTATTGCTAGCAATAAAAATTAAAAAAACTTAAAAATCTGACTCCAGCTGCTCATTACTGGTGCCTGTGAATGCACAAACGAGAACAGGTAATTTTGACACCATAACCCACTTCCTGCTCACACAGTACCTCTGCCCTTCAACAGTTTTCATCCCCTGCCCAGCAGTTTTGCGGCCTCGTGTCCGAGCAAGACCTCTGGCTCACGTGTTCCTATTCCCATCATGTTCATTTTCTCTCTTTCCCACCCAGGCCCCTCAGACTTCTCTTGGCTCTCCCACTGGTGGGATCTGTGAGTGGAAGACCTTTTTCCCCACATCCAGATGTCTCTCCTGCTTTGTGCTGACACATTCACTTCAGTGCAGGAGCAGGCCCTGCACAAACCTCCCAGCTCGCCAGACTCGAGCAACGCACTTGTGGGTGAAAAGGCTCCCTGCACTTGTGAATAGGGGCTGTCTGGTTTGACAAGGAACTCTGCTCGGGAGGGTCTAACAGCTGAGTAGGAAGGCTGAAAGCGATGTAGGAAAAAAACAGGCTTGGGGGAAATGTGAGGAAAGGTTATTGAAATTCTTTTTTACTCAGCAATATTGCCTGCCTCCTGGAGGCTGGGTTACAAAAAGTACTCAAGGTGCGCCTTACTCTGCTTCTTTACTGCCACGTCCTTTCCAAAGTCTATCAGCAGGTGTTACGTAGTTAAGCCTTGTTCTTGGCGCATACTCACTGTTAAAAGGTATGGCCTTCTCCTAGAGCAGGCAGCAGATTGCTGAGCACATCACCATTTCTATTCTGATTATAACACCCTGGGGTGAATTTGGGGCTGAATTTCTGTACTTGCGCACAGCTGTACAGGGATCCTTCACAATGTCTCCTGCCTCTCCCTGCCCCAGCTGTGTCCTGATCCAGCTGAGCAGTCCAAAGGACTTGGAAGGATAACCATTTTCCCTTTCTGAAAAGGAAAACTTAATGGCAGCCCCGATGAGGACACCTCCGGGAGGCTGGGGGATCAACAGTGTTAGGACCAGCACCCAGCACAAGCCATACACTTTACTAGGGCTAAAATATAATCAGTCAGCGTTATAGAAGGCTCTCTCTTCTGCCCTGTGTCATCTTCCAAGAAAGAGAAGAAAGAGCATCCTGAGCAGCCACAAATGAAACCCAAGAGTTTCCCAAAGCATCTCCTGGCTGTGTCTTCACTGGCCTCTTGATGTGCTGGGAACCTTCTTGTGCCTCCCCTGCTCACGGGAAATGCTCTTTTCTGCTACCAGGAACTGACCCGGGAAACCCAGAGGGAAAAGGGAAAATTCCCCTCCTCACAACAGATGAGAGTGTGCAGGGTTGTTCAATTCAGCACTGCCTACAAGAGCACAGGACATGTAGTTCAGACTTCTCCCTGCTGCTCAGTCCCAATGTTCAAAAAAAGAAAAAAATCCTCACAAGTCCAGAAGTACCTACAATGGCTGGATTTGTTTTATTCAAAGTTGAAAAATACCAACTGCCAACAACAGCATGGCAATGAGGTGGCCAGGGGGTTTACAGTGATGCACTGCTAATCTGTTCTGCACCATGCACACGGGCTCAATCAACATCCTCATCAAAGATGCTCCTGTTCCTGACTCAAGACCAGCCCGGAAGGAGTCTTTGGGGGCAGTGGGTGGTCTGCAGTCACTGTCCCCACAGGCAAGCATTTTCAAGGTCATTCTCAAAGCTGCCCAAGCAATCACCTGCTTCTCCCCACTCCTCTCACTTGAGCTCAGTCACAACAAAAGCCAAACATCTCTGGAGAGTACATCCCTGGGTCGGCAGACCTGCTGATGCCTGGGACATGCATGCTGCTATGGGACATCCTTTCTGGACCATATGGGATGGCCAGAGAAGCTGAAGAGCAGCACGGAGGATGCATGTGTGTCTTGTTGAAGCTGAGCTGAGCTGAGCTGTGCCATCCCCCTCCCTGATACAAAGGACAGACAAGGACCAGCATGTATCCATTTTGAGTGGTCATGTCTGTACATCTCCCTCCTGAATGGGGAGAAGGGAGGGTGCAGTGCTGTGGGGCAGCCAAAGAGGCCAGTTGAGTCCCTGCTCCTGTGACTGTGTGGGAATGTGGGAGCGCTTCAGAGCTCTGCCTGCTGTGCAGACAGCTCTGCCAGAGACCCCTGTGGCATTGTTAGACCTTTATCTGCCCGGAGCACAAGCTCAGCTGAGTGGGCAGTGCTCTTCCTCCAGTCTATGCTCAATCCTTGGCCTGACTTTTTGGCCGGAGAGAAGCTGAGACTGGAGACGGAGCAGGATGTCCTGTGTCACAGATGTAGCTGAGCTCCTGCTGGGACAGCAGGGTTCAGCAGCAGCAAGAGCTGCTGAGGGGTTGCAGCAGCAGAACTTCTTCCCCTGTGCAGAGACAGGAGCTACAAGGTGCTGCAGTTGGGCTGGCCCTGGCAGCCTGATGGATGAGTACATTTGGGTAAGGAAACTGGGAGGGGGGGGATGCAGACATTTGTGCCGTGAGCTGGCACAGAGAACAAAAAGTTCAGGAGATGTAGAAAAACCCAGTAAATTTGTAGAGCAAAACTGAGTAGCAGTCTCTGATCTGGGGCTCGTGTGAAGCCAAGGTTTTACAGTCAGGTTTCACCCTGCCTGCTACATCCCAGGGGAGTCACTGCGATTCTGCTGTGCCTTGGGCCCTTTCAGCAGGAAGGAGCTGATGCAGAGGAACATTCATTAGGGGTCCCAGGCAGATCTCTCTGTGCTCTTTCTCTTCCACAACACAGCCTGCTTTTTCTTTCCCTTTTACACCTCTCATTCCAAGCACCAGCTCCAAGAAATCTTTGGGAAATTAATCACAGCCAGGGATTCTGCATTTTTAACCATTTGCCCTTCCAAAAAGGAAACCTTAATGGCAGCCCTACAGAGGACACCCCAGGGAGGCTGGGTCCAAAGAAATCCATCCTTTCATGGCCTCCAGCACTTCACCTCAAGTCTTCAGCAGCTGCCACTGGCTTGGGAACAAGTGTCTCTCCTGGTTTAAACAATGTCGTGCTTTATAAGAAACACCCTAGCAGAAACCTGAGCCCTTTGAAGGGACATCCCTAACAAGGAGAGGTGCCTGTGGAAAACAACATCGTGATACAGACCTCTGGAAAACATCCTCACAGGCTGATAACTGGAACCACCCAATCAATGGTCCAGGTGCCTTCAGGGTGTCTCCAGGCTGCTAAGGGCATTGCAGCATCAGCTGTGGCCCCCTGAAAAAACACAGTATGCAGTTATACAAAGATACACAGGCTTGGAGTGACTGGGTTCAGCTACTGTCAACAGAGGCTCTTTTTCTGCAGAATCCAATGACATGCATGTACCTGAGAAAGAGTCATCACTAGGATCGGAGCTGCTCCAGCCTCTAGGGTGAAGCGAAAAATCTGAAATATCACCATTACAACACAGGGTGTCCTAATTCACTAGCAGTGGACTAAGGCTACTCTTCAAGTCCTCATTTTCCATGGCAATGTCAGCCTCCTGCTTTCCTCAGCCTGAATTTGCTCTGCCCTCTTCCCTTTTACAGGCAGTGTTGGTGACAGGCCTAACTGGTTCCCTGATAGAATAAAAGCAAGCTTCAGCACAGCGTATTTGTTGGTATGAATCACGAGGCCAATTAAAAAACTTGAGAGCAGAAATCTCAACAGGACTGCTGACAGCTCACTTTGCATTCCACAGCACTAGAGCTCTGAATTGCTAAGAGCAGCCATCCACCAATACATGGGGAAAATAACGCAGTTTACCCTTCTCTCTTCTTCAGCAGCAAAGGGACTACTACCACCAAGACTACCCTCACCACTACCACACTGGAGATGACTTCAGAAGCTATTACAATGCGTTTGTGTAGATCTTTATGAGCTGAAGCCTCCACTTTCTTCTTCTTATCCCACCTGGAGGAGAAATACTACCATTCTGCACACTAGAGTGGCAGACTCTGCATTACTCCTCACCTAATGGTGCCTCCAGATTTCCCAGGCAAGCTGAGGAGTTAACATGTCTGCCTGAGAGAAAACCCTGCAGCTGCAATGTTTTCTAGGTTCCACGAGGAACAGCGGGAACTCCCAGCTCCCTGCCAAGGAAGGCACTCCCAGCTCAGCACCCTAAGCCCAGCTCACAGAGGCAGGCTCTCTTGTGCTCCTGCTCTCTTGCTCAGGGACATTGGGGGCCCTGGCTGCAGAGAGGCACAGTTGCAGCTGGAACAGTACCAGCTGCACTTCCCAGCCCAGCAGTCACTGTGTGCTCCGGCT
Source organism: Rhea pennata (assembly GCF_028389875.1). NCBI lineage: Eukaryota > Metazoa > Chordata > Aves > Rheiformes > Rheidae > Rhea > Rhea pennata. Next base: position 2,036,856 of record NW_026907682.1, on the reverse strand, counting down.
TCCCTAACACACAGGCATCACCTCACCTTCCTCCTCTCACAGCTCTTCCAGGGAACACTTGAATGCATCCAGGTTCCAGCACTGCTCTCTGGGGACTTTTGCATCCCCTCACAGCACCAAAGGCATGCAGCTAAGTGCGGGAAGCCCAGAAATAATCGTTACACCTACAAGCTGGTCCTCTAGCCTTGGCCAACAGAAAAATGCCCTTTAGGTCTCAGAGGCTCCCCTGAAAATGTATGTGAGGATCAAGAGAGACACGTATCGTGGGCTTTCACCACTATATTCCTCCTACAAGCAGCACCATTGCTGCACTCACAGAATCTTCCAAAATGTGCACACTACCTTTCCATCAAGAGCAGGCTGCTCTACTAGACTCAGGAGAGAACTAGAATTCACACGGTGCTTTCCGAGGTTCGATTTGATGAGACCAAAGCGACACACCTGGGCTTCAGAATTAAAAGCACCAAACACAACAGGAGTCTTGCACAGGGTCTCCTTCTCCTGTCTCACTGCACATGAGGGTCCCCTTGCAGTTACACAGACTGCAACAACATCTGCCCCAGTAAATCACAAACAGCAATAATCGCCACATACCAGAGATGAAAGGCCGCTCCAAAAAGCCACTGCTGGCCGATCTTCCTATCTCCTAAGGAAGGAGCCCAGAGGCACACAAGCAGTTAGAGGTATTACACCAGCTGTCAAGGGACAGCAATTACCTGGCATCCCTCTTCCTTCCATAGGCTTGGCTCCTCTATCGGAGACAAGCAGTCTGTGACTGCCTCCTTTCCAAAACATCTCCTCTTCCACAGTCTCATTATCTGTCCCTTTAGAAAGAAAGAAAGGAAAGGTGAAAGCAAGGGAAGTCTTTAGAAAGCAAGGAACTGTGAGCAGACCTAACTGGGACCTCATCAGGAACACAGTATCTTCAGGAGGCAATACTTCCCAAAGGGCTTGAAGACCAAAACTTCTGTCCTTGGTGGTCCAGCTAGCCCACTAGCCCAAACAATGTTTCATGTGCGGAGAAAAAGGTAAGGGCACAACATCTTCCAAGAAACTGGTGCAGACAGCAAAACCAGACAGGCTGGATGATGAGAAACTTGCATGTGCTCTTCCTGCTCACATGCCAATTTTTGGCATTTTGGTGGGGGCAATGTAAGAGGACACTGAATCATAGAATGGTAAAGTTGGAAGGAACCTCTGGAGGTCATCTATTCCAACCCTCAGCACAGCCCATACAGGGATTGAACCCGCGACCTTGGCATTAGCAGCACCACACTCTAAACAACTGAGCTAAACCTGCCCCCCAAGGATTCACATCACAGAGGACAGGAAAAAAGGGGCAGGCATTTCAGCTGGGGACAAAATCCTTCTGAGAAGCAAGTCCCATCATGCCGGGGAGCTTAACAGAAATTCCCCCTGCACTATTTTCCTCACAGCTTCTGAAAATCCCACAGAATATTCAGATGCTTTATCTAGGAAGCTTCTCTCTGAGGATCTTCAGAGAAAGTAGTAAGTTACATTTCAAAGAATACAACACGAAAACAGAAAGGTTTCTTTGTGCATGGAAATCCATGGAGACCATTAACCCACAGGATCCCTCCCAGGCTTTGAATTCAGGAGCCACCTGAGAGGCAGGGTCACAACCAAATACAAATGAGAAGGTACCAGTGTTTTTTTTGCAATATGATACAAACTGCAGGGAAGGCGAGTGGATCATGTCACTCCACAGGATGTACATGTGGGTCTAGATTCTCAAAGCTGCAGAGTGGGGCATGTGCCCTTTCAACTGGAACCGGCACCTCCCCAAATCCTGCATTGATGCAGGATTTTACATCCCTCAAAGATCAGCTATACCAACAGCCTGGCCCTTGGTGCAATGTCCCTGACAAGGAGGTCTCTAATGGGACATCAAAGAAGCCACAGCTGGAGAGGCAGCATTTTGACCCAGCACACAAAACAGACCCTTTACACTTGCCTTGTACAAGAGCCCGTTGTACAATTGGTATGAATCTGGGCTTCATACCAAAGATGTTTGCTGGGTAGCCTGGATTCATCTGGAGGGCAGACAAATATTACAAGAGAAAAGACGATTTGTGCCAGTATTGAATAGCCACACCTCACCTGTGCAATTCAGACCTCTCTCCAAAACCTCAGCTAGCTGAGAATCTGCAGAAGCCTCCCTCCAGCCACATCTGCAACTGGAGAAGAGATTTCCTTCACTTACGTATTCAGATAGATGGCTTTGGAGTCACAAAAGTGATCCCATAACATCACAAGCTGCTTCATTCAGGGAAAAAAGTATTAACTGCTTGCCTGTAGCGTTCTGCAGAGAGGCCAAAACCTCGTCCAGACGAAAGGCTGGGAAAGCTTCACCTACAGGCACATCTGCAATCAGAGAGGAGATTGGTTTTGCTTCTCTGTCATGGCAGACGTCTTTTGAGCTACCATCCAGATTACAGCACGGAAAAAATTGTTTAAAAAAATCTTGTCCCTGGCAGCAAATAAAACCTGACTCCTTACCCCTGGGGTCCTGCAGAGGCTCCCAAACCTCATCCAGCTGAGCAGCCACATGTGCAGCATCCACAGGCACATCTGTAAGTACCGAGGCACTGCCAGAGGCTGCTGGAGGGCTGCAGCAGAGCCAGCGACAGCCGTTCCCGTCTATGGCACAGCTCGGGGCAGCAGCAGGTTTGCAGGCAAAGCCAGTGCTGGGCTTGGCCAAGCTTTCCTCTGCCAGCCTCTTCAGGCTGTCTCCTGCCGCACCAGCTCCCCAAAAGGCCCCGTGGGCCCCATGTCCCCTCCTGCCCTGCACCTCCACACTACCTTCCCACCACCTGCTCACTGCAGGGGCCTATATTGGCTCCGGCACCAGCCCTGGCACCAGCACCAGTGGTGCTGCCAGCCAGGCCAGCGGTGCTGCTGTCTCTGTGCTGTCTGTCCACCCTACCTGGGCCCAGCGCTCCCTGCGCAGCAGCCTGGGCATCTTGGGCACACAGAGACCCTTTCAAAGGTGAAAGAGTGCAGCCTTGCAAGGACCTAGGCTAAAACGTTCAGCTCCCACAGATGCAATATGTGAGGGGCCCACGCACTTCTATGGGCAGAGCTCTGGCAAGGAATCCCTCCCTCGAACCTTGCACGCTGCCTGTAGTTCATCTCCCCCACAACCCCCCTCCACTAAGCATAGGAGCTGGGGGTGGGGGAGATGTTGTTGTTGAAGACCAAGGCAAAGAAGGCACCGAGGACCTCACCTTTACCTGCCTCTGCTCTCTATCTCTCCTGCTAGGGAGCTTTCTCTTTCCTAAGGCCATGCCCATGTGCCTGGGCAACACTTCTAAACTCTTCCTCTGTAGCCTTCTCCCTTCTCCCTGCTCCTATCCCCCACGTGCTGCCTTTTTGCCTTCTAACTGCATCAGGAATTCGCTGTTTGCAGCAGTGGTCTCCTGCTGTGCCCGTTCTCCTGAGCACAGGGCTGCACTCTTCTGGCACTTGGAGGCAGCTGCTTTTAAAGGCTTGCCAGCTTCCCTGCTCTCCTTCCCCCTTCAGAGCTGCCTCCCATGACATGCCCCCCACCAGCTGCCTCAAGGAGGTGAAGTCTGCTCTCTCAAAGGCCACATCTCTACATTTGATACTGTCCTTCCCCATTGCCCTCAGCATCTTGAACCTCCAGGACTGCATGGCGACTACAGGCACCAGCACCTGCCCACCAGCATCCTGGGCTGCATTAGGAGGGCAGTCACCTCCAGGTGATTCTTCTCCTCTCCTCAGACCCAGTGAGGCCACACCTGGACCACTGTGTGCAGTTCTGCCCTCCCCACTACAAGAGAGACATGGCCATACTGCAGCAAGTCCAGCAAAGTGTCATGAAGATGATTACAGGACTGCAGCATCACATGCAGAGAGGCTGGGAGTGGTCAGCGTGGAGAAAAGAAGTCTCGGGGGGAATCTGATCAATGTGTTTCAACACATTGGAAGAACAGCGGATGGAGGCCGACTCTTCTCCCTGGGGCCCAGTGACAGGACAAGAGGCAATGGGCACAAACTGGCATCTAGGAAATTCTCTTGAAACACAAGGGACAGGTTTTTCACTCAGAGGGGGTAGTCAAACACTGCCCAGGTCACCCAGAGAGGCTGTGGGGTCTCTGTTGGTGGAGATATTGAACACCTGACTGAATGCGACCCCAAGCAACCTGCTCTAGCTGACCCCCACCCTCTGCCGTTCCGTGGTTCCATGACCCTGAGGTTGTTGATGTTCAAATCTCGGAACAAGCCTGAGTTCTCCCAGGCAGAGAGGACGCCACGCAGCAAGCTAGAAAGCTTCCTGGTCTTCAGAGGTATGCAGGCAGTGTATTAAGAGAGAGCCAACAGGTAAATCTTCCTTTAAAAAGCAGAATCACCCAGAACTCACTGAGATCAAGGGCAGGTCCTTGCCACCTCCCTCTGCTCTGCAGGAAGCATGTCTGCTTGCCCTTAGATTGTTCTCGGTAGTTCTGCGTATCCCGCCCCACTTTCACGCCTCAGCTATACATTACCTGACACCCCAACCCCACCCCTGCCCCCTCCACAGGCAGCTCTGTCTGACGAATGCTTCCCTTCCTCCTTCAGAAATGCTGGGCAATTCCACAGATTCATCCCGTATTTCTGCCTCTCCTCATGTTACCTCTGACGACTTCTCTGAATTCCGGATCGGTTGCGGCCTTACTTACACGGTTTGAGGTACCAAGCCACAGGTCGGATTTTCCCCTAACTGCAGCCTGTTCCCTTCACAGCCACACGCACATACACACAGGGTCCTCCAGCCTGACAGCACCGCGCGGAGAGCGCACCTGAACCCTTGGAGGAGCCAAGACGCATCTGCATTCCCCACGCGCACTGCCCCCAGCAGAGAAGCCCATGGAGGTGGGTGCCATCTGCTCTCACTGAGCAGCCCACAACTGACGGGACATGCGGAGCGACGGGGCTTGCTCTTATTGTGCTGAGAGAGGCCATCACACTGCCGCCTGCTGCCAAAGCCCCCGCCCTGCCCACTGTGAAGACACTGTCAGCTTGGGGAAGCTGCAGGGTCAGGAGAGGCCCCCGTCCTCTCCTCCAGCTCATCGCCTCTCCACCCTGCCTTGAAAAGAGCAGGGTCCAGAGCTGCCAGGGACAGGGGGTGTTGCTGAATTCTGCTGCCTTTGGCTGGATGGCAGCGCTGAGGGGCCCTCTCTCTGCCCAAAGAAATAACATTGCTCCCTGACAGAGAACTCACATGTCTGGGCCTGAACCTTCAACCAGACAGCTCAGGAAGCACCCTGAAATCTGTGGAAAAGCGCAAAGATCCAGGAAGGCTTGCCAAAGGTGTCCAAGCCCTGGCACCATGTCCTTTCCCAAAGGAACACTGGTCCTGTGGTCAGGGCGTCCTCTCTGTGCAGCTCAGGGCACCCTTGTGATGGCACCTCTGAGCTTCTGGGGCTGCTCTGCTCTCCGTGCAGCTCCCCAGGGGCAGAGTCCTGCCCAGCTTAGCTCACCCCCAGGCTGCTGATGAGCCTGTGTGCAAGGCACAGCAGGAGCTCCGCTCACGCATGCCACTCTCACGGGGGCTGGGATGTTTTGGGGCTAGCAGCAGCCCAGGGTGCTCAATTCCAAAGGTGCCTTCTGTCTTTCCCATACTCCCACTGGGCTCACTGAGCTGACAGCGAGGCTGTGCATCTATGGCCAGTGCTCTGTGGGCACCAAGAGGCTGCAGGGGTCTCTGGAAACACTCAGGCACCTCGCTGCCTCTTCCTCAGTGTCCACCGGCAGCTCTGCGCTGCACCTGGCAATGTCCCGCAGGCTAGGCTAGGCAAGGAAGGGGTGATGGAGAGTGGGCTTTGGGGAAGTGCTGAGTCCCAAGCAGCACAGCAATGCTTTTGAAGAGGAGAAGCAGAAAGGGCTGCACTGAGGCTGGGTACCGAAGAATGGCAAGGCCGCCCGTCGTCCCCAGGCACAATATGTTGGTTCCCCAGGTACCTGGCTGCTCCCAGTTCATCAAGGAAGAGTTGCTCTGAGGCATGACTGAATGCACGTGCCCACAGCCTCCCGTGTTCGGCTGATGAAAGTGGTATTGGTGCAAACGGGCCTCTCCTCTTTCTGAGGACGGAGGCAGAGAGCTTCTGCACATCCTAGGCAGTTCCTGAGCCTGAACATTTTGCAATGCCTTTCCTTGCTCTCTTCCTTAGTTGGCAGGAGCTTGACCCACAACACCTCCCTTTTGGAGGGCACCCAGGCCTTCCAGGTTATTAGCCCACCAGCGCCCACATTCTTTTGTCTCAGCCCCAAAGGTGCCTCCTCTGAGTTTCAGTGTGTGCCAATGGTTCTTCTGCACCCCCGCCTGCACCATAGTCCAGCCCCCACATCACCCTCACAGTCTTCCTGACAAAGGGAATGATCTTGGCCTCTCTTTCTTCAGCAGAGCACAGCAGCAGCAGTTGAGGCACCTGCCATGGATGGTAGTTCCTCATCCTCAGCTCTCCCCAGCCCTCTGCAGCACACCACACCAACACCAGCAGCTCCAGATGCTACATGTCCCATCTGTCTGGACAGCTTAGACGACGTTGCCTACGTGAAACCCTGCTTCCACAAGTTCTGCTTTGGTTGTGTGCTCCGCTGGTCGAAAACAAAGGCCGAATGCCCCCTCTGCAAGCAGGTTTTCCAGTCTATTCTGCACACAGTGCTGGCAGAAGATGACTACCAGGAGTATGTCGTGAGGCCTCCCAAAGATAGCTCTGGTGCCAGGCGGCCGCGACAGAGAGCTCCTTGGCGCCCTGCCACCAGGAGGCACCGTCGCCCTGCAGCTCACCCGCAGCAGCAGTCCCCTGCTCCTCAGATGCCATCCTCTGCCCAGGACGGCAGCAGCCTGGAGGGGCCTCCAAGCCACAGCAGGCAGAGGCAGAGAGCCGGGGGGCTGCGGGAGCCAAGCCAGAGGCTGTCTCTGCACAGGCAGGCCATGCTGAGAGCAGACCTCAGAGACATGTGCCAGCGACAGAGGAGGAGATGCTGAACTTCCGCTGCACTCTGTACCGCACCGGGATGCGCGTGTAAAGGGTTCCCCATGGCGGCCACCCCCAAGACATCTCCGCAGAGTTCTTCTCCCGCAATCCGGACAGCATTCAGAGGTTGCTGCCCTGGCTCCAGCGCGAACTGAGAGTCCTCTTTGGAGTCCACCAGTCACTGATCACCATCACGGAGCTCATCGTCCTGACAAACCTCAGGAGGTATGACCTGGACAGTCAGGCCTTTGCTGACGACTTAGAGCTGCTGCTGCTGAGTCGCACCAGGCATTTTGTCCATGAGCTCACCAGCTTTGCCCAGTGCTCATGCAGCATGGAGACCTACAACCAGCAGGCCATATATGATTGCCACTCTCACAGCCAGCACGAAGGAGGCCCCTCAGCATCATTAAGCCCGGCAGCTGCTGCGGGTACAGCCACGACTCCAGGGCCAGCCCAGAGTCCATCCCCAGCTGGCAGCCCTGGCTATACAACGCTTCCTGTCACCTCGTATGCAGGCCCCCGTGACATTGCCACAGCCACACAATCTCACCAAGATCTACAGACAAACTCTGACAACAGGGCAGCTCAAGCAGGAGGAGAAGCCCAGAGACAGTTGCCGGCTCCTGCCAACCCCCAGGACAGTGACTCCTCGTCAGACAGCTGTGTCCTTGTGGGATATTGGAAGCCCTCGGCAGAGAGAAGCCCTGAATGCATTGTGCTCTCCTAAGATTTGGAGCACTCAGCCCCAGCAGGGGAAGGTGACATGGGGCAGAAAGAGCAGCCACTCCACACACCCAGCTGCAGCCACAGCAAAGCCAGGGCGGGCAGCTCGCTAGTCTCTGCCATGCCAAACCAAACTAGCTGGAGCCACCCCAGCTGCTACCCTGCTGCCTCCAGGGAGGAGAGAGAGCTCCAGCAGGGGCACATGGAGGACATGGCTGCTTGCGCTGTGCAGGGCTGCAGCCACGTCCCCTTTGCTGATGGCAGGGACAGGCAGCGCTCACCCGGGAGGACCCGGCTGCCCACCAAGAGGAAGGCAAGCAGCTCTGAGGCCTGTGCCCAGCCCAGCAAAAGGCACGCATGGCCTCGGCAGTAGGAGGGACAGTGGGACTGCCCAGCAGACGGTCAGCAAGCAGAGATGAGAGCAGTTCAAGAAGCCTGGGGAGATGAGGACTACAAAAGAACACCAAAGCAAGTGGAAAGGGGGCTGGAGTGCTGCACTCTGAGGGCTGTCTTCAGCACGACGAGCTCTGATAGTCAGTTGGTGAGTAGTGTCATCCTTGGTGGAGGGGGAACTGCAATGCTAGGGGCAAAGACTCATTAAGGTCCTTCTCAATGAGCTGAAGAAGGGCATGAAGGGCTCCTGGGGAAACCTTGGAGCATGAGCTGGGCTAGGCACTGGCAGGTGCAGAGCCCACACACATGACCACGTCTGTCTGTCCCCACAGCTGTTAGTCAAGGAGCTGGCTGTCTAAAAGTACCTTTGGCAGGACACTGCAGCACCAGGTTTATAGAAAGACCAGCGCAATGCAGCTGGGTGCCATGACAAATGCTGAGCAGAGGCAAGGTGTCAGAACATCCCCATGCTGGGGATTCAGGGAGACCCTGAGGAGTCCCAGTGAGACAGTTTTCTTGTTGTCTGTGCCCTTTACACTAGTCTAAGAGATGAACGCCAACACCACTCCAGATACAGCATCTGGGCCCTGCAACATGGGCTCTCCTACTGCAGGATTTGTGTTTTCAATAGACACAGACCACTGCTGTGCTGTCCAGGAGCCCCAGACGGACACGTGAGGATTGATGGCAGAGAGCAGTAAAAGGCTGTGCCAAGAGAGCAGCCGAGCACTGACAGAGCAGGTCCTGTCTGGAAGCAAAGTCCCACAGCTGTGCGATGTCCCCAACATCTCCCTCCTCCATACCGGAGCTGACTTCTAAGAGGTTCCTCAGCGTGACTCACTTGCCTCCTGTCACCCTCTGCTCTCCCTCAGCAGGCAAAGGAACAACACCCTGACTCCTGTCCTTCCCTGCTTTGTCTGGTGTTCCTGCTGGTGCCTTATTTGTAGGAGCTCTGCACACCCATTGGAAGCTGCACAGAGGCAGGTAAGTGCGGTGGGAGAATTATGTGCACTGAGCTGCTTCGGGTAGGAATGGTTTGGATTGGGGTTTGGGTTTAGATTGCCTCCACGTTTTGCTCCTTTCACTCTCACCCCACCTGCCCATGGGATTTTATCTCCTTGTGTGTTTTAATTCTTCCCCTTTGTGCTGTTGCTGTGCAGTGCAAGCCACGGTGTTGGAGCGGGAGCTACCTTCCAGGTAAGAAGCTGGCACTGGCTCTCTTCAGCAGTGCTCTTGCTCTTGTTCATTTCAACTCCCTTAAGCCATGTAGCATGGGAGCTGCTGGAGAGCTGCAAGAGCTCAGGACACAAGAAGATTGCCTTCAGTTGCCTCGCTCTCCTCTGCTTGGAGGCAGAGCTAGCAGCACCAGGACATGACAACTTGACAACCCCATTTGGAAGCTTCTTTTAAGCAGCAGCAAGATCACCTCCGGGAGGTGCGTCACCTCAGCACGTCCAATGGCTCCTGCGAACTGGGCTGCAGCCCTGGTGAGTATGGCTTTGGCTGTGGGAGTTGGCAGGGCTGAGCAATGCAGGCTCTGGCACTCTCTCCCCAGGGCCCCTGCAATGAGGTGAGGAAATGCATGGCGTCTCTGATGTCTCCTCCCAGGGCCACCCTGCAGATCTGCAAGAGCAGATCACGCTGCCTGACCCCTGCTCATCTTTCTCACAGGCACTTCCCCACCCCCATGCTCCCGGTGTCACCTCAGCACAAGGCTGGGGGGAAGCTTCCAGCATGAGCCCTTGTGCTGTTATGATGGAGAGCAGGCAGGTTGCTGAGAGCAGTGGGCAGGAGGGAGGCTGGTGCCAGATCAGGTGCAGACAGGAGCGTTGGCAGCTGGGCTGTAGGAGGGGTGGCCTGGGGAAAGCAGAGTGAGCTGCTGGGGGATGAGGGCTTCGTGATGGCGTGCCTGGCTTCAGGTCACGGGTGGACAATTCCAACTGTTTGCTTTCCTGTCTCCTGCCCAGCACCATCTTTCCATGCCATCTGCGTGGCTCCTCAGTGCTTCTGTCTCCCTTCTATGACTCACATGTGCTTTACGCTGGGGACGATGAAATGTGTCCCATGGGAGCGAATGCTGACCTGTCCGGTTCTTTTCCCAGCCTGCATTGCATCACCCACCTTGCTCACAGTGAAGTCCAAGGTGCTCTTGAGGTGCGTGAACAAAAGGCCATGGGCTGATATGATGCGGCTGGAGAGACCCTGCAGAATGAGTCCATATTTCCCACTGCCAGCGACATTCCTGCACATTCCACACCACAAGTTTCATGGGCAGGTACTTTGCAGAGCCCTAACCTTCCCACACAAGGATTTGGGCATGACTATGTTGGGAGGGGGTACATCCATTTGTGATGTTGCACAGCTTTGGAGACCAGGCACTCTCCCCACATCGTCATGCAGTGCCCCACAGCCTGGCTCAGAGGAGCTCATCTCTTTGCCTTTAGGGTGGTGGAAACAGACGGCACTAGGAGACCAGGCCCAAGACGCTGTGGCTGAACTACTTGCTGGAATATTGTTCCCATTTACCATAGAAGAGAATAGGGGAGTGGCAGTATGTACCTTTAGTGTCTCAGTAGGGTAATGGATTCTTGGTCTTCAGGGCCATCAGAGTTCAAAAGAGTAAGTGGTATGCAGAAAAGAGAGGGGGGCAGATGACAGCCTCCGTTTCCAGTTTGATGCATGTACCACTGTTGGCTCGACCCAATTTACCTCTGAAAGTGGCCAGCTTACTGGTGGAAGTGCCAGCAGAATCAAACAACTTAGCTCCCTAGCTTTGGTGAATGAATTTAATTGACGTTCCATTTCCAAAGGGGACCTGAGAAGCGTAAAACTCTCAGCTCCTTGGCACACCACTTGTGCTTGCAGGATGGGCAGCCTCACCTCAGTCTGACAGGCAGCGGGGTAAACTCTCCAGGGGGTCTGTCTCCCAGCAAGTTTTGGAGCCTCTAGAGAGCCCTGTGGATCTCAAGGCGGACAAGGCCTAGTGCACCTTGTGTCTTCAGCTGTGGGCTTGTGGAGTAGCGGAACGACACTTTGGCAGCTGCTGCTTCTCTGCAATGATGGTAAATGGAGCGCAAAGAGAGTCATCCACAGGCAGACATCTGCATCACAAGGGTCTAAGGCTGCACAGGATGAATGCAGCACTCACTGGGGGGTGATGTTAGCTTTCCCAGGGAGATTTGTGCCCTTTTTCTCTTCTGCTCTCCCACCAGGAATGATGCCAAAGAGAAACCTTCAAGTGGCAGCCTCTGAGATTTTTCCTTCCTACAAACTGAGCCCAGCCAAGAGCCTCACTGAGCCCAGCTCCAAGTTTGTGCCTGTCGCGTAACTCTTTGCTGCAAGTGGGGAAATGCAACCACCACAAGCATCTACAAAATGACAGCAGGATGACACTTCCATTTCCAGGGCCTACGTAAAGGGATCAGCCCAGGGAGCAGCTGCACTGGAAAGGCTGTCTGACACTGACAGAGCAACTCAGCACTGCAACAGCCATCAACCTCAAACCAGACCTCTGCTGTGCCAGCTAGTCTACAAACACACTGTCTCTGCCCCACACAGCTGCCTCGTCTGCTACATGCAACCAAGAGCCAGCAAGAAGATGGGTCTGCAGGACACTGGCCACTCACACTCCCCAGAAGGCAGCTCTGCTCACTGCCTTCCCGTCCCTCCAAAACACAGGCACACAGGGAAGCTCTTGTGCTAACATCACAAGGTGGCCAAGGCACTCTAGGCTCACAGGGCATGTGCAAATGATCAGCACAAGATCAAGCACAGGGCTGGCTCATTGGGCAATGCTGCTGTTTTCAGAGGGGAGGATTCTGCTTTCTTCAGGCAGAGCAGGCTGCTACTTTCCACCCCCACAATCTCAGGAACCTCCACCTACTCAGGGCAGGGATGGGGTTTTTCTTTAATAATACAACGCTACAGATATAATGTAGAAACATTTGAGAGTCCTTAAGGCCTCCTGAGATTGAGGCCTCCTGAGACCAAAGTAACCTCGCTTCCTTTCCTTTAGTTACTTGGACAAGAAGTCCCTGTGAAGGGAAAAAGTGTGCAGAGGCTTTGAAATGAGGCCCAAGCAAGCAGACAGCCCCAGCCTGGCGGTCTGCTGAAATGCCACCTGTCTGGCTGCACAGGCTTTGCAGCAGCACTCTGAGCTCCACAGCTGCATTCACAACCTGACCCTGGGCACATCTTCACCCCTCACAGAGACAGGAACCCAACAACTGTGAGACATCCTCAATTTCAAGCTACAGAGGCTTTGGGACACTCAGACAAATATGTGGCACCACAGCCTTCTTGGAAAAGGAGGGAACACAGTAGCATTTGCAGAGCAAGTTGGCACTAACAGCATTTGTGCGATGCAGAAGTTGCAGCACAGCGGACGTGAACCTACACCCCAAGTCACCCATGGAAGCCAGGCGCACTTACAGAAGCCTTCACATCCACTCGAAGTAGCCTCACCTCATTCAGCACCTCACCTCTTGCAGCTGCTTTCACAGACAGATCACAATGGTGGCAAAGATGTTGACAGGTACAGGCACACACCCTGGCATCCTGCCTCCATCCTCAGCAGTTCTAGGACTACACCAGCAACATACAGGACTGGAGTAACCTAGAAAGAAAGAGAAAATCAGCGTGTTACTGTCAGCTCTGCTGGCCTTCCACAGTCGCAACAGTCGGTGGCAAATGTCTCCCCTCTGCGCTGAGCTGTATTTGTGAGAGTACAGCCTGTGGGGCCACAGAAAGCTTCTACTCCTCTTTTTGGCACAGCTGAGACCATGTCTGTATATCGGGTCCCCTCTGGACACCCCAGTTCTGCAAAGGCACACACACAGCAAGGGGTCCAGCACAGGGACACCAAGACAGTCAAGGCCTGGAGCATGGGGCATACAGGTAGAGGCTGAGAGAGCTGGGATTCTTAAGCCTAGACAAGACAAAGCCAAGAGGGACACGCATGCTGTGCACAGCTGGCTTATGTAGGGCACAGACAAGACAGAGATGGATTTTTTTTGGAGGTGCATACTGAGAGCATGAGAGGCCACAGGGACAAATTGGACAATGGCAAATTCTTCTTACATATTAAGAACCCTTGTTCTCCAGGAGGGTGGCCAAACTGTGGCACAGGGATCCAGGCACGTCCCCACATCTCCATCCAGGCAGATAATCAAAACTCTACTGAGAAAGGCCCAAATAGACCTGCTCCACTGGGACCTGCCTTCAGCAGGCTGTTAGATCCCTATCTCCAGATGTCTCCCCATTGCAGGCTCAAGGCATCTGCTGTTCTCAGACTCCTTCCAAAGGCACCAGTGGCTTTGCAGATGCTGCCTCCACCACTGACCAAGGACAGAAAGCCTTGAAGGAGTGAGAAGATTGCTTTCTCCAGGGGAAACGGTAAAATCTCAAAGACTCAGGAAAGCACAAGACCTTCAAAAACTGCAAGCCTGAACCTCAGCTGACAGAAATCACCAAACTGTAAGCATCTCTGGCTCACACCAGGATGCTCTAAGGTCAGAGCACGGTCACCAAGAGTCCTCACCCACGTTTCCCAGGACACAGTGATTGCAGGCTGGGCTCTAGGAGCACAACACTGCTCTCTCTGTCCAGACACCTCCTCCCATGGCTGAGCACCAAACCACTGGGGCCACCACACAGCTCCAACACAGCCCCTTGACAGTCAGCTCCCAAGAACATACCTGCCTGCCTCCAACAACCATCTTGCCAGAAGGCCTTCACTCCTTCAAAGAGCTTACAGCATTCCCTTGCCCACTTCCCAACAAGCATCCCCCGCCTGCTCCTCCTCTCTCAGCAAACACTGCTGCAGATAAAAGATTTCATCAGGAAAAGCAAACAAGAGGCAAGAAAGGAAAAAGCAGGCTTTGTTTGCATCTCAGAACAAGGAGAAACACTCCGGATCCATTAGGCAGCATCCTACCTGCACATCCTGGCAAGAGCTTAGCAAGCTCAAGGCCTGGACCTCAGCGCACTGAAGGCAGCAGTCTGCCAGCATCTCTGGCCCATGACACCACAGCAGCCTCGGTCCTTTGAGCAAACACCTCCTTACTTCACAGGGCTCCTCAGCTCCCCAACCTGGCAGCACTTTCCCTGCACTGTACTGCTCTCTCCAGCTACCTTCCTCCATGTTGACCACCGAGACATTGCAGCTACCACCCAGCCCCACCACAGGCCATGCCTGCACAGGGATGCAAACCGCATTCATCGCCCCTCGCCTCTAAAAAGGGTTGTCAGCCAACATCCACAATTGTATCAGTGACACACACAGCACTGCACCACATATGACAGCTGGCAGGGCACCCCTATGTGCCCCACAACACACAAAGCCCAACTCTACAGCCTTCAACTCCCTTCTGCTCCTCCAAGGCCTTGCAACAGGCACTACCTCTCAGCATCCACTCACAACCCAGGGCCTGCTCACTTCCCACCTCCAGAAAGCACAGAGCAAGGGGCTCTCACAAGGGAGGAGCAGGCCAGCTCTTGCCTCTTGCTTGTGTCTCAGCTTCCATGAAAATGAAATCTCTTTGAAAATGGGGCCCATAACTTTGGGGGGATGACATTCCTTCATTTCCCTCCAACACCCTTTGCACTCCTTCTCCAGTGACTGCATACTCGGACAGAAACTCAGAGACCTCTAACGTGTTACACTTCCAAATGCGTCATAAAAGCAGGTGGACACCTAAAAGACAGGCACAGCATTCAGACCTTGCAGGAAAATCTCACAGCCTCCCTACTGTTTCAACAGGGGGAATTTCTAAAGCACACACACACCCTGGGAATCAGAGATTACTAATATCATTGTGTACATCAGCACTAGATTCATTTAGCAGCTTCAAAACTCTACTTGGACTCTAGCTGACCAGGAATAGGCTGCAAGACTCTACTCAGCAAGAAGTACAAAGTCAAACTGCATGTCCACGTTCACCAGAGAACATCATCTGCATTTTAAACGTAGCAGGACTAACGCAGGATGATGGAGTGGAACAGAATTTGTGACAGATGGTATGGAGCATGTACTTCTTCTTGACTGAGTAGCTGCAGTTCCATATTGCTGCAGAGCTCTGCAGGGGTCAACTCCTACCCTGGGCACAAAACCAGGAGTCACCTCACCACCACCATCCAGGCCATGTTGCTTCTCCTGACCTGTCAGCTGCTCACAGAGAGGGGACCTCACAAGTGCAAACCCCCAACACATGCCTGCTGCTGCTATGGCCTTCAGGGACAGAAATTTCCTCAAAGTAACTTCCCCTGCCACAAACCACTGCTGCCCTAGCAGGGACTTGGACAAGAGACCTCACACTCAACGCCCAGGCCTAACTGCCTGCTGCCGGTCTATCAGGGACTCAGAAAGACGGGACTTCACAGTCACCTGCACAACCAGGTCTCTGCCTTTGGCCAAGAAGATTCTGAGGCAAAAATTACCTCACTAGAACTTCCTCAGCCACGAGACAAATCCTGGCTGATCAGCTGCTCAGGCAGAAATGATCTCAAAAACACACAGCCCTGCCGCAGACCTGCTGAAGGCCGTGGTCACAGCCCCAACAGCCTCTTCGGGAGCTCCTGTAGGAAAGCAGCCCCCTCGCCAGCACCGCTGCCCCTGCTGCAGCGAGAAGGCACCCGCTGGCATTTGAATGCACCCGCAGCCCCCACCAGCCCCACTCGCACCCGCTCTCACTCCCGCTCCCTTCTAACCTGCTTCGCTCCCTCCCTTCTCGCACCTCTCTCTTCCCTTGGCCTTTTCCCACTCTGGACTACGATTGGCTGAGACAGCCATCATTCAAATCCATCCCCACCCTCCTCCTCAGGACAGCCAATAGGAGGGCCGCACTCAGGCGATGCCATGGCAACGCTGCGCCCTCCTGCTCTGGCAGCCAGCTCTGCCCCCTCCTCTCCCACCGTAGGACGGTGCCATCTTGTGGGCGGCAGCGCAGAGCGCGGCGGGGCCTCGGGGCAGCCCGGCGCCGGGTGCCCAGGCAGTGCAGGGCCCCAGAGGCGGCCGCTCGGCTGCAGGGGCCCCGTGGGGCTTCTTGCTGCCCTGCGCCCTGGGGGCTGTGCTGGGCTTGGAGGGCAGCCCTGGGGCCTGTGCTGGTGCCAGCCCTGGTGCGGGCGCTGGGGCCCTGGGAATGACCGGGGTGCCGGAGCCTGTGGGCAACGTGATGCTGCCGCCAGGGCAGGGCAGTGTCCTCTAGGCCCTCCTGCCCCGGCCCCTTCCCCAGGGTAGCCCCAGGGCTTTGCAGCCCTCCCGCTGTGCCTGGCAGGGCTGGGCCACGGCCCAGCAGAGGCTGCTCTGTGTGGGGCCAGGCTGTGCCCCGAGGGGTCGCTCCAGAGGGCTGAGGAGCCCCATGGGGGCACAGGGCAGTGAGGGGGGGGACCAGCTCTGAACCTGCTGGTGCTAGGAAGTGGGGGTGTGGGGTCGTGAAGGGACTGGGGGAGATGGCTCTTTTCGGCTTACTGCAGCACTGCACCCCATAGCTCAGAGAAAAATCCTTGGGTCAGTCAGGACTTGGCAGTGGGGACCGTGCCTCCACCTGTTTCCAAGGTGCTCTCCCAAATAGGCTTTCTTTTGCATGCAGATGTTTTGAGTCCAATCTGCGCAAGGACACAGGCTATGACCATCTCGAGATGGCTTCTCTGAGCCCCAAACATGCTGTACCAACTTGTACCAAGCATGAAAGAAACAGAGGTCCTCTCAAACAGGCAGGGGACCTGGGGTCATTACAAGGTGGTTTCCTTATTGTACAGGGACATTTCAGCAGGTTCTTGAGAACCCCATGAGAGCAGCAGGCTGCCCCAGCCTCTGGGATGCAGGACCCCAATTCTTCTCAGAGCCAGATCGCAAAGGGGGACACGATCCGTGGAAAACCTGCCATGCATTCCCATGCCCCCCACAGACCCCAAAAGGCAATGGAGCTGGCGCCACAGAAACCTTGAGGCTCAGCGCATCTCCTGCCCCATGACCCAGGAGTCCTGGCTGTCCACTAAGACAGATGGGACCCCCAGAGATGACTCTTGTGGCAGCACCCAGTCCTGTCCAGCCACCCCCACAGTCCTGGATTCACAGCAGTTTTTGCAGTTACCAATCTTTGTGCAACATCTCGGGAAGAAGTACCCGAAGCCCTTACCCTCAGTGGAGAGCTGCAGGAGCCTTGGGAACAAGGAACTGTGGTCTCGGCTGATGGTGTCCATCCAGCAGTCCTCCATCTCGCCTCTTTGCCCTCGGCTCACCTCTGCAGCCCTTTTTGCAGTGCTCAATCTGGCTACATCCTCCATTGCACAAATGGACAAGGGAAATCATCACATCAGCTTCCAGCACTATTCTTTCTGAGCAGCAAGAGAAAAAAAGAGAAAAGAGAAAGAAGAGCTCACATGCTTTCCCACTGTCTTCTCTCAACGCATGGCAGGAGCCCTTCTCTTTTGCTGTGTCACTTTCTCTCATTGGGAAAGGGGGAAGCCACCAGCACCTCCTCTGTAAAGCCCTTGGTGATCTACTGGGGAGGAAGACTGCAAGCTGCATGTTATCCTGCCAGGGAAAACAGGAACATTTCCAAGCATACTTGCCTCC
The DNA here is from genome assembly GCF_028389875.1 of Rhea pennata. Lineage (NCBI taxonomy): Eukaryota > Metazoa > Chordata > Aves > Rheiformes > Rheidae > Rhea > Rhea pennata. Next base: position 2,019,156 of record NW_026907682.1, on the reverse strand, counting down.
AAGCACAGTTAGCTCACTCCAAGTAAAGACCAGCACACCGAGTTACAACTGGACGTCTCCAAAATGCTCACTTGCATTTTAGAGGCCAGTCAGCAGAGTGACTATCTCCACCTGGAAAGGAGTACCATTAAACCACATAGACTCTGAACACCAAGCACATACACAGACATTCCCTGTATACACCTCTACTGCCCCGCAAAGGAGTACTTTCACTGTCACCAGAGATGGGACTGTTCACTCTGGCTCAGCCTTTGCGCCTAACACCTGGCTCCTGCTGAGGCCTGTCGTAGGCTGCGGGCAGCACCATTAGGCTACAGCGAGAGCAAACACCTACACCACACCCTCGCGGACAAAAAGAATGAGGTCTGCTATCCTTGCAGGTTTTTCAGTAACTCTTTGTTTATACCTGCCAAGTCTGGAACTCTTTGGAATTAAGTCAATCCTTCCCCAGTAACCAAAAGGACCAATAGGGATGGTATGGACCAAACTTCCCAGCTCGAATGTACTGGAAGGAAAATGCTCTCCACGCAAGGGTGTGTTCAAGTCCTTCTCCTTGGTCTAGCAAGGACAGTGCCCGTTTGCGGCCATCCTGTTGCTTTCTTCCTTAGCAACTGCAGGAAGAGAGGAAGCTTTCAACAAAGCTCTAGAGTGCTACATATAGTTACCTCAGGGCTCAGGCCCTGCTCTTTTCACAGCCCTCTTCTCTCCCCACTCCTGGACATGACACCTTGCGACTGTTCCTAATTGAAAGCTGAAGAAAGAAGTCACATTTTCACAGGTTGATCGAGAAAACTGAATACTGCACTGCCCCCGCACACTACGACAGCAGCTCCTGCCTATCTGCTTTCACCAAGTTTCCCCCCCACACACCCAGGGTGTTTCAGCTTTCCAGGAGGGAAGAACATCCCGGGGCAGAAGCAGCACAGGAAGCAGCTGCTCTGTTCCTCTCCCTCCTGCCCTGCTGCCTGCGCGGTCACTAGTGCTGCAGCTCTCACAGCTCAGGGCTTCTCGGCACCCGCCAGGCCGCAGTGCAGGCTGAAACCCCCCACTGTGTCCCCGGGATACTCACGGCCAAGCTGCTGCCCCCAGCGCAGCGCAGAGGTTTCTCTCCCATCCCTCCCCTCCTCTCCCCTCCCCTCCCGCAGACTCGCCCAGGCCCCGGGGCAGAGCGGGGCCCTGCGGCAGCAGCGCCCGGCAGCAGCGTCTCCCCACGCACCAGCACCAGCAGCCAGGGACACACAGGCCCCGCCCCCACAGCCGGAAGTGACGCCCCCGGCACCACAGACCCTCCCACCCCTCACTCCTCCAACTGGCTCCCGTTGGACGTGACCTCGCGGGGCGGGACCCCAGGGAGGGGCGGGAGGGAGGCAGCAGTGCGTGTGCGCTGTGCAGGGGCTGGGTGGGAGGGGGGCAGGGGAACCAAGGGGAGGGACCAAGAGGGGCGTGGCAAAGAGTTGGGGGCGTGGCCGGTAAGGGCGGAGCATGCGCAGTGGCCCAGAGGAGGGCGGTGAGGGGCGGGGCGGGGGTGGGGGCGGGGCTGGCCAGGCCCTGCGGGCGGGGAGGGGGTGAGAGGCGGCTGCTGCCGCGGGGCAGCGTCTCCCGGCCCGGGGCCGCCCGGAGCCTTTAGCCGCAGCGCCGGGAGCTACCGCGCTGGGGCCGAGGGCTGCGGCCTGGGCAGAGTGAGCGGCCGTGCGCGCGGGGGCAGCCAGAGCCGCCGCGGCCCGGCTGTGTGGCAGCAGCGGCTGGGGAAGGCCCGGCCTCGCCTGGGCCACCTCCGGCCCCCGGGAGTCCCCAGCTCTTGCGTCCTTTTCCTTGCGGCCCCATGGCTTGGTGCCGGATGCTGTGGTGCCGGTTCCTCAGCACCATCCCAGCTGTGAGGAGAGGGTGCAGGTACAGCGGTGCTTGGCGTGTCTCAAGGCTGGAGGCAGGAGGCAGCCAGTGCCCCGGTGCCCCTGCTGACAGCCCCGCTTTTCCCCAGGACAGGTCCCCAGCTCCTCTCTGAGCCCAGCCTGGCTGTCGGCACCGTGAGGAGCAGGATGTGTGGAGGCTCCTGATGGCCGTGGCCAGAGCCAGGCTCTCAGGTATCGCGGCAAAGCGGCTGTGGAAGAGCTGTGCCCTTCTGGAGGGCACTCACAGCCCCTCGGGACACCTCCCCAGAGACAGTCGAGGGTCTGAAGGTGACATTTCCTCAGGAGAGCAATGACCCACAGGCCCATCACAGTCCTGTGTGCTCAGCTCTGCCCCACAGACACCTCCTGGCAGCGAGGCAGTGTTGAGGGGCATCTGCGTGTTGGCAGGTGCTCACGGGCAGTGGGGACAGATTCTGCTGAGGCCAGCAAAGGTGCTGCTGGTGCTGTGCATGTCGGGGAAGGAAATTTGTGAGCTTCCTTCAGACCTGCTGGTCTCTCCATCAGCTTTGGAGTCTTGGGCTCTTGTCCAGGCTTGGCAGCTCCTCTCCTTTCCCCCCACCCCAGCAGCTGGGACCTGAAAGCAGAGATGTGGGGAAGCTCCTTGCCTTTGGTGTCATCCCTGCCTGCAGCTACCTGCTGAGAAGCCCCTGAGAATTGTCCTGGGGGTGAGCAGGAGCTGTGAGGAGCCCTGCCCCATGCAGACCCCTCTCCGTGGGGGAATGACCCTGCCCTGCGTGGGCCACTCCTTCACCCTAGAGCTTCCCCAGCCCGTGTTCAGCCTATTTGTAGTTATCCCTAGTTATCCTAGTTATCCTACCCTAGGATTAGCAGGCAGAGCGAGGGGTGTCCTTGGAGTGGCTGTGTGCTCTGGAGTGCCTGAAGAAGGGCAGCCTGTGCAAGGGGCATGGAGTGCAGGGGTGGAGAGAGGCAACTTGGTGGTGCTGCCCAGCTCTCAGCTGCCAGGCAGGCTCCAAAGCTGAAAGCAGAGGCTTGGAGGCAAGGCCATGGGGATGGGTGTGCCCATGGGGACTGCCAAGGCGTTGTGCTGGGGGTGCCCCCAGCGATCCCCGGGGCTTGGTGAGGGGTGTTGCCATGGTGAGCAGCAGGCCTTGGTGGTGGTGGTGGCATGGTGCCTCCAAGGCCCTGCTGATGGGGCTGTCTCCATGGGGACTGTGTCCCTGCTGTGAACAGAGCACCCGGGGTCCTCCCTCTGAGGAGAGCTGCTCCCTGAGGAGGCAGCAGCTGCCCTTGGGGCCAGAGCAGCAGGACCCCAGCAGAGGATCATGCAGAGGGATGAGGAGCAGCAGCAAACGTCTGCTGCCAGGCTGCACACGCACTGCCAGGCACGCCGGAGCGCAGGGGCGAGGTGAGCCATGGGGCTGGAGGCAGGGGCAGGCAGCAGGCATGGGAGCTGCCCGGAGAGCAGGCAGCTGGTTTGGCAAAGGAGCTGGGGTGAAAGAGGCAGGCAGGAGCTGCTGCAGCCAGGAGGAAATTTCTTGCCAGTCCTCGGGACTTTCCCTGGGACAAAGCACAGCAACCTGCATGCTCCAAGGCCCCCACGGAGCCTATGAGCTCTGTGCTGAGGGGCAGAGAGCAGCTCTGGGCCCAGTTCAGCCAGGCCGCGTGCAGCCAGAGCTTCCCTTGCACACGGCCCTCAGGTTTCCTGCTCTTCACCAGCCACTCGGACCAAGTCAACCGCATCCACCCTGTGAGTCCTTCTGCCCACAAGTGGCCAGCAGCAGCTGCACGCAGCAGTGCAGCACAGCCGGAGCCCAGCTTGCTCCCACCAAAGGCACAGGCTGCCTCGGCTGCCCAATGCACAGGGCTCACAGGTTTCTGCACGTGTCCTCGCAAAGGTGCAGAGATGACCATGATGATGGCTTTGAAAGCCTCTGCCTGACTCCCCGGAGCTGCCGAGGAGCAGGTGGGAAGTGCTGGCAAGGAGCAGGAGGTCTCTGCCTGCCAGCAGGCTGACTGCATGCTCTGCCTGGCAGCCTGCAAGGACATACCTGGGGGTGCCCAAGGCAGCTGCCATTTCCCATCTCTTGCCCCACACTGACAAAGCCTCTGCCCAGACAGCCTGGCTAGCAGAAGAAGCAGAGCACCCGCAAGACCCCTGCCTTGCTCTCTCCTGCTCCTGCCAGGGCTCAGCTCCAGCCGAGGCTGCCTCCTGCAAGGCTTGGCCCTCTCCCAAGTGCTTCTTACAGCCCTGTGTCCCTGGCATCATGCACAACCAGAGGCACCAAACTCCACAAGCCTTCAGAATTGTTTAGCTTTGTACGTCATTTCCACTTGGCAAATTTTGGAAGGACATGACTTCTTTGGGGTGTCTGACATGGCATTTCCATACACCATCTGCTTTGCCATCCCACTGCTGTTCGTGCTGGCATCTCGTTATTTATTTTATTTCCCTCACATACACACCTCACTTAGGCTTTCTCAATCTTAGCATGCTGCTGGAGCAAAGGAAAGGAACTGGTGTGTGTGGTGCCGGTAGGCAGGGAATACAGAGGGTGTTGAAAAAGTGCAGAAAGCAGGTGTGTAAAAGGGAACTCAGCTGAAAGAGTGAGATTTTTCTGCTGTCTTGCTATGGGCAAAAGCAGGAAATGAAGAGAAAAGAAACTTCTGTCTTCCACAGCATCTCTATGGAAAGAAGTGGGGACAGGATGCAATGGGGCCACATATGGGCCCCTCGCCAGCAGGCAGTGGGGCAGGGCCTCATTGTAAAGGAGTTTTGGGTGCCAAAACAGGAAGAGCATCCCTCCTCCTCAGCTACAGAGGTGAGCCAAGGACAAGCAGCAAGTGAGAGGGAGGACTGCTGGACCAATACCATCAGCCCAGGCAACAGTTCCTTGTTCCCAACGCTCCTGTAGCTCCCTGGGAGCTTTCAGGGGCTCCTGTTTGAGGAGGCACACAGAAACCCTTAACTGAAAAACCTGCTGTGGATCCTGGGCAAAATCCTGCCTGAGAAGCTTGTGTGGCTCAGGAGACCATGTGGCAGCCAGGATGCCTGGGTGCTGGGGCTGGGGCTGCCCTGATGCCCAAGGCCCCTCTGGAGATGAAGGAAATTATCAGAAATGTTTGGGAAATAACTGGGGGAAGGGAGGGGATTGCTTTCCAGGACTTGAGAGGAAATCTCTCTGCTCTCTGGCTGGGCCATCTCCATGGCAATGGCATCAAGAGCCCACAGATGACTCGAGCTGAAGTCACAGCAGGATTTGCTGCATCACAGGGAGGTCTCCATGGTGCCGTGGGTGGGGGCCCTCACTTCCCTGCGAGACCCAGGCGCTGCTGGGCACTGCTCACGCAGTCCCCACCACTGTCCTTCGTAGTGGCTCCGTGGCAATGACGGGGGACAGGAGGCAACAGGACTGCACTAGGAGCCCTTGTCGACATGTGGAGGAGCAGCAGCATGTTGGAAAGGAGTATTGGGTGATGAGATGGGAAGAGCATCCCTCGTCCTGGGCTTGAGAGGTGAGCTGAGGGCAAGGGACAAGCGAGATGGAGGACTGCTGCAGGGACACCATCAGCCAGGAATGCACTTCCTTGTTTCCAGTCCTTCTGTAGCTCTCCAGTGAGGATTGACACCGTTCGTATCCTTTTATGATTCTAACTTGGCAGAGCAGATTTGGGGCTCTGAGATTCCATCTTGAGATGGCCACAGCCTCTGTCCTCCTACAAAACAGGCTCCAACCTCTGCACCCAAAAGACAGCCTGTTTGGGCAAGCACTTTGTGAACAGGTGGAGGCACCACTATCAGCCTGTAAGACCTGCCTACCCCAAGGACTTTTCTCTGTGGGGTACACTGCTGGGGTGAGCCCAACATGGCCATCTCCCCCAGCCCCATCCTGACCCCACACATCCATTCCCTGGCACCAGCAGGCCCAGAGCTGGTCTCCACCTCGCTGCCCTGTGCCCCCGTGGGGCTCCTCAGCACTCTGGAGTGACCCGTCGGGGCACAACCCGGCCCCTCACAGAGCAGCCCCTGCTGGGCCGTGGCCCAGCCCTGCCAGGCACATCGGGAGGGCTGCAAAGCCCTGGGGCTACCCTGGGGAAGGGGCCGGGGCAGGAGGGCCTAGAGGACACTGCCCTGCCCTGGCGGCAGCAGCACGTCGCCCGCAGGCTCCGGCACCCCGGTCATTCCCAGGGCCCCACCGCCGGCACCAGGGCTGGCACCAGCACAGGCCCCAGGGCTGCCCTCCAAACCCAGAATGGCCCCCAGGGCACAGGGCAGCGAGGAGCCCCGCGGGGACCCTGCGGCAGAGCAGCCGGTCCTGGGGCCCTGCACTGCCCGGGCACCCAGCGCCGGGCTGCCCCGAGGCCTTGCCGTGCCCCACACTGCCGCCCACAAGATGGCACCGTCCAGCGGTGGGAGGGGAGGGGGCAGAGCTGGCTGCCAGGGCAGGAGGGCGCAGCGTTGCCATGGCATCGCCTGAGTGCGGCCCTCCTATTGGCTGTCCTGAGAAGGAGGGCGGGGATGGATTGGAATGACAACTCTCTCAGCCAATCGTAGTTCAGAGTGGGAAAAGGCCAAGAGAAGAGCGAGGTGCAAGAGCGGAGGGAGCGAAGCAGGCGAGAAGGGAGCGGGAGTGAGAGCGGGTGCGAGTGGGGCTGGTGGGGGCTGCGGGTGCGTTCAAATGCCGGCGGGTGCCCTCTCGCTGCAGCAGGGGCAGCGGTGCTGGCGAGGGGGCTGCTTCCCTGCAGGGGCTCCCGAAGGGGCTGTTGGGGCTGTGAGCAGGGGACCCAGCGCCCTGTCACCGAGGGGAACTGACCTGCGAGCCAGGCGTGACGGCCTGCGCCGAGCAGCTGGGCCTGGGCGGCTTGGTGGGGTTTGGGTGCAGGAAGCTTTGAACCTTTTGTGGGTCTGAGATGCATTTTCAAGGGTTTCCCTGAGTTGCTGCTGCCCCCACAGCCCCCAGGTGCTGCTCAGAGCTGTGTTTGGGATCTGCTGGGCAAAGTGTGAGCAGGTTGCTGCTGTCCTCGCAAGGTGTCGTGCCCAAGTCGTTGTGCTTGCTCCATAGTTCTTGGTGTGCTCCAGGACCTGTGACCCTGGGAGCAGCCTGAAGGGTGTTTGCAGAAGAGCTCTGTTAAGTGTGAGGTGTTTTGCTTTTCAGGGGCCTTGGAAGTTGACGAAAGGCCATTTTCACACTCGCTGTTGCCATATCTTAAATTGTCGGTGTGTAAAATAGGAGAATGCTTGTTGTGCTCGGTGTGGAGAGGATTTGCTGTGCTTGTTCAGCATTTGGGAAGGAAGTAGACTGTGAACTGTGGGAAGGCTTCTCCCTCTGACTGGGACATGAGGCCCTGTTCTCTTGCTACATACATAGACTGTCTAGGTGAAAGCTAATGTATTTTTGGGGGGTTGCAACTGCTACGTAATGGGTGCTTTGCTGCACTGTGAGCATTGTGAAGCCAGGAAGTGAATCAGGAGGTGGCTCAGCCGTGGGAAAGGGCAGGGGGAGCTGCAGGCAGCAGCAGGGTGGGCAGTGAGGTCCCTAGTGTTTAAAAGGGCTGTATGAGAAAATGCCCTGTGTCCCATCAAGTGTTTGTAGGTAGCTGGTGGGGCTGGAGGAGGCCCATGGCTCAGCTGTTGATGGTGAGGTTAGTTCTGCACAAGTCCCTGATAGGCTGGCTGGAGGGAGAAGGCGTGGCTGTTGCTTGTGATGTCACTTCCCACGGAGCAGTGGATAGGGCAGCAGCAGGTCCGCACTGGGGTGCGTTTTTGAGATGGTTTCTGCCTGAGCAGCGGATCAGCCAGGATTTGTCTGCTGGCTGGGGAAGTTCTAGTGAGGTAATTCCTGCCTTAGGGGCTTCCTGGCCAGTGACAGAGACCTGGTTGTTCAGGTGACTGTGAGGTCCCATCTGTCTGAGTCCCTGATAGACCGGCAGCAGGCAGTTAGGCCTGGGCGTTGAGTGTGAGGTCTCTTTTGTCCGAGTACCTGCTAGGACAGCAGTGGCTTATGGCTGGGGAAGTTATTTTTGAGGCAGCTAGTGTCTCTGAAGCCCGTAGGCCATCAGCAGGCATGTGTTGGGGGTTTGCCCTTGTGAGCAGCTGACAGGTCAGGAGAAGCCACATGGCCTGGATGGTGGTGGTGAGGTGACTCCTGGGTTTGTTGCGTGTGCCCAGAGGAGAGATTGACCCCTGCAGAGCTCTACAGCAGCAGAGAAAGGCAACAAATTAATCAAGCAGAAGTAGATGTCCCCCATCATCTAACACAAATTCTAGTCTACTCTGTCATCCTGCGTTAGTACTGCTACATTTCAAATGTGGATGATGTTCTGGTGAACATGGACATGGAGCTTGACTTTGTTGAGTTCCTAAGTAGAAGCTTGCAGCCTACTCCTGGTCATCATGGGAGTCCAACTAGATCTTTTAAACTACTGAATAAATCTAGTGCTGGTGTACGCAGTGGTGCTAATAATCTCTTCTTCCCAAAGTGTGTGTTAGGCATGGGCGTTGAGTGTGAGGTCTCTTTTGTCTGAGTAGCTGCTCAGGCAGCAGTGGTTCATGGCGGGGGAAGTTATTTTGAGGAAATGTGTATCTCTGAAGCCCGTAGCAGCTGTAGGTGTGTGTTGGGGTTCTGCCCTTGTGAGGTCACTTCTCTGAGCAGGTGGTAGATCAGGAGAAGACACGCAGCCTGGATGGTGGTGGTGAGGTGACTTCTGGGTTTGTTGTGTGTGCCCAGAGGAGGGACTGACTGCTGCAGAGCTCTACAGCAATATGTAAATGTAACTATTCAGTGAAGCAGATGTTCCCCATCGTCTGACACAAATTCTGTTCCAGTCTGTCATCCTGTGTCAGTACTACTAAATGAAAAATGTGGGTGTTGTTCTCTGGTGAATATGGACATGGAGTTTGACTTTGCACTTGTTGCTAAGTAGAAGCTTGCAGGCTGCTCCCAGTCAGCTAGGGAGTCCAGACAGAGTTTTGAGGCTGCTAAATCAATCTGATGCTGGTGTAAGCAGTGGTGTTAGTAATCTCTTCTCCCCATTGTCTGTGTGTGCTTTAGAAATTCCCCCTGCGGAAACAGCAAGGAGCTTATGAGATGTTCCTGCAAGGTCTAAATGCTGTGTCTGTCTTTCAGGTGTCCAGCTCCTTTGATGACACATTTGGAACTGTAATACATTAGAGGTTGCTGATTTTCTGTCCAAGTGTGCAGCCAGTGGAGAATGGGTGCCAAGTCTGTTGGAGGAGACAGAAGGAATGTCACCCCCAAACAGGTACTGGCCACATTTTGAAAGAGATGTTCTTTTCAGTGAAGTTGAGGCACAAATGAGTGGCAAGAAGTGGCCCGATCAGGGCTTGTGAGAGCACTCCTCTGCTTCCTGGAGAAGGGAAGTAACTGTGTATAGGACTGTGAGTGGATGCTGAGAGGCAGTGATTGTTGCAAAGCCTTGGAGGACTAGAAGGGAACTGCAGAGTTGGAGAGCTGGGCTTTCTGTGTTGTGGGGCACTTGGGGTGCCCTCTGTGTTGCTGATGCTGAGGTGCACATTTGCTGGCCCCCGTCTGTGAGGCGAGCAGTGGTGTGGGCAGGGTGTCACAGTGCAGGGGTGCCGGGTGGTGGGTCCGGGTGGTGGTCCCAGTGTTTTGGTGCTCATCATGGGAGGAGATAGCTGGCGAGGGCAGTGCTGTATGTGGGCAGTGGTGCCAGAGTGGGGAGCTGGGGAGCACTGCAAGGTGAGGGTGTGACTATGCTGGCTGGGCCTAGGCTGCCCTGGTGTCATGGGCCAGAGTTGCTGGCAGCCTGCTGCCTTTGATGCACTGAGGTTCAGGCCTTGGGGTTGCCAAGCGCTTGCCTGCACCTGCAGCATGGATTTTTCCTGAAGGCCAGGGAGTGTTTCTCCTTGCTCCCGGATGTGAACCAAGCCTGCATTTTCCCTCCTTTCCTCTCATTTCCTCTTGCTCATAAGAGCTTTGGTCTGCAGCAGTGTGTGCTGAGAGGAGCGGACGTTGTGGGAGATGCGCTTTTTGGCTGGGCCTTAGCCTGCTGGAATCCCTTTGAAGGAGTGAAGGCCTTGTGGTGTGGTGGTCTTTGGAGAAAGGCAGGTGAGTTCTTGGGAGCTGACTGTCAAGGGGCAGAATCCTTCCTGTACCATATTTCTTTGGAGGAGTGCCTTTGAATGGGAGCAGCAAGGCAAAAGTGCCCTGCAAGGGATGTGCAGCCCAGGTCTCTCTTCCTTCCAGGTGCAGTCTCTGCAATTTACCCCACCATTGTGCTGTAGTGTGAGCTTTCTGTGCTGCAGCGGGGAAATAAGAAAGCAGCCACGTGTAGCCATCAGTGTGCTAAGTGTGGTGTGGTTAGTTGCTGACCCTGCTGACCCTGGCAAGGGACTGGATTTTGCCTGTGCTTTGGGTGGTGGTGGTGAGGAGCCCCACTTAGCTCTAGCTGCATTGCTCGGAGTAGCTGGAGTCAAGGCAGTGGTGGTGAGCACATACATCTGACTGCTAGCCTCCCAGCTGTTTGGCGTGCATTATGTCCCCTCTGTTCTTGAAGCCTTTTACTGCTGGCTACGTTGTGGGAAGGCCTAAGCTCAGGAGCTGTGTCATGTCAGGTACTGCTCTGGAGATGGCTCAGCAACACGCTTTGTCCTCTGGCATCACTCCCTGGATTCTCTGAGGATGATCGATGGCAAATGGCAGGTCATCAAGGCCAGGGCCCAGGTCTGTGTGCTCCCTGACTGAGTTTCAGTGCCAACCTCAGCTGTCGAGTGTTGTGGAGTGGCTTGTGAATGGGACAGTCAAGTCCTTCTGCTCCTGTCAGGCATGGTGGGTCATGCTTCCTGGTGTACTGAAGACATGGAGCACCATCTTTGACCCTTTCTTGCCCAAAGCATCCCTCTGGCAGCAGGCGATGCCCAAGAAGCCTTGCATTTATTTCAGAGATTCACAAAGCTGCCATGAGCTCCAGCAGTCTCTGAGGCCACTGCATTTCCCGTGGTGCTGAAGCCTGCCCCCAGCCAGTCATCTCTGGGTACCTTGTGGGCTGTCAGATGCAGCTCTCATCTGCATGTGGAGAATGAGCCTGTGGATCTGTCCTTCTTTTTTGTTCAAGTGAAGCTGCCTTTTGCCATTTCAGAAGAAAGTGTTTGTCCTGCCTCCCAGCTGTCGGGAAGAGAAGGCGTGAGGATGGGCTTCCCTTTGAAGGCTCTAGGGGCCTGTCAGTAGGGAGGCCCCTTTGGGTGAGTGCCTTGAGGGCATGTGAGGCAAAAGTGAGCAGCAAGAGCTGGCCTGATCAGCAGCTGTGAGAGCGCTTGCTCTCTGCTTCCTGGAGATGGGAAGTGACCATGTCAGGGCTGTGAGTGGATGTTCCGAGGAAGCACTGTTTCCAAGGCGTTGGAGGCCTAGAAGGGACTGGAAGGGCTGGAGAGTTGGGCTTTCTGTGTTGTGGGGCCCTTGGGGGTGTCCTGTGTGCTGCCATGTGTGGTGCTGTGCCCTGTGCACCACTGATGCACAGGCACATGTTGGCTCAGTGTTGTGCTGCTCAGCATGGGAGTAGGTGTGTGGAGAGAGCAGTGCTCTGCTCCCAGAGGCCAGCCTGCCATCCCAGTGTCCTTGTGGGAGCCCTGGGTGAGCACTGGTGCTGACTGTGCTCCCTGCTTGGAGCATCCTGGTGTGAGCGAGGGATGCTTGCAGTTAGTTGTTTTCTGTCAGCTGAGGTCCCGGCTTGCAGTTTCTGATGGTCTTGATGCTTCCTGAGTCTTCTGGGTTTTACGGACTCTGCTGGAGAAAGTGGTCTGCTCATTCCTTCAAGGCTTTTTGTGGAATCTGGACCCTCCTTGCATCTTCCCATCTCAGAATGTACCGCATCCTAATCGATTCTTTCTTTCTTTCTAGGTTGCTCCAGTTGTGTAGGTTCCCCGTGCAATCCTCGAGCCACTGAAGATGGAGGCAGGATGCCAGGGTGTGTCCCTGTAGCTGTCAGCATCTTTGCCACCATTGTGAGCCCTCTGTGAAAGCAGCTGCAAGTGAATGAGATGAGGCTATGCGTGGATGTGAAGGCTTCCATGAATGCGCCCATCTTCCATGGGTGAGCTGGGGCGTGTGGGTTCACCTCCTGGTACCTCTGCTGTGCTGCACGTCCCACATCATACAGATGCTGTTACTGCCAGCACACTCAGGAAATGAGAACCTTCCTTTTCCTAGAAGGTTGTGGTGCCCTGTAGGATGAGTGAAAGACCCTTATAATGAAAGCCAGCATCTGTCGAGTGCCTTTGTGTGAGTCCCCAAAATCCTTGGTAGCTTGAACGGAGGTCTCAGAGCCGTTGGGCTCCTGGCTCTGCGAGGGCTGAAGATGTGCCCAGGGCCAGGCTGCTCGTGGCACTCAACCCTCAGTGTTGTGTGAACCCAGCTGTGGAGCCGGGACTCCTGTTGCAGAGGCCGTGCAGCCAGGAGAGCTGGCATTTCAGCAGCCCTCCAGCCTGGGGCTGTCTCCTTGCTAGGACCTCATTTCAAAACCTCTGCACCTTTGTCTAATCACAGGGGCTCTAAGTAAGGAAAGGAAGGTAACCGAGGTTACTTTGAGGTCAGGGGGCCTTCAGGACTCTCAAATGTTTCGACGTTGTATCTGCAATGTCTGTATTCCTAAAGAAAATCTTGGTCCCTCCATACTTAGGTGGAGATTCTTGAGCAGATTGGGGATGGAAAGCAGCAGCCTGCTCTGCCCAAAGAGAGCAGGATTCTGCCGTGTGAAAAGAGCCACATCATGCCAGGAGCCAGCTCTGTGCCTGATCATTTGCACGTGCCTTGTGAGCCTGGAGTGCCTTGGCCAACTTTGGTGTTTGTGCAAGAGGTACCCTACGTGCCTGGGTTTTGGAGTTAAGGGAAGGCGGTGAGGAGAGCAGTGCCTGGGGCGTGTGCAAGTGCGGAGTGCCCTGCATGCCTGTCTTCTTGCTGGCACTTGGTTGCATGTAGTAGACGAGGCAGCTGCGTGGGGCAGAGACGGTGGCACAGCTGGCACAGCAGAGGGGTCGCGTTCTGTGGAGGGCTGTTGCAGTGCTGAGTTGCTCTGTCAGTGTCAGACAGCCTTTCCAGTGCAGCTGCTGCCTGGGCTGATCTCTCAACGTTGGCCCTAGAAATGGAAGTGGCATCCTGCTGTCAATTTGTAGGTGCTTGTATCCGTACTACGTGAGACTTGATGGGAATGGTCTGTGTTGTAACTTTTTAGTGCCTAGAACAATACCGCTGTGTTAAGCGGCATACAAATACGTAACTAACAAGGTCTTGGAAATCTGCGAGGAAGAACAGCAGTTGGTTACATATGGATTGTGTGGCTTCCAGCCACAGAATAACCATGAGAAGCAGTCAACATGAAGGTCAGAAGTTGAAGAGTAGTGAAGTAGCGACCCCCAAAGTCAAGTGTGGCCCCCGAAATAAGTCTGCACACGCGTGCAGTATGATAGCCCGGTTATGCGACTGGGGCGGAGTTGGGCTAGACTCCCTGCATTTGTTGGCCCGATGTGCCAGGACTCCTGCCTATCACAAATAATCATAAATACCTGTTTTTTTCCGAAGGAGAGACAGGCTGCTACACAACAGAGGACCACTTTGCCTCCTCGGGGACGCCCGCAAAGATTGTGCCTGCCGACTCTCTCTCTCATAATGCAGAGAATCGGGAGAAGCATTGGAGTGGCCCTTCTCGAGATTACCATTGTGTCGGCCTGTTTGTAAGTATCTCCTGATAAAATGCTTGCTACTGAAGAGTATTTGTGTGTGTGTGTGTGTGTGTGCTGGCTTACAAACCAGATGTTCACTCTCAGGAAATTAACTAGAAAATAAATTGGTGACGAGAATCGGATTCCCTAGGGTTTGCAGCATAGTCAGATTGGTAAAGTGCACAGCTGCACCGAGGCCGCACCCCCTGCATTAGTGGGACTCGATCAGTGCGGTGCACAGCTGTACCGAGGCTGAGCCACCTGCATTGGTGAGACTCGGTCAGTGCAGTGCACAGCTCTAATGAGACTTCACCACCTACATTGGTCTGACTCGGTCACTGGGGTGCACAGCTGTACCGAAGCCTGGCGACCTGCATTGGTGGGACTCGTTCAGTAGGATGCACAGCTGTACCGAGGCTGCTCCACCTCCCTTGGTAGGACTCATTCAGTGGTGTGCACAGCTGTACCGAGGCTTCGCCACCTGCATTGGTGGTACTCGGTCAGTGGGGTGCGCAGCTGTACCGAGGTCTTGCCACCTGCATTAGTGTGACTCGGTCAGTGCGGTACACAGCTGTACTGAGGCCGCAAGACCGGCTTTGGTGTGACTCGGTCAGTGGGGTGCACAGCTGTACCAAGGCCGAGCCACCTGCATTGGTGGGACTCGGTCAGTGCGGTGCACAGCTGTACTGAGGCCGAGCCACCAGAAGTGTTGGAACTCGGTCAGTGGGTTACACAGCTGTACTGAGACCGAGCCACCTGCATTGGTGGGACTCGGTGAGTGTGGTACACAGCTGTCCTGAGGTCCCAAGACCTGCTTTTGTGTGACTCAGTCAGTGGGGTGCACAGCTGTTATTAGGCCGAGCCACCTGCATTAGTGGGACTCGGTCAATGGGGTGCACAGCTGTACCAAGGCTTCACCACCTGCATTGGTGGGACTCGTTCAGTGTTGTGCACAGCTGTACCGAGCCCGAGCCAGCTGCATTGGTGGGCCTCGGTCAGTGTGTTGCACAGCTGTACTGAGTACTTGCCACATGCATAGGTGGGACTCGATGAGTGGGGTGCACAGCTGCACCGAGGCCTCGCCACCTGTTTTGGTGTGACTCGGTCAGTGGGGTGCCCAGCTGCATTGAGGCCTCGCCACCTGCATTGGTGTGACTCGGTCAGTGGGGTGCACAGCTGTACCGAGGCAAGCCACATGCATTTGTGGGACTGGGTCAGTGGGTTGCATAGCTCTACCGAATCCTCGGTACCTACATTGGTGGGACTCGGTCAGTGGGGTGCACAGCTGTACCGAGGTGAGCCACATGCATTGGTGGGACTCAGTCGGTGGTATGCACAGCTGTACTGAGGCTGCTCCACCCCCATTGGTGGGACTCGGACCGTGGGGTGCACAGCTGTTCTTAGTCTGAGCCACCTGCATTGGTGGGACTTGGTCAATGCGGTACACAGCTGTACCGAGGCTTCACCACCTGCATTGTTGGGACTCGGTCAGTGGGGTGCACAGCTGTACCGAGCCTGACCCACGTGCATTTGTGGGACTCGGTCAGTGGGTTGCACAGCTGTACTGAGTACTTGCCACGTGCATTGGTGAGACTCAGTGAGTGTGGTGCACAGCTGCAACGAGGCTGAACCACCTGCATTGGTGGGACTTGGTCAGTGGGGTGCACAGCAGCATCGAAGCCAAGCCACCTGCATTGGTGTGAGTCGGTCAGTGGCGTACACAGCTGCATCGAGGCTGAGCCACCTGCATTGGTTGGACTCGGTCAGTCGGCTGCACAGCTGTACCGAGGCGAGCCACCTGCAATTGTGGGACTGGTTCAGTGGGTTGCATAACTCTACCGAGTCCTCGGTACCTACATTGGTGGGACTCGGTCAGTGGTGTGCACAGCTGTACCGAGGCCGAGCCACCTGCATTGGTGGGACTCGGTCAGTGCTTTACACAGCTGTACTGAGGCTGTAAGACCTGCTTTGGTGTGACTCAGTGAGTGGGGTGCACAGTTGTACTGAGGCTGCTCCCCCTGCACTAGTGGGACTTGGTCAGTGGAATGGACAAATGCACTGAGGCCGCGCTACCTGCATTGGTGGGACTCGGTCCGTGGGTTGTACAGCTGTACTGAGGCCGAGCCACCTGGATTGGTGGCACTCAGTCATTGGGGTGCACAGCTGCACGGAGGATGTTCCACCTGCATTGGTTGGACTTGGTCAGTGGGATGGACAACTGCACTGAAACCGCGCTACCTGCATTGGTGGGACTCGGTCAGTGGGTTGTACAGCTGTACTGAGGCCGAGCCACCTGCATTGGTGGGACTCGTTCAGTCGGCTGCACAGCTGTACCGAGGCTGCACCATCAGCACTGGTGGGACTCTGTCAGTGGGGTGCACAGCTGTACTTAGAAGAAGCCACGTACATTGTTGGGACTTGGTCAGTGGGTTGCACAGTTGTACTGAGGCCGAGTCACTTGCATTGTTGGGACTCGGTCAGTGGTGTGCAGAGGTGTACCGAGGCCGAGCCACCTGCATTGGTGGGATGCGATCTGTGGGGTGCACAGCTGCACCGAGGCCGAGCCACCTGCATAGATGGGACTCGGTCAGTGGCGTACACAGCTGCATCGAGGCCGAGCCACCTGCATTGGTTGGACTCAGTCAGTGGGTTGCACAGTTTTACCGAGTCCTCCGTACCTACATAGCTGTACTGAGTACTTGCCATGTGCATTTGTGGGACTCGGTCAGTGGGGTGCACAGCTGTACCGAGGTGAGCCACATGCATTGGTGGGACTCGGTCAGTGGGTTACATAGCTGTACCGAGTCCTCGGTACCTACATTGGTGGGACTCGGTCGGTGTGAACAGCTGTACTGAGGTGAGCCACCTGCATTGGTGGGACTCAGTCAGTGGCGTACACAGCTGTACCGAGGCTGCTCCACCTGCATTGTTGGGACTTGGTCAGTGGGATGGACAAACGCACTGAGGCCGCAATACCTGCATTGCTGGGACTCAGTCAGTCGGGTGCACATCTGTACCGAGGCTGCACCAACTGCATTGGTGGCACTCAGTCAGCGGGGTGCACAGCTGCACTGAGGCTGAGCCACCTGCATTGGTGGGACTCAGTCAGTAGGGTGCACAGCTGGACTGAGGCCGAACCACGTGCAATGGTGGGACTCGGTCAATGGGGTGCACAGCTGTACTTAGGCCGCGCTACCTGCATTGGTGGGACTCGGTCAGTGGGGGGCACAGCTGTACCGAGGCTGTGCCACCTGAATTGGTGGGACTCGGTCAGTGGGGTGCACAGCTGTACTGAGGCCGCAAGGCCTGCATTGGTGTGACTCGGTCAGTGCGGTGCACAGCTATACCGAGGCTGAGCCACGTGCATTGATGGGACTCGGTCAGTGCGGTGCACAGCTGTACCGAGGCTGAGCCACCTGCATTAGTGGGACTCGGTCAGTGGGGTACAAAGCTGTAATGAGGCCGAGCCACCAGCATTGTTTGGACTCGGTCAGTAGGTTGCACAGCTGTAGTGAGAGCGAGCCACCTGCATTAGTGTGACTCGGTCAGTGCGGTACACAGCTGTATGGAGGCCGCAAGACCTGCTTTGGTGTGACTCGGTCAGTGGGGTGCACAGCTGTACCAAGGTCGAGCCACCTGCATTGGTGGGACTCGGTCAGTGGGGTGCACAGCTGTACCGAGTCTGAGCTACCTGCACTGGTGGGACTCGGTCAGTGGGGGTACACAGCTGTACCGAGACCTCCCACCCTGCATTGTTGGGCCTCGGTCAGTGGTGTGCATAGCTGCATCGAGGCCGAGCCACGTGCATTGTTGGGACTCGGTCAGTGCGGTACACAGCTGTACCGAGGCCGAACCACCTGCATTGGTTGGACTCGGTCAGTTAGGTTCAGAGCTGCATCGAGGCCGAGCCACCTGCATTGGTGTGAGTCGGTCAGTGGCGTACACAGCTGCATCGAGGCCGAGCCACCTGCATTGGTGAGACTCGGTCAGTCGGCTGCACAGCTGTACTGAGGCCGAGCCACCAGCATTCTTGGGACTCGGTCAGTAGGTTGCACAGCTGTAGTGAGAGCGAGCCACCTGCATTAGTGTGACTCGGTCAGTGCGGTACACAGCTGTACTGAGGCCGCAAGACCTGCTTTGGTGTGACTCGGTCAGTGGGGTGCACAGCTGTACCAAGGCCGAGCCACCAGCTTTGGTGGGACTCGGTCAGTGCGGTGCACAGCTGTACTGAGGCCGAGCCACCAGAAGTGTTGGAACTCGGTCAGTGGGTTACACAGCTGTACTGAGACCGAGCCACCTGCATTAGTTTTACTTGGTGAGTGTGGTACACAGCTGTCCTGAGGTCCCAAGACCTGCTTTTGTGTGACTCAGTCAGTGGGGTGCACAGCTGTTATTAGGCCGAGCCACCTGCATTGGTGGGACTCGTTCAGTGGTGTGCACAGCTGTACCGAGGCCGAGCCAGCTGCATTGCTGGGACTCGGTCAGTGGTGTGCACAGCTGTACTGAGTACTTGCCACATGCATAGGTGGGACCCGATGAGTGGGGTGCACAGCTGCACCGAGGCCTCGCCACCTGGTTTGGTGTGACTCGGTCAGTGGGGTGCCCAGCTGCATTGAGGCCTCGCCACCTGCATTGGTGTGACTCGGTCAGTGGGGTGCACAGCTGTACTGAGGCAAGCCACATGCATTTGTGGGACTGGGTCAGTGGGTTGCATAGCTCTACCGAATCCTCGGTACCTACATTGGTGGGACTCGGTCATTGGCGTACACAGCTGTACCGAGGCCGAGCCACCTGCATTGGTGGGACTCGATTACTGGGTTGCACAGCTGTACTGAGTACTTGCAACGTGCATTGGTGGGACTCAGTGAGTGTGGTGTACAGCTGCACCGAGGCCGAGCCACCTGCATTGGTGGGACTTGGTCAGTGGGGTGCACAGCTGCATCGAGGCCGAGCCTCCTGCATTGGTGTGACTTGGTCAGTGGCGTACACAGCTGCATCGAGGCTGAGCCACCTGCATTGGTTGGACTCGGTCAGTCGGCTGCACAGCTGTACCGAGGCGAGCCACCTGCAATTGTGGGACTGGTTCAGTGGGTTGCATAACTCTACCGAGTCCTCGGTACCTACATTGGTGGGACTCGGTCAGTGGTGTGCACAGTTGTACTGAGGCTGCTCCCCCTGCACTGGTGGGACTTGGTCAGTGGAAGGGACAAATGCACTGAGGCCGCGCTACCTGCATTGGTGGGACTCGGTCCGTGGGTTGTACAGCTGTACTGAGGCCGAGCCACCTGGATTGGTGGCACTCAGTCATTGGGGTGCACAGCTGCACGGAGGATGTTCCACCTGCATTGGTTGGACTTGGTCAGTGGGATAGACAACTGCACTGAAACCGCGCTACCTGCATTGGTGGGACTCGGTCAGTGGGTTGTACAGCTGTACCGAGGCCGAGCCACCTGCATTGGTGGGATGCGATCTGTGGGGTGCACAGCTGCATCGAGGCTGAGCCACCTGCATTGATGGGACTCGGTCAATGGTGTACACAGTTGTACCGAGGCCGAGCCACCTTTATTGGTGGGACTTGGTCAGTGGGGTACACCGTTGTACTGAGGCTGCCGCACTTGCATTGGTCGGACTCGGTCAGTGGGGTGCACAGCTGTACCGAGTCTGCACCACCTGCATTGGTGGGGCTCGGTCAGTGGGGTGCACCATTGTACCGAGGCTGCACCATCAGCATTGGTGGGACTTGGTCAGTGGGATGGACAACTGCACTGAGACCGCTCTACCTGCATTGGTGGGACTTGGTCAGTGGGGTGCACAGCTGCACCGAGGCCTCGCCACCTGCATTGGTGGGACTCGGTGAGTGGGGTGCACAGCTGCACCGACACCGAGCCACCTGCATTGGTGGGACTCGGTGATTGGGGTGCACAGCTGCACTGAGGCCGAGCCACCTGCATTGTTGGGACTCAATCAGTGCGGTGCACAGCTGCACCGAGGCCGAGCCACCTACATTGTTGGGACTCGGTCAGTGCATGCATAGCTGTACCGAGGCCGAGCCACCTACATTGGTGGGACTCTGTCAGTGGTGTGTAGAGCTCTACCGAGGCTGAGCCACCTGTATTGTTGGGACTCGGTCAGTGGGGTACACCGTTGTACCGAGGCTGCACCACAAGCATTCGTGGGACTCGATCAGTGGGGTGTACAGCTGTTCCGAGTCTGCACCACTTGCATTGGTGGGACTCGGTCAGTGGGGTGCACAGCTGTACCGAGGCCGAGGGACGTGCATTGGTGGGACTTGGTCAGTGGTGTGCACCATTGTACTGAGGCCAAGCCACGTGCATTGTTGGGATTTGGTTAGTGGGTTGCACATCTGTACTAAGGCCGAGCCACGTGCATTAGTTGGACTCGGTCAGTGCGGTACACAGCTGTACTGAGTCCGCAAGACCTGCTTTGGTGTGACTCGGTCAGTGGGGTGCAGAGTTGTACTGAGGCGGAGCCACCTGCATCAGTTGGAGTCGGTCAGTGGGCTGCACAGCTGTACCGAGGCTTCTCCACCTGCATTGGTCTGACACGGTCACTGGGTTGAATAGCTCTACCGAATCCTCGCCACCTGCATTGGTGGGACTCGGTAAGTGTGGTGCACCGTTGTACGGAGGCCGAGCAACGTGTATTGGTGGGTCTCGGTCAGTGGGGTGCACAGTTGTACCGAGTCCTCGGTTCCTACATTGGTGGGACTTGGTCAGTGGTGTGCACAGCTGTACCGAGGCCGAGCCACCTGCATTGGTGAGACTTGGTCAGTGGGGTGCACCGCTATACCGAGGCTGCACCACCAGCATTGTTGGGACTCGGTCAGTGGGCAGCACAGCTGTACCGAGGCAAGCCACCTGCATTGGTCGGACACGGTCACTGGGTTGCATAGCTCTACCGACTCCTCGCCACCTGCATTGGTGGGACTCGGTCAGTGGGGTACACTGTTGTACCGAGGCCGAGCCACGTGCATTGGGTGGACTCGGTCAGTGGGGTACACAGCTGTACTGAGGCCGAGCCACCTGCATTGTTGGGACTCGGTCAGTGCGGTACACAGCTGAACCGAGGCTGCTCCACCTGCATTGGTGGGACTTGGTCAGTGGGATGGACAACTGCACTGAGACTGCGCTTGCTGCAATGGTGAGACTTGGTCAGTGGGGTGCACAGCTGTACCGAGAGCAAGCCACCTGCTTTGGTGGGACTCGGTCAGTGGTGTGCACCGTTGTACCGACGCCGAAGCACGTGCATTGGTGGGACTCGGTCAATAGGGTGCACAGCTGTACTTAGGCCGAGCCACCTTCATTGGTGGGACTCGGTCAGTGGTGTGCACAGCTGTACTGAGGCTACACAACTTCCATTGGTGGTACTCGGTCAGTGGGTGCACAGCTGTACAGAGGCTGATCCACCTCCATTGGTGGGAATGGGTTAGTGGGTTGCACAGCTGTACTGAGTACTTGCCACGTGTATTGGTGGGACTTGGTGAGTGGGGTGCACAGCTGTACCGAGGCCTCACCACGTGCATTGGTGGGACGTGGTCAGTGGGGTGCACAACTATACTGAGGTGAGCCACCTGCATTGTTGGGACTCGGTCAGTGGGATGGACAACTGCACTGAGGCCACGCTACCTGTATTGCTGAGACTCGGTCAGTGGGGTTCACAGCTGTACCTTGGCTGAGCAACCTGCATTGGTGGGACTCGGTCAGTGGGGTGCACAGCAGTATCGATGCCGAGACACTTGCATTGGTGGGACTTGTTGAGTGGGGTGCACAGCTGTACCAAGGCAAGCCACCTGAATTTGTTGGACTCGGTCAGTGGGGTGCACAGCTGTACTGAGGCCTTGCCACCTGCATTGGTTTGACTCTGTCGTTGGGGTGCACAGGTGTAATGAGGCCTCGCCACCTGCATTGGTTTCACTCGGTCAGTGGGGTGCACAGCTGCTCTGAGGCCTCGCCATCTGCATTGGTGAGACTTGGTCAGTGGGGTGCGCAGCTGTAATGAGGCTGCTCGACCTGCATTGCTGGGACTCGGTCAGTGGGGTGCATACCTCTATTGAGGCCTCACCACCTGCATTGGTGGGACTCGGTCAGTGGGGTGACAGGTGTACGGAGTCCGAGCCAGCTGCATTCGTGGGACTTGTTCAGTGGGCTGACAGCTGTACCGAGGCCTCGCCACCTGCATTGGTGGGACTCGATCAGTGGGGTGCACAGCTGCACCGAAGACTCACCACCTGCATTGGTGGGACTTGGTCAGTGGGGTCCACAGCTGTACCGAGGCTGAGCCGCCGGCATTGGTGGGACTCGGTCAGTGGGGTGACAGCTGTAACGAGGCCGAGCAACCTGCATTGGTTAGACTTGGTCAGTGCGGTGCACACCTATACCGAGGCTGCACCACCTGCATTGTTGGGACTCGGTCAGTGGGATGGACAACTGCACTGAGTCTACGCTACCTGCATTGTTGGGACTCGGTCAGTGGGGTGCACAGCTGTAATGAGGCTCGGCCACCTGCATTGGTTAGACTCGGTCAGTGGGGTGCAGAGTTGTACTTAGTCTGAGCTACCTGCATTGGTGGGACTCGGTCAGTGGGGTGCACAGTTGTACTGAGGCTACGCCACCGGAATTGGTGGGAATCGGTCAGTGGGGTGCACAGCTGTACCGAGGCCGAGCGCCCTGCATAGGTGGGACTCTGTCAGCGGGGTGACAGCTGTACCGAGGCCGAGCAACCTGCATTGGTGGGTCTGAGTCAGTGCAGCCCTCAGCTACACCGAGACGAGCCACCTGCATTGGTGGGACGCGGTTAGTGGGGTGCACAACTACACCGAGGCGAGCCACCTGCATTGGTGGGACTCGGTTAGTGGGGTGCACAGCCGTACTCAGCCTGTGCCACGTGCATTGGTGAGACTTAGTCAGTTGCGTGACAGCTGTACTGAGTTTGCACCACCTGCATTGCTTGGACTCGGTCAGTGGGGTTACAGGTGTACCGAGGACGAGCAACCTGCAGTGGCTGGACTCGGTCAGTGGGGTGCACAGCTGTACTGAGGCCCAGCCACCAGCATTGTTGGGACTCGGTCAGTGGTGTGCACAGCTGTACGGAGGCCGAGCCCCCTGCATTGGTGGGACTCGGTCAGTGGGGTGCACAGCTGTACTGAGGCCGAGTCACCTTCATTGGTGGGACTCGGTCAGTGGTGTGCACAGCTGTACTGAGGCTACACAACTTCCATTGGTGGTACTCGGTCAGTGGGTGCACAGCTGTACAGAGGCTGATCCACCTCCATTGGTGGGAATGGGTTAGTGGGTTGCACAGCTGTACTGAGTACTTGCCACGTGTATTGGTGGGACTTGGTGAGTGGGGTGCACAGCTGTACCGAGGCCTCACCACGTGCATTGGTGGGACGTGGTCAGTGGGGTGCACAACTATACCGAGGTGAGCCACCTGCATTGTTGGGACTCGGTCAGTGGGATGGACAACTGCACTGAGGCCACGCTACCTGTATTGCTGAGACTCGGTCAGTGGGGTTCACAGCTGTACCTTGGCTGAGCAACCTGCATTGGTGGGACTCGGTCAGTGGGGTGCACAGCAGTATCGATGCCGAGACACTTGCATTGGTGGGACTTGTTGAGTGGGGTGCACAGCTGTACCAAGGCAAGCTACCTGAATTTGTTGGACTCGGTCAGTGGGGTGCACAGCTGTACTGAGGCCTTGCCACCTGCATTGGTTTGACTCTGTCGTTGGGGTGCACAGGTGTAATGAGGCCTCGCCACCTGCATTGGTTTCACTCGGTCAGTGGGGTGCACAGCTGCTCTGAGGCCTCGCCATCTGCATTGGTGAGACTTGGTCAGTGGGGTGCGCAGCTGTAATGAGGCTGCTCGACCTGCATTGCTGGGACTCGGTCAGTGGGGTGCATACCTCTATTGAGGCCTCACCACCTGCATTGGTGGGACTCGGTCAGTGGGGTGACAGGTGTACGGAGTCCGAGCCAGCTGCATTCGTGGGACTTGTTCAGTGGGCTGACAGCTGTACCGAGGCCTCGCCACCTGCATTGGTGGGACTCGATCAGTGGGGTGCACAGCTGCACCGAAGACTCGCCACCTGCATTGGTGGGACTTGGTCAGTGGGGTCCACAGCTGTACCGAGGCTGAGCCGCCGGCATTGGTGGGACTCGGTCAGTGGGGTGACAGCTGTAACGCGGCCGAGCAACCTGCATTGGTTAGACTTGGTCAGTGCGGTGCACACCTATACCGAGGCTGCACCACCTGCATTGTTGGGACTCGGTCAGTGGGATGGACAACTGCACTGAGTCTACGCTACCTGTATTGTTGGGACTCGGTCAGTGGGGTGCACAGCTGTAATGAGGCTCGGCCACCTGCATTGGTTAGACTCGGTCAGTGGGGTGCAGAGTTGTACTTAGTCTGAGCTACCTGCATTGGTGGGACTCGGTCAGTGGGGTGCACAGTTGTACTGAGGCTACGCCACCGGAATTGGTGGGAATCGGTCAGTGGGGTGCACAGCTGTACCGAGGCCGAGCGCCCTTCATAGGTGGGACTCTGTCAGCGGGGTGACAGCTGTACCGAGGCCGAGCAACCTGCATTGGTGGGTCTGAGTCAGTGCAGCCCTCAGCTACACCGAGACGAGCCACCTGCATTGGTGGGATGCGGTTAGTGGGGTGCACAACTACACCGAGGCGAGCCACCTGCATTGGTGGGACTCGGTTAGTGGGGTGCACAGCCGTACTCAGCCTGTGCCACGTGCATTGGTGAGACTTAGTCAGTTGCGTGACAGCTGTACTGAGTTTGCACCACCTGCATTGCTTGGACTCGGTCAGTGGGGTTACAGGTGTACCGAGGACGAGCAACCTGCAGTGGCTGGACTCGGTCAGTGGGGTGCACAGCTGTACTGAGGCCCAGCCACCAGCATTGTTGGGACTCGGTCAGTGGTGTGCACAGCTGTACGGAGGCCGAGCCCCCTGCATTGGTGGGACTCGGTCAGTGGGGTGCACAGCTGTACTGAGGCCGAGTCACCTGCATTGGTGGGACTCGGTCAGTGGTGTGCACAGCTGTACCAAGGCCGAGCCACCTGCATTGGTGGGACTCGGTCAGTGGGGTGCACAGCCGTACCGAGGCCTCGCGACCTGCATTCGTGGGACTTGGTCAGTAGGGTGCACAGCTATACGGAGATTTTGCCACCTGCATTGTTTGGACTCGGTCAGTGGGGTGCACATCTGCACTGATGCCTTGCCGCCTGCATTGGTGGGACTAGGTCATTGGGGTGCACAGCTGTACTGAGGACTTGCCACCTGCATTGGTGGGACACGGTCAGTGGGGTGCACAGTTGCACTGATGCCTTGCCGCCTGCATTGGTGGGACTAGGTCATTGGGGTGCACAGCTGTACTGAGGACTTGCCACCTGTATTGGTGGGACTCAGTCAGTGGGGTGCACAGCTGCAACAAAGCCGTGCCACCTGCATTGGTGGGACTCGGTCAGTGGGGTGCACAACTATACTGAGGTGAGCCACATGCATTGGTTGGACTCGTTCAGTGGGGTGCACAGCTCTAATTAGGACTCACCACATGCATTGGTGGGACTCGGTCAGTGGGGTGCACAGCTGTATGGAGATCTTGCCACCTGCATTGGTAGGACTCGGTCAGATGGGTGCACATCTGCACTGATGCCTCGCCACCTGCATTGCTGGGACTCGGTCAGTCGGGTGCAGAGCTGCACCGAGGCCTTCCCACTTGCATTGGTGGGACTCGGTGAGTGGGGTGCACAGCTGCGCCGCCTGCATTGATGGGACTTGGTCAGTGGGATGCACAGCTGTACCAACCCTCGCCACCTGCACTGGTGGTACTCGGTCAGTGCGGTGCACAGCTGTACGGAAACCGAGCCCCCTGCATAGGTGGGACTCGTTCAGCGCGATGACAGCTGTACCGAGACCGAGGAACCTGCATTGGTGGGACTCGGTCAATGGTGTGCACAGCTGTACTGAGGCCTTGCCACCTGCATTGGTGAGACTTGGTCAGTGGGGTGCACAGCTGTACTGAGCATGCGTGATGTGCATTGGTGGGTCTCGGTCAGTGTGGTGCACAGCTGCACCGAGTCTGCACTACCTGCATTGGTGGGACTCGGTCAGTGGGGTGCACAGCTGTATGTAAGCTATCACCTGCATTGGTAGGACACGGTCAGTGCGGTGACAGCTGTAATGAGGCCTCCACCCTGCATTTGGGGGACTCAGTCAGTGGGGTGCACAGCTGCACAAAGGCTGAACCACCTGCATTGTTCGGACTCGGTCAGTGGGATGGACACCTGCACTGACGCCGCGCTACCTGCATTGGTGGGACTCGGTCAGTAGGGTGCACAGCTGTAATGAGGACTCGCCACCTGCATTGATGGGAGTCGGTCAGTGGGGTGCACAGCTGTTCGGAGATCTTGCCACGTGCATTGTTGGGACTCGGTCAGTGGGGTGCACAGCTGTACCGAGGCTGAGCTACCTGCATGGGTGGGACTCGGTCAGTGGGGTGAACAGTTATACTGAGTCTACGCCACCAGAATTGGT
Source organism: Rhea pennata (assembly GCF_028389875.1). Classification (NCBI taxonomy): domain Eukaryota; kingdom Metazoa; phylum Chordata; class Aves; order Rheiformes; family Rheidae; genus Rhea; species Rhea pennata. Next base: position 1,993,025 of record NW_026907682.1, on the reverse strand, counting down.
GGGACTCGGTCAGTGGGGTGCACAGCTGTACTTAGTCTGAGCTACCTGCATTGGTGGGACTCGGTCAGTGGGGTACATACCTCTACTGAGGCCTCACCACCTGCAATGGTGGGACTCGGTCAGTGGGGTGACAGCTGTACCGAGGCCTCGCCACCTGCTTTGGTGGGACTCGATCAGTGGGGTGCACAGCTACATCGAAGCCTCGCCACCTGCATTGGTGAGACTTGGTCAGTGGGGTGCACAGCTGTACTCAGGCCTCGCCACCTGCATTGGTGGGACTTGGTCAGTGGGGTGCACAGCTGTACTGAACGTGCGCGATATGCATAGTTGAGACTCGGTCAGTGGGGTGCACAGCTGCACCGAGTCTGCACTACCTGCATTGGTGGGACTCGGTCAGTGGGGTGCACAGCTGTATGTAAGCTACCACCTGCACTGGTGGGACTCGGTCAGTGGGGTGACAGCTGTACTGAGGCCTCCCACCCTGCATTGGGGGGACTCGGTCAGTTGGGTGTACAGCTGTATGTAAGCTACCACCTACACTGGTGGGACTCGGTCAGTGGGGTGCACAGCTGTACTGAGGCCGAGCCGCCTGCATTGGTGGGACTCAGTCAGTGGGGTGCACAGCTGCACTGAGGACGAGCCCCCTGCATAGGTGGGACTCGGTCAGCGGGGTGACAGCTGTACCGAGGCCAAGCAACCTACATTGGTGAGACTTGGTCAGTGGGTTGCACAGCTGTACGAAGGCTGCACCACCTGCATTGTTGGGACTCAGTCAGTGGGATGGAGAACTGCACCGTGGCCGCGCTACCTGCATTGGTGGGACTTGGTCAATGGGGTTCACAGCTGTACCGAGGCTGAGCCGCCTGCATTGGTGGGACTCGGTCAGTGGGGTGCACAGCAGTATCGATGCCGATACACTTGCATTGGTGGGACTCGGTGAGTGGGGTGCACAGCTGTACGAAGGCAAGCCACCTGAATTTGTTGGACTCGGTCATTGGGGTGCACAGCTGTAATGAGCCTCCGCCACCTGCATTGGTGAGACTTGGTCAGTGGGGTGCACAGCTGCACCGAGGCCTCACCACCTGCATTGGTGGGACTTTGTCAGTGGGGTGCACAGCTGTAATGAGGCTGCGCGACCTGCTTTGGTGGGACTCGGTCAGTGGGGTGACAGGTGTACGGAGGCCGAGCCAGCTGCATTCGTGGGACTTGGTCAGTGGGGTGATAGCTGTACCGAGGCCTTGCCACCTGCATTGGTGGAACTCGATCAGTGGGGTGCACAGCTGCACCAAAGCCTCGCCACCTGCATGGGTGGGACTCGGTCAGTGGGGTGCACAGCTGTAATGAGGCTGCACCACCTGCATTGGTGAGACTTGGTCAGTTGGGTGCACAGCTGTACTGAGCGTGCGTGTTGTGCATTGGTGGGACTTGGTCAGTGGGGTGCACAGCTGCAATGAGTCAGCACTACCTGCACTGTTGGGACTCGGTAAGTGGGGTGATAGCTGTACCAAGGCTGAGCTATCTGCATTGGTGGGACTCGGTCAGTGGGGTGCACAGCTGTACCAAGCCCGAGCCACCTGCATTGTTGGGACTCGGTCAGTGGGGTGCACAGCTGTACGGAGATCTTGCCACCTGTATTGGTGGGACTCGGTCTGTGGGGTGCACAGCTGTAATGAGGCTCCGCCACCTGCATTGTTTGGACTCCATCAGTTGGGTGTACAGCTGCAACAAGGCCTCGCCACCTGCATTGGTGGGAGTTGGTCAGTGGGGTGTACAGCTGTAAGAAGGCTGCGCGACCTGCATTGGTGGGACTCGGTCAGTGGAGTGCACAGCTGTACGGAGGCCAAGGCACGTGCATTGGTGGGACTCGGTCAGTGGGGTGATAGCTGTACCGAGGCCTCGCCACCTGCATTGGTGGGACTTGGTCAGTGGGGTACATACCCCTACTGAGGCCTCACCAACTGCATTGGTGGGACTTGGTCAGTGGGGTGTACAGCTGTACTGAGCGTGTGTGTTGTGCATTTGTGGGACTCGGTCAGTGGGGTGCACAGCTGTAATGAGGCTGCGCCACCTGCATTGGTGGGACTTGGTCAGTCGGGTGCACAGCTGCACTGAGTCAGCACTACCTGCATTGGTGGGACTCGGTCAGTGGGGTGACAGTTGTACCAAGGCCGAGCCAACTTCATTGGTGGGACTCGGTCAGTGGGGTGCACAGCTGTAATGAGGACTCGCCACCTGCATTGGTGGAACTCGGTCAGTCGGGTGCACAGCTGCACCGAGGCCGAGCCACCTGCATTGGTGGGACTCGGTCAGTGGGGTGCACAGCAGTATCAATGCCGAGCCACTTGTATTTGTGGTACTCGGTGAGTGGGGTGAACAGCTGTACCAAGGCAAGCCACCTACATTTGTTGGACTCGGTCAGCGGGGTGACAGCATTACCGAGGCCGAGCAACCTGCATTGGTGGGACTCGTTCAGTGGGGTGCACAGCTCTACTGTGCGTGCGCGATGTGCATTGGTGGGACTTGGTCAGTGGGGTGCAGAGCTGTAATGAGGTTGCGCCACCTGCATTGTTGAGACTCGGTCAGTGGGGTGCACAGCTGCACCGAGTCTGTACTACCTGCGTTGGTGGGACTCGGTCAGTGGGGTGCTCAGCTGTATGTAAGCTACCACCTGCACTGGTGGGACTCGGTCAGTGGGGTGACAGCTGTACTGAGGACTCCCACCCTGCATTGGTGGGACTCCGTTAGTGGGGTGCACAGATGTACCAATGCCGAGCCACCTGCATTGGTGGGACTCAGTCAGTGGGGTGCACAGCTGTACCGAGGCCAAGCAACCTGCATTGTTTGGACTCGGTCAGTAGGATGGGCAACTGCACCGAGGCCGTGCTACCTGCATTGGTGAGACTCGGTCAGTGGGGTGCACAGTTGTACTTAGTCTGAGCTACCTGCATTGGTGGGACTTGGTCGGTGGGGTGCACACCTGTACCGAGGCTGCACCACCTGCATTGTTGGGACTCAGTGGGATGGACAAGTGCACTGAGGCCATGCTACCTGCATTGCTGAGACTCGGTCAGTGGGGTTCACAGCTGTACTGTGTCTTAGCTACCTGCATTGGTGGGACTCGGTCAGTGGGGTGCACAGCAGTATCGATGCCGAGACACTTGCATTGGTGGGACTCGTTGAGTGGGGTGCACAGCTGTACCAAGGCAAGCCACCTGAATTTGTTGGACTCGGTCAGTGGGGTGCACAGCTGTACTGAGGCCTTGCCACCTTCATTGGTTTGACTCTGTCATTGGGGTGCACAGCAGTAATGAGGCTCCGCCACCTGCATTGGTAGGACTCGGTCAGTGGGGTGCATACCTCTACTGAGGCCTCACCACCTGCATTGGTGGGACTCGGTCAGTGGGGTGACAGGTGTACGGAGGCCGAGCCAGCTGCATTCGTGGGACTTGGTCAGTGGGGTGACAGCTGTACCGAGGCCTCGCCACCTGCATTGGTTTGACTTGATCAGTGGGGTGCACAGCTGCACCGAAGCCTCGCCACCTGCATTGGTGGGACTCGGTCAGTGGGGTGCACAGCTGTACTCAGGCCTCACCACCTGCATTGGTGGGACTCGGTCAGTGGGGTGCACAGCTGTACTGAGCGTGCGTGTTGTGCATTGGTGGGACTTGGTCAGTCGGGTGCACAGCTGTAATGAGGCTGTGCCACCTGCATTGGTGGGACTCAGTCAGTGGGGTGCACAGCTGCACCGAGTCAGCCCTACCTGCATTGGTGGGACTCAGTCAGTGGGGTGCACAGCTGTACTCAGGCTTCGCTGCTTGCATCGGTGGGACTCTGTCAGTGGGGTGATAGCTGTACCGAGGCTGAGCAACCTGCATTGGTGGGACTCTGTCAGTGCGTTGACAGCTGTAATGAGGCTGCGCCACCTTCATTGGTGAGACTCAGTCATTGAGGTGCACAGCTGTAGTGAGTGTGCGCGTTGTGCATTGGTGGAACTCGGTCAGTTGGGTGTACAGCTGCCCCGACATCTTACCACCTTCATTGGTGAGACTTGGTCAGTGGGATGCACAGCTGTACTGAGCGTGCACAATGTGCATTGGTGGGACTCGGTCAGTGGGGTGCACAGCTGTACCGAGGCCAGGCAACCTGCATTGGTGGCACTCGGTCAGTGAGGTACACAGCTGTACTCAGGCTTCGCCGCCTGCTTTGGTGGGACGCGTTAAGTGGGGTGCACACCTGTAATGAGGATTCGCCACCTGCACTGGTCGGACTCGGTCAGTGGCGTGCACAGCTGTACCGAGAGCTCGCCACCTGTATCGGTGGGACTCAGTCAGTGGGGTGCACAGAGAAATACTGTTAGAGAAATTCTGTGAGAAAAGCATTGCAAATAGGTAACAAGACTCTAGGACAAGAGAGGTAGAAAAGCCATACTGCAAAGTATAACCAGCTCCGGCCAAATTAGTCTTCATAAAACCACAGTGCTTCTAAGAATGCGATGGGTAGGTAAGACAAAAAAAGCAGAGTAACCCAGAAGTGACCTTAGGTTCATTAAGGCTTATTAACATATTAAACTTCACAACCCTAAATGAATAATGAGATGGAAATGACATGATAATGATGTTACCGCCTCTTCTTCACTTCCTATGCTAATTAACAAGAGCGTTAAAACGCAAATGCAGAACAATTACCTGATGTAATGAAACTTGTAACCAATAGAAAGATTTGTATAAAATACTCCCTGAAAAGTGTGTATAAATGAAGGATGAGAGGGGGAGAAGGTGTGCTAACTTTGTGGATTTACCACCTCGCACCCATCTCTGCGCAGAAATGAAATAAACAAATATCTTGACCCTGTGTGTCTATTGATTGCTTGCACGCTGGGTAACAGAACCCATATTTTGGACAACAGCAGGACAAACACTTTCTTCTGAAATGGCAAAAGGCAGTGAGAGCTACATGGGGCTCCTCACCACCACCACCCAAAGCACAGGAAAAATCCAGTCCCTTGCCAGGGTCAGCAGGGTCAGCACCTAACCACACCACACTTAGCACACTGATGGCTACACGTGGCTGCTTTCTTATTTCCCCGCTGCAGCACAGAAAGCTCACACTACAGCACGATGGTGGGGTAAATTGCAGAGACTGCACCTGGAAGGAAGAGAGACCTGGGCTGCACATCCCTTGCAGGGCACTTTTGCCTTGCTGCTCCCATTCAAAGGCACTCCTCCAAACAGATCTCCTACAGGAAGGACTCAGACCCTTGACAGTCAGCTCCCAAGAACTCACCTGCCTTTCTCCAAAGACCACCACACCACAAGGCCTTCACTCCTTCAAAGGGATTCCAACAGGCTAAGGCCCAGACAGAAAAGCGCATCTCCCACAAAGTCTTTCCCTCTCAGCAAACACTGCTGCAGACCAAAGCTCTTATGAGCAAGAGGAAATGAGAGGAAAGGAGGGAAAACGCAGGCTTGGTTCGCATCCGGGAGCAAGGAGAAACACTCCCTGGCCTTCAGGAAAAATCCATGCTGCAGGTGCAGGCAAGCGCTTGGCAACCCCAAGGCCTGAACCTCAGTGCATCAAAGGCAGCAGGCTGCCAGCAACTCTGGCCCATGACACCAGGGCAGCCTAGGCCCAGACAGCGTAGTCACACCCTCACCTTGCAGTGCTCCCCAGCTCCCCACTCTGGCAGCATTCCTCATGCACAGCACCGCCCTCTCCAGCTATCTCCTCCCATGATGAGCACCAAAATACTGGGACCACCACCTGGCTCCCCAACAGGGAACCCCTGCAGTGCAACACCCTGCCCACACCACTGCTCGCCTGACAGACGGGGGCCAGCAAACGTGCACCTCTGCATCAGCAACGCACAGTGCCCCACAAGTGACCCACAACACAGCCCAGCTCTCCAACTCTGCAGTTCCCTTCTAGTCCTCCAAGGCTTTGCAACACGCACTGCCTCTCAGCATCCACTCACAGTCCTACACATGGTTACTTGCCTTCTCCAGGAAGCACACGAGTGCTCTCACAAGCCCTGATCGGGCCACCTCTTGCCATTCGTTTGTGCCTCAACTTCCCTGAACAAGAAATCTCTTTCAAAATGTGGCCACTACCTGTTTGGGGGTGACATTCCTTCTGTCTCCTCCAACAGACTTTGCACCCATTCTCCACTGGCTGCATACTCGGACAAAAATCATCAATTTCCAAGGTGTTACAGATCCAAATGTTTCATAAAAGCATGTGGACACCTGAAAGACAGGTACAGCATTTAGACCTTGCAGGAACATCTCACAAGCTCCCTCCTGTTTCCACAGGGGGAATTTCCAAAGCACACACACATGCTGGCAATCAGAGATAACTAACGCTGCTTACACTAGCATTAGATTGATTTAGCAGTTTAAAAAGCCCAGCTGGACTCCCTAGCTGTCTGGCAGCAGGCCGCAAGCTTCTACTTAGCAACAAGGGGGAAAAACAAACTCCATGTCCATATTCACTAGAGAACATCACCCACATTTTAAATGTAGTAGTACTAACTCAGGATCATGGAGTGAAATAGAATTTGTGTCAGACGATGGGGAACATCTGCTTGATTAATTAGTAGACTTTCTCTACTGCTGTAGAGCTCTGCAGCAATCAATCCCTCCTCTGGGCACACGCAACAAACCCAGGAGTCAGCTCACCACTACCATCCAGGCCATGTGGCTTCTCCTGACCTGTCAGCTGCTCGCAAGGGCAAACGCCCAACACATGCCTGCTGATGGCCTACGGGCTTCAGAGACACTAGTTGTCTCAATATAACTTCCCCAGCCATGAACCACTGCTGCCTGAGCAGGGACTCGGACAAAAGAGACCTCACACTCAACGCCCAGGCCTAACTGCCTGCTGCCGGTCTATCAGGGACTCAGACAGGACCTCGCAGTCACCTGACCAACCAGGTCTCTGTCACTGGCCAAAAAGCCCCCAAGGCAGGAATTACCTCACTAGAACTTCCCCAGCCAGCAGACAAATCCTGGCTGATCCGCTGCTCAGGCAGAAACCATCTCAAAAACGCACCCCAGTGCAGACCTGCTGCTGCCCTATCCACTGCTCCGCGGGAAGTGACATCACAAGCAACAGCCACGCCTTCTCCCTCCAGCCGGCCTATCAGGGACTTGTGCAGAACTGACCTCACCATCAACAGCTGAGCCATGGGCCTCCTCCAGCCCCACCAGCTACCTACAAACACTTGATGGGACACAGGGCATTTTCTCATACAGCCCTTTTAAACACTAGGGACCTCACTGCCCACCCTGTTGCTGCCTGCAGCTCCCCCTGCCCTTTCCCACGGCTGAGCCACCTCCCAAATGGCCTCCCTGATTCACTTCCTGGCTTCACAATGCTCACAGTGCAGCAAAGCACCCATTACGTAGCAGTTGCAACCCCCCAAAAATACATTAGCTTTCACCTAGGTAGTCTCTATATGTAGCAAGAGAGCAGGGCCTCATGTCCCAGTCAGAGGGAGAAGCCTTCCCACAGCTCACAGTCTACTTCCTTCCCAAATGCTGAACAAGCACAGCAAATCCTCTACACATCAAGCACGACAAGCACTCTCCTATTTTACGTGCTGACAATTTGAGACATGGCAACGGACTCCGTCCAGGACATTTCAATTGCTGAAACCAGCAGAGCCAGAATTCAGCAATTCTTCATCCTCATCTGGGATTATGGGAATAACAACAGCGAGTGTGAAAATGGCCTTTCGTCAACTTCCAAGGCCCCTGAAAAGCAAAACACCTCACACTTAACAGAGCTCTTCTGCAAATACCTATCAGGCTGCTCCCAGGGTCACAGGTCCTGGAGCAAACCAAGACATACGGAGCAAGCACAACAACTTGGTGACGACACGTCGCAAGGAGAGCGGCAACCTGCTCACACTTTGCCCAGCAGATCCCAAACACAGCTCTGAGCAGCACCTGGGGGCTGTGGGGGCAGCAGCAACTCAGGGAAACCCTTGAAAATGCATCTCAGACCCACAAAAGGTTCAAAGCTTCCTGCACCCAAACCCCACCAAGCAGCCCAGGCCCAGCTGCTCGGCGCAGGCCGGCACGCCTGGCTCGCAGGTCAGTTCCCCTCGGTGGCAGGGCGCTGGGTCCCCTGCTCACAGCCCCAACAGCCCCTTTGGGAGCCCCTGCAGGGAAGCAGACCCCTCGCCAGCACCACTGCCCCTGCTGCAGCGAGAGGGCACCCGCCGGCATTTGAACGCACCCGCAGCCCCCACCAGCCCCACTCGCACCCGCTCTCACTCCCGCTCCCTTCTCGCCTGCTTCGCTCCCTCCCTTCTCGCACCTCTCTTCCCTTGGCCTTTTCCCACTCTGGACTACGATTGGCTGACACAGCCGTCATTCCAATCCATCCCCACCCTCCTTCTCAGGACAGTCAATAGGAGGGCCGCACTCAGGCGATGCCATGGGAACACTGTGCCCTCCTGCTCTGGCAGCCAGCTCTGCCTCCTCCCCTCCCACCACGGGCCGGCGCCATCTTGTGGGTGGCAGCGCAGGGTGCGGCGGGGCCTCAGGGCAGCCCGGCGCTGGGCAGTGCAGGGCCCCAGGGGCGGCCGCTCTGCCGCAGGGGCCCTGTGGGGCTTCTTGCTGCCCTGCACCCTGGGGGCCGTGCTGGGCTTGTAGGGCGGCCCTGGGGCTTGTGCTGGTGCCAGCCCGTGTGCCGGCGCTGGGGCCCTGGGAATGGCCAGGGTGACGGAGCCTGCGGGCGACGTGCTGCTGCTGCCAGGGCAGGGCAGTGTCCTCTCGGCCCTCCTGCCCCGGCCCCTTCCCCAGGGTAGCCCCAGGGCTTGGCAGCCCTCCTGCTGCGCCTGGCAGGGCTGGGCCACAGCCAAGCAGGGGCTGCTCTGCGTGGGGCCGGGCTGTGCCCCGACGGGTCGCTCCAGAGAGCTGAGGAGCCCCATGGGGGCACAGGGCAGCGAGGTGGAGACCAGCTCTGGGCCTGCTGGTACCAGGGAGTGGAGGTTTTGGGTCAGGAGGGGGCTGGAAGAGATGGCCATGTTGGGCTCACCCCATCAGTGCACCCCATAGAGAAAAGTCCTTGGGGTAGGCAGGTCTTACAGGGTGACAGTGTCGCTTCCACCTGTGCACAAAGTGCTCTCCCAAACAGGCTGCCTTTTGGGTGCAGAGGTTGGAGCCTGTTTTGCAGGAGGACAGAGGCTGTGGCCATCTCAAGATGGCATCTCAGAGCCCCAAATCTGCTCTGCCAAGTTAGAATCATAAAAGGATACGAACGGTGTCAATCCTCACTGGAGAGCTACAGAAGTACTGGAAACAAGGAAGTGCATTCCTGGCTGATGGTGTCCCTGCAGCAGTCCTCCATCTCGTTTGTCCCTTTGCCCTCAGCTTACCTCTCAAGCCCAGGACAAGGGATGCTCTTCCCATCTCATCACCCAATACTCCTTTCCAACATGCTGCTGCTCCTCCGCATGTCGACAAGGGCTCCCAGTGCAGCCCCATTGCCTCCTGTCCCCCATCATTGCCACAGAGCCACCACAGTGGTGGGGACTGCGTGAGCAGTGCCCAGCAGCGCCTGGGCCTCGCAGGGAAGTGAGGGCCCCCACCCACAGCACCAGGGAGACCTCCCTGTGATGCAGCACGTCCCGCTGTGACCTCAGCTCGTGTCATGTGGGGGCTCATGATGCCATTGCAATGGAGATGGCCCAGCCAGGGAGCAAAGAGATTTCCTCCCACGTCCTGGAAAGCCATCCCCTCCCTTCCCCCAGTTATTTCCCAAACATTTCTGATAAATTCCTTCATCTCCAGAGGGGCCTTGGGCATCAGGGCAGCCCCAGCCCCAGGACCTGGGAGTCCTGGCTGCCACATGGTCTCCTGAGCCACACAAGCTTCTCAGGCAGGATTTTGCCCGGGATCTACAGCAATTTTTTTCACTTAAGGGTTTCTGTGTGCCTCCTCAAACAGGAGCCCCTGAAGTCTCCCAGGGAGCTGCAGGAGCGTTGGGAACAAGGAACTGTCGCCTGGGCTGATGGTATTGGTCCAGCAGACCTCCATCTAACTTGCTGCTTGTCCTTGGCTCACCTCTGTAGCTGAGGAGGAGGGATGCTCTTCCTGTTTTGGCACCCAAAACTCCTTTACAATGAGCCCCTGCCCCACTGCCTGCTGGCGAGGGGCCCCAATGTGGCCCCATTGCATCCTGTCTCTACTTCTTTCTATAGAGATGCTGTGGAAGACAGAAGTTTCTTTACTCTTCTTGCTGTCCATTTCCTGCTTTTGCCCATAGCAAGACAGCAGAAAAATCTCACTCTTTCAGCAGAGTTCCCTACTTTTACACACCTGCTTTCGGCACTTTTTCAACACCCTCTGTATTCCCTGCCTACCGCCACCACTCACCCCAGCTCCTTTCCTTTGCTCCAGCAGCATGCTAAGATTGAGAAAGCCTAAGTGGGGTGTGTATGTGAGGGAAATAAAATAAATAACAAGATGCCAGCACGAACAGCAGTGGGATGGCAAAGCAGGTGGTGTATGAAAATGCCATGTCAGACACCCCAAAGAAGTCATGTCCTTCCAAAATCTGTCAAGTGGAAATGACGTACAAAGCTAAACAATTCTGAAGGCTTGTGGAGTTTGGTGCCTCTGGTTGTGCATGATGCCAGGGACACAGGGCTGTAAGAAGCACTTGGGAAAGGGCCAAGCCTTGCAGGAGGCAGCCTCGGCTGGAGCTGAGCCCTGGGAGGAGCAGGAGAGAGCAAGGCAGGGGTCTTGCAGGTGCTCTGCTTCTCCTGCTAGCCAGGCTGTCTGGGCAGAGGCTTTGTCAGTGTGGGGCAAGAGATGGGAAATGGCAGCTGCCTTGGGCACCCCCAGGTATGTCCTTGCTGGCTGCCAGGCAGAGCATGCAGTCAGCCTGCTGGCAGGCAGACACGTCCTGCTCCTTGCCAGCACTTCCCACTTGCTCCTCGGCAGCTCCAGGAAGTCAGGCAGAGGCTTACAAAGCCACCGTCATGGCTCAGCTCTGCACCATTCCAGAAGCACGTGAGCCCTGTGCATTTGGCAGCCGAGGCAGCCTGTGCCTTTGGTGGGAGCAAGCTGGGATCCAGCTGCACTGCACTGCTGCGTGCAGCTGCTGCTGGCCACCTGTGGGCAGAAGGACTAACAGGGTGGAGGTGGTTGCCTTGGTCTGTGGCTGGTGAAGATGAGGAAACCTGAGGGCTGTGTGCAAGGCAAGCTCTGGCTGCACGCGGCCTGGCTGAGCTGGGCCCAGAGCTGCTCTCTGCCCCTCAGCGCAGAGCTCACAGGCTCTGTGGGGGCCTTGGAGCATGCAGGTTGCTGTGCTTTGTCCCAGGGAAAATCCTGAGGACCGGCAAGAAATTCCCACCTGTCCGCAGCAGCTCCTGCCTGCCTCTTTCACCCCAGCTCCTTTGCCAAACCAGCTGCCTGCTCTCTGGGCAGCTCCCATGCCTGCTGCCTGCCCCTGCCTCCAGCCCCATGGCTCACCTCGCCCCTGTGCTCCGGCGTGCCTGGCAGTGCATGTGCAGCCTGGCAGCAGACGTTTGCTGCCGCTCCTCGTCCCTCTGCATGATCCTCTGCTGGGGTCCTGCTGCTCTGGCCCCAAGGGCAGCTGCTGCCTCCTCAGGGAGCAGCTCTCCTCAGAGGGAGGACCCCGGGGGCTCTGTTCACAGCAGGGACACAGTCCCCATGGAGACAGCCCCATCAGCAGGGCCTTGGAGGCACCATGCCACCACCATCACAAAGCCCTGCTGCTCACTGTGGCAACAGCCCTCACCAAGCCCCGGGGATCACTGGGGGCACCCCCAGCACAACGCCTTGGCAGTCCCCATGGGCACACCCATCCCCATGGCCTTGCCTCCAAGCCTCTGCTTTCAGCTTTGGAGCCTGCCTGGCAGCTGAGAGCTGGGCAGCACCACCAAGTTGCCTCTCTCCACCCCTGCACTCCATGCCCCTTGCACAGGATACCCTTCTTCAGGCACTTCAGAGCACACAGCCACTCCAAGGACACCCCTTGCTCTGCTCGCTAATCCTCCCGGCACCATCCGGCACCTTTCCTTGCAATCCGAGGCCATCTCTTCCATACTCACTTATCTTACAGATACCCTCTCCTCCAAGTTGCTGGTGCTAGAAGGCTCTCCTCTCCAGCTTGCCCAGCTGATTCACCCTTACCAGCTGCAGCCCACAGCCCAGCTGGGCTAAGAGAGGGGCTGGGGACCTGCCCCAGGGAAAGCGGGGCTGTCAGCAGGGGCACCGGGGCGCTGGCTGCCTCCTGCCTCCAGCCTAGAGACACCACAAGCATCGCTGCAGCCACGGCCTCTCCTCACAGCTGGGATGGTGCTGAGAAACTGGCACCACAGCTGGCACCGAGCCACGGGGCTGTTAGGAGAAAGGGTGCAAGAGCCGGGGACTCCCAGGGGCCGGAGGCGGCCCGTGCCAGGTCGGGCCTTCCCCACCGCTGCGGGCACACGGCCGGGCCGCGGCGGCTCTGGCTGCCCCACGCACACGGCCGCTCGCTCTGCCCTGCCTGCGGCCCTCGGCCCCGGCGCAGCAGCTCCCGCCGCTGCGGCTAAAGGCTCCGGGCGGCCCCAGGCCGGGAGACGCTGCCCCACGGCAGCAGCCGCCTCTCACCCCCTACCTGCCCACAGGGCCCGGCCAGCCCCACCCCTCACCGCCCTCCTCTGGGCCACTGTGCATTCTCTGTCCTGACCGGCCACGCCCCTCCCTCTTTACCACGCCCCTCTTGGTCCCTCCCCTCGGCTCCCCTGCCCGCCTCTCCCTCCCCACCCGGCCCCTGAACAGCACATGCGCACTGCTGCCTCCCTCCCGCCCCTCCCTGGGGTCCCGCCCCACGAGATCACATCCAACAAGAGCTATTGGAGGAGTGAGGGGTGGGAGGGTCTGTGGTGCCGGGGGCGTCACTTCCGGCTGCGGGGGCGGGGCCTGTGTGTCCCTGGCTGCTGGTGCTGGTGCGTGGGGAAACGCTGCTGCCGGGCGCTGCTGCCGCAGGGCCCCGCTCTGCCCCGGGGCCTGGGCGAGTCTGCGGGAGGGGAGGGGAGGGGAGGGAGGGGAGAGAAACCTCTGCACTGCGCTGGGGGCAGCTGCTGCCCACGAGCATCCCTGGGACACAGCGGGGGTTTTCAGCCCGCGCTGCGGCCTGGCGGGTGCCGAGAAGCCCTGAGCTGTGAGAGCTGCAGCACTAGTGACCGCACAGGCATCAGGGGAGGAGGGAGAGGAACAGAGCAGCTGCTGCCTGTGCTGCTTCTGCCCCGGGATGTTCTCCCCTCATGGAAAGCTGAAACGCCCTGGGTGTGTGTGGGGAGACTGTTGGTGAAAGCAGATAGGCAGGAGCTGCTGTTGTAGTGTGCTGGGGCAGTGCAGTATTCATTTTTCTCGATCAAGCTGTGAAAATTTGATTTATTTTCAGCTTTAAGTTACAAACGTTAGCAGTCTGTCCTCTGCAGTAATGAGGAAAGAAGATGGCTGTGAAAAAAAGCACGGCCTGAGCCCTGAGATACGTACATGTAGAGCTCTAGTGCTGTTTTGGTATCTTCCTCTTGTCCTCCTTTTGCTAAGGAGGAAAGGAAAAAGATGGCCATAAATGGGCTCTGTCCTTGCTAGAGCAAGGAGAAGGATGTGAACACACCCTTGCATGGAGAGCTATTTCGAAGAGCTTACAGGTCAGACCCTGTTGTTACTGTTTATTTCTATTGACCCCGGTGTCCTTATTCCTTTTTCCCAGGCCCTTGGTTAAACCTACATTTTAAAGCCAGAGCTTAAGGTGTGCATTGCTGTTGGAGACAGAGGTATCTAAGCAGAGATAGATTTCTTTTTCTTGCGCCTGTGTTGTGGCCAGCCGTGTTCCCTGGCTGCGGCTGCTTTAGCAAATCCAAGCTCTCTCCATTCATTCCTGAGTATGAAGAGAAGATGGCTCTTCCCATCTGGTCAAACTACTTCTGACCCCCCCGAGTGTTTGATAAGGGCAGAACAAGGTCTCCCACATGGTGAGTGCTCTCCTAAAACTGGAGAAAGATATGCTTCTGTTCAACAGTAGGTATTGCTACTACAGCCAGGTATTTAAACTGTCGTCATCCCTGAATGTCACCTTGAGCAGGCTGTAGTGTTCTTTCTCTCTGCTGGCAGGCAGATGCTGGCCAGTTGTGACTGAAGAGAGCTCGGCACAAACTTGTGTCTTGCTCAAAGTTGACCTGGGGGACACAGAAATCATAAAAATCATAGAACCACAGAATAGGAAGGGTTGGAAGGGACCTCTGGAGATCATCTAGTCCAACCCCCCTTCTCCAGCAGGGTCACCTAGAGCACGTTAGAGAGGGTTGCATCCAGGCAGGCTTTGAATATCTCCAGAGAAGGAAAAAGATTCTGCCCTTATCACATGGGACAACTGAAAAGAGTTTGTCCCTGTCCCCTTGACACCCTCCCTTCAATACTGAAGACATTGATAACATCCCCCCTCAGGCTTCTCTTCCCCAGGCTAAAGAGGCCCAGCTCTCACAGCCGTTCCTCACAGGGCAGACTTTGACCATCTCTCTCTGCTGGAATCTGACCCACGCTTGCCTGCCTTGCGGTCACACCTGGTAGGTAATAGCAGCTGGACAGTGTGCATTTAGAAGTATAGCAACTGGTGCATAGGTGAAAATCCATTCCAAATGATATACTCAGGCAAATGGGGACTATCAAAATGTAAAAGTACCACTGAGACTGATGTTACCTCCTGCCTCCTGGGCACAGAAGCAAGACCATCCTAGCAGGGAACTGTACTATTTTAACACAGTGAAAAGACCTAAAAAATGAAATCAGTTAATGCGTGCACTGTTCCCAAGTGTGGGTGTCATCTCTGCCACCCTTGAAATCATTCAAAATGCTGCTCTTAATTGCCTTAAAAAATCTAAAAGTAGAAGCGAAGTCTTTCTCTCCATTAGTCCTCTAGAATCGCTGGGCTTTAGATTACCTAGTGGCCACACAGAGGGGAGTGTGTGTGTTGGCATACACTGTCTGTGTTTTTTATGGAAACGAATAAAAACAAGTATTATGCAAACATCATCCAATGACCTGAGCGTACCTTCCATCGAGTAGCCAAAGAGCAGTAACTGCTTAATTTCCTAGCAACAGAACTGGTCATGGTTGTGGTCATGGCTGCCAGGTCTGGGAGTGTGGACCAGATGTATTTTAATAATTTTAACATTAATCCTGGCAGTAGGAACAGTGCTTTTCTCTTGTCTCATGCATGGGTCAAATATGCCTCTCCATGTGTAAGGAGATATCGGTGTAGACCAGCATAATATTGAAAGATGGTATGCATGAAATGAAAGGAGGGAATGTTAAGGGAATTACCACTGTCCTCTAGTTTAGCAGAAAAAAGAACATAGAAACTCATGTACCCTGCAAGCAGAACATCTTATCTGACTTCGCCTTAGGCCTGTTCTTGTACAAAGTTGAAGATCTGCAAAGAAGCCAGGTTAATCCAGCCAGCAGTACAAAAGTTGTTCCAAGGTACCAGCAGAAGAGGTGCAAAATCAGCTCATGAAGAAGATGGACCATATGAGGCTGTCACGGAACTCTCTTGTACTGTAACACAGCAAGAGGATGGGTAGAAGTAAAAATTGTGGATCGATCTGGCTGGTTGTGTAAATTAAAGTATTGAACATGTAACAATTAACTATTGCTTAAAAGTTGTAACAAAAAGCTGCTTGCGGCCCCTTCTTGTGCTGCCAGCCAAGAGGCAGCTTATTGCTAGCAATAAAAATTAAAAAAACTTAAAAATCTGACTCCAGCTGCTCATTACTGGTGCCTGTGAATGCACAAACGAGAACAGGTAATTTTGACACCATAACCCACTTCCTGCTCACACAGTACCTCTGACCTTCAACAGTTTTCATCCCCTGCCCAGCAGTTTTGCAGCCTCATGTCCCAGCAGGACCTCTGGCTCATGTGTTCCTATTCCCATCACGTTCATTTTCTCTCTTTCCCACCCAGGCCCCTCAGACTTCTCTTGGCTCTCCCACTGGTGGGATCTGTGAGTGGAAGACCGTTTTCCCGACCTCCGGATGTCTCTCCTGCCTTGTGGTGACACATTCACTTCAGTGCAGGAGCAGGCCCTGCACAAACCTCCCAGCTCGCCAGACTCGAGCAACGCACTTGTGGGTGAAAAGGCTCCCTGCACTTGTGAATAGGGGGCTGTCTGGTTTGTCAAGGAACTCTGCTCGGGAGGATCTAACAGCTGAGTAGGAAGGCTGAAAGTGATGTAGGAAAAAAACAGGCTTGGGGGAAATGTGAGGAAAGGTTATTGAAATTCTTTTTTACTCAGCAATATTGCCTGCCTCCTGGAGGCTGGGTTACAAAAAGCACTTAAGGTGCGCCTTACTCTGCTTCTTTACTGGCACGTCCTTTCCAAAGTCTATCAGCAGGTGTTACGTAGTTAAGCCTTGTTCTTGGCGCATACTCACTGTTAAAAGGTATGGCCTTCTCCTAGAGCAGGCAGCAGATTGCTGAGCACATCACCATTTCTATTCTGATTACAACACCCTGGGGTGAATTCGGGGCTGAATTTCTGTACTTGCGCACAGCTGTACAGGGATCCTTCACAACATCTCCTGCCCCTCCCTGCCCCAGATATGTCCTGATCCAGCTGAGCAGTCCAAAGGACTTGGAAGGATAACCATTTTCCCTTCTGAAAGGGAAACCTTAATGGCAGCCCCGATGAGGACACCTCCGGGAGGCTGGGGGATCAACAGTGTAGGACCAGCACCCAGCACAAGCCATACACTTTACTAGGGCTAAAATATAATCAGTCAGGGTTTATTGAAGGCTCTCTCTTATGCCCTGTGTCATCTTCCAAGAAAGAGAAGAGCGAGCATCCTGAGCAGCCACAAATGAAACCCAAGAGTTTCCCAAAGCATCTCCTGGCTGTGTCTTCACTGGCCTCTTGATGTGCTGGGAACCTTCTTGTGCCTCTCCTGCTCACGGGAAATGCTATTTTCTGCTACCAGGAACTGACCCGGGAAACCCAGAGGGAAAAGGGAAAATTCCCCTCCTCACAACAGATGAGAGTGTGCAGGGTTGTTCAATTCAGCACTGCCTACAAGAGCACAGGACATGTAGTTCAGACTTCTCCCTGCTGCTCAGTCCCAATGTTCAAAAAAAGAAAAAAATCCTCACAAGTCCAGAAGTACCTACAATGGCTGGATGTGTTTTATTCAAAGTTGAAAAATACCAACTGCCAACAACAGCATGGCAGTGAGGTGGCCAGGGGGTTTACAGTGATGCACTGCTAATCTGTTCTGCACCATGCACATGGGCTCAATCAACATCCTCATCAAAGATGCTCCTGTTCCTGACTCAAGACCAGCCCGGAAGGAGTCTTTGGGGGCAGTGGGTGGTCTGCAGTCACTGTCCCCACAGGCAAGCATTTTCAAGGTCATTCTCAAAGCTGCCCAAGCAATCACCTGCTTCTCCCCACTCCTCTCACTTGAGCTCAGTCACAACAAAAGCCAAACATCTCTGGAGGGTACATCCCTGGGTCGGCAGACCTGCTGATGCCTGGGACATGCATGCTGCTATGGGACATCCTTTCTGGACCATATGGGATGGCCAGAGAAGCTGAAGAGCAGCACGGAGGATGCATGTGTGTCTTGTTGAAGCTGAGCTGAGCTGAGCTGTGCCATCCCCCTCCCTGATACAAAGGACAGACAAGGACCAGCATGTATCCATTTTGAGTGGTCATGTCTGTACATCTCCCTCCTGAATGGGGAGAAGAGAGGGTGCAGTGCTGTGGGGCAGCCAAAGAGGCCAGTTGAGTCCCTGCTCCTGTGACTGTGTGGGAATGTGGGAGCGCTTCAGAGCTCTGCCTGCTGTGCAGACAGCTCTGCCAGAGACCCCTGTGGCAGTGTTAGACCTTTATCTGCCCGGAGCACAAGCTCAGCTGAGTGGGCAGTGCTCTTCCTCCAGTCTATGCTCAATCCTTGGCCTGACTTTTTGGCCGGAGAGAAGCTGAGACTGGAGACGGAGCAGGATGTCCTGTGTCACAGATGTAGCCGAGCTCCTGCTGGGACAGCAGGGTTGCTGCAGCAGCAGAACTTCTTCCCCTGTGCAGAGACAGGAGCTGCAAGGTGCTGCAGTTGGACTGGCCCTGGTAGCCTGATGGATGAGAAGATTTGGGTAAGGAAACTGGGAGGGGGGGGGATGCAGACATTTGTGCCGTGAGCTGGCACAGAGAACAAAAAGTTCAGGAGATGTAGAAAAACCCAGTAAATTTGTAGAGCAAAACTGAGTAGCAGTCTCTGATCTGGGGCTCGTGTGAAGCCAAGGTTTTACAGTCAGGTTTCACCCTGCCTGCTACATCCCAGGGGAGTCACTGCGATTCTGCTGTGCCTTGGGCCCTTTCAGCAGGAAGGAGCTGATGCAGAGGAACATTCATTAGGGGTCCCAGGCAGATCTCTCTGTGCTCTTTCTCTTCCACAACACAGCCTGCTTTTTCTTTCCCTTTTACACCTCTCATTCCAAGCACCAGCTCCAAGAAATCTTTGGGGAATAAATCACAGCCAGGGATTCTGCATTTTTAACCATTTGCCCTTCCAAAAAGGAAACCTTAATGGCAGCCCTACAGAGGACACCTCAGGGAGGCTGGGTCCAAAGAGATCCATCCCTTCACGGCCTCCAGCACTTCACCTCAAGTCTTCAGCAGCTGCCACTGGCTTGGGAACAAGTGTCTCTCCTGGTTTAAACAATGTCGTGCTTTATAAGAAACACCCTAGCAGAAACCTGAGCCCTTTGAAGGGACATCCCTAACAAGGAGAGGTGCCTGTGGAAAACAACATCGTGATACAGACCTCTGGAAAACATCCTCACAGGCTGATAACTGGAACCACCCAATCAGTGGTCCAGGTGCCTTCAGGGTGTCTCCAGGCTGCTAAGGGCATTGCAGCATCAGCTATGGCCCCCTGAAAAAACACAGTATGCAGTTATACAAAGATACACAGGCTTGGAGTGACTGGGTTCAGCTACTGTCAACAGAGGCTCTTTTTCTGCAGAATCCAATGACATGCATGTACCTGAGAAAGAGTCATCACTAGGATCGGATCTGCTCCAGCCTCTAGGGTGAAGCGAAAAATCTGAAATATCACCATTACAACACAGGGTGTCCTAATTCACTAGCAGTGGACTAAGACTACTCTTCAAGTCCTCATTTTCCATGGCAATGTCAGCCTCCTGCTTTCCTCGGCCTGAATTTGCTCTGCCCTCTTCCCTTTTACAGGCAGTGTTGGTGACAGGCCTAACTGGTTCCCTGACAGAATAAAAGCAAGCTTCAGCACAGCGTATTTGTTGGTATGAATCACGAGGCCAATTAAAAAACTTGAGAGCAGAAATCTCAACAGGACTGCTGACAATTCACTTTGCATTCCACAGCACTAGAGCTCTGAATTGCTAAGAGCAGCCATCCACCAATACATGGGGAAAATAACGCAGTTTACCCTTCTCTCTTCTTCAGCAGCAAAGGGACTACTACCACCAAGACTACCCTCGCCACTACCACACCGGAGATGACTTCAGAAGCTATTACAATGCGTTTGTGTAGATCTTTATGAGCTGAAGCCTCCGCTTTCTTCTTCTTACCCCACCTGGAGGAGAAATACTACCATTCTGCACACTAGAGTGGCAGACTCTGCATTACTCCTCACCTAATGGTGCCTCCAGATTTCCCAGGCAAGCTGAGGAGTTAACATGTCTGCCTGAGAGAAAACCCTGCAGCTGCAATGTTTTCTAGGTTCCACGAGGAACAGCGGGAACTCCCAGCTCCCTGCCAAGGAAGGCACTCCCAGCTCAGCACCCTAAGCCCAGCTCACAGAGGCAGGCTCTCTTGTGCTCCTGCTCTCTTGCTCAGGGACACTGGGGGCCCTGGCTGCAGAGAGGCACAGCTGCAGCTGGAACAGTACCAGCTGCACTTCCCAGCCCAGCAGTCACTGTGTGCTCTGGCTTCCCTAACACACAGGCATCACCTCACCTTCCTCCTCTCACAGCTCTTCCAGGGAACACTTGAATGCATCCAGGTTCCAGCACTGCTCTCTGGGGACTTTTGCATCCCCTCACAGCACCAAAGGCATGCAGCTAAGTGCGGGAAGCCCAGAAATAATCGTTACACCTACAAGCTGGTCCTCTAGCCTTGGCCAACAGAAAAATGCCCTTTAGGTCTCAGAGGCTCCCCTGAAAATGTATGTGAGGATCAAGAGAGACACGTATCGTGGGCTTTCACCACTATATTCCTCCTACAAGCAGCACCATTGCTGCACTCACAGAATCTTCCAAAATGTGCACACTACCTTTCCATCAAGAGCAGGCTGCTCTACTAGACTCAGGAGAGAACTAGAATTCACACGGTGCTTTCCGAGGTTCGATTTGATGAGACCAAAGCGACACACCTGGGCTTCAGAATTAAAAGCACCAAACACAACAGGAGTCTTGCACAGGGTCTCCTTCTCCTGTCTCACTGCACATGAGGGTCCCCTTGCAGTTACACAGACTGCAACAACATCTGCCCCAGTAAATCACAAACAGCAATAATCGCCACATACCAGAGATGAAAGGCCGCTCCAAAAAGCCACTGCTGGCCGATCTTCCTATCTCCTAAGGAAGGAGCCCAGAGGCACACAAGCAGTTAGAGGTATTACACCAGCTGACAAGGGACAGCAATTACCTGGCATCCCTCTTCCTTCCATAGGCTTGGCTCCTCTATCGGAGACAAGCAGTCTGTGACTGCCTCCTTTCCAAAACATCTCCTCTTCCACAGTCTCATTATCTGTCCCTTTAGAAAGAAAGAAAGGAAAGGTGAAAGCAAGGGAAGTCTTTAGAAAGCAAGGAACTGTGAGCAGACCTAACTGGGACCTCATCAGGAACACAGTATCTTCAGGAGGCAATACTTCCCAAAGGGCTTGAAGACCAAAACTTCTGTCCTTGGTGGTCCAGCTAGCCCACTAGCCCAAACAATGTTTCATGTGCGGAGAAAAAGGTAAGGGCACAACATCTTCCAAGAAACTGGTGCAGACAGCAAAACCAGACAGGCTGGATGATGAGAAACTTGCATGTGCTCTTCCTGCTCACATGCCAATTTTTGGCATTTTGGTGGGGGCAATGTAAGAGGACACTGAATCATAGAATGGTAAAGTTGGAAGGAACCTCTGGAAGTCATCTATTCCAACCCTCAGCACAGCCCATACAGGGATTGAACCCGCGACCTTGGCATTAGCAGCACCACACTCTAAACAACTGAGCTAAACCTGCCCCCCAAGGATTCACATCACAGAGGACAGGAAAAAAGGGGCAGGCATTTCAGCTGGGGACAAAATCCTTCTGAGAAGCAAGTCCCATCATGCCAGGGAGCTTATCAGAAATTCCCCCTGCACTATTTTCCTCACAGCTTCTGAAAATCCCACAGAATATTCAGATGCTTTATCTAGGAAGCTTCTCTCTGAGGATCTTCAGAGAAAGTAGTAAGTTACATTTCAAAGAATACAACACGAAAACAGAAAGGTTTCTTTGTGCATGGAAATCCATGGAGACCATTAACCCACAGGATCCCTCCCAGGCTTTGAATTCAGGAGCCACCTGAGAGGCAGGGTCACAAGTGTCTACAGGCACATCTACAACCAAATACAAATGAGAAGGTACCAGTGTTTTTTTTGCAATATGATACAAACTGCAGGGAAGGCGAGTGGATCATGTCACTCCACAGGATGTACATGTGGGTCTAGATTCTCAAAGTTGCAGAGTGGGGCAGGTGCCCTTTCAACTGGAACCGGCACCTCCCCAAATCCTGCATTGATGCAGGATTTTACATCCCTCAAAGATCAGCTATACCAACAGCCTGGCCCTTGGTGCAATGTCCCTGACAAGGAGGTCTCTAATGGGACATCAAAGAAGCCACAGCTGGAGAGGCAGTATTTTGACCCAGCACACAAAACAGACCCTTTACACTTGCCTTGTACAAGAGCCCGTTGTACAATTGGTATGAATCTGGGCTTCATACCAAAGATGTTTGCTGGGTAGCCTGGATTCATCTGGAGGGCAGACAAATATTACAAGAGAAAAGACGATTTGTGCCAGTATTGAATAGCCACACCTCACCTGTGCAATTCAGACCTCTCTCCAAAACCTCAGCTAGCTGAGAATCTGCAGAAGCCTCCCTCCAGCCACATCTGCAACTGGAGAAGAGATTTCCTTCACTTACGTATTCAGATAGATGGCTTTGGAGTCACAAAAGTGATCCCATAACATCACAAGCTGCTTCATTCAGGGAAAAAAGTATTAACTGCTTGCCTGTAGCGTTCTGCAGAGAGGCCAAAACCTCGTCCAGACGAAAGGCTGGGAAAGCTTCACCTACAGGCACATCTGCAATCAGAGAGGAGATTGGTTTTGCTTCTCTGTCATGGCAGACGTCTTTTGAGCTACCATCCAGATTACAGCACGGAAAAAATTGTTTAAAAAAATCTTGTCCCTGGCAACAAATAAAACCTGACTCCTTACCCCTGGGGTCCTGCAGAGGCTCCCAAACCTCATCCAGCTGAGCAGCCACATGTGCAGCATCCACAGGCACATCTGTAAGTACCGAGGCACTGCCAGAGGCTGCTGGAGGGCTGCAGCAGAGCCAGCGACAGCCGTTCCCGTCTATGGCACAGCTCGGGGCAGCAGCAGGTTTGCAGGCAAAGCCAGTGCTGGGCTTGGCCAAGCTTTCCTCTGCCAGCCTCTTCAGGCTGTCTCCTGCCACACCAGCTCCCCAAAAGGCCCCGTGGGCCCCATGTCCCCTCCTGCCCTGCACCTCCACACTACCTTCCCACCACCTGCTCACTGCAGGGGCCTATATTGGCTCTGGCACCAGCCCTGGCACCAGCACCAGTGGTGCTGCCAGCCAGGCCAGCGGTGCTGCTGTCTCTGTGCTGTCTGTCCACCCTACCTGGGCCCAGCGCTCCCTGCGCAGCAGCCTGGGCATCTTGGGCACACAGAGACCCTTTCAAAGGTGAAAGAGTGCAGCCTTGCAAGGACCTAGGCTAAAACGTTCAGCTCCCACAGATGCAATCTGCGAGGGGCCCACGCACTTCTATGGGCAGAGCTCTGGCAAGGAATCCCTCCCTCGAACCTTGCACACTGCCTGTAGTTCATCTCCCCCACAACCCCCCTCCACTAAGCATAGGAGCTGGGGGTGGGGGGGATGTTGTTGTTGAAGACCAAGGCAAAGAAGGCACTTTACCTGCCTCTGCTCTCTATCTCTCCTGCTAGGGAGCTTTCTCTTTCCTAAGGCCATGCCCATGTGCCTGGGCAACACTTCTAAACTCTTCCTCTGTAGCCTTCTCCCTTCTCCCTGCTCCTATCCCCCACGTGCTGCCTTTTTGCCTTCTAACTGCATCAGGAATTCGCTGTTTACAGCAGTGGTCTCCTGCTGTGCCCGTTCTCCTGAGCACAGGGCTGCACTCTTCTGGCACTTGGAGGCAGCTGCTTTTAAAGGCTTGCCAGCTTCCCTGCTCTCCTTCCCCCTTCAGAGCTGCCTCCCATGACATGCCCCCCACCAGCTGCCTCAAGGAGGTGAAGTCTGCTCTCTCAAAGGCCACATCTCTACATTTGATACTGTCCTTCCCCATTGCCCTCAGCATCTTGAACCTCCAGGACTGCATGGCGACAACAGGCACCAGCACCTGCCCACCAGCATCCTGGGCTGCATTAGGAGGGCAGTCACCTCCACATGATTCTTCTCCTCTCCTCAGACCCAGTGAGGCCACACCTGGACTACTGTGTGCAGTTCTGCCCTCCCCAGTACAGGAGAGACATGGCCATACTGCAGCAAGTCCAGCAAAGGGTCATGAAGATGATTACAGGACTGCAGCATCACATGCAGAGAGGCTGGGAGTGGTCAGCGTGGAGAAAAGAAGTCTCGGGGGGAATCTGATCAATGTGTTTCAACACATTGGAAGAACAGCGGATGGAGGCCGACTCTTCTCCCTGGGGCCCAGTGACAGGACAAGAGGCAATGGGCACAAACTGGCATCTAGGAAATTCTCTTGAAACACAAGGGACAGGTTTTTCACTCAGAGGGGGTAGTCAAACACTGCCCAGGTCACCCAGAGAGGCTGTGGGGTCTCTGTTGGTGGAGATATTGAACACCTGACTGAATGCGACCCCAAGCAACCTGCTCTAGCTGACCCCCACCCTCTGCCGTTCCGTGGTTCCATGACCCTGAGGTTGTTGATGTTCAAATCTCGGAACAAGCCTGAGTTCTCCCAGGCAGAGAGGATGCCACGCAGCAAGCTAGAAAGCTTCCTGGTCTTCAGAGGTATGCAGGCAGTGTATTAAGAGAGAGCCAACAGGTAAATCTTCCTTTAAAAAGCAGAATCACCCAGAACTCACTGAGATCAAGGGCAGGTCGTTGCCACCTCCCTCTGCTCTGCAGGAAGCATGTCTGCTTGCCCTTA
Source organism: Rhea pennata (assembly GCF_028389875.1). Classification (NCBI taxonomy): domain Eukaryota; kingdom Metazoa; phylum Chordata; class Aves; order Rheiformes; family Rheidae; genus Rhea; species Rhea pennata. Next base: position 1,968,559 of record NW_026907682.1, on the reverse strand, counting down.
GATTGTTCTCGGTAGTTCTGCGTATCCCGCCCCACTTTCACGCCTCAGCTATACATTACCTGACACCCCAACCCCACCCCTGCCCCCTCCACAGGCAGCTCTGTCTGACGAATGCTTCCCTTCCTCCTTCAGAAATGCTGGGCAATTCCACAGATTCATCCCGTATTTCTGCCCCTCCTCATGTTACCTCTGACGACTTCTCTGAATTCCGGATCGGTTGCGGCCTTACTTACACGGTTTGAGGTACCAAGCCACAGGTCGGATTTTCCCCTAACTGCAGCCTGTTCCCTTCACAGCCACACGCACATACACACAGGGCCCTCCAGCCTGACAGCACCGCGCAGAGAGCGCACCTGAACCCTTGGAGGAGCCGAGACGCATCTGCATTCCCCACGCGCACTGCCCCCAGCAGAGAAGCCCATGGAGGTGGGTGCCATCTGCTCTCACTGAGCAGCCCACAACTGACGGGACACACGGAGCGACGGGGCTTGCTCTTATTGTGCTGAGAGAGGCCATCACACTGCCGCCTGCTGCCAAAGCCCCCGCCCTGCCCACTGTGAAGACACTGTCAGCTTGGGGAAGCTGCAGGGTCAGGAGAGGCCCCCGTCCTCTCCTCCAGCTCATCGCCTCTCCACCCTGCCTTGAAAAGAGCAGGGTCCAGAGCTGCCAGGGACAGGGGGTGTTGCTGAATTCTGCTGCCTTTGGCTGGATGGCAGCGCTGAGGGGCCCTCTCTCTGCCCAAAGAAATAACATTGCTCCCTGACAGAGAACTCACGTGTCTGGGCCTGAACCTTCAACCAGACAGCTCAGGAAGCACCCTGAAATCTGTGGAAAAGCGCAAAGATCCAGGAAGGCTTGCCAAAGGTGTCCAAGCCCTGGCACCATGTCCTTTCCCAAAGGAACACTGGTCCTGTGGTCAGGGCGTCCTCTCTGTGCAGCTCAGGGCACCCTTGTGATGGCACCTCTGAGCTTCTGGGGCTGCTCTGCTCTCAGTGCAGCTCCCCAGGGGCAGAGTCCTGCCCAGCCTAGCTCACCCCCAGGCTGCTGATGAGCCTGTGTGCAAGGCACAGCAGGAGCTCCGCTCACGCATGCCACTCTCACGGGGGCTGGGATGTTTTGGGGCTAGCAGCAGCCCAGGGTGCTCAATTCCAAAGGTGCCTTCTGTCTTTCCCATACTCCCACTGGGCTCACTGAGCTGACAGCGAGGCTGTGCATCTATGGCCAGTGCTCTGTGGGCACCAAGAGGCTGCAGGGGTCTCTGGAAACACTCAGGCACCTCGCTGCCTCTTCCTCAGTGTCCACCGGCAGCTCTGCGCTGCACCTGGCAATGTCCCGCAGGCTAGGCTAGGCAAGGAAGGGGTGATGGAGAGTGGGCTTTGGGGAAGTGCTGAGTCCCAAGCAGCACAGCAATGCTTTTGAAGAGGAGAAGCAGAAAGGGCTGCGCTGTGGCTGGGTACCCAAGAATGGCAAGGCCGCCCGTCGTCCCCAGGCACAATATGTTGGTTCCCCAGGTACCTGGCTGCTCCCAGTTCATCAAGGAAGAGTTGCTCTGAGGCATGACTGAATGCACGTGCCCACAGCCTCCCGTGTTCGGCTGATGAAAGTGGTATTGGTGCAAACGGGCCTCTCCTCTTTCTGAGGACGGAGGCAGAGAGCTTCTGCACATCCTAGGCAGTTCCTGAGCCTGAACATTTTGCAATGCCTTTCCTTGCTCTCTTCCTTAGTTGGCAGGAGCTTGACCCACAACACCTCCCTTTTTGAGGGCACCCAGGCCTTCCAGGTTATTAGCCCACCAGCGCCCACATTCTTTTGTCTCAGCCCCAAAGGTGCCTCCTCTGAGTTTCAGTGTGTGCCAATGGTTCTTCTGCACCCCCGCCTGCACCATAGTCCAGCCCCCACATCACCCTCACAGTCTTCCTGACAAAGGGAATGATCTTGGCCTCTCTTTCTTCAGCAGAGCACAGCAGCAGCAGTTGAGGCACCTGCCATGGATGGTAGTTCCTCATCCTCAGCTCTCCCCAGCCCTCTGCAGCACACCACACCAACACCAGCAGCTCCAGATGCTACATGTCCCATCTGTCTGGACAGCTTAGACGACGTTGCCTACGTGAAACCCTGCTTCCACAAGTTCTGCTTTGGTTGTGTGCTCCGCTGGTCGAAAACAAAGGCCGAATGCCCCCTCTGCAAGCAGGTTTTCCAGTCTATTCTGCACACAGTGCTGGCAGAAGATGACTACCAGGAGTATGTCGTGAGGCCTCCCAAAGATAGCTCTGGTGCCAGGCGGCCGTGACAGAGAGCTCCTTGGCGCCCTGCCACCAGGAGGCACCATCGCCCTGCAGCTCACCCACAGCAGCAGTCCCCTGCTCCTCAGATGCCATCCTCTGCCCAGGACGGCAGCAGCCTGGAGGGGCCTCCAAGCCACAGCAGGCAGAGGCAGAGAGCTGGGGGGCTGCAGGAGCCAAGCCAGAGGCTGTCTCTGCACAGGCAGGCCAGTGCTGAGAGCAGACCTCAGAGACATGTGCCAGCGACAGAGGAGGAGATGCTGAACTTCCGCCGCACTCTGTACCGCACCGGGATGTGCGTGCAAAGGGTTGATCAGCCCAGGGAGCAGCTGCACTGGAAAGGCTGTCTGACACTGACAGAGCAACTCAGCACTGCAACAGCCATCAACCTCAAACCAGACCTCTGCTGTGCCAGCTAGTCTACAAACACACTGTCTCTGCCCCACACAGCTGCCTCGTCTGCTACATGCAACCAAGAGCCAGCAAGAAGATGGGTCTGCAGGACACTGGCCACTCACACTCCCCAGAAGGCAGCTCTGCTCACTGCCTTCCCGTCCCTCCAAAACACAGGCACACAGGGAAGCTCTTGTGCTAACATCACAAGGTGGCCAAGGCACTCTAGGCTCACAGGGCATGTGCAAATGATCAGCACAAGATCAAGCACAGGGCTGGCTCATTGGGCAATGCTGCTGTTTTCAGAGGGGAGGATTCTGCTTTCTTCAGGCAGAGCAGGCTGCTACTTTCCACCCCCACAATCTCAGGAACCTCCACCTACTCAGGGCAGGGATGGGGTTTTTCTTTAATAATACAACGCTACAGATATAATGTAGAAACATTTGAGAGTCCTTAAGGCCTCCTGAGATTGAGGCCTCCTGAGACCAAAGTAACCTCGCTTCCTTTCCTTTAGTTACTTGGACAAGAAGTCCCTGTGAAGGGAAAAAGTGTGCAGAGGCTTTGAAATGAGGCCCAAGCAAGCAGACAGCCCCAGCCTGGCGGTCTGCTGAAATGCCACCTGTCTGGCTGCACAGGCTTTGCAGCAGCACTCTGAGCTCCACAGCTGCATTCACAACCTGACCCTGGGCACATCTTCACCCCTCACAGAGACAGGAACCCAACAACTGTGAGACATCCTCAATTTCAAGCTACAGAGGCTTTGGGACACTCAGACAAATATGTGGCACCACAGCCTTCTTGGAAAAGGAGGGAACACAGTAGCATTTGCAGAGCAAGTTGGCACTAACAGCATTTGTGCGATGCAGAAGTTGCAGCACAGTGGACGTGAACCTACACCCCAAGTCACCCATGGAAGCCAGGCGCACTTACAGAAGCCTTCACATCCACTCGAAGTAGCCTCACCTCATTCAGCACCTCACCTCTTGCAGCTGCTTTCACAGACAGATCACAATGGTGGCAAAGATGTTGACAGGTACAGGCACATACCCTGGCATCCTGCCTCCATCCTCAGCAGTTCTAGGACTACACCAGCAACATACAGGACTGGAGTAACCTAGAAAGAAAGAGAAAATCAGCGTGTTACTGTCAGCTCTGCTGGCCTTCCACAGTCGCAACAGTCGGTGGCAAATGTCTCCCCTCTGCGCTGAGCTGTATTTGTGAGAGTACAGCCTGTGGGGCCACAGAAAGCTTCTACTCCTCTTTTTGGCACAGCTGAGACCATGTCTGTAGATCGGGTCCCCTCTGGACACCCCAGTTCTGCAAAGGCACAAACACACAGCAAGGGGTCCAGCACAGGGACACCAAGACAGTCAAGGCCTGGAGCATGGCATACAGGTAGAGGCTGAGAGAGCTGGGATTCTTAAGCCTAGACAAGACAAAGCCAAGAGGGACACGCATGCTGTGCACAGCTGGCTTATGTAGGGCACAGACAAGACAGAGATGGATTTTTTTTGGAGGTGCACACTGAGAGCATGAGAGGCCACAGGGACAAATTGGACAATGGCAAATTCTTCTTACATATTAAGAACCCTTGTTCTCCAGGAGGGTGGCCAAACTGTGGCACAGGGATCCAGGCACGTCCCCACATCTCCATCCAGGCAGATAATCAAAACTCTACTGAGAAAGGCCCAAATAGACCTGCTCCACTGGGACCTGCCTTCAGCAGGCTGTTAGATCCCTATCTCCAGATGTCTCCCCATTGCAGGCTCAAGGCATCTGCTGTTCTCAGACTCCTTCCAAAGGCACCAGTGGCTTTGCAGATGCTGCCTCCACCACTGACCAAGGACAGAAAGCCTTGAAGGAGTGAGAAGATTGCTTTCTCCAGGGGAAACGGTAAAATCTCAAAGACTCAGGAAAGCACAAGACCTTCAAAAACTGCAAGCCTGAACCTCAGCTGACAGAAATCACCAAACTGTAAGCATCTCTGGCTCACACCAGGATGCTCTAAGGTCAGAGCACGGTCACCAAGAGTCCTCACCCACGTTTCCCAGAAGGACACAGTGATCGCAGGCTGGGCTCTAGGAGCACAACACTGCTCTGTCCAGACACCTCCTCCCATGGCTGAGCACCAAACCACTGGGGCCACCACACAGCTCCAACACAGCCCCTTGACAGTCAGCTCCCAAGAACATACCTGCCTGCCTCCAACAACCATCTTGCCAGAAGGCCTTCACTCCTTCAAAGAGCTTACAGCATTCCCTTGCCCACTTCCCAACAAGCATCCCCCGCCTGCTCCTCCTCTCTCAGCAAACACTGCTGCAGATAAAAGATTTCATCAGGAAAAGCAAACAAGAGGCAAGGAAGGAAAAAGCAGGCTTTGTTTGCATCTCAGAACAAGGAGAAACACTCCGGATCCATTAGGCAGCATCCTACCTGCACATCCTGGCAAGAGCTTAGCAAGCTCAAGGCCTGGACCTCAGTGCACTGAAGGCAGCAGTCTGCCAGCATCTCTGGCCCATGACACCACAGCAGCCTCGGTCCTTTGAGCAAACACCTCCTTACTTCACAGGGCTCCTCAGCTCCCCAACCTGGCAGCACTTTCCCTGCACTGTACTGCTCTCTCCAGCTACCTTCCTCCATGTTGACCACCGAGACATTGCAGCTACCACCCAGCCCCACCACAGGCCATGCCTGCACAGGGATGCAAACCGCATTCATCGCCCCTCGCCTCTAAAAAGGGTTGTCAGCCAACATCCACAATTGTATCAGTGACACACACAGCACTGCACCACATATGACAGCTGGCAGGGCACCCCTATGTGCCCCACAACACACAAAGCCCAACTCTACAGCCTTCAACTCCCTTCTGCTCCTCCAAGGCCTTGCAACAGGCACTACCTCTCAGCATCCACTCACAGCCCAGGGCCTGCTCACTTCCCACCTCCAGAAAGCACAGAGCAAGGGGCTCTCACAAGGGAGGAGCAGGCCAGCTCTTGCCTCTTGCTTGTGTCTCAGCTTCCATGAAAATGAAATCTCTTTGAAAATGGGGCCCATAACTTTGGGGGGATGACATTCCTTCATTTCCCTCCAACACCCTTTGCACTCCTTCTCCAGTGACTGCATACTCGGACAGAAACTCAGAGACCTCTAACGTGTTACACTTCCAAATGCGTCATAAAAGCAGGTGGACACCTAAAAGACAGGCACAGCATTCAGACCTTGCAGGAAAATCTCACAGCCTCCCTACTGTTTCAACAGGGGGAATTTCTAAAACACACACACCCTGGGAATCAGAGATTACTAATATCATTGTGCACATCAGCACTAGATTCATTTAGCAGCTTCAAAACTCTACTTGGACTCTAGCTGACCAGGAATAGGCTGCAAGACTCTACTCAGCAAGAAGTACAAAGTCAAACTGCATGTCCACGTTCACCAGAGAACATCATCTGCATTTTAAACGTAGCAGGACTAACGCAGGATGATGGAGTGGAACAGAATTTGTGACAGATGGTATGGAGCATGTACTTCTTCTTGACTGAGTAGCTGCAGTTCCATATTGCTGCAGAGCTCTGCAGGGGTCAACTCCTACCCTGGGCACAAAACCAGGAGTCACCTCACCACCACCATCCAAGCCATGTTGCTTCTCCTGACCTGTCAGCTGCTCACAGAGAGGGGACCTCACAAGTGCAAACGCCCAACACATGCCTGCTGCTGCTATGGCCTTCAGGGACAGAAATTTCCTCAAAGTAACTTCCCCTGCCACGAACCACTGCTGCCCTTGAAGGGACATGGACAAGAGACCTCACACTCAACGCCCAGGCCTAACTGCCTGCTGCCGGTCTATTAGGGACTCAGAAAGACGGGACCTCACAGTCACCTGCACAACCAGGTCTCTGTCTTTCTTTGGCCAAGAAGACTCTGAGGCAAAAATTACCTCACTAGAACTTCCTCAGCCACGAGACAAATCCTGGCTGATCAGCTGCTCAGGCAGAAATGATCTCAAAAACACACAGCCCTGCCGCAGACCTGCTGATGGCCGTGGTCACAGCCCAAACAGCCCCTTCGGGAGCTCCTGCAGGAAAGCAGCCCCCTCGCCAGCACCGCTGCCCCTGCTGCAGCGAGAGGGCACCCGCCGGCATTTGAACGCACCCGCAGCCCCCACCAGACCCACTCGCACCCGCTCTCACTCCCGCTCCCTTCTAACCTGCTTCGCTCCCTCCCTTCTCGCACCTCTCTCTTCCCTTGGCCTTTTCCCACTCTGAACTACGATTGGCTGAGACAGCCATCATTCAAATCCATCCCCACCCTCCTCCTCAGGACAGCCAATAGGAGGGCTGCACTCAGGCGATGCCATGGCAATGCTGCGCCCTCCTGCCCTGGCAGCCAGCTCTGCCCCCTCCTCTCCCATCGCGGGACGGTGCCATCTTGTGGGCGGCAGCGCAGGGTGCGGCGGGGCCTGGGGGCAGCCCGGCGCCGGGTGCCCGGGCAGTGCAGGCCCCGGGGGCGGCCGCTCTGCCATAGCGGCCCCGTGGGGCTTCTTGCTGCCCTGCGCCCTGGGGGCCATGCTGGGCTTGGAGGGCAGCCCTGGGGCCTGTGCTGGTGCCAGCCCTGGTGCGGGCGCTGGGGCCCTGGGAATGGCCGGGGTGCCGGAGCCTGTGGGCAACGTGCTGCTGCCGCCAGGGCAGGGCAGTGTCCTCTAGGCCCTCCTGCCCCAGCCCCTTCCCCAGGGTAGCCCCAGGGCTTTGCAGCCCTCCCGCTGTGCCTGGCAGGGCTGGGCCACGGCACAGCAGAGGCTGCTCTGTGTGGGGCCGGGCTGTGCCCCGAGGGGTCGCTCCAGAGGGCTGAGGAGCCCCATGGGGGCACAGGGCAGTGAGGGGGGGGACCAGCACTGAGCCTGCTGGTGCTAGGAAGTGGAGGTGTGGGGTCGTGAAGGGACTGGGGGAGATGGCTCTTTTGGGCTTACTGCAGCACTGCACCCCATAGCTCAGAGAAAAATCCTTGGGTCAGTCAGGACTTGGCAGTGGGGACCGTGCCTCCACCTGTTTCCAAGGTGCTCTCCCAAATAGGCTTTCTTTTGCATGCAGATGTTTTGAGTCCAACCTGCGCAAGGACACAGGCTATGACCATCTCGAGATGGCTTCTCTGAGCCCAAAACATGCTGTACCAACTTGTACCAAGCATGAAAGAAACAGAGGTCCTCTCAAACAGCAGGGGACCTGGGGTCATTACAAGGTGGTTTCCTTATTGTACATGGACATTTCAGCAGGTTCTTGAGAGCCCCATGAGAGCAGCAGGCTGCCCCAGCCTCTGGGATGCAGGACCCCAATTCTTCTCAGAGCCAGATCGCAAAGGGGGACACGATCCGTGGAGAACCTGCCATGCATTCCCATGCCCCCCACAGACCCCAAAAGGCAATGGAGCTGGCCCCACAGAAGCCTTGAGGCTCAGCGCATCTCCTGCCCCATGACCCAGGAGTCCTGGCTGTCCACTAAGACAGATAGGACCCCCAGAGATGACTCTTGTGGCAGCACCCAGTCTTGTCCAGCCACCCCCACAGCCCTGGATTCACAGCAGTTTTTGCAGTTACCAATCTTTGTGCAACATCTCGGGAAGAAGTACCCGAAGCCCTTACCCTCAGTGGAGAGCTGCAGGAGCCTTGGGAACAAGGAACTGTGGTCTCGGCTGATGGTGTCCATCCAGCAGTCCTCCATCTCGCCTCTTTGCCCTCGGCTCACCTCTGCAGCCCAGGAGGAGGGATGTTCTTCCCTTCACCCAACACTCCTTTTCATCGTGCTCCTGTTCCTCTGCATGTCAGCGACGGATCCCAGCACAGCCCCCATTAACTCCTGTCTCCAGTCTTGCCATGGAGCCACTACAAAGGCAGCGGCAGTGAGGGCTTGAGCAGTGCCCAGCAGTGCCTAGGTCTCGGAGGGAAGTGAGGGCCCTCACCCAGGACACCATGGAGACCTCCCTGTGATGCAGCACATCCCGCTGTGACCTCAGCTTGTGTCATCTGGGGGCACAGCAGGTCAGTGCCATGGAGATGGCACCACCAGGGAGAGAGCAGAGAGATTTCCTCTCCCCTCCTGGAAAGCAGGCATCTCCCTTCCCCCAGTTATTTTCCCAAACTTTCTGATAAATCCTTCAAGAATGTCTCCAAGTGGTGTCAAAGTCAGGGAAACATCTGAAGTGGGGACCTGGAGAGGTCACTGCTGTGCTCCTGCACTCCCTGGCTGCTGCACTAGGCAACAGGATTCTGTGCAGGAATCTGGGGTTTGGGGGTTGGATTGGGGTTTGACATTTTTACAGGATCAAAGTCCGGTGGGATGAAAAAGCACAAAGGGTGGCCACAGGCTGAGATGCTTAGGTGAGCCTCCAAACTGTGGATCACTCTTTTATTTGAAGTAGGGTATAGGAGAATAAGGGACAGGACGTAACCTTCCTCCTTTAGGCACCAAAGCAGGCTCTTTGATTTGAGAAGCCTTCAGCAAGGTTTCTCGGTCTGCGGTGCTTAAGATAGAGATGATATGCCAGAAAAGAGCAAACACACAACATCTAGAGGGCTTTGTCTAGGAGACTCGTCCCTGCCAGATTACAAAGCCATTGGTCAGGCCACGTAGCCAATTGGAGGAAGTTTTCCCATTTCCCATGAACTTAGGCCACCTTTCCTTCTGTGTGAGCCTGAGGAAAGCCAGGTCTCAACTCTGGGCTTCAGATGGTCCTTGGGCTTTTCAGTGTCACTTTGGGGCTCTGCTTCTCCCCTGGGTACGCTCCTCAGCCCCCTGCCCTTCCCCACACCAGCACCCTGGCTCCTCCAGGGATCTGTGCAGCCCAGGCACCCTGGATCCACACTGGCACCCTTGCTCTCCCACGATCTGTACAGCTCTGGCACCCTGGATCTCCCACATTTGAGGATTCAAGGCTTCTCAGGACATCCCTCATACTGCAGTGCTGCTCTCTGGGCTCTGGTGCAGAGCCTACGAGGCACTGCAATGCCTCAGGGCCTGCATTCAGAAGTTTGTAAGGGCACCTCCCCGCTCTGCAGCTGCTAAAGCTTGCGAGCGTCCCTACAGCCAACCTTCCTGCTCTTCCAGCACTCTGCAGAGTGCTGGGGCAAGTCTTGCAGGAGGGAGACTCCACCCCCCTTAAATACTGTCCGAGATGTGCCTTTCCAAGTCCCTACAGGAGTTAGTTTGCTTAGTCAGCCTCTAGTCATCTGTGATGCAGGGAGCCCAACTCTACCTGCTGGCATCTCTGCCCTTTCTCTCCCTTGTCTCCTGTGTGCCTACTCAGTCTTCTCCATGCACCAGAGGCACGGGAAGTGTTGCCTGAGAGAACTCACCTGAAGCTATGACACGTTGTGGAGCTGAGGGCCTGATGGAAGCAAGTCTGGGATGACTGTTCCCCCATCTCCTCTCCTACTCCCAGCCCGAGGGTTAGAAAAGTCCTCTGGAGAGAGTGGTTGGTTTGGTATGGCTGGGATGGGTTCCCCTCGACATTGCAGGGTCCTGCCTGTGTTGCTCTGAGTGCCCAGAAAATTTCTCTTCTCTGGGGGCTTGCATCAATGTTTTCCAGACTTTTGTACAGAAAGATAGCTTGCTCCAAGAGCCCCCAAATCCCTCCCCCCACACACACACCCACAGGACGGCACAATCTTGTGGAGATTTGTTTTGCTTCTCTGTCATGACAGACATCTTTTGAGCTACTGTCCAGATTACAGCAGGGAAAAAAAAATGTTTGTTTAAAAAAATCTTATCCCTGGCAGCAAATACAAACTGACTCCTTACCCCTGCACCTCCACCATTCAGTAGAGCAGCAGCTCATGCCTCTCTACTTTCCCCACCAGTTTCACCACCCACCCAGAGTGTTTCAGCTTTCCATTAGGAGGGAACATCAAGCAGTAGAAGTGGCAAAGAAAGTGGCTTCTCTCTTCTTTTCACTCTTCACCTGCTGCCTTAGGTTTCACTAGTGATGGAGCTCTCACAGCTCAGGGCTTCTCTGCACCTCTCAGGCTGCCGTGCTGCGACAAGAATTTCTGCTCTAAAGCAGGATTCAGGAAATGTGGAGGTTGCTGCGAGTTCTTATGCAGGCACAAAGCTGAGTGTATCAGCTAGTTACAGATTAATAATCTACAAGTAGAATCATGAAGAAAGGAATAGTTTCCCAGCAGATACAGAAGTATTCCTAATGGCACTTGAGGGATAGCATATGACGTACTGTGAGTAATTCTGGTTTCCTTGGAGAAAAAGGAACTGAGACTGCAACAAAAAGCAACAAAGGCAGGCTATGCAAATGCCCCAGAAGTGAAGTGCCAATCACACGGAAGTACACTCGGAGAATTCAGTTTGACATAGCCAAACTAAGACAGAGGAAACAGGATTGTTCCGTACAGGAGAAGTTGCTCTATGGAGAGAGAATCAGTTACCCTCACAAGCAATGCTGCCACAAGGAGCAATACCCATAAAGTTGCCATCAGGAAATGCCACTTGGATTTGAAAAGACTTCAAATTCCTGAAAAGGAAATTCTGCATGTGGCTCTCAATCAAGGAAATATCTCACAAGGGAACTTAAGTCTATCTATAAAATCGATTCTGTGATAGATTTGCCTGGAGCAGGTGACTGAACTCCAGGACCCAGGAGATTCTTTGGGAGGGGATGAGATGTCAAGGAAAAACAGGCAAATAGGTGTGGTAGGCGACACGGGGCGCTGCGGAAGATCACGGGATGTGACGTCCTGACGAGGCAGGGCTAAGACAGGAAAAGACAGTGCGAGCGCGTATATAAAGAATTGTAACGACGCAATAAACGCCATTTGCTGCATCCTCCCTAGGGAGTCAGTGTGGTGTGGCCCAGGGGCGGGCGGGGTTGCGGGCTCCTGACCTCACCCTAACTCTGGGTATTGTTGCGACGGCAACAAAGTGGAGACCCCGACGTGATAGGGTGAGGGTGGTCGCCGGGGCGACGGGGGTGGCGCCAGACAGACGATGGAAGCGGTGATTAAGGTAATTCAAATGTGCGCGAAGGAATGGGGAACTTCTGTGAAGTCGAGCGCAATTTCGGCGTGTGTTGAACGCCTAATCCAGGAGGGTGCTGTGCAGCGTCCTGCTGACATTCTTATCTCATCAAATTGGCCTCGGTGCTCCGAGGTGTTAGCAGAGCGGACTATGTCCGGCCACTCGGGAAAAGACCTTAAGGCTTGGGGTGTCGTGCTTACCCTGCTTCGCCGAGCGCGGGAGGAGCAGGAGGCTTGGCAGGCAGCACGGGGCTTGCTGTATGACTCGCAGCCGCGGGGCACCCAAACGGGGGACCCCTCGAACTCGCCGGGGGTATCCAAATCGGTGACGCAAGCGGCTGACAATGCCGATGAGGACCATTTGTCCCCATTGGAGCCGCAAGTTCTGCCGGTGCAGCCCTTGTCGGCTGCAGCGCCGCAAACGCGTAATCCTACACCTCCTGGTTATCCTTGGGAGGAGTTGCGAGCCGCCCATTACACTCCGGGCGAGGGAGGATTGCCTCCTGTCCGGGAAGAGCCTGAGAGTGAGGCAGACGCCTCGCGTCCATCGGCCCCCATCGACAGGCGTCCGGTGGTGCCTGCCGACGACTGGTTGCCGGGATGCTTGATTAAATCTAATTGGGGAGCCGAGGGAGCCCCGGGGGGAGAGAGGAGCAGGACAGAAGCTGATGCAGACATGCAGAAATTAACGGAGCAGTTGCAGCGTATGCGCGGTCCATCAGCGGCTGCGCACTCGTCTGAGCGACAAGATGTGGGCACAACGAGGGCGGGGGCTGAAGGAGAATGGAAAGAACAACAGGACGTGGGGAGAGGTGGTAGTCAAGACAACCCAGACAGTCAAGGCCACTCAGAACTTAGCTCAGACTTGCGCAAGGTGCTCGAGGTGCTGCAACGATTGGAGGAAGAAGTTGGGAGGCAGAAACGTATAGTGCAGCAAGGGGGTGGGAAGCGAAGCAGTGACACAATCCAGCTGCCCAATTGGGACCTTGTTGCTAAAGATGTGTTGCTATCTGGTTTGGCCGTCCGCCCGGGAGCAGCAGTACAGATGTTCCCTGTGACTATAACCGCAGCGGGGATGGAGTGGCGGCCTTGGGATGCTAAAGTGATTACACAATTGATTAAAACAAAGGCAGAACACAGCCTGAATCACCCGCTCACACAGGCAATGCTTGATAACCTGTTGGGTGCAGGTCCGGCCACCCCGGCGGACTGTCGCCAATTAGCGCAGATGATTTTAACACCGACTGAGAATGTCCTGTGGAAAGAGCAGTGGGAGAGTAGGCTACATCAAACGTTGATACAGGCGACGCAAGATCCGCAGAGCCCCCTCAGGCACTCCACTTTGGGGCGCTTGAAAGGGTCTGATGCAGGGCTAACCGCCCAACAGCAAGCGGCCGGTCTACGGACTGCAGAATTGAACGCCACAGCGCGGGCAGCCCGTGAAGCGTTCAATGATCTGCAGCGTTATGTGAAACCCCCCAAACCATGGACACAGGTGAAGCAAGGATTAACGGAAAATTTTGCCGATTTTTGCAACCGTTTGCAGGCCTCCCTAGAATCGGCAGCAACCTTGCCGGGGGAGGCCAAGAACGCAATTATGCTGGAGTGTATTCATCAGCAGGGCAATGAGCAGACTAAGAGCGCACTGCTCACGGCGCCAAAAGGAGCGTCGATAGGGGCAACCATAAAGCATGTCTTGGAGCATGCCCAGAATGTGCCGTCCGGAGTAACTTTTCCTCACAAACGCATAGTGCATTTGTGCCCCACTCTAATGTGCTAGCGGCCATGATAACAAAGATGCGGACGGCCGCTCTGCGTATGTTCGGTACCGAACCCTCCACTCTCTGGCTCCTGTATAAAACCCAGTGCTGGGAGGAGCAATTATGCAACCAAAAAAAAAAAAAAAAAAAAAAAAATAGTGCTAGCTTTAGAAGGATACCCTGGGAAGATACGATGTGGGCCAACGCTCCAAGGTTGGACTCACTTGCGCATTATTCACCCATCCGCGTCAGTCCGAGTACTGACGCGACCTCAACCAGGCCTGACAGTCTTTACAGATGCCTCGTCACAAACGGGCCGAGCGGTAGTAGTATGGCAAGACAAGGGTGAATGGCAGTCTGTTTCTGCCCAAGATACCGCTCAATCAGTACAATTTTTGGAGGCAAAAGCCGTGTGCCTGGCTCTCGACTTACCGTATGAGGGCCATGTAAACATTGTCACAGATTCTATGTTTTCTTTAAGCTCCTGGCCTCCATGGCCATGCCCGGCTGGGCGGGCACGGATATTGCCTGTATGCTTGAGAACCATCTACAGGATCGCAGAAGTACTGTGTCCATATTACATGTAAAGAGCCATTCCAATGTCCCTGGATACTACCAAAGGGGTAACGCAGTGGCAGACCAAGCCGCGACGCGGGTGTACACCCTTCAGGACGCGCGCGCGCTCCATGACCACTTTCACATAGGTGCACGTGGACTAGCCAAATCGTGCAACATTTCCATCTCAGACGCAAGAGCAGTGGTAGCCACCTGCCCATACTGTCAACATAGCCCTTTGTGGGGGGCAGGAGTTAACCCTTGAGGTCTAGAGCCTAACCAGATCTGGCAAACTGACTTTACCTGGTATGCGCCCTTTCAACCGCAAGCGTGGCTTGCCGTCACCATTGATACGGCCAGCACGTACCTTGTGGCTACCTGTCACCGTAAAGCAACCGCCAAAGCCGCACAATCTCATTGGGAAACAACAATCGCTGTCTTGGGACTTCCTGAGGTCATCAAAACAGACAATGGAGCCGCATTTGTTGCTCATAGTTCCCGGGAGTGGGCCAACAAATGGGGCATCCAATTAAAACAGGGAATTCCATATAACAGCCAAGGTCAGGCCATAGTCGAACGTACCCATCAAGTTCTGAAGCAACGCTTACGGGCGCTTGGGGAGGGGGACGGATTGGGCATAGGTGGGAAGCGTGTCCCCTTACCCCTCCAGGCCAACCTTTTAGCTCGCGCAGTATTTGGCCTGAATCATTTTGTGCGCGGGGAAAATCGAAATGCTCCGGTCGACAAACATTGGGCCAAAGCAGCGGTGGAAGACAGCCCTCCAGTCAGGGTTCGAGATCCTGAGTCAGGGGTCTGGGAGGATGGTTGGACCTTTATAACAGGAGGAAGAGGATACGCAGCGATCCGCAAGGGAGAGGCAATACGCTGGGTACCAGCGCGGTGGATACGTCCTGATGTCCATCAATAATACTCACCTTAGTTCTCAAGTGTCTTTTGCAGGTTCCGTAAGGAGGAAATACGTTCTTGTGACCGGCTGATATCATGAGAGCAGCGTCGCGGGAAAGAGAATGATGCCGAGTTCACAAGGATTGGGAGTTGCTATGCACGCTTAGCTTTGCTTTAGGGCTTTCACACTGGCTTGAGAATTACAAGGCTGCAGCCCGCTTACAGCACTGGCATCCCTGGCCTTGCCGCATGTGTACGCAGCTTGCGGCGTACAATTAATGAGTTACGGCGTCCTCACTCTGGGTATCAACGTCTCCTGATGATTCAAGAAACAACGACTGTATTGTAGCATGGAGAGGGGGACTTGTGGTAGGCGACACGGGGCGCTGCGGAAGATCACGGGATGTGACGTCCTGACGAGGCAGGGCTAAGACAGGAAAAGACAGTGCGAGCGCGTATATAAAGAATTGTAACGACGCAATATACGCCATTTGCTGCATCCTCCCTAGGGAGTCAGTGTGGTGTGGCCCAGGGGCGGGCGGGGTTGTGGGCTCCTGACCTCACCCTAACTCTGGGTATTGTTGCGACGGCAACAAATAGGGACCCAAACCTGAGTCACAGCGACAGGCACAGGAAGCTAAGCAGTGCCCCTTTAGCCTCTAGGCTAACCCCACTGCCCAAGCACACAGTGTTCCTCTGTGTATAAGGAATAAGACAACTTAGTAACTGAGGAGCAAACCACAACAAATTAAAAGCTGCTTGTGCCTATGCGATGGAAGGCATCAGGCAGTCTTCTTGCCTCTTTCAACCCCAGCCATCGCTTGGGTAAGTTTTAGAGTGGAAAAAAAAAGGAGCATGAAGTGTATATGCCAACTTCTCACTGTTCCTTCAGTTTTTCTGAGGAAGAAGATAGGTCCTCCCTGATTAGAGGATACCTCTAGTATGGCCATACTTATCAATTTGTAAGTTATAATGAGACAGGGATAATAAAAGTTCTCTCGGACTGTGACACTCTGAGAGCGTGTGAGAGACTGTGTCACTCTGAGAAATTGAGACAGGTACATAAAACCATAGAAAAGAGGAAAAAAAAGAAGGAAATGGTCCCTTTGGAGACATCATTAAGAACAAGCATTTGAGAACTTGCAATTACATGCTGCACTTAGATTCCATTTTCCCTCCTGCTGAGTGCAGTGAAAGAAAAGCAAAGAATTTGAAAAGAAACTTCACATACACAGTCAAGAGGTATGAGAACATGACTACACGGCAGCAGACATTACCTCATCCTTGAACTAGCAAAGGTTCCTTAGTCTATGGATATCCTCAGGGGTGGCAGTGAGGTCGAAAGCACTACTCCTGATCTCCTCTGGCTTGCCTTCCTCCGATGCAGCAGTGAGCTCTCTCACAGTGGCCTGAAAAAACACAGTGAAAGCGCAAAGGGCTCACTGAGCGCACGAACCGGGATGGAGCAGTTGCCTGAAAAAAGGCCCACCAAAAAGCCGGTCAAGTTAGACCTTGGAAACTGTCACAGTGTTTCAGAGCAGAGGATCACAGGCTTCCTCAGCTTGCTGCTCAGGTAGCAACAGCAGCCGGGTTCTTTGTTTCACACTCCTCGCTTGGAAGGGCACAGTTGTTTCAGGCTGTTCTCACTTCAGCAGTAACAGGGGAAAGAGAGGAAGCTGACAGAAAACAGGAGGACTAGCACAGGACTAGCACTAGCACTGAAAACAGGAGGGCTACACAAGAAAGCAGCTCAGGAATGAACACGAGAACAGCAAAGGCCTCTTGTGCCACATGAGGCTGTAGCCCTCCCAACACTGAGGTTTCAGACAACCACAGCAGGCGTTCTCCAGACCAAGGCACCAAAGACAGGAGTCTGGAAGAACTGGAGGCAGGTGAGCTCCAAAGGGAGCTGAGCTGACAACCAAAGGGGAACAGACAACAACACTGGAGTCAGGCAATAAAGACACCACGGTGTGCATTAGACTGGCTGCAACACGGCTGTTGGCATCCAAGTGTGCTTAAGGAAGGCAAACAACCCCTGGGCCTGTTAGGATAAAATACCTGGATCTGCAATAGGGCTGGGTTCACAAAAAACAACAACAACAAAAAAAAATAAAGAAAAAATATCCCTTTTTCCTCAGGCTGTAGCATGACTCTGCAGGCCCTTGTTTTCCTAGCCCTCTGAAAGCCAAGTGCTAGCAAGCAAGGACAAACCGTCTGACTAGCAGACAGTGCAAAGAGTCTTCCTCATGCATAAAACAGAGAGAAGGATACTTTTGCACACAAAAGCACCCAACCAACCAGCACATTCCTCCCTTTCCAAACTCCCAAGGTCCTTCTTTGGGATGGTTGCTTTCAAACTACCCCACTGTGTACTACTGTTTCTGTGCTCAGAATGGCACAGAAACAAAATAAGTGACAGCAGGCAACCTCTGGGAAAGTGTCATTTGCAGAAGGATGCTCTCCTCTCCCCTGGGGAAAAATAAGGCAGCAGAGCATTCTTTACAACATACAAAGAGTGCAATGGCTGAATACACTCAACCATCATTCCCTAAAAATGAAATGATAAGGAACACTAGCTTACCTCTGCACTGGCTTGCTTCACTGCTTTGCCCTTGTCACAAGCATTTTCTGCTGGTCTGTAATGCCTGAGAGAAGCAGAGAAAGACAGCAACGAGTTGTTTCAATGCCATCACCTCCAGTGCTGATGAATCCACCTCAGGGTTAGGAGGTGCCCTTTTTGCAGTGCTCAGTCTGGCTACAACCTCCATTGCACAAATGGACAAGGGAAAACATCACATCAGCTTCCAGCACTATTCTTTCTGAGCAGCAAGAAAAAAAAAGAGAAAAGAGAAAGAAGAGCTCACGTGCTTTCCCACTGTCTTCTCTCAACGCATGGCAGGAGCCCTTCTCTTTTGCTGTGTCACTTTCTCTCATTGGAAAAGGGGGAAGCCACCAGCACCTCCTCTGTAAAGCCCTTGGTGATCTACTGGGGAGGAAGACTGCAAGCTGCATGTTATCCTGCCAGGGAAAACAGGAACATTTCCAAGCATACTTGCCTCCAAGCACAGTTAGCTCACTCCAAGTAAAGACCAGCACACCGAGTTACAACTGGACGTCTCCAAAATGCTCACTTGCATTTTAGAGGCCAGTCAGCAGAGTGACTATCTCCACCTGGAAAGGAGTACCATTAAACCACATAGACTCTGAACACCAAGCACATACACAGACATTCCCTGTATACACCTCTACTGCCCCCCAAAGGAGTACTTTCACTGTCACCAGAGATGGGACTGTTCACTCTGGCTCAGCCTTTGCGCCTAACACCTGGCTCCTGCTGAGGCCTGTCGTAGGCTGCGGGCAGCACCATTAGGCTACAGCGAGAGCAAACACCTACACCACACCCTCGCGGACAAAAAGAATGAGGTCTGCTATCCTTGCAGGTTTTTCAGTAACTCTTTGTTTATACCTGCCAAGTCTGGAACTCTTTGGAATTAAGTCAATCCTTCCCCAGTAACCAAAAGGACCAATAGGGATGGTATGGACCAAACTTCCCAGCTCGAAGGTACTGGAAGGAAAATGCTCTCCACGCAAGGGTGTGTTCAAGTCCTTCTCCTTGGTCTAGCAAGGACAGTGCCCATTTGCGGCCATCCTGTTGCTTTCTTCCTTAGCAACTGCAGGAAGAGAGGAAGCTTTCAACAAAGCTCTAGAGTGCTACATATAGTTACCTCAGGGCTCAGGCTCTTCTCTTTTCACAGCCCTCTCTCCCCACTCCTGGACATGACACCTTGCGACTGTTCCTAATTGAAAGCTGAAGAAAGAAGTCACATTTTCACAGGTTGATCGAGAAAACTGAATACTGCACTGCCCCCGCACACTATGACAGCAGCTCCTGCCTATCTGCTTTCACCAAGTTTCCCCCCACACACACCCAGGGTGTTTCAGCATTCCAGGAGGGGAGAACATCCTGGGGCAGAAGTAGCACAGGAAGCAGCTGCTCTGTTCCTCTCCCTCCTGCCCTGCTGCCTGCGCAGTCACTAGTGCTGCAGCTCTCACAGCTCAGAGCTTCTCAACACCCGCCAGGCTGCAGCGTGGGCTGAAAACCCCCACTGTGTCCCCGGGATGCTCACGGGCAGCAGCTGCCCCCAGCGCAGCGCAGAGGTTTCTCTCCCATCCCTCCCCTCTCCTCCCCTCCCGCAGACTCGCCCAGACCCCGGGGCAGAGCGGGGCCCTGCGGCAGCAGCGCCCGGCAGCAGCGTTTCCCCACGCACCAGCACGAGCAGCCAGGGAAACACAGGCCCCGCCCCCACAGCCGGAAGTGACGCCCCCTGCACCACAGACCCTCCCACCCCTCACTCCTCCAATTGGCTCCCGTTGGACGTGACCTCATGGGGCGGGACCCCAGGGAGGGGCGGGAGGGAGGCAGCAGTGCACGTGCGCTGTTCAGGGGCCGGGTGGGAGGGGGGCAGGGGAGCCGAGGGGAGGGACCAAGAGGGGCGTGGCAAAGAGTTGGGGGCGTGGCCGGTCAGGGCAGAGCATGCGCAGTGGCCCAGAGGAGGGCGGTGAGGGGCGGGGTGGGAGCGGGTGCGGGGCTGGCTGGGCCCTGCGGGCGGGGAGGGGGCGAGAGGCGGCTGCTGCTGCGGGGCAGCGTCTCCCGGCACGGGGCTGCCCAGAGCCTTTAGCCACAGTGGTGGGAGCTACCGCGCTGGGGCCGAGGGCCGCGGGCTGGGCAGAGCGAGCGGCCATGCGCGTGGCGGGAGCCGGAGCCCCTGTGGCCCGACTGTGTGGCAGCAGCGAACAGTGGCAGCAGTGGGGAAGGCCCGGCCTGGCCTGGGCCACCTCCGGCCCCCGGGAGTCCCCGGCTCTTGCGTCCCTTCTCCTTGTGGCCCCATGGCTCGGTGCCGGATGCTGTGGTGCCGGTTCCTCAGCACCATCCCAGCTGTGAGGAGAGGGTGCAGGTACAGCGGTGCTTGGCGTGTCTCCAGGCTGGAGGCAGGAGGCAGCCAGCGCCCCGGTGCCCCTGCTGACAGCCCCGCTTTTCCCCGGGACAGGTCCCCAGCTCCTCTCTGAGCCCAGCCCGGCTGTGGGCACCGTGAGGAGCAGGATGTGCGGAGGCTCCTGATGGCCGTGGCCAGAGCCAGGCTCTCAGGTATCGCGGCAAAGCGGCTGTGGAAGAGCTGTGCCCTTCTGGAGGGCACTCACAGCCCCTCGGGACACCTCCCCAGAGACAGTCGAGGGTCTGAAGGTGACATTTCCTCAGGAGAGCAATGACCCACAGGCCCATCACAGTCCTGTGTGCTCAGCTCTGCCCCACAGACACCTCCTGGCAGCGAGGCAGTGTTGAGGGGCATCTGCGTGTTGGCAGGTGCTCAGGGGCAGTGGGGACAGATCCTGCTGAGGCCAGCAAAGGTGCTGCTGGTGCTGTGCATGTCGGGGAAGGAACTTTGTGAGCTTCCTTCAGACCTGCTGGTCTCTCCATCAGCTTTGGAGTCTCGGGCTCTTGTCCAGGCTTGGCAGCTCCTCTCCCTTCCTCCCACCCCAGCAGCTGGGACCTGAAAGCAGAGATGTGGGGAAGCTCCTTGCCTTTGGTGTCATCCCTGCCTGCAGCTACCTTTTGAGAAGCCCCTGGGAAGTGTCCTGGGGGTGAGCAGGAGCTGTGAGGAGCCCTGCCCCATGCAGACCCCTCTCCGTGGGGGAATGACCCTGCCCTGCGTGGGCCACTCCTTCACCCTAGAGCTTCCCCAGCCCGTGTTCAGCCTATTTGTAGTTATCCCTGTGTTGTCCCCAAACTGCGTTCTATTACCCAGTGTGCAAGCACCCAACAGACACACACGGTCCAGAAAATTGTTTCATTCATTTCTGCACAGAGATGGGTGCCAGGTGGTAGATCCACAAAGCTAGCACACCTTCTCTGCTTCTTACTCTTCTTCCCTTCTTTTCCTTGAGTCTTGTTTGCTATTTGCAGGGTTTTTTTCACAGCATTACTCAAACAAGTGTAGCAGTGTGTCTTTGGCAGGAGACTTGCCAAGTGCTGAGCTGATGGTGATTCAGCTGGGTAAGCTGGTGGGGGAGCAACCTAGAGGAGACACTGACAGCAAGAAGAGTGAGAAAGCAATGTCCTGGGATGGCAAGCAAAGGTGCCAGGTGGTGTGGGAAAAAACAAGCCCATCACGACAGCAGCAGGAATGCAGGGAGCTGTGGCGTGGGCTACACAACGAGCCACTGGAGAGGGCTGAGGATTAGCAGGCAGAGCGAGGGGTAGCCTTGGAGTGGCTGTGTGCTCTGGAGTGCCTGAAGAAGGGCAGCCTGTGCAAGGGGCATGGAGTGCAGGGGTGGAGAGAGGCAACTTGGTGGTGCTGCCCAGCTCTCAGCTGCCAGGCAGGCTCCAAAGCTGAAAGCAGAGGCTTGGAGGCAAGGCCATGGGAATGGGTGTGCCCATGGGGACTGCCAAGGCGTTGTGCTGGGGGTGACCCCAGCAATCCCCGGGGCTTGATGAGGGGTGTTGCCATGGTGAGCAGCAGGCCTTGGTGGTGGTGGTGGCATGGTGCCTCCAAGGCCCTGCTGATGGGGCTGTCTCCATGGGGACTGTGTCCCTGCTGTGAACAGAGCCCCCAGGGTCCTCCCTCTGAGGAGAGCCGCTCCCTGAGGAGGCAGCAGCTGCCCTTGGGGCCAGAGCAGCAGGACCCCAGCAGAGGATCCTGCAGAGGGATGAGGAGCAGCAGCAAACGTCTGCTGCCAGGCTGCACATGCACTGCCAGGCACACCGGAGCGCAGGGGCGAGGTGAGCCATGGGGCTGGAGGCAGGGGCAGGCAGCAGGCATGGGAGCTGCCCGGAGAGCAGGCAGCTGGTTTGGCAAAGGAGCTGGGGTGAAAGAGGCAGGCAGGAGCTGCTACGGCCAGGGGGGAATTTCTTGCAGGTCCTCGGGACTTTCCCTGGGACAAAGCACAGCAACCTGCATGCTCCAAGGCCCCCATGGAGCCCGTGAGCTCTGTTCTGAGGGGCAGAGAGCATCTCTGGGCCCAGCTCAGCCAGGCCGCGTGCAGCCAGAGCTTCCCTTGCACACGGCCCTCAGGTTTCCTGCTCTTCACCAGCCACTCGGACCAAGTCAACCGCATCCACCCTGTGAGTCCATCTGCCCACAGGTGGCCAGCGGCAGCTGCACGCAGCAGTGCAGCACAGCCGGAGCCCAGCTTGCTCCCACCAAAGGCACAGGCTGCCTCGGCTGCCCAACGCACAGGGCTCACAGGCTTCTGCACGTGTCCTCGCAAAGGTGCAGAGATGACCATGATGATGGCTTTGAAAGCCTCTGCCTGACTCCCTAGAGCTGCCGAGGAGCAGGTGGGAAGTGCTGGCAAGGAGCAGGAGGTCTCTGTCTGCCTGCAGGCTGACTGCATGCTCTGCCTGGCAGCCTGCAAGGACTTACCTGGGGGTGCCCAAGGCAGCTGCCATTTCCCATCTCTTGCCCCACACTGACAAAACCTCTGTCCAGACAGCCTGGCTAGGAGGAGAAGCAGAGCACCCTCAAGACCCCTGCCTTGCTCTCTCCTGCTCCTGCCAGGGCTCAGCTCCAGCCGAGGCTGCCTCCTGCAGGGCTTGGCCCTCTCTCAAGTGCTTCTTACAGCCCTGTGTCCCTGGCATCATGTACAACCAGAGGCACCAAACTCCACAAGCCTTCAGAATTGTTTAGCTTTGTACGTCATTTCCACTTGACAGATTTTGGAAGGACGTGACTTCTTTGGGGTGTCTGACATGGCATTTTCGTACACCACCTGCTTTGCCATCCCACTACTGTTCGTGCTGGCATCTCGTTATTTATTTTATTTCCCTCACATACACACCTCACTTTGACTTTCTCAATCTTAGCATGCTGCTGGAGCAAAGGAAAGGAGCTGGGGTGTGTGGTGGTGGTAGGCAGGGAATACAGAGGGTGTTGAAAAAGTGCAGAAAGCAGGTGTGTAAAAGTAGGGGACTCTGCTGAAAGAGTGAGATTTTTCTGCTGTCTTGCTATGGGCAAAAGCAGGAAATGAAGAGAAAAGAAGCTTTTGATTTGCATAGCAGCTCTAAGGAAAGAAGTGGGGACAGGATGCAATGGGGCCACATTGGGGCCCCTCGCCAGCAGGCAGTGGGGCAGGGGCTCATTGTAAAGGAGTTTTGGGTGCCAAAACAGGAAGAGCATCCCTCCTCCTCAGCTACAGAGGTGAGGCAAGGACAAGCAGCAAGTGAGAGGGAGGACTGCTGGACCAATACCATCAGCCCAGGCAACAGTTGCTTGTTCCCAATGCTCCTGCAGCTCCCTGGGAGCTTTCAGGGGCTCCTGTTTGAGGAGGCACACAGAAACTTTGAACTGAAAAACCTGCTGTGGATCCTGGGCAAAATCCTGCCTGAGAAGCTTGTGTGGCTCGGGAGACCATGTGGCAGCCAGTACTCGTGGGTGCTGGGGCTGGGGCTGCCCTGATGCCCAAGGCCCCTCTGGAGATGAAGGAATTTATCAGAAATGTTTGGGAAATAACTGGGGGAAGGGAGGGGATGGCTTTCCAGGACTTGAGAGGAAATCTCTCTGCTCCCTGGCTGGGCCATCTCCATGGCGACGGCATAGTGAGCACCCAGATGACACGAGCTGAGGTCACAGCAGGATGTGCTGCATCACAGGGAGGTCTCCATGGTGCCGTGGGTGGGGGCCCTCACTGCCCTGCGAGGCCCAGGCGCTGCTGGGCACTGCTCACGCAGTCCCCACCACTGTCCTTCGTAGTGGCTCCGTGGCAATGACGGGGGACAGGAGGCAACAGGACTGCACTAGGAGCCCTTGTCGACATGTGGAGGAGCAGCAGCATGTTGGAAAGGAGTATTGGGTGATGAGATGGGAAGAGCGTCCCTCGTCCTGGGCTTGAGAGGTAAGCTGAGGGCAAAGGGACAAACGAGATGGAGGACTGCTGCAGGGACACCATCAGCCAGGAATGCACTTGCTTGTTTCCAGTCCTTCTGTAGCTCTCCGGTGAGGATTGACACCGTTCGTATCCTTTTATGATTCTAACTTGGCAGAGCAGATTTGGGGCTCTGAGATACCATCTTGAGATGGCCACAGCCTCTGTCCTCCTACAAAACGGGCTCCAACCTCTGCACCCAAAAGACAGCCTGTTTGGGCAAGCACTTTGTGAACAGGTGGAGGCACCACTATCAGCCTGTAAGACCTGCCTACCCCAAGGACTTTTCTCTGTGGGGTGCACTGCTGGGGTGAGCCCAACATGGCCATCTCCCCCGCCCCATCCTGACCCCACACCTCCACTCCCTGGCACCAGCAGGCCCAGAGCTGGTCTCCACCTCGCTGCCCTGTGCCCCCATGGGGCTCCTCAGCCCTCTGGAGTGACCCCTTGGGGCACAGCCCGGCCCCACACAGAGCAGCCCCTGCTGGGCCGTGGCCCAGCCCTGCCAGGTGCAGCGGGAGGGCTGCCAAGCCCTGGGGCTACCCTGGGGAAGGGGCCGGGGCAGGAGGGCCGAGAGGACACTGCCCTGCCCTGGCGGCAGCAGCACGTCACCCACAGGCTCCGGTGCCCCGGCCATTCCCCGGGTCCCACCACCGGCACCAGGGCTGGCACCAGCACAGGCCCCAGGGCTGCCCTCCAAGCCCAGCACGGCCCCCAGGGCACAGGGCAGTGAGGAGCCTCGTGGGGCCCCTGCGGCAGAGCGGCCGTGCCCGGGGCCCCGCACTGCCCGGGTACCCGGCGCTGGGCTGCCCCGAGGCAGCACCGTTCCCTGCGCTGCCGCCCACAAGATGCCGCCGTCACGCGGTGGGAGGGGAGGGGGCAGAGCTGGCTGCCAGGGCAGGAGGGCACAGCGTTGCCATGGCATTGCCTGAGTGCGGCCCTCCTATTGGCTGTCCTGAGGAGGAGGGCGGGTATGGATTGGAATGACGGCTGTGTCAGCCAATCGTAGTTCAAAGTGGGAAAAGTCCAAGAGAAGAGGGAGTTGCGAGAAGGGAGGGAGCGAAGCAGGCGAGACGGGAGCGGGAGTGAGAGCGGGTGCGAGTGGGGCTGGTGGGGGCTGCGGGTGCGTTCAAATGCCGGCGGGTGCCCTCTCGCTGCAGCAGGGGCAGCGGTGCTGGCGATGGGGCTGCTTCCCTGCAGGGGCTCCCGAAGGGGCTGTTGGGGCTGTGAGCAGGGGACCCAGCGCCCTGTCACCGAGGGGAACTGACCTGCGAGCCAGGCGTGCCGGCCTGCGCCGAGCAGCTGGGCCTGGGCGGCTTGGTGGGGTTTGGGTGCAGGAAGCTTTGAACCTTTTGTGGGTCTGAGATGCATTTTCAAGGGTTTCCCTGATTTGCTGCTATCCCCGCAGCCCCCAGGTGCTGCTCTGAGCTGTGTTTGGGATCTGCTGGGCAAAGTGTGAGCAGGTTGCTGGTGTCCTCGCAAGGTGTCACGCCCAAGTCGTTGTGCCTGCTCCATAGTTCTTGGTGTGCTCCAGGACCTGTGACCCTGGGATCAGCCTGAAGGGTGTTTGCAGAAGAGCTCTGTTAAGTGTGAAGTGTTTTGCTTTTCAGGGGCCTTGGAAGTTGACGAAAGGCCATTTTCACACTCGCCGTTGTTATTCCCATAATCCTAGATGAGGATGAAGAATTGCTGAATTCTGGCTCTGCTGGTTTCAGCAATTGAAATGTCCTGGACGGAGTCTGTTGCCATGTCTCAAATTGTCAGTGCGTAAAATAGGAGAATGCTTGTTGTGCTCGTTGTGGAGAGGATTTGCTGTGCTTGTTCAGCAATGGGGAAGGAAGTAGACTGTGAGCTGTGGGAAGGCTTCTCCCTCTGACTGGGAAATGAGGCCCTGCTCTCTTGCTACATACATAGACTGTCTAGGCTAAAGCTAATGTATTTTTGGGGGGTTGCAACTGCTACGTAATGAGTGCTTTGCTGCACTGTGAGCATTGTGAAGCCAGGAAGTGAATCAGGAGGTGGCTCAGCCGTGGGAAAGGGCAGGGGAGCTGCAGGCAGCAGCAGGGTGGGCAGTGAGGTCCCTAGTGTTTAAAAGGGCTGTATGAGAAAATGCCCTGTGTCCCATCAAGTGTTTGTAGGTAGCTGGTGGGGCTGGAGGAGGCCCATGGCTCAGCTGTTGATGGTGAGGTCAGTTCTGCGCGAGTCCCTGATAGGCCGGCTGAGGGAGAAGGCGTGGCTGTTGCTTGTGATGTCACTTCCCACGGAGCAGTGGATAGGGCAGCAGCAGGTCCGCACTGGGGTGCATTTTTGAGATGGTTTCTGCCTGAGCAGCGGATCAGCCAGGATTTGTCTGCTGGCTGGGGAAGTTCTAGTGAGGTAATTCCTGCCTTGGGGGCTTTTTGGCCAGTGACAGAGACCTGGTTGTGCAGGTGACTGCGAGGTCCCATCTGTCTGAGTCCCTGATAGACCGGCAGCAGGCAGTTAGGCATGGGCGTTGAGAGTGAGGTCTCTTTTGTCCGAGTACCTGCTAGGACAGCAGTGGCTTATGGCTGGGGAAGTTATTTTTGAGGCAAGTAGTGACTCTGAAGCCCGTAGGCCATCAGCAGGCATGTGTTGGGGGTTTGCCCTTGTGAGCAGCTGACAGGTCAGGAGAAGCCACATGGCCTGGATGGTGGTGGTGAGGTGACTCCTGGGTTTGTTGCGTGTGCCCAGAGGAGAGATTGACCCCTGCAGAGCTCTACAGCAGCAGAGAAAGGCAACAAATTAATCAAGCAGAAGTAGATGTCCCCCATCATCTAACACAAATTCTAGTCTACTCTGTCATCCTGCGTTAGTACTGCTACGTTTCAAATGTGGATGATGTTCTCTGGTGAACATGGACATGGAGCTTGACTTTGTTGAGTTCCTAAGTAGAAGCTTGCAGCCTACTCCTGGTCATCATGGGAGTCCAACTAGATCTTTTAAACTACTGAATAAATCTAGTGCTGGTGTACGCAGTGGTGCTAATAATCTCTTCTTCCCAAAGTGTGTGTTAGGCATGGGCGTTGAGTGTGAGGTCTCTTTTGTCTGAGTACCTGCTCAGGCAGCAGTGGTTCATGGCGGGGGAAGTTATTTTGAGGAAATGTGTATCTCTGCAGTCCGTAGCAGCTGTAGGCGTGTGTTGGGGGTTTGCCCTTGTGAGGTCACTTCTCTGAGCAGGTGGTAGATCAGGAGAAGACACGCAGCCTGGATGGTGATGGTGAGGTGACTTCTGGGTTTGTTGTGTGTGCCCAGAGGAGGGACTGACTGCTGCAGAGCTCTACAGCAATATGTAAATGTAACTATTCAGTCAAGCAGATGTTCCACATCGTCTGACACAAATTCTGTTCCAGTCTGTCATCCTGTGTCAGTACTACTAAATGAAAAATGTGGGTGTTGTTCTCTGGTGAATATGGACATGGAGTTTGACTTTGCACTTGTTGCTAAGTAGAAGCTTGCAGGCTGCTCCCGGTCAGCTAGGGAGTCCAGACAGAGTTTTGAGGCTGCTAAATCAATCTGATGCTAGTGTAAGCAGTGGTGCTAGTAATCTCTTCTCCCCATTGTCTGTGTGTGCTTTAGAAATTCCCCCTGTGGAAACAGCAAGGAGCTTATGAGATGTTCCTGCAAGGTCTAAATGCTGTGTCTGTCTTTCAGGTGTCCACCTGCTTTTATGACACATTTGGAACTGTAATACATTAGAGGTTGCTGATTTTCTGTCCAAGTGTGCAGCCAGTGGAGAATGGGTGCCAAGTCTGTTGGAGGAGACAGAAGGAATGTCACCCCCAAACAGGTACCGGCCACATTTTGAAAGAGATGTTCTTTTCAGTGAAGTTGAGGCACAAATGAGTGGCAAGAAGTGGCCCGATCAGGGCTTGTGAGAGCACTCCTCTGCTTCCTGGAGAAGGGAAGTAACTGTGTATAGGACTGAGTGGATGCTGAGAGGCAGTGATTGTTGCAAAGCCTTGGAGGACTAGAAGGGAACTGCAGAGTTGGAGAGCTGGGCTTTCTGTGTTGTGGGGCACTTGTGGTGCCCTCTGTGTTGCTGATGCTGAGGTGCACGTTTGCTGGCCCCCGTCTGTGAGGCGAGCAGTGGTGTGGGCAGGGTGCCACAGTGCAGGGGTGCCGGGTGGTGGGTCTGGTTGGTGGTCCCAGTGTTTTGGTGCTCATCATGGGAGGAGATAGCTGGTGAGGGCGGTGCTGTGTGTGGGCAGTGGTGCCAGAGTGGGGAGCTGGGGAGCACTGCAAGGTGAGGGTGTGACTATGCTGGCTGGGCCTAGGCTGCCCTGGTGTCATGGGCCAGAGTTGCTGGCAGCCTGCTGCCTTTGATGCACTGAGGTTCAGGCCTTGGGGTTGCCAAGCGCTTGCCAGCACCTGCAGCATGGATTTTTCCTGAAGGCCAGGGAGTGTTTCTCCTTGCTCCCGGATGCGAACCAAGCCTGCATTTTCCCTCCTTTCCTCTCATTTCCTCTTGCTCATAAGAGCTTTGGTCTGCAGCAGTGTGTGCTGAGAGGAGCGGATGTTGTGGGAGATGCGCTTTTCTGGCTGGGCCTTAGCCTGCTGGAATCCCTTTGAAGGAGTGAAGGCCTTGTGGTGTGGTGGTCTTTGGAGAAAGGCAGGTGAGTTCTTGGGAGCTGACTGTCAAGGGGCTGAGTCCTTCCTGTACCACATTTCTTTGGAGGAGTGCCTTTGAATGGGAGCAGCAAGGCAAAAGTGCCCTGCAAGGGATGTGCAGCCCAGGTCTCTCTTCCTTCCAGGTGCAGTCTCTGCAATTTACCCCACCATCGTGCTGTAGTGTGAGCTTTCTGTGCTGCAGCGGGGAAATAAGAAAGCAGCCACGTGTAGCCATCAGTGTGCTAAGTGTGGTGTGGTTAGGTGCTGACCCTGCTGACCCTGGCAAGGGACTGGATTTTTCCTGTGCTTTGGGTGGTGGTGGTGAGGAGCCCCACTTAGCTCTAGCTGCATTGCTCGGAGTAGCTGGAGTCAAGGCAGTGGTGGTGAGCACATACATCTGACTGCTAGCCTCCCAGCTGTTTGGCATGCATTATGTCCCCTCTGTTCTTGAAGCCTTTTACTGCTGGCTACGTTGTGGGAAGGCCTAAGCTCAGGAGCTGTGTCATGTCAGGTACTGCTCTGGAGATGGCTCAGGACCATGCTTTGTCCTCTGGCATCACTCCCTGGATTCTCTGAGGATGATCGATGGCAAATGGCAGGTCATCAAGGCCAGGGCCCAGGTCTGTGTGCTCAATAACTGAGTTTCAGTGCCAACCTCAGCTGTCGAGTGTTGTGGAGTGGCTTGTGAATGGGACAGTCAAGTCCTTCTGCTCCTGTCAGGCATGGTGGGTCATGCTTCCTGGTGTACTTAAGACATGGAGCACCATCTTTGACCCTTTCTTGCCCAAAGCATCCCTCTGGCAGCAGGCGATGCCCAAGAAGCCTTGCATTTATTTCAGAGATTCACAAAGCTGCCATGAGCTCCAGCAGTCCCTGAGGCCACTGCATTTCCCGTGGTGCTGAAGCCTGCCCCCAGCCAGTCATCTCTGGGTACCTTGTGGGCTGTCAGATGCAGCTCTCATCTGCATGTGGAGAATGAGCCTGTGGATCTGTCCTTCTTTTTTGTTCAAGTGAAGCTACCTTTTGCCATTTCAGAAGAAAGTGTTTGTCCTGCCTCCCAGCTGTCGGGAAGAGAAGGCGTGAGGATGGGCTTCCCTTTGAAGGCTCTAGGGGCCTGTTAGTAGGGAGGCCCCTTTGGGTGAGTGCCTTGCGGGCATGTGAGGCAAAAGTGAGCAGCAAGAGCTGGCCTGATCAGCAGCTGTGAGAGCGCTTGCTCTCTGCTTCCTGGAGATGGGAAGTGACCATGTCAGGGCTGTGAGTGGATGTTCCGAGGAAGCACTGTTTCCAAGGCGTTGGAGGCCTAGAAGAGACTGGAAGGGCTGGAGAGTTGGGCTTTCTGTGTTGTGGGGCCCTTGGGGGTGTCCTGTGTGCTGCCATGTGTGGTGCTGTGCCCTGTGCACCACTGATGCACAGGCACATGTTGGCTCAGTGTTGTGCTGCTCAGCATGGGAGTAGGTGTGTGGAGAGAGCAGTGCTCTGCTCCCAGAGGCCAGCCTGCCATCCCAGTGTCCTTGTGGGAGCCCTGGGTGAGCACTGGTGCTGACTGTGCTCCCTGCTTGGAGCATCCTGGTGTGAGCGAGGGACGCTTGCAGTTAGTTGTTTTCTGTCAGCTGAGGTCCCGGCTTGCAGTTTCTGAAGGTCTTGATGCTTCCTGAGTCTTCTGGGTTTTACGGACTCTGCTGGAGAAAGTGGTCTGCTCATTCCTTCAAGGCTTTCTGTGGAATCTGGACCCTCCTTGCATCTTCCCATCTCAGAACGTACTGCATCCTAATCGATTCTGTCTTTCTTTCTTTCTAGGTTGCTCCAGTTGTGTAGGTTCCCCGTGCAATCCTCGAGCCACTGAGGATGGAGGCAGGATGCCAGGGTGTGTCCCTGTAGCTGTCAGCATCTTTGCCACCATTGTGAGCCCTCTGTGAAAGCGGCTGCAAGTGAATGAGATGAGGCTATGCGTGGATGTGAAGGCTTCCATGAATGCGCCCATCTTCCATGGGTGACCTGGGGCGTGTGGGTTCACCTCCTGGTACCTCTGCTGAGCTGCACGTCCCACATCATACAGATGCTGTTACTGCCAGCACACTCAGGAAATGAGATTGTGCCCCTTGCTTTTCCTAGAAGGTTGTGGTGCCCTGTAGGATGAGTGAAAGACCCTTATAATGAAAGCCAGCATCTGTCGAGTGCCTTTGTGTGAGTGCCCGAAATCCTTGGTAGCTTGAACGGAGGTCTCAGAGCTGTTGGGCTCCTGGCTCTGCGAGGGCTGAAGATGTGCCCAGGGCCAGGCTGCTCATGGCACTCAACCCTCAGTGCTGTGTGAACCCAACTGTGGAGCCGGGACTCCTGTTGCAGAGGCCGTGCAGCCAGGAGAGCTGGCATTTCAGCAGCCCTCCAGCCTGGGGCTGTCTCCTTGCTAGGGCCTCATTTCAAAACCTCTGCATCTTTGCAGAGTTCCCTCCATACTTAGGTGGAGATTCTTGAGCAGATTGGGGATGGAAAGCAGCAGCCTGCTCTGCCCAAAGAGAGTGTAAAGTGCCCAGTGTAAAGAACCGCATCATGCCAGGAGCCAGCTCTGTGCCTGATCATTTGCACGTGCCTTGTGAGCCTGGAGTGCCTTGGCCACCTTTGGTGTTAGTGCAAGAGGTTCCCTGCGTGCCTGGGTTTTGGAGTCAAGGGAAGGCAGTGAGGAGAGCAGTGCCTGGGGCGTGTGCAAGTGGGGAGTGCCCTGCATGCCTGTCTTCTTGCTGGCACTTGGTTGCATGTAATAGACGAGGCAGCTGCGTGGGGCAGAGACGGTGGCACAGCTGGCACAGCAGAGGTCTGGCATTCTGTGGAGGGCTGTTGCAGTGCTGAGTTGCTCTGTCAGTGTCAGACAGCCTTTCCAGTGCAGCTGCTGCCTGGGCTGATCTCTCAACGTTGGCCCTAGAAATGGAAGTGGCATCCTGCTGTCAATTTGTAGGTGCTTGTATCCGTACTACGTGAGACTTGGTGGGAATGGTCTGTGTTGTAACTTTTTAGTGCCTAGAACAATACCGCTGTGTTTAGCGGCATACAAATACATAACTAACAAGGTCTTGGAAATCTGCGAGGAAGAACAGCAGTTGGTTACATATGGATTGTGTGGCTTCCAGCCACAGAATAACCATGAGAAGCAGTTAACATGAAGGTCAGAAGTTGAAGAGTAATGAAGTAGCGACCCCCAAAGTCAAGTGTGGCCCCCGAAATAAGTCTGCAAATGCGTGCAGTATGATAGCCCGGTTATGCGACTGGGGCGGAGTTGGGCTAGACTCCCTGCATTTGATGGCCCCATGTGCCAGGACTCCTGTATACCGCAAATAATCATAAATACCTGTTTTTTTCCGAAGGAGAGAGAGGCTGCTACACAACAGAGGACCACTTTGCCTCCTCGGGGACGCCCGCAAAGATTGTGCCTGCCGACTCTCTCTCTCACCATGCAGACGATCGGGACAAGCATTGGAGTGGTCCTTGTCGAGATTACCATTGTGTCGGCCTGTTTGTAAGTATCTCCTAATAAACTGCTTGCTACTGAAGAGTGTTTGTGTATGTGTGTGTGTGTGTGTGTGTGTGTGTTTGCACTGGCTTGCCACACGAGATGTTAGCCCCCGGGAATCTAACTAGAACATAAATTGTTGAGGAGAATGGGATTCCTGGGGTTTGCAGAATAGTGAGATTCGTGAAGCGAACAATTGTACGGACGCTGAGCCACCTGCATTGGTGGGAGTTGGTGAGTGGGGTATACAGCTATACTGAGGCTGTGCCACCTGCATTGGTGGGACTCGGAGAGTGGGGTGCACAGCTGTACCGAGGCCGAGGGATGTGCATTGGTGGGACTCGGTCAGTGGGGTGCACAGGTGTACTGACTATTTGCAACGTGCATTGGTGGGACTCGGTAAGTGGTGTGCACAGCTGCACCAAGGCCTCGCCATCTGCTTTGGTGGGACTCGGTCAGTGGGGGGACCAGCTGCATCAAGGCCGAGCCACCTGCATTGGTGGGATGCGGTCAGTGGTGTACACAGCTGCATCGAGGCCTTGCCACGTGCATTGGTTGGACTCGGTCAGTGGTGTGCACAGCTGTACCACGGCCGAGCCACCTGCATTGGTGGGACTCGGTCAGTGCGGTACACAGCTGTAATGAGGCCTCGCCACCTGCATTGGTGGGACTCGGTCAGTGGGGTGCACAGATGTACTGAGCGTGCGTGACGTGCATTGGTGGGACTCGGTCAGTCGGTTGCACAGCTGTACCGAGGCGACCCACCTGCATTTGTGGGACTGGGTCAGTGGGTTGCATAGCTCTACCGAGGCTGAGCCACCCCCATTGGTGGGACTCGGTCAGTGGGGTGCACCGTTGAACCGAGGCTGCACCACTAGCATTGGTGGCACTCGGTCTGTGGGGTGCACAGCTATACCGAGTTTGCACCACCTGCACTGGTGGGACTCGGTCAGTGGGGTGCACAGCTGTACTGAGGCCGAGCCACCTGCATTAGTGCGACTCAGTCAGTGCCGTACACAGATGTACTGAGGCCGCAAGACCTGCTTTGGTGTGACTTTGTCAGTGGGGTGCACAGCTGTACTGAGGCCGAGCCCCCAGCATTGTTGGGACTCGGTCAGTGGGGTGCATTGCTCTACCGACACCTCGCTACCTACATTGCTGGGACTCGGTCAGCGGTGTGCACAGCTGTACCGAGGCCGAGCCACCTGCATTGGTGGGACTCGGTCAGTGGTGTGCACAGCTGTACTGAGGCTGCAACATCAGCATTGTTGGGACTCGGTCAGTGGGGTGCACAGCTGTACCGAGGCTGAGCCACCTGCATTGGTGGGACTCGGTCAGTGGGGTGCACAGCTGTACTGAGGCCGAGCCACCAGCATTGTTGGGACTCGGTCAGTGGTGTGCACAGCTGTACCGAGCCGAGCCACCTGCATTGGTGGGACTCGATCAGTGGGGTGCACCGTTGTACCGAGGCTGCACCATCAGCATTGCTGGGACTCGGTCAGTGGGGTACACAGCTGTACTGACGCCTAGCCACCAGGATTGTTTGGACTGGTCAGTGTGTTGCACAGCTGTACCAAGTCCGAGCCACCTGCATTGGTGGGACTCGGTCAGTGGGGTGCGCAGCTGTACCAAGGCCGAGCCACCTGCATTGGTGGCACTCGGTCAGTGCGGTACACAGCTGTACTGAGGCCGCAAGACCTGCTTTGGTGTGACTCAGTCAGTGGGGTGCACAGCTGTACCAAGGACGAGCCACCTGCATTGGTGGGACTCGGTCAGTGCGGTACACAGCTGTACTGAGGCCGCAAGACCTGCTTTGGTGTGACTCGGTCAGTGGGGTGCACAGCTGTACCAAGGCCGAGCCACCTGCATTGGTGGGACTCGGTCAGTGCGGTACACAGCTGTACTGAGGCCGCAAGACATGCTTTGGTGTGAATCGGTCAGTGGGGTGCACAGCTGTACCAAGGCCGAGCCACCTGCATTGGTGGGACTCGGTCAGTGCGGTACACAGCTGTACTGAGGCCGCAAGACCTGCTTTGGTGTGACTCGGTCAGTGGGGTGCACAGCTGTACCAAGGCCGAGCCACCTGCATTGGTTGGACTCGGTCAGTGCGGTACACAGCTGTACTGAGGCCGCAAGACATGCTTTGGTGTGACTCGGTCAGTGGGGTGTACAGCTGGACCAAGGCTGAGCCACCTGCATTGATGGGACTCAGTCAGTGGGGTGCACAGCTGTACTGAGGCCGAGCCCCCTGCATAAGTGGATCTTGGTCAGTGGGGTGCACAGCAGTATCGATGCTGAGACACTTGCATTGGTGGGACTCGTTGAGTGGGGTACACAGCTGTACCAAAGCAAGCCACCTGAATTTGTTGGACTCGGTCAGTGGGGTGCACAGCTGTACTGAGGCCTTGCCACCTGCATTGGTTTGACTCTGTCAGTGGGGTGCACAGCTGTAATGAGGCCTCGCCACCTGCATTGGTGGGACTCGGTCAGTGGGGTGCACAGATGTACTGAGCGTGCGTGACGTGCATTGGTGGGACTCGGTCAGTGGGGTGCACAGCTGCTTTGAGGCCTCGCCATCTGCATTGGTGAGACTTGGTCAGTGGGGTGCACAGCTGTAATGAGGCTGCGCGACCTGCATTGCTGGGACTCGGTCAGTGGGGTGCATACCGCTACTGAGGCCTCACCACCTGCATTGGTGGGACTCGGTCAGTGGGGTGACAGGTATACGGAGTCCGAGCCAGGTGCATTCGTGGGACTTGGTCAGTGGGGTGACAGCTGTACCGAGGCCTCGCCACCTGAATTGGTGGGACTCGATCAGTGGGGTGCACAGCTGCACCGAAGACTCGCCACCTGCATTGGTGGGACTCGGTCAGTAGAGTGCACAGCTGTACTGAGCGTGCGCGATGTGCATTGGTGGGACTTGGTTAGTGGGGTGCAGAGCTGTAATGAGGGTGCGCCCCCTGCATTGGTGAGACTTGGTCAGTGGGGTGCACAGCTGTACTGAGCGTGCGTGTTGTGCATTGGTGGGACTTCGTCAGTGGGGTGCACAGCTGCACCGAGTCAGCACTACCTGCATTGGTGGGACTCGGTCAGTGGGGTGACAGCTGTACCAATGCCGAGCCACCTGCATTGGTGGGACTCGGTCAGTGGGGTGCACAGATGTACCAAGGCAGTTCCACGTGCATTGGTGGGACTTGGTCAGTGGGGTGCACAGCTGTACTGATGCCTCGCCACCTGCATTGGTGGGACTCGGTCAGTCGGGTGCACAGCTGCACCGAGGCATTGCCACCTGTATTGGTTGGACTCGGTCAGTGGGGTGCAGAGCTGCATCGAAGCCTCGGCACCTGCATTGGTGGGACTCGGTCAGTGGGGTGCACAGCTGCACTGATGCCTCGCCACCTGGATTGGTGGGACTCGGTCAGTGGGGTGCACAGCTGCACCGAGGCCTTGCCACCTGACTTGGTTGGACTCGGTCAGTGGGGTGCACAGCAGTATCAATGCCGAGCCACTTGCATTGGTGGGACTCGGTCAGT
Organism: Rhea pennata; assembly: GCF_028389875.1. Taxonomy (NCBI): domain Eukaryota; kingdom Metazoa; phylum Chordata; class Aves; order Rheiformes; family Rheidae; genus Rhea; species Rhea pennata. The sequence goes on along the minus strand of NW_026907682.1, from coordinate 1,933,061 downwards.
GGGGTGCACAGCTGTACCAAGGCAAGGCACCTGCATTTGTTGGACTCTGTCAGCGGGGTGATAGCTCTACCGAGGCCTCGCAACCTGCATTGGTAGGAGTTGGTCAATGGGTTGCGCAGCTGCACCGAGGCCTTGCTACGTGCATTGGTGTTACTCTGTCATTGGGGTGCACAGCTGTAATGAGGCTCCGCCACCTGCATTGGTTGGACTCGGTCAGTGGGGTGCACAGCTGTACTGAGGCCTCGCCATCTGCATTGGTGAGACTTGGTGAGTGGAGTGCACAGCTGTACGGAGGCCTCGCCACCTGCATTGGTGGGACTCGGTCAGTGGGGTGTACAGCTGTAAAGAGGCTGCGCAACCTGCATTTGTGGGACTCGGTCAGTGGGGTGACAGCTGTACAGGGGCCGAGCCAGCTGCATTCGTGGGACTCGGTCAGTGGGGTGAACAGCTGCACCGAGGCCTTCCCACCTGCATTGGTAGGGCTCGGTGAGTGGGGTTCACAGCTGTACAAAGGCAAGCCACCTGAATTTGTTGGACTCGGTCAGTGGGGTGCACAGCTGTACTGAGGCCTTGCCACCTGCATTGGTTTGACTCTGTCATTGGGGTGCACAGCTGTAATGAGGCATCGCCACCTGCATTGGTTGGACTCGTCAGTGGGGTGCACAGTTGTACTGAGCGTGTGTGACATGCATTGGTGGGACTCGGTCAGTGGGGTGCACAGCTGCTTTGAGGCCTCGCCATCTGCATTGGTGAGACTTGGTCAGTAGGGTGCACAGCTGTAATGAGGCTGCGCGACCTGCATTGCTGGGACTCGGTCAGGGGGGTGCATACCGCTACTGAGGCCTCACCACCTGCATTGGTGGTTCTCGGTCAGTGGGGTGACAGGTGTACGGAGTCCGAGCCAGGTGCATTCGTGGGACTTGTTCAGTGGGGTGACAGCTGTACCGAGGCCTCGCCACCGGAATTGGTGGGACTCGATCAGTGGGGTGCACAGCTGCACCGAAGACTCGCCACCTGCATTGGTTGGACTTGGTCAGTAGGGTGCACAGCTGTACTGAGCGTGCGCGATGTGCATTGGTGGGACTTGGTTAGTGGGGTGCAGAGCTGTAATGAGGCTGCGCGACCTGCATTGGTGAGACTTGGTCAGTGGGGTGCACAGCTGTACTGAGCGTGCGTGTTGTGCATTGGTGGGACTTCGTCAGTGGGGTGCACAGCTGCACCGAGTCAGCACTACCTGCATTGGTGGGACTCGGTCAGTGGGGTGACAGCTGTACCAATGCCGAGCCACCTGCATTGGTGGGACTCGGTCAGTGGGGTGCACAGCTATACCGAGGCGAACCACATGCATTGCTGGGTCTCGGTCAGTGGGGTGCACAGCTGTACGGAGATCTTGCCAGCTGCATTGGTGGGACTCGGTCAGTGGGGTGCACAGCTGTACCAAGGCAGTTCCACGTGCATTGGTGGGACTTGGTCAGTGGGGTGCACAGCTGCACTGATGCCTCGCCACCTGCACTGTTTGGACTCGGTCAGTGGGGTGCACAGCTGCACCGAAGCCTCGCCACCTGCATTGGTGGGACTCGGTCAGTGGGGTGCACAGCTGTACCGGGGCCGAGCCAGCTGCATTCATGGGACTCGGTCAGTGGGGTGAACAGCTGCACCGAGGCCTTCCCACCTGCATTGGTAGGGCTCGGTGAGTGGGGTTCACAGCTGTACAAAGGCAAGCCACCTGCATTGGTGGGACTCGGTCAGTGAGGTGCACAGCTGCACCGAGGCATTGCCACCTGCATTGGTTGGACTCGGTCAGTGGGGTGCAGAGCTGCACCGAAGCCTCGCCACCTGCATTGGTGGGACTCGGTCAGTGGGGTGCACAGCTGCACCGAGTCAGCACTACCTGCATTGGTGGGACTCGGTCAGTGGGGTGCACAGCTATACCGAGTTTGCACCACCTGCACTGGTGGGACTCGGTCGGGGGGTGCACAGCTCTAATGAGGACTCGCCATCTGCATAGGTGGGACTCGGTCTGTGGGGTGCACAGCTGCACCGAGGCCTTGCCACCTGACTTGGTTGGACTCGGTCAGTGCGGTGCAAAGCAGTATCAATGCCGAGCCACTTGCATTGGTCGGACTTGGTCAGTGGGGTGCACAGCTGTACCAAGGCAAGGCACCTGCATTTGTTGGACTCGGTCAGCGAGGTGATAGCTCTACTGAGGCCACGCAACCTGCATTGGTAGGAGTCGGTCAATGGGTTGCACAGCTGCACCGAGGCCTTGCTACGTGCATTGGTGTTACTCTGTCATTGGGGTGCACAGCTGTAATGAGGCTCCGCCACCTGCATTGGTTGGACTCGGTCAGTGGGGTGCACAGATGCAACGAGGCCTCACCACCTGCATTGGTTGGACTTGGTCAGTGGGGTGCACAGCTGTACGGAGGCCTCGCCACCTGCATTGGTGGGACTCGGTCAGTGGGGTGTACAGCTGTAATGAGGCTGCGCGACCTGCATTGGTGGGACTCGGTCAGTGGGGTGACATCTGTACAGGGGCCGAGCCAGCTGCATTCGTGGGACTCGGTCAGTGGGGTGAACAGCTGCACCGAGGCCTTCCCACCTGCATTGGTAGGGCTCGGTGAGTGGGGTTCACAGCTGTACAAAGGCAAGCCACCTGCATTTGTTGGACTCGGGTGATAGCTCTACCGAGGCCTCGCGACCTGCATTGGTAGAACTTGGTCAGTGGGGTGCACAGCTGTACTGAGTCTGAGCTACCTGCATTGGTGGTACTCGGTCAGTAGGGTGAACAGTTGTACTGAGTCTACGCCACCAGAATTGGTGGGACTCGGTCAGTGGAGTGCACAGCGGTATGGAGATCTTGCCACCTGCATTGGTGGGACCCTGTCTGTGGGGTGCACAGCTGCACCGAGATCTTCCCACCTGCATTGGTGGGACTCGGTCAGTGGGTTGCACAGCTGCACCGAAGCCTCGCTACCTGCATAGGTGGGACTCGGTCAGTGGGGTGCACAGCTGTACTTAGGCCTTGCCACCTGCATGGGTGGGACTCGGTCAGTAGGTTGCACAGCTGTACTGACACCTTGCAACCTGCATTGGTGTGACTTGGTCAGTGGGTTGCACAGTTGTAGTGAGTGTGCGCGATGTGCATTGGTGGGACTTGGTCAGTGGGGTGCACAGCTGTAATGAGGCTGCGCCACCTGCATTGGTGGGACTTGGTCAGTGGGGTGCACAGCTGTAATGAGTCTGCGCCACCTGCATTGGTGAGACTTAGTCAGTGGGTGCACAGCTGTACCAAGGACGTGCCACCTGCATTGGTGAGACTTGTTCAGTGGGTGCACAGCTGCACCGAGGCATCGCCACCTGCATTGGTGGGACTTGGTCAGTGGGGTGCACAGCTGTACTGAGGCCTTGCCACCTGCATTGGTGGGATTTGGTCAGTGGGGTGCACAGCTGTAATGAGTCTGCGCCACCTGCATTGGTGAGACTTAGTCAGTGGGTGCACAGCTGTACCAAGGACGTGCCACCTGCATTGGTGAGACTTGGTCAGTGGGCGCACAGCTGTACCAAGGCCGTGCCACCTGCATTGGTGGTACTCTGTCAGTTGCGTGCACAGCTGCACCGAGGCCTTCCCACCTGCATTGGTGGGACTCGGTCAGTGGGGTGCACAGCAGTATCAATGCCGAGCCACTTGCATTGGTGGGACTTGGTGAGTGGTGTGCACAGCTGTACCAAGGCCATGCCCCCTGCATAGGTGCGATTCGGTCAGCGGGGTGACAGCTATACCGAGGCCGAGCAACCTGCATTGGTGAGATTTGGTCAGTGGGGTGCCCACCTATACCGAGGCTGCACCACCTGCATTGTTCGGACTTGGTTAGTGGGATGGAAAACTGCACTGAGTCTACGCTACCTGCATTGGTGGGACTCGGTCAGTGGGGTGCACAGCTGTAATGAGGCTCCGCTACCTGCATTGGTTAGACTCGGTCAGTGGGGTGATAGCTGTACTGGGGCTGAGCCCCCTGCATAGGTGGGACTCGGTCAGTGGGATGGACAACTGCACTGAGTCCGCGCTACCTGCATTGGTGAGACTCGGTCAGTGGGGTGCACAGCTGTACTTAGTCTGAGCTACCTGCATTGGTTGGACTCGGTCAGTGGGGTGATAGCTGTACCAAGACAGAGCCATCTGCATTTGTGGGATGCGGTCAGTGGGGTGCACAGCTGCACTGAAGCCGAGCCCCATGCATAGTTGGGACTCGGTCAGTGGGGTGCACAGCTGTACTGAGGCCTTGCCACCTGCATTGGTGAGACTTGGTCAGTGGGGTGCACAGCTGTACTGAGCGTGCGCGATGTGCATTGATGGGTCTTGGTCAGTGGGGTGCAGAGCTGTAATGAGGTTGCGCCACCTGCATTGTTGAGACTCGGTCAGTGGGGTGCGCAGCTGCACCGAGTCTGTACTACCTGCATTGGTGGGATTCGGTCAGTGGGGTGCACAGCTGTATGTAAGCTACCACCTGCACTGGTGGGACTCGGTCAGTGGGGTGACAGCTGTACTGAGGCCTCCCACCCTGCATTGGGGGGACTCGGTCAGTGGGGTGCACAACTGTACCGAGGCCGAGCCAACTGCATTGGTGGGACTCGGTCAGTGGGGTTCACAGCTGTACTGAGGCCTTGCCGCTTGCATTGGTTTGACTCTGTCATTGGGGTTCACAGCTGTAATGAGGCTCCGCCACCTGCATTGGTTGGACTCCATCAGTGGGGTGCACAGCTGTACTGAGGCCTCGCCATCTGCATTGGTGAGACTTTGTGAGTCGGGTGCACAGCTGCAACAAGGCCTCGCCACCTGCATTGGTGGGACTTGGTCAGTGGGGTGACAGCTGTACCGAGGCCTCGCCACCTGCATTGGTGGGACTCGGTCAGTGGGGTGCATACCTCTACTGAGGCCTCACCAACTGCATTTGTGGGACTTGGTCAGTGGGGTGCACAGCTGTACTGAGCGTGTGTGTTGTGCATTGGTGGGACTTGGTAAGTGAGGTGCACAGCTGTAATGAGGCTGCGCCACCTGCACTGGTGGGACTCGGTCAGTGTGGTGCACAGCTGCACCGAGTCAGCACTACCTGCATTGGTGGGACTCGGTCAGTGGGGTGACAGCTGTTCCAATGCCGAGCCACCCGCATTGGTGGGACTCGGTCAGTGGGGTGCACAGCTATACCGAGGCGAACCACCTGCATTGCTGGGACTCGGTCAGTGGGGTGCACAGCTGTATGGAGATCTTGCCAGCTGCATTGGTGGGACTCGGTCAGTGGGGTGCACAGCTGTACCAAGGCAGTTCCACGTGCATTGGTGGGACTCGGTCAGTGGGGTGCACAGCTGTACTGATGCCTCGCCACCTGCATTGGTGGGACTCGGTCAGTCAGGTGCAGAGCTGCACCGAGGCATTGCCACCAACATTGGTTGGACTCGGTCAGTGGGGTGCACAGCTGCACCGAATCAGCACTACCTGCACTGGTGGGACTCGGTCGGGGGGTGCACAGCTGTAATGAGGACTCGCCACCAGCATTGGTGGGACTCGGTCAGTGGGGTGCAGAGCTGCACCAAAGACTCGCCACCTGCATTGGTGGGACTCGGTCAGTGGGGTGTACAGCTGCACCGAGTCAGCACTACCTGCATTGGTGGGACTCGGTCAGTGGGGTGCACAGCTATAGCGAGTTTGCACCACCTGCACTGGTGGGACTCGGTCGGGGGGTGCACAGCTGTAATGAGGACTCGCCATCTGCATTGGTGGGACTCGGTCTGTGGGGTGCACAGCTGCACCGAGGCCTTGCCACCTGACTTGGTTGGACTCGGTCAGTGCGGTGCAAAGCAGTATCAATGCCGAGCCACTTGCATTGGTCGGACTCGGTCAGTGGGGTGCACAGCTGTACGAAGGCAAGGCACCTGCATTTGTTGGACTCGGTCAGCGAGGTGATAGCTCTACTGAGGCCACGCAACCTGCATTGGTAGGAGTCGGTCAATGGGGTGCACAGCTGCACCGATGCCTTGCTACGTGCATTGGTGTTACTCTGTCATTGGGGTGCACAGCTGTAATGAGGCTCCGCCACCTGCATTGGCTGGACTCGGTCAGTGGGGTGCACAGCTGTACTGAGGCCTCGCCATCTGCATTGGTGAGACTTGGTGAGTGGCGTGCACAGATGCAACGAGGCCTCGCCACCTGCATTGGTGGGACTTGGTCAGTGGGGTGCACAGCTGTACTGACACCTTGCCACCTGCATTGGTGGGACTTGGTCAGTGGGGTGCACAGCTGTAATGAGGCTGCTCCACCTGCATTGGTGAGACTTGTTCAGTGGGTGCACAGCTGCACCGAGGCATCGCCACCTGCATTGGTGGGACTTGGTCAGTGGGGTGCACACCTGTACTGAGGCCTTGCCACCTGCATTGGTGGGATTTGGTCAGTGGGGTGCACAGCTGTAATGAGTCTGCGCCACCTGCATTGGTGAGACTTAGTCAGTGGGTGCACAGCTGTACCAAGGACGTGCCACCTGCATTGGTGAGACTTGGTCAGTGGGCGCACAGCTGTACCAAGGCCGTGCCACCTGCATTGGTGGTACTCCGTCAGTTGCGTGCACAGCTGCACCGAGGCCTTCCCACCTGCATTGGTGGGACTCGGTCAGTGGGGTGCACAGCAGTATCAATGCCGAGCTACTTGCATTGGTGGGACTTGGTCAGTGGTGTGCACAGCTGTACCAAGGCCATGCCCCCTGCATAGGTGCGATTCGATCAGCGGGGTGACAGCTATACCGAGGCCGAGCAACCTGCATTGGTGAGACTTGGTAAGTGGGGTGCACAGCTGTACTGAGCGTGCGTGATGTGCATTGGTGGGACTTGGTAAGTGGGGTGCACGACTGTAATGACGCTGCGCCACCTGCACTGGTGGGACTCGGTCAGTGTGGTGCACAGCTGCACCGAGTCTGCACTACCTACATTGGTGGGACTCGGTCAGTGGGGTGCACAGCTGTATGTAAGCTTTCACCTGCATTGGTAGGACACGGTCAGTGGGGTGACAGCTGTGCTGAGGCCTCCCACCCTGCATTTGGGGGACTCAGTCAGTGGGGTGCACAGCTGCACTGAGGCTGAACAACCTGCATTGTTCGGACTCGGTCAGTGGGATGGACAACTGCACTGATGCCGCGCTACCTGCATTGGTGGGACTCGGTCAGTAGGGTGCACAGCTGTAATGAGGACTCGCCACCTGCATTGGTGGGACTCGGTCAGTGGGGTGCACATCTATTCGGAGATCTTGCCACGTGCATTGGTGGGACTCGGTCAGTGGGGTGCACAGCTGTACCGAGGCTGAGCCGCCTGCATTGGTGGGACTCGGTCAGTGGGGTGAACAGTTGTACTGAGTCTACGCCACCAGAATTGGTGGGACTCGGTCAGTGGGGTGCAAAGCTGTACTGAGTCTGAGCTACCTGCATTGGTGGTACTCGGTCAGTGGGGTGAACAGTTGTACTGAGTCTACGCCACCAGAATTGGTGGGACTCGGTCAGTGGAGTGCACAGCGGTATGGAGATCTTGCCACCTGCATTGGTGGGACCCTGTCTGTGGGGTGCACAGCTGCACCGAGATCTTCCCACCTGCATTGGTGGGACTCGGTCAGTGGGTTGCACAGCTGCACCGAAGCCTCGCTACCTGCATAGGTGGGACTCGGTCAGTGGGGTGCACAGCTGTATTTAGGCCTTGCCACCTGCATGGGTGGGACTCGGTCAGTAGGTTGCACAGCTGTACTGACACCTTGCCACCTGCATTGGTGGGACTTGGTCAGTGGGGTGCACAGCTGTAATGAGGCTGCTCCACCTGCATTGGTGAGACTTTTTCAGTGGGTGCACAGCTGCACCGAGGCATCGCCACCTGCATTGGTGGGACTTGGTCAGTGGGGTGCACACCTGTACTGAGGCCTTGCCACCTGCATTGGTGGGATTTGGTCAGTGGGGTGCACAGCTGTAATGAGTCTGCGCCACCTGCATTGGTGAGACTTAGTCAGTGGGTGCACAGCTGTACCAAGGACGTGCCACCTGCATTGGTGAGACTTGGTCAGTGGGCGCACAGCTGTACCAAGGCCGTGCCACCTACATTGGTGAGACTTGGTAAGTGGGGTGCACAGCTGTACTGAGCGTGCGTGATGTGCATTGGTGGGACTTGGTAAGTGGGGTGCACGACTGTAATGACGCTGCGCCACCTGCACTGGTGGGACTCGGTCAGTGTGGTGCACAGCTGCACCGAGTCTGCACTACCTACATTGGTGGGACTCGGTCAGTGGGGTGCACAGCTGTATGTAAGCTTTCACCTGCATTGGTAGGACACGGTCAGTGGGGTGACAGCTGTGCTGAGGCCTCCCACCCTGCATTTGGGGGACTCAGTCAGTGGGGTGCACAGCTGCACTGAGGCTGAACAACCTGCATTGTTCGGACTCGGTCAGTGGGATGGACAACTGCACTGATGCCGCGCTACCTGCATTGGTGGGACTCGGTCAGTAGGGTGCACAGCTGTAATGAGGACTCGCCACCTGCATTGGTGGGACTCGGTCAGTGGGGTGCACATCTATTCGGAGATCTTGCCACGTGCATTGGTGGGACTCGGTCAGTGGGGTGCACAGCTGTACCGAGGCTGAGCCGCCTGCATTGGTGGGACTCGGTCAGTGGGGTGAACAGTTGTACTGAGTCTACGCCACCAGAATTGGTGGGACTCGGTCAGTGGGGTGCAAAGCTGTACTGAGTCTGAGCTACCTGCATTGGTGGTACTCGGTCAGTGGGGTGAACAGTTGTACTGAGTCTACGCCACCAGAATTGGTGGGACTCGGTCAGTGGAGTGCACAGCGGTATGGAGATCTTGCCACCTGCATTGGTGGGACCCTGTCTGTGGGGTGCACAGCTGCACCGAGATCTTCCCACCTGCATTGGTGGGACTCGGTCAGTGGGTTGCACAGCTGCACCGAAGCCTCGCTACCTGCATAGGTGGGACTCGGTCAGTGGGGTGCACAGCTGTATTTAGGCCTTGCCACCTGCATGGGTGGGACTCGGTCAGTAGGTTGCACAGCTGTACTGACACCTTGCCACCTGCATTGGTGGGACTTGGTCAGTGGGGTGCACAGCTGTAATGAGGCTGCTCCACCTGCATTGGTGAGACTTGTTCAGTGGGTGCACAGCTGCACCGAGGCATCGCCACCTGCATTGGTGGGACTTGGTCAGTGGGGTGCACACCTGTACTGAGGCCTTGCCACCTGCATTGGTGGGATTTGGTCAGTGGGGTGCACAGCTGTAATGAGTCTGCGCCACCTGCATTGGTGAGACTTAGTCAGTGGGTGCACAGCTGTACCAAGGACGTGCCACCTGCATTGGTGAGACTTGGTCAGTGGGCGCACAGCTGTACCAAGGCCGTGCCACCTACATTGGTGGTACTCCGTCAGTTGCGTGCACAGCTGCACCGAGGCCTTCCCACCTGCATTGGTGGGACTCGGTCAGTGGGGTGCACAGCAGTATCAATGCCGAGCTACTTGCATTGGTGGGACTTGGTCAGTGGTGTGCACAGCTGTACCAAGGCCATGCCCCCTGCATAGGTGCGATTCGATCAGCGGGGTGACAGCTATACCGAGGCCGAGCAACCTGCATTGGTGAGACTTGGTCAGTGGGGTGCACAGCTGTAATGAGGCTCCGCTACCTGCATTGGTTAGACTCGGTCAGTGGGGTGCAGAGTTGTACTTAGTCTGAGCTACCTGCATTGGTGGGACTCGGTCAGTGGGGTGCACAGCTGTACTGGGGCCGAGCCCCCTGCATAGGTGGGACTCGGTCAGTGGGATGGACAACTGCACTGAGTCCGCGCTACCTGCATTGGTGAGACTCGGTCAGTGGGGTGCACAGCTGTACTTAGTCTGAGCTACCTGCATTGGTTGGACTCGGTCAGTGGGGTGATAGCTGTACCAAGGCCGAGCCACCTGCATTGGTGGACTCGGTCAGTGGGGTGCACAGCTGTACTGAGCGTGCGTGACGTGCATTGGTGGGACTCAGTCAGTGGGGTGCACAGCTGCACTGAGGCCGAGCCCCCTGCATAGTTGGGACTCGGTCAGTGGGGTGCACAGCTGTACTGAGGCCTTGCCACCTGCATTGGTGAGACTTGGTCAGTGGGGTGCACAGCTGTACAGAGCGTGCGCGATGTGCATTGGTGGGACTTGGTCAGTGGGGTGCAGAGCTGTAATGAGGTTGCGCCACCTGCATTGTTGAGACTCGGTCAGTGGGGTGCGCAGCTGCACCGAGTCTGTACTACCTGCATTGGTGGGATTCGGTCAGTGGGGTGCACAGCTGTATGTAAGCTACCACCTGCACTGGTGGGACTCGGTCAGTGGGGTGCACAACTGTACCGAGGCCGAGCCACCTGCATTGGTGGGACTCGGTCAGTGGGGTTCACAGCTGTACTGAGGCCTTGCCACTTGCATTGGTTTGACTCTGTCATTGGGGTGCACAGCTGTAATGAGGCTCCGCCACCTGCATTGGTTGGACTCAGTCAGTGGGCTGCACAGCTGCTCTCGGGCCTCGCCATCTGCATTGGTGGGACTCGGTCAGTGGGGTGCACAGCTGTAATGAGGCTGCGTGACCTGCATTGGTGGGACTCGATCAGTGGGGTGACAGCTGTACGGAGGCCGAGCTAACTGCATTCGTTGGACTTGGTCAGTGGGGTGATAGCTGTACCGAGGCCTCGCCACCTGCATTGGTGGGACTCGATCAGTGGGGTGCACAGCTGCACCAAAGCCTCGCCACCTGCATGGGTGGGACTCGGTCAGTAGGGTGCACAGCTGTACTGAGCGTGCGTGTTGTGCATTGGTGGGAGTTCGTCAGTGGGGTGCACAGCTCTAATAAGTCAGCACTACCTGCATTGGTGGGACTCGGTAAGTGGGGTGACAGCTGTACCAAGGCCGAGCTACCTGCATTGGTGGGACTCGGTCAGTGGGGTGCACAGCTGTACCAAGGCCGAGCCACCTGCATTGGTGGGACTCGGTCAGTGGGGTGCACAGCTGTACGGAGATCTTGCCACCTGCATTGGTGAGACTCGGTCAGTGGGGTGCACAGCTGCACCGAGGCCTTGCCACCGGCATTGGTGTGACTCTGTCATTGGGGTGCACAGCTGTAATGAGGCTCCGCCACCTGCATTGTTTGGACTCCATCAGTGGGGTGCACAGCTGTACTGAGGCCTCGCCATCTGCATTGGTGAGACTTTGTGAGTCGGGTGCACAGCTGCAACAAGGCCTTGCCACCTGCATTGGTGGGACTTGGTCAGTGGTGTGCACAGCTGTAATGAGGCTGCGCCACCTGCACTGGTGGGACTCGGTCAGTGTGGTGCACAGCTGCACCGAGTCAGCACTACCTGCATTGGTGGGACTCGGTCAGTGGGGTCACAGCTGTACCAATGCCGAGCCACCCGCATTGGTAGGACTCGGTCAGTGGGGTGCACAGCTATACCGAGGCGAACCACCTGCATTGCTGGGACTCGGTCAGTGAGGTGCACAGCTGTACGGAGATCTTGCCAGCTGCATTGGTGGGACTCGGTTAGTGGGGTGCACAGCTGTACCAAGGCAGTTCCATGTGCATTGGTGGGACTCGGTCAGTGGGGTGCACAGCTGTACTGATGCCTCGCCACCTGCATTGGTGGGACTCGGTCAGTCAGGTGCACAACTGCACCGAGGCATTGCCACCTGCATTGGTTGGACTCGGTCAGTGGGGTGCACAGCTGCACCGAATCAGCACTACCTGCATTGGTGGGACTCGGTCAGTGGGGTGCACAGCTATAGCGAGTTTGCACCACCTGCACTGGTGGGACTCGGTCGGGGGGTGCACAGCTGTAATGAGGACTCGCCACCAGCATTGGTGGGACTCGGTCAGTGGGGTGCAGAGCTGCACCAAAGACTCGCCACCTGCATTGGTGGGACTCGGTCAGTGGGGTGTACAGCTGCACCGAGTCAGCACTACCTGCATTGGTGGGACTCGGTCAGTGGGGTGCACAGCTATAGCGAGTTTGCACCACCTGCACTGGTGGGACTCGGTCGGGGGGTGCACAGCTGTAATGAGGACTCGCCATCTGCATTGGTGGGACTCGGTCTGTGGGGTGCACAGCTGCACCGAGGCCTTGCCACCTGACTTGGTTGGACTCGGTCAGTGCGGTGCAAAGCAGTATCAATGCCGAGCCACTTGCATTGGTCGGACTCGGTCAGTGGGGTGCACAGCTGTACGAAGGCAAGGCACCTGCATTTGTTGGACTCGGTCAGCGAGGTGATAGCTCTACTGAGGCCACGCAACCTGATTTGGTAGGAGTCGGTCAATGGGGTGCATAGCTGCACCGATGCCTTGCTACGTGCATTGGTGTTACTCTGTCATTGGGGTGCACAGCTGTAATGAGGCTCCGCCACCTGCATTGGTTGGACTCGGTCAGTGGGGTGCACAGCTGTACTGAGGCCTCGCCATCTGCATTGGTGAGACTTGGTGAGTGGCGTGCACAGATGCAACGAGGCCTCGCCACCTGCATTGGTGGGACTTGGTCAGTGGGGTGCACTGCTGTACGTAGGCCTCGCCACCTGCATTGGTGGGACTCGGTCAGTGGGGTGTACAGCTGTAATGAGGCTGCGCGACCTGCATTGGTTGGACTCGGTCAGTGGGGTGACAGCTGTACAGGGGCCGAGCCAGCTGCATTCGTGGGACTCGGTCAGTGGGGTGAACAGCTGCACCGAGGCCTTCCCACCTGCATTGGTAGGGCTCGGTGAGTGGGGTGCACAGCTGTACAAAGGCAAGCCACCTGCATTTGTTGGACTCGGTCAGTCGGGTGATAGCTCTACCGAGGCCTCGCGACCTGCATTGGTAGAACTTGGTCAGTGGGGTGCACAGCTGTACTGAGGCCTTGCCACCTGTATTGGTGAGACTTGGTAAGTGGGGTGCACAGCTGTACTGAGTGTGAGTGATGTGCATTGGTGGGACTTGGTAAGTGGGGTGCACAACTGTAATGACGCTGCGCCACCTGCACTGGTGGGACTCGGTCAGTGTGGTGCACAGCTGCACCGAGTCTGCACTACCTACATTGGTGGGACTCGGTCAGTGGGGTGCACAGCTGTATGTAAGCTTTCACCTGCATTGGTAGGACACGGTCAGTTGGGTGACAGCTGTGCTGAGGCCTCCCACCCTGCATTTGGGGGACTCAGTCAGTGGGGTGCACAGCTGCACTGAGGCTGAACAACCTGCATTGTTCGGACTCGGTCAGTGGGATGGACAACTGCACTGATGCCGCGCTACCTGCATTGGTGGGACTCGGTCAGTAGGGTGCACAGCTGTAATGAGGACTCGCCACCTGCATTGGTGGGACTCGGTCAGTGGGGTGCACATCTATTCGGAGATCTTGCCACGTGCATTGGTGGGACTCGGTCAGTGGGGTGCACAGCTGTACCGAGGCTGAGCCGCCTGCATTGGTGGGACTCGGTCAGTGGGGTGAACAGTTGTACTGAGTCTACGCCACCAGAATTGGTGGGACTCGGTCAGGGGTGTTCAAAGCTGTACTGAGTCTGAGCTACCTGCATTGGTGGTACTCGGTCAGTGGGGTGAACAGTTGTACTGAGTCTACGCCACCAGAATTGGTGGGACTCGGTCAGTGGAGTGCACAGCGGTATGGAGATCTTGCCACCTGCATTGGTGGGACCCTGTCTGTGGGGTGCACAGCTGCACCGAGATCTTCCCACCTGCATTGGTGGGACTCGGTCAGTGGGTTGCACAGCTGCACCAAAGCCTCGCTAACTGCATAGGTGGGACTCGGTCAGTGGGGTGCACAGCTGTATTTAGGCCTTGCCACCTGCATGGGTGGGACTCGGTCAGTAGGTTGCACAGCTGTACTGACACCTTGCCACCTGCATTGGTGGGACTTGGTCAGTGGGGTGCACAGCTGTAATGAGGCTGCTCCACCTGCATTGGTGAGACTTGTTCAGTGGGTGCACAGCTGCACCGAGGCATCGCCACCTGCATTGGTGGGACTTGGTCAGTGGGGTGCACACCTGTACTGAGGCCTTGCCACCTGCATTGGTGGGATTTGGTCAGTGGCGTGCACAGCTGTAATGAGTCTGCGCCACCTGCATTGGTGAGACTTAGTCAGTGGGTGCACAGCTGTACCAAGGACGTGCCACCTGCATTGGTGAGACTTGGTCAGTGGGCGCACAGCTGTACCAAGGCCGTGCCACCTGCATTGGTGGTACTCCGTCAGTTGCGTGCAGAGCTGCACCGAGGCCTTCCCACCTGCATTGGTGGGACTCGGTCAGTGGGGTGCACAGCAGTATCAATGCCGAGCTACTTGCATTGGTGGGACTTGGTGAGTGGTGTGCACAGCTGTACCAAGGCCATGCCCCCTGCATAGGTGCGATTCGATCAGCGGGGTGACAGCTATACCGAGGCCGAGCAACCTGCATTGGTGAGACTTGGTCAGTGGGGTGCACAGCTGTAATGAGGCTCCGCTACCTGCATTGGTTAGACTCGGTCAGTGGGGTGCAGAGTTGTACTTAGTCTGAGCTACCTGCATTGGTGGGACTCGGTCAGTGGGGTGCACAGCTGTACTGGGGCCGAGCCCCCTGCATAGGTGGGACTCGGTCAGTGGGATGGACAACTGCACTGAGTCCGCACTACCTGCATTGGTGAGACTCGGTCAGTGGGGTGCACAGCTGTACTTAGTCTGAGCTACCTGCATTGGTTGGACTCGGTCAGTGGGGTGATAGCTGTACCAAGGCCGAGCCACCTGCATTGGTGGGACTCGGTCAGTGGGGTGCACAGCTGTACTGAGCGTGCGTGACGTGCATTGGTGGGACTCAGTCAGTGGGGTGCACAGCTGCACTGAGGCCGAGCCCCCTGCATAGTTGGGACTCGGTCAGTGGGGTGCACAGCTGTACTGAGGCCTTGCCACCTGCATTGGTGAGACTTGGTCAGTGGGGTGCACAGCTGTACAGAGCGTGCGCGATGTGCATTGGTGGGACTTGGTCAGTGGGGTGCAGAGCTGTAATGAGGTTGCGCCACCTGCATTGTTGAGACTCGGTCAGTGGGGTGCGCAGCTGCACCGAGTCTGTACTACCTGCATTGGTGGGATTCGGTCAGTGGGGTGCACAGCTGTATGTAAGCTACCACCTGCACTGGTGGGACTCGGTCAGTGGGGTGACAGCTGTACTGAGGCCTCCCACCCTGCATTGGGGGGACTCGGTCAGTGGGGTGCACAACTGTACCGAGGCCGAGCCACCTGCATTGGTGGGACTCGGTCAGTGGGGTTCACAGCTGTACTGAGGCCTTGCCACTTGCATTGGTTTGACTCTGTCATTGGGGTGCACAGCTGTAATGAGGCTCCGCCACCTGCATTGGTTGGACTCAGTCAGTGGGCTGCACAGCTGCTCTCGGGCCTCGCCATCTGCATTGGTGGGACTCGGTCAGTGGGGTGCACAGCTGTAATGAGGCTGCGTGACCTGCATTGGTGGGACTCGATCAGTGGGGTGACAGCTGTACGGAGGCCGAGCTAACTGCATTCGTTGGACTTGGTCAGTGGGGTGATAGCTGTACCGAGGCCTCGCCACCTGCATTGGTGGGACTCGATCAGTGGGGTGCACAGCTGCACCAAAGCCTCGCCACCTGCATGGGTGGGACTCGGTCAGTAGGGTGCACAGCTGTACTGAGCGTGCGTGTTGTGCATTGGTGGGAGTTCGTCAGTGGGGTGCACAGCTCTAATAAGTCAGCACTACCTGCATTGGTGGGACTCGGTAAGTGGGGTGACAGCTGTACCAAGGCCGAGCTACCTGCATTGGTGGGACTCGGTCAGTGGGGTGCACAGCTGTACCAAGGCCGAGCCACCTGCATTGGTGGGACTCGGTCAGTGGGGTGCACAGCTGTACGGAGATCTTGCCACCTGCATTGGTGAGACTCGGTCAGTGGGGTGCACAGCTGCACCGAGGCCTTGCCACCGGCATTGGTGTGACTCTGTCATTGGGGTGCACAGCTGTAATGAGGCTCCGCCTCCTGCATTGGTTGGACTCGGTCAGTGGGGTGCACAGCTGTACTGAGGCCTCGCCATCTGCATTGGTGAGACTTTGTGAGTCGGGTGCACAGCTGCAACAAGGCCTTGCCACCTGCATTGGTGGGACTTGGTCAGTGGGGTGACAGCTGTAATGAGGCTGCGCCACCTGCACTGGTGGGACTCGGTCAGTGTGGTGCACAGCTGCACCGAGTCAGCACTACCTGCATTGGTGGGACTCGGTCAGTGGGCTCACAGCTGTACCAATGCCGAGCCACCCGCATTGGTAGGACTCGGTCAGTGGGGTGCACAGCTATACCGAGGCGAACCACCTGCATTGCTGGGACTCGGTCAGTGAGGTGCACAGCTGTACGGAGATCTTGCCAGCTGCATTGGTGGGACTCGGTCAGTGGGGTGCACAGCTGTACCAAGGCAGTTCCACGTGCATTGGTGGGACTCGGTCAGTGGGGTGCACAGCTGTACTGATGCCTCGCCACCTGCATTGGTGGGACTCGGTCAGTCAGGTGCACAGCTGCACCGAGGCATTGCCACCTGCATTGGTTGGACTCGGTCAGTGGGGTGCACAGGTGCACCGAGTCAGCACTACCTGCATTGGTGGGACTCGGTCAGTGGGGTGCACAGCTATAGCGAGTTTGCACCACCTGCACTGGTGGGACTCGGTCGGGGGGTGCACAGCTGTAATGAGGACTCGCCACCAGCATTGGTGGGACTCGGTCAGTGGGGTGCAGAGCTGCACCAAAGACTCGCCACCTGCATTGGTGGGACTCGGTCAGTGGGGTGTACAGCTGCACCGAGTCAGCACTACCTGCATTGGTGGGACTCGGTCAGTGGGGTGCACAGCTATAGCGAGTTTGCACCACCTGCACTGGTGGGACTCGGTCGGGGGGTGCACAGCTGTAATGAGGACTCGCCATCTGCATTGGTGGGACTCGGTCTGTGGGGTGCACAGCTGCACCGAGGCCTTGCCACCTGACTTGGTTGGACTCGGTCAGTGCGGTGCAAAGCAGTATCAATGCCGAGCCACTTGCATTGGTCGGACTCGGTCAGTGGGGTGCACAGCTGTACGAAGGCAAGGCACCTGCATTTGTTGGACTCGGTCAGCGAGGTGATAGCTCTACTGAGGCCACGCAACCTGATTTGGTAGGAGTCGGTCAATGGGGTGCATAGCTGCACCGATGCCTTGCTACGTGCATTGGTGTTACTCTGTCATTGGGGTGCACAGCTGTAATGAGGCTCCGCCACCTGCATTGGTTGGACTCGGTCAGTGGGGTGCACAGCTGTACTGAGGCCTCGCCATCTGCATTGGTGAGACTTGGTGAGTGGCGTGCACAGATGCAACGAGGCCTCGCCACCTGCATTGGTGGGACTTGGTCAGTGGGGTGCACAGCTGTACGGAGGCCTCGCCACCTGCATTGGTGGGACTCGGTCAGTGGGGTGTACAGCTGTAATGAGGCTGCGCGACCTGCATTGGTGGGACTCGGTCAGTGGGGTGACAGCTGTACAGGGGCCGAGCCAGCTGCATTCGTGGGACTCGGTCAGTGGGGTGAACAGCTGCACCGAGGCCGAGCCACCTGCATTGGTAGGGCTCGGTGAGTGGGGTGCACAGCTGTACAAAGGCAAGCCACCTGCATTTGTTGGACTCGGTCAGTCGGGTGATAGCTCTACCGAGCCCTTGCGACCTGCATTGGTAGAACTTGGTCAGTGGGGTGCACAGCTGTACTGAGGCCTTGCCACCTGTATTGGTGAGACTTGGTAAGTGGGGTGCACAGCTGTACTGAGCGTGCGTGATGTGCATTGGTGGGACTTGGTAAGTGGGGTGCACAACTGTAATGAGGCTGCGCCACCTGCACTGGTGGGACTCGGTCAGTGTGGTGCACAGCTGCACCGAGTCAGCACTACCTACATTGGTGGGACTCGGTCAGTGGGGTGCACAGCTGTATGTAAGCTTTCACCTGCATTTGTAGGACACGGTCAGTGGGGTGACAGCTGTGCTGAGGCCTCCCACCCTGCATTTGGGGGACTCAGTCAGTGGGGTGCACAGCTGCACTGAGGCTGAACCACCTGCATTGTTCGGACTCGGTCAGTGGGATGGACAACTGCACTGATGCCGCGCTACCTGCATTGGTGGGACTCGGTCAGTAGGGTGCACAGCTGTAATGAGGACTCGCCACCTGCATTGGTGGGACTCGGTCAGTGGGGTGCACATCTATTCGGAGATCTTGCCACGTGCATTGGTGGGACTCGGTCAGTGGGGTGCACAGCTGTACCGAGGCTGAGCCGCCTGCATTGGTGGGACTCGGTCTGTGGGGTGAACAGTTGTACTGAGTCTACGCCACCAGAATTGGTGGGACTCGGTCAGTGGGGTGCAAAGCTGTACTGAGTCTGAGCTACCTGCATTGGTGGTACTCGGTCAGTGGGGTGAACAGTTGTACTGAGTCTACGCCACCAGAATTGGTGGGACTCGGTCAGTGGAGTGCACAGCGGTATGGAGATCTTGCCACCTGCATTGGTGGGACCCTGTCTGTGGGGTGCACAGCTGCACCGAGATCTTCCCACCTGCATTGGTGGGACTCGGTCAGTGGGTTGCACAGCTGCACCGAAGCCTCGCTACCTGCATAGGTGGGACTCGGTCAGTGGGGTGCACAGCTGTATTTAGGCCTTGCCACCTGCATGGGTGGGACTCGGTCAGTAGGTTGCACAGCTGTACTGACACCTTGCCACCTGCATTGGTGGGACTTGGTCAGTGGGGTGCAATGTTGTAGTGAGTGTGCGCGATGTGCATTGGTGGGACTTGGTCAGTGGGGTGCACAGCTGTAATGAGGCTGCACCACCTGCATTCGTGAGACTTGTTCAGTGGGTGCACAGCTGCACCGAGGCATCGCCACCTGCATTGGTGGGACTTTGTCAGTGGGGTGCACAGCTGTACTGAGGCCTTGCCACCTGCATTGGTGGGATTTGGTCAGTGGGGTGCACAGCTGTAATGAGTCTGCGCCACCTGCATTGGTGAGACTTAGTCAGTGGGGTGCACAGCTGTACCAAGGACGTGCCACCTGCATTGGTGAGACTTGGTCAGTGGGCGCACAGCTGTACCAAGGCCGTGCCACCTGCATTGGTGGTACTCCGTCAGTTGCGTGCACAGCTGCACCGAGGCCTTCCCACCTGCATTGGTGGGACTCGGTCAGTGGGGTGCACAGCAGTATCAATGCCGAGCCACTTGCATTGGTGGGACTTGTTGAGTGGTGTGCACAGCTGTACCAAGGCCATGCCCCCTGCATAGGTGCGATTCGGTCAGTGGGGTGACAGCTATACCGAGGCCGAGCAACCTGCATTGGTGAGACTTGGTCAGTGGGGTGCCCACCTATACCGAGGCTGCACGAGCTGCATTGTTCGGACTTGGTTAGTGGGATGGACTACTGCACTGAGTCTACGCTACCTGCATTGGTGGGACTCGGTCAGTGGGGTGCACAGCTGTAATGAGGCTCCGCTACCTGCATTGGTTAGACTCGGTCAGTGGGGTGCAGAGTTGTACTTAGTCTGAGCTACCTGCATTGGTGGGACTCGGTCAGTGGGGTGCACAGCTCTACTGGGGCCGAGCCCCCTGCATAGGTGGGACTCGGTCAGTGGGATGGACAACTGCACTGAGTCCGCGCTACCTGCATTGGTGAGACTCGGTCAGTGGGGTGCACAGCTGTACTTAGTCTGAGCTACCTGCATTGGTTGGACTCGGTCAGTGGGGTGATAGCTGTACCAAGGCCGAGCCACCTGCATTGGTGGGACTCGGTCAGGGGGGTGCACAGCTGTACTGAGCGTGCGTGACGTGCATTGGTGGGACTCAGTCAGTGGGGTGCACAGCTGTACTGAGGCCTTGCCACCTGCATTGGTGAGAATTGGTCAGTGGGGTGCACAGCTGTACTGAGCGTGCGCGATGTGCATTGGTGGGACTTAGTCAGTGGGGTGCAGAGCTGTAATGAGGTTGCGCTACCTGCATTGTTGCGACTCGGTCAGTGGGGTGCACAGCTGCACCGAGTCTGTACTACCTGCATTGGTGGGATTCGGTCAGTGGGGTGCACAGCTGTATGTAAGCTACCACCTGCACTGGTGGGACACAGTCAGTGGGCTGCACAGCTGTACCGAGGCTGAGCCGCCTGCAGTGGTGGGACTCGGTCAGTGGGGTGAACAGTTGTACTGAGTCTACGCCACCAGAATAGGTGGGACTCGGTCTGTGGGGTGCATAGCTGTACTGAGTCTGAGCTACCTGCATTGGTGGTACTTGGTCAGTGGGGTGAACAGTTGTACTGAGTCTACGCCACCAGAATTGGTGGGACTCGGTCAGTGGAGTGCACAGCGGTATGGAGATCTTGCCACCTGCATTGGTGGGACCCTGTCTGTGGGGTGCACAGCTGCACCGAGATCTTCCCACCTGCATTGGTGGGACTCGGTCAGTGGGGTGCACAGCTGCACCGAAGCCTCGCTACCTGCATAGGTGGGACTCGGTCAGTGGGGTGCACAGCTGTACTTAGGCCTTGCCACCTGCATGGGTGGGACTCGGTCAGTAGGTTGCACAGCTGTACTGACACCTTGCCACCTGCATTGGTGGGACTTGGTCAGTGGGGTGCACTGTTGTAGTGAGTGTGCGCGATGTGCATTGGTGGGACTTGGTCAGTGGGGTGCACACCTGTACTGAGGCCTTGCCACCTGCATTGGTGGGATTTGGTCAGTGGGGTGCACAGCTGTAATGAGTCTGCGCCACCTGCATTGGTGAGACTTAGTCAGTGGGTGCACAGCTGTACCAAGGACGTGCCACCTGCATTGGTGAGACTTGGTCAGTGGGCGCACAGCTGTACCAAGGCCGTGCCACCTGCATTGGTGGTACTCCGTCAGTTGCGTGCACAGCTGCACCGAGGCCTTCCCACCTGCATTGGTGGGACTCGGTCAGTGGGGTGCACAGCAGTATCAATGCCGAGCTACTTGCATTGGTGGGACTTGGTCAGTGGTGTGCACAGCTGTACCAAGGCCATGCCCCCTGCATAGGTGCGATTCGATCAGCGGGGTGACAGCTATACCGAGGCCGAGCAACCTGCATTGGTGAGACTTGGTCAGTGGGGTGCACAGCTGTAATGAGGCTCCGCTACCTGCATTGGTTAGACTCGGTCAGTGGGGTGCAGAGTTGTACTTAGTCTGAGCTACCTGCATTGGTGGGACTCGGTCAGTGGGGTGCACAGCTCTACTGGGGCCGAGCCCCCTGCATAGGTGGGACTCGGTCAGTGGGATGGACAACTGCACTGAGTCCGCGCTACCTGCATTGGTGAGACTCGGTCAGTGGGGTGCACAGCTGTACTTAGTCTGAGCTACCTGCATTGGTTGGACTCGGTCAGTGGGGTGATAGCTGTACCAAGGCCGAGCCACCTGCATTGGTGGGACTCGGTCAGGGGGGTGCACAGCTGTACTGAGCGTGCGTGACGTGCATTGGTGGGACTCAGTCAGTGGGGTGCACAGCTGTACTGAGGCCTTGCCACCTGCATTGGTGAGAATTGGTCAGTGGGGTGCACAGCTGTACTGAGCGTGCGCGATGTGCATTGGTGGGACTTAGTCAGTGGGGTGCAGAGCTGTAATGAGGTTGCGCTACCTGCATTGTTGAGACTCGGTCAGTGGGGTGCACAGCTGCACCGAGTCTGTACTACCTGCATTGGTGGGATTCGGTCAGTGGGGTGCACAGCTGTATGTAAGCTACCACCTGCACTGGTGGGACACAGTCAGTGGGCTGCACAGCTGTACCGAGGCTGAGCCGCCTGCAGTGGTGGGACTCGGTCAGTGGGGTGAACAGTTGTACTGAGTCTACGCCACCAGAATAGGTGGGACTCGGTCTGTGGGGTGCAAAGCTGTACTGAGTCTGAGCTACCTGCATTGGTGGTACTTGGTCAGTGGGGTGAACAGTTGTACTGAGTCTACGCCACCAGAATTGGTGGGACTCGGTCAGTGGAGTGCACAGCGGTATGGAGATCTTGCCACCTGCATTGGTGGGACCCTGTCTGTGGGGTGCACAGCTGCACCGAGATCTTCCCACCTGCATTGGTGGGACTCGGTCAGTGGGGTGCACAGCTGCACCGAAGCCTCGCTACCTGCATAGGTGGGACTCGGTCAGTGGGGTGCACAGCTGTACTTAGGCCTTGCCACCTGCATGGGTGGGACTCGGTCAGTAGGTTGCACAGCTGTACTGACACCTTGCCACCTGCATTGGTGGGACTTGGTCAGTGGGGTGCACTGTTGTAGTGAGTGTGCGCGATGTGCATTGGTGGGACTTGGTCAGTGGGGTGCACACCTGTACTGAGGCCTTGCCACCTGCATTGGTGGGATTTGGTCAGTGGGGTGCACAGCTGTAATGAGTCTGCGCCACCTGCATTGGTGAGACTTAGTCAGTGGGTGCACAGCTGTACCAAGGACGTGCCACCTGCATTGGTGAGACTTGGTCAGTGGGCGCACAGCTGTACCAAGGCCGTGCCACCTGCATTGGTGGTACTCCGTCAGTTGCGTGCACAGCTGCACCGAGGCCTTCCCACCTGCATTGGTGGGACTCGGTCAGTGGGGTGCACAGCAGTATCAATGCCGAGCTACTTGCATTGGTGGGACTTGGTCAGTGGTGTGCACAGCTGTACCAAGGCCATGCCCCCTGCATAGGTGCGATTCGATCAGCGGGGTGACAGCTATACCGAGGCCGAGCAACCTGCATTGGTGAGACTTGGTCAGTGGGGTGCACAGCTGTAATGAGGCTCCGCTACCTGCATTGGTTAGACTCGGTCAGTGGGGTGCAGAGTTGTACTTAGTCTGAGCTACCTGCATTGGTGGGACTCGGTCAGTGGGGTGCACAGCTCTACTGGGGCCGAGCCCCCTGCATAGGTGGGACTCGGTCAGTGGGATGGACAACTGCACTGAGTCCGCGCTACCTGCATTGGTGAGACTCGGTCAGTGGGGTGCACAGCTGTACTTAGTCTGAGCTACCTGCATTGGTTGGACTCGGTCAGTGGGGTGATAGCTGTACCAAGGCCGAGCCACCTGCATTGGTGGGACTCGGTCAGGGGGGTGCACAGCTGTACTGAGCGTGCGTGACGTGCATTGGTGGGACTCAGTCAGTGGGGTGCACAGCTGTACTGAGGCCTTGCCACCTGCATTGGTGAGAATTGGTCAGTGGGGTGCACAGCTGTACTGAGCGTGCGCGATGTGCATTGGTGGGACTTAGTCAGTGGGGTGCAGAGCTGTAATGAGGTTGCGCTACCTGCATTGTTGAGACTCGGTCAGTGGGGTGCACAGCTGCACCGAGTCTGTACTACCTGCATTGGTGGGATTCGGTCAGTGGGGTGCACAGCTGTATGTAAGCTACCACCTGCACTGGTGGGACACAGTCAGTGGGCTGCACAGCTGTACCGAGGCTGAGCCGCCTGCAGTGGTGGGACTCGGTCAGTGGGGTGAACAGTTGTACTGAGTCTACGCCACCAGAATAGGTGGGACTCGGTCTGTGGGGTGCAAAGCTGTACTGAGTCTGAGCTACCTGCATTGGTGGTACTTGGTCAGTGGGGTGAACAGTTGTACTGAGTCTACGCCACCAGAATTGGTGGGACTCGGTCAGTGGAGTGCACAGCGGTATGGAGATCTTGCCACCTGCATTGGTGGGACCCTGTCTGTGGGGTGCACAGCTGCACCGAGATCTTCCCACCTGCATTGGTGGGACTCGGTCAGTGGGGTGCACAGCTGCACCGAAGCCTCGCTACCTGCATAGGTGGGACTCGGTCAGTGGGGTGCACAGCTGTACTTAGGCCTTGCCACCTGCATGGGTGGGACTCGGTCAGTAGGTTGCACAGCTGTACTGACACCTTGCCACCTGCATTGGTGGGACTTGGTCAGTGGGGTGCACTGTTGTAGTGAGTGTGCGCGATGTGCATTGGTGGGACTTGGTCAGTGGGGTGCACACCTGTACTGAGGCCTTGCCACCTGCATTGGTGGGATTTGGTCAGTGGGGTGCACAGCTGTAATGAGTCTGCGCCACCTGCATTGGTGAGACTTAGTCAGTGGGTGCACAGCTGTACCAAGGACGTGCCACCTGCATTGGTGAGACTTGGTCAGTGGGCGCACAGCTGTACCAAGGCCGTGCCACCTGCATTGGTGGTACTCCGTCAGTTGCGTGCACAGCTGCACCGAGGCCTTCCCACCTGCATTGGTGGGACTCGGTCAGTGGGGTGCACAGCAGTATCAATGCCGAGCTACTTGCATTGGTGGGACTTGGTCAGTGGTGTGCACAGCTGTACCAAGGCCATGCCCCCTGCATAGGTGCGATTCGATCAGCGGGGTGACAGCTATACCGAGGCCGAGCAACCTGCATTGGTGAGACTTGGTCAGTGGGGTGCACAGCTGTAATGAGGCTCCGCTACCTGCATTGGTTAGACTCGGTCAGTGGGGTGCAGAGTTGTACTTAGTCTGAGCTACCTGCATTGGTGGGACTCGGTCAGTGGGGTGCACAGCTCTACTGGGGCCGAGCCCCCTGCATAGGTGGGACTCGGTCAGTGGGATGGACAACTGCACTGAGTCCGCGCTACCTGCATTGGTGAGACTCGGTCAGTGGGGTGCACAGCTGTACTTAGTCTGAGCTACCTGCATTGGTTGGACTCGGTCAGTGGGGTGATAGCTGTACCAAGGCCGAGCCACCTGCATTGGTGGGACTCGGTCAGTGGGGTGCACAGCTGTACTGAGCGTGCGTGACGTGCATTGGTGGGACTCAGTCAGTGGGGTGCACAGCTGCACTGAGGCCGAGCCCCCTGCATAGTTGGGACTCGGTCAGTGGGGTGCACAGCTGTACTGAGGCCTTGCCACCTGCATTGGTGAGACTTGGTCAGTGGGGTGCACAGCTGTACATAGCGTGCGCGATGTGCATTGGTGGGACTTGGTCAGTGGGGTGCACAGCTGTATGTAAGCTACCACCTGCACTGGTGGGACTCGGTCAGTGGGGTGACAGCTGTACTGAGGCCTCCCACCCTGCATTGGGGGGACTCGGTCAGTGGGGTGCACAACTGTACCGAGGCCGAGCCACCTGCATTGGTGGGACTCGGTCAGTGGGGTTCACAGCTGTACTGAGGCCTTGCCACTTGCATTGGTTTGACTCTGTCATTGGGGTGCACAGCTGTAATGAGGCTCCGCCACCTGCATTGGTTGGACTCAGTCAGTGGGCTGCACAGCTGCTCTGGGGCCTCGCCATCTGCATTGGTGGGACTCGGTCAGTGGGGTGCACAGCTGTAATGAGGCTGCGTGACCTGCATTGGTGGGACTCGATCAGTGGGGTGACAGGTGTACGGAGGCCGAGCTAACTGCATTCGTTGGACTTGGTCAGTGGGGTGATAGCTGTACCGAGGCCTCGCCACCTGCATTGGTGGGACTCGATAAGTGGGGTGCACAGCTGCACCAAAGCCTCGCCACCTGCATGGGTGGGACTCGGTCAGTAGGGTGCACAGCTGTACTGAGCGTGCGTGTTGTGCATTGGTGGGAGTTCGTCAGTGGGGTGCACAGCTCTAATAAGTCAGCACTACCTGCATTGGTGGGACTCGGTAAGTGGGGTGACAGCTGTACCAAGGCCGAGCTACCTGCATTGGTGGGACTCGGTCAGTGGGGTGCACAGCTGTACCAAGGCCGAGCCACCTGCATTGGTGGGACTCGGTCAGTGGGGTGCACAGCTGTATGGAGATCTTGCCACCTGCATTGGTGAGACTCGGTCAGTGGGGTGCACAGCTGCACCGAGGCCTTGCCACCGGCATTGGTGTGACTCTGTCATTGGGGTGCACAGCTGTAATGAGGCTCCGCCACCTGCATTGTTTGGACTCCATCAGTGGGGTGCACAGCTGTACTGAGGCCTCGCCATCTGCATTGGTGAGACTTTGTGAGTCGGGTGCACAGCTGCAACAAGGCCTTGCCACCTGCATTGGTGGGACTTGGTCAGTGGGGTGACAGCTGTACCGAGGCCTCGCCACCTGCATTGGTGGGACTCGGTCAGTGGGGTGCATACCTCTACTGAGGCCTCACCAACTGCATTGGTGGGACTTGGTCAGTGGGGTGCACAGCTGTACTGAGCGTGTGTGTTGTGCATTTGTGGGACTTGGTCAGTGGGGTGCACAGCTGTAATGAGTCTGCGCCACCTGCATTGGTGGAACTTGGTCAGTGGGCTGCACAGCTGCACCGAGTCAGCACTACCTGCATTGGTGGGAGTCGGTCAGTGGGGTGACAGCTGTTCCAAGGCTGAGCCACCTGCATTGGTGGGACTCGGTCAGTGGGGTGCACAGCTGTAATGACGACTCGCCACCTGCATTGGTGGGACTCGGTCAGTGGGGTGACAGCTGTACCAAGGCCGTGCCACCTGCATTGGTGGGACTCGGTCAGTCGGGTGCACAGCTGCACCGAGGCCGGGCCACCTGCATTGGTGAGACTCGGTCAGTGGGGTGCACAGTAGTATCAGTGCCAAGACACCTGCATTTGTTGGACTCAGTCAGTGGGGTGACAGCTGTACCGAGGCCGAGCAACCTGCATTGGTGGGACTCGGTCAGTGGTGTGCACAGCTGTACCAAGGCCGAGCCACCTGCTTTGGTGGGACTCAGTCAGTGGGGTGCACAGCTGTACCGAGGCCAACCAACCTGCATTTTTTGGACTCGGTCAGTGGGATGGGCAACTGCACCGAGGCCGCGCTACCTGCATTGGTGGGACTCGGTGAGTCGGGTGCACAGTTGTACTTAGTCTGAGCTACCTGCAGTGGTGGGACTCGGTCGGTGGGGTGCACACCTGTACCGAGTCTGCACCACCTGCTTTGTTGGGACTTGGTCATTGGGATGGGCAACTGCACTGAGGCCATGCTACCTGCATTGCTGAGACTCAGTCAGTGGGGTTCACAGCTGTACTGTGTCTTAGCTACCTGCATTGGTGGGACTCGGTCAGTGGGGTGCACAGCTGTAATGAGGCTGCGCCACCTGCATTGGTGAGACTTAGTCAGTGGGTGCACAGCTGTACCAAGGACGTGCCACCTGCATTGGTGAGACTTGGTCAGTGGGTGCACAGCTGTACCAAGGCCGTGCCACCTGCATTGGTGGTACTCCGTCAGTTGCATGCACAGCTGCACCGAGGCCTTCCCACCTGCATTCGTGGGACTCGGTCAGTGGGGTGCACAGCCGTAACTGAGCCTGTGCCACATGCATTGGTGGTACTCGGTCAGTGGTGTGCACAGCTGTACCGAGGGCTCGCCACCTGTATCGGTGGGACTCAGTCAGTAGGGTGCCACAGAGAAATACTGTTAGAGAAATTCTGTGAGAAAAGCATTGCAAATAGGTAACAAGACTCTAGGACAAGAGAGGTAGAAAAGCCATACTGCAAAGTTAACCAGCTCCGGCCAAATTAGCCTTAATAAAACCGCAGTACTTCTAAGAATGAGATGGGTAGGTAAGACAAAAACAGCAGAGTAACCCAGAAGTGACCTTAGGTTCATTAAGGCTTATTAACATATTAAACTTCACAACCCTAAATGAATAATGAGATGGAAATGACATGATAATGATGTTACCGCCTCTTCTTCACTTCCTATGCTAATTAACAAGAGCGTTAAAATGCAAATGCAGAACAATTACCTGATGTAATGAAACTGTAACCAATAGAAAGATTTGTATAAAATACTCCCTGAAAAGTGTGTATAAATGAAGGATGAGAGGGGGAGAAGGTGTGCTAGCTTTGTGGATTTACCACCTCTCACCCATCTCTGCGCAGAAATGAAATAAACAAATATCTTGACCCTGTGTGTCTATTGGTTGCTTGCACGCTGGGTAACAGAACCCATATTTTGGACAACAGCAGGACAAACACTTTCTTCTGAAATGGCAAAAGGCAGTGAGAGCTACATGGGGCTCCTCACCACCACCACCCAAAGCACAGGAAAAATCCAGTCCCTTGCCAGGGTCAGCACCTAACCACACCACACTTAGCACACTGATGGCTACACGTGGCTGCTTTCTTATTTCCCCACTGCAGCACAGAAAGCTCACACTACAGCACGATGGTGGGGTAAATTACAGAGACTGCACCTGGAAGGAAGAGAGACCTGGGCTGCACATCCCTTGCAGGGCACTTTTGCCTTGCTGCTCCCATTCAAAGGCACTCCTCCAAACAGATCTCCTACAGGAAGGACTCAGACCCTTGACAGTCAGCTCCCAAGAACTCACCTGCCTTTCTCCAAAGACCACCACACCACAAGGCCTTCACTCCTTCAAAGGGATTCCAACAGGCTAAGGCCCAGACAGAAAAGCGCATCTCCCACAAAGTCTTTCCCTCTCAGCAAACACTGCTGCAGACCAAAGCTCTTATGAGCAAGAGGAAATGAGAGGAAAGGAGGGAAAACGCAGGCTTGGTTCGCATCCGGGAGCAAGGAGAAACACTCCCTGGCCTTCAGGAAAAATCCATGCTGCAGGTGCTGGCAAGCGCTTGGCAACCCCAAGGCCTGAACCTCAGTGCATCAAAGGCAGCAGGCTGCCAGCAACTCTGGCCCATGACACCAGGGCAGCCTAGGCCCAGACAGCGTAGTCACACCCTCACCTTGCAGTGCTCTCCAGCTCCCCACTCTGGCAGCATTCCTCATGCACAGCACCGCCCTCGCCAGCTATCTCCTCCCATGCTGAGCACCAAAATACTGGGACCACCACCTAGCTCCCCAACAGGGAACCCCTGCTGTGCAACACCCTGCACACACCACTGCTGCCTGACAGACGGGGACCAGCAAACGTGCACCTCTTCATCAGCAACGCACAGTGCCACAGAAGTGCCCCACAACACAGCCCAGCTCTCCAACTCTGCAGTTCCCTTCTAGTCCTCCAAGGCTTTGTAACACGCACTGCCTCTCAGCATCCACTCACAGTCCTACACATGGTTACTTCCCTTCTCCAGGAAGCAGACGAGTGCTCTCACAAGCCCTGATCAGGCCACCTCTTGCCATTCGTTTGTGCCTCAACTTCCCAGAACAAGAAATCTCTTTCAAAATGTGGCCACTACCTGTTTGGGGGTGACATTCCTTCTGTCTCCTCCAACAGACTTTGCACCCATTCTCCACTGGCTGCATACTCGGACAAAAATCATCAATTTCTAAGGCGTTACAGATCCAAATGTGTCATAAAAGCATGTGGACACCTGAAAGACAGGCACAGCATTTAGACCTTGCAGGAACATCTCACAAGCTCCCTCCTGTTTCCACAGGGGGAATTTCCAAAGCACACACACATGCTGGCAATCAGATATAACTAACGCTGCTTACACTAGCATTAGATTGATTTAGCAGTTTAAAAAGCCCAGCTGGACTCCCTAGCTGTCTGGCAGCAGGCTGCAAGCTTCTAGTTAGCAACAAAGGGGAAAAACAAACTCCATGTCCATATTCACTAGAGAACATCACCCACATTTTAAATGTAGTAGTACTAAATCAGGATCATGGAGTGGAATAGAATTTGTGTCAGACGATGGGGAACATCTTCTTGATTAATTAGTTGACTTTCTCTACTGCTGTAGAGTTCTGCAGCAATCAATCCCTCCTCTGGGCACACACAACAAACCGAGGAGTCAGCTCCCCACCACCATCCAGGCCATGTGGCTTCTCCTGACCTGTCAGCTGCTCACAAGGGCAAACCCCCAACACATGCCTGCTGATGGCCTACGGGCTTCAGAGACACTAGTTGTCTCAATATAACTTCCCCAGCCATGAACCACTACTGCCCGAGCAGGGACTCGGACAAAAGAGACCTCACACTCAACGCCCAGGCCTAACTGCCTGCTGCCGGTCTATCAGGGACTCAGACGGGACCTTGCAGTCACCTGACCAACCAGGTCTCTGTCACTGGCCAAAAAGCCCCCAAGGCAGGAATTACCTCACTAGAACTTCCCCAGCCAGCAGACAAATCCTGGCTGATCCGCTGCTCAGGCAGAAACCATCTCAAAAACACATCCCAGTGCGGACCTGCTGCTGCCCTATCCACTGCTCCGTGGGAAGTGACATCACAAGCAACAGCCACGCCTTCTCCCTCCAGCCGGCCTATCAGGGACTCACACAGAACTGATCTCACCATCAACAGCTGAGCCATGGGCCTCCTCCAGCCCCACCAGCTACCTACAAACACTTGATGGGACACAGGGCATTTTCTCATACAGCCCTTTTAAACACTAGGGACCTCACTGCCCACCCTGCTGCTGCCTGCAGCTCCCCCTGCCCTTTCCCACGGCTGAGCCGCCTCCCAAATGGCCTCCCTGATTCACTTCCTGGCTTCACAATGCTCACAGTGCAGCAAAGCACCCATTACGTAGCAGTTGCAACCCCCCAAAAATACATTAGCTTTCACCTAGGTAGTCTCTAGGTAGCAAGAGAGCAGGGCCTCATGTCCCAGTCAGAGGGAGAAGCCTTCCCACAGCTCACAGTCTACTTCCTTCCCCATTGCTGAACAAGCACAGCCAATCCTTTACACATCAAGCATGACAAGCACTCTCCTATTTTACGTGCTGACAATTTGAGACATGGCAACGGACTCCGTCCAGGACATTTCAATTGCTGAAACCAGCAGAGCCAGAATTCAGCAATTCTTCATCCTGATCTAGGATTATGGGAATAACAACAGCAAGTGTGAAAATGGCCTTTCGTCAACTTCCAAGGCCCCTGAAAAGCAAAACACCTCACACTTAACAGAG
Organism: Rhea pennata; assembly: GCF_028389875.1. Lineage (NCBI taxonomy): Eukaryota > Metazoa > Chordata > Aves > Rheiformes > Rheidae > Rhea > Rhea pennata. Next base: position 1,902,257 of record NW_026907682.1, on the reverse strand, counting down.
CTCTTCTGCAAACACCCTTCAGGCTGCTCCCAGGGTCACAGGTCCTGGAGCAAACCAAGACATATGGAGCAAGCACAACGACTTGGTGACGACATGTCGCAAGGAGAGCGGCAACCTGCTCACACTTTGCCCAGCAGATCCCAAACACAGCTCTGAGCAGCACCTGCGGGCTGCGGGGGCAGCAGCAACTAACGGAAACCCTTGAAAATACATCTCAGACCCACAAAAGGTTCAAAGCTTCCTGCACCCAAACCCCACCAAGCCGCCCAGGCCCAGCTGCTCGGCGCAGGCCGGCACGCCTGGCTCGCAGGTCAGTTCCCCTCGGTGACTGGGTGCTGGGTCCCCTGCTCACAGCCCCAACAGCCCCTTCGGGAGCCCCTGCAGGGAAGCAGCCCCCTCGCCAGCACCGCTGCCCCTGCTGCAGTGAGAGGGCACGCGCCGGCATTTGAACGCACGCGCAGCCCCCACCAGCCCCACTCGCACCCGCTCTCACTCCCGCTCCCTTCTCGCCTGCTTCGCTCCCTCCCTTCTCGCAACACTCTCTTCTCTTGGCCTTTTCCCACTCTGGACTACGATTGGCTGACACAGCCGTCATTCCAATCTATCCCCGCCCTCCTCCTCAGGACAGCCAATAGGAGGGCCGCACTCAGGCGATGCCATGGCAACACTGCGCACTCCTGCCCTGGCAGCCAGCTCTGCCCCCTCCCCTCCCACCATGGGCCGGCGCCATCTTGTGGGTGGCAGCGCAGGGTGCGGCGGGGCCTCAGGGCAGCCCGGCGCTGGGTAGTGCAGGGCCCCGGGGGCGGCCGCTCTGCCACAGGGGCCCCGTGGGGCTCCTTGCTGCCCTGCGCCCTGGGGGCCCTGCTGGGCTTGGAGGGCGGCCCTGCGGCCTGTGCTGGTGCCAGCCCTGGTGCCAGCGATGAAGCCCTGGGAATGGCCAGGGTGCCGGAGCCTGCAGGCGACGTGCTGCTGCCACCAGGGCAGGGCAGTGTCCTCTCGGCCCTTGTGCCCCAGCCCCTTCCCCAGGGTAGCCCCAGGGCTTGGCAGCCCTCCTGCTGCGCCTGGCAGGGCTGGGACACGGCCAAGCAAAGGCTGCTCTGTGTGGGTCTGGGCTGTGCCCCGACGGGTTGCTCCAGAGGGCTGAGGAGCCCCATGGGGGCACAGGGCAGCGAGGTGGAGAACAGCTCTGGGCCTGCTCGTACCAGGGAGTGGAGGTTTTGGGTCAGGAGGGGGCTGGAGGAGATGGCCATGTTGGGCTCACCCCATCAGTGCACCCCATAGAGAAAAGTCCTTGGGGTAGGCAGGTCTTACAGGGTGACAGTGTCGCTTCCACCTGTGCACAAAGTGCTCTCCCAAACAGGCTGCCTTTTGGGTGCAGAGGTTGGAGCCTGTTTTGCAGGAGGACAGAGGCTGTGGCCATCTCAAGATGGCATCTCAGAGCCCCAAATCTGCTCTGCCAAGTTACAGTCATAAAAGGATACGAACGGTGTCAATCCTCACTGGAGAGCTACAGAAGGACTGGAAACAAGCAAGTGCATTCCTGGCTGATGGTGTCCCTGCAGCAGTCCTCCATCTCGCTTGTCCCTTTGCCCTCAGCTTACCTCTCAAGCCCAGGACAAGGGATGTTCTTCCCATCTCATCACCCAATACTCCTTTCCAACATGATGCTGCTCCTCCGCATGTCGACAAGGGCTCCCAGTGCAGCCCCATTGCCTCCTGTCCCCCATCATTGCCACAGAGCCACCACGAAGGACAGTGGTGGGGACAGTGTGAGCAGTGCCCAGCAGCGCCTGGGCCTCGCAGGGAAGTGAGGGCCCCCACGCACGGCACCAGGGAGACCTCCCTGTGATGCAGCACGTCCCGCTGTGACCTCAGCTCGTGCCATGTGGGGGCTTATGATGCCATTGCCATGGAGATGGCCCAGCCAGGGAGCAGAGAGATTTCCTCCCATGTCCTGGAAAGCCATCCCCTCCCTTCCCCCAGTTATTTCCCAAACATTTCTGATAAATTCCTTCATCTCCAGAGGGGCCTTGGGCATCAGGGCAGCCCCAGCCCCAGGACCCGGGAGTCCTGGCTGCCACACGGTCTCCCGAGCCACACAAGCTTCTCAGGCAGGATTTTGCCCGGGATCTACAGCAATTTTTTTCACTTAAGGGTTTCTGTGTGCCTCCTCAAACAGGAGCCCCTGAAGGCTCCCAGGGAGCTGCAGGAGCGTTGGGAACAAGGAACTGTCGCCTGGGCTGATGGTATTGGTCCAGCAGTCCTCCATCTCACTTGCTGCTTGTCCTTGCCTCACCTCTGTAGCTGAGGAGGAGGGATGCTCTTCCTGTTTTGGCACCCAAAACTCCTTTACAATGAGCCCCTGCCCCACTGCCTGCTGGCGAGGGGCCCCAATGTGGCCCCATTGCATCCTGTCCCCACTTCTTTCCATAGAGATGCTGTGGAAGACAGAAGTTTCTTTACTCTTCTTGCTGTCCATTTCCTGCTTTTGCCCATAGCAAGACAGCAGAAAAATCTCACTCTTTCAGCAGAGTTCCCTACTTTTACACACCTGCTTTCTGCACTTTTTCAACACCCTCTGTATTCCCTGCCTACTGCCACCACTCACCCCAGCTCCTTTCCTTTGCTGCAGCAGCATGCTAAGATTGAGAAAGCCTAAGTGGGGTGTGTATGTGAGGGAAATAAAATAAATAACGAGATGCCAGCACGAACAGCAGTGGGATTGCAAAGCAGGTGGTGTACGAAAATGCCATGTCAGACACCCCAAAGAAGTCATGTCCTTCCAAAATCTGCCAAGTGGAAATGACATACAAAGCTAAACATTTCTGAAGGCTTGTGGAATTTGGTGCCTCTGGCTGTACATGATGCCAGGGACACAGGGCTGTAAGAAGCACTTGGGAGAGGGCCAAGCCTTGCAGGAGGCAGCCTCGGCTGGAGCTGAGCCCTGGCAGGAGCAGGAGAGAGCAAGGCAGGGGTCTTGCGGGTGCTCTGCTTCTCCTGCTAGCCAGGCTGTCTGGGCAGAGGCTTTGTCAGTGTGGGGCAAGAGATGGGAAATGGCAGCTGCCTTGGGCACCCCCAGGTATGTCCTTGCAGGCTGCCAGGCAGAGCATGCAGTCAGCGTCCGGCAGGCAGACACCTCCTGCTCCTTGCCAGCACTTCCCACTTGCTCCTCGGCAGCTCCAGGAAGTCAGGCAGAGGCTTACAAAGCCACCGTCATGGCTCAGCTCTGCAGCATTCCAGAAGCACGTGAGCCCTGTGCATTTGGCAGCTGAGGCAGCCTGTGCCTTTGGTGGGAGCAAGCTGGGATCCAGCTGCACTGCACTGCTGCGTGCAGCTGCTACTGGCCACCTGTGGGCAGAAGGACTCACAGGGTGGAGGTGGTTGCCTTGGTCTGTGGCTGGTGAAGATGAGGAAACCTGAGGGCTGTGTGCAAGGCAAGCTCTGGCTGCACGCGGCCTGGCTGAGCTGGGCCCAGAGCTGCTCTCTGCCCCTCAGCGCAGAGCTCACAGGCTCTGTGGGGGCCTTGGAGCATGCAGGTTGCTGTGCTTTGTCCCAGGGAAAATCCCGAGGACCGGCAAGAAATTCCCACCTGTCCGCAGCAGCTCCTGCCTGCCTCTTTCACCCCAGCTCCTTTGCCAAACCAGCTGCCTGCTCTCCGGGCAGCTCCCATGCCTGCTGCCTGCCCCTGCCTCCAGCCCCATGGCTCACCTCGCCCCTGCGCTCCGGCGTGCCTGGCAGTGCGTGTGCAGCCTGGCAGCAGACGTTTGCTGCCGCTCCTCGTCCCTCTGCATGATCCTCTGCTGGGGTCCTGCTGCTCTGGCCCCAAGGGCAGCTGCTGCCTCCTCAGGGAGCGGCTCTCCTCAGAGGGAGGACCCCGGGGGCTCTGTTCACAGCAGGGACACAGTCCCCATGGAGACAGCCCCATCAGCAGGGCCTTGGAGGCACCATGCCACCACTATCACAAAGCCCTGCTGCTCACTGTTGCAACACCCCTCACCAAGCCTCGGGGATTGCTGGGGGCACCCCCAGCACAACGCCTTGGCAGTCCCCATGGGCACACCCATCCCCATGGCCTTGCCTCCAAGCCTCTGCTTTCAGCTTTCGAGCCTGCCTGGCAGCTGAGAGCTGGGCAGCACCACCAAGTTGCCTCTCTCCACCCCTGCACTCCATGCCCCTTGCACAGGATACCCTTCTTCAGGCACTCCAGAGCACACAGCCACTCCAAGGACACCCGTTGCTCTGCCTGCTAATCCTCCCGGCACCATCCGGCACCTTTGCTTGCCATCCGAGGCCATCTCTTCCATACTCACTTATCTTACAGATACCCTCTCCTCCAAGTTGCTGGTGCTAGAAGGCTCTCCTCTCCAGCTTGCCCAGCTGATTCACCCTTACCAGCTGCAGCCCACAGCCGCGCTGGGCTAAGAGAGGGGCTGGGGACCTGCCCCAGGGAAAGCGGGGCTGTCAGCAGGGGTACCGGGGCGCTAGCTGCCTCCTGCCTCCAGCCTAGAGACACCACAAGCACTGCTGCAGCCACGGCCTCTCCTCACAGCTGGGATGGTGCTGAGAAACTGGCACCACAGCTGGCACCGAGCCACGGGGCTGTTAGGAGAAAGGGTGCAAGAGCCGGGGACTCCCGGGGGCCGGAGGCGGCCCAGGCCTGGTCGGGCCTTCCCCACCGCTGCAGCCACACGGCCGGGCCGCGGCAGCTCTGGCTGCCCCACGCACACGGCCGCTCGCTCTGCCCTGCCTGCGGCCCTCGGCCCCGGCACGGCAGCTCCCGCCGCTGCGGCTAAAGGCTCCGGGCGGCCCCGGGCCGGGAGACGCTGCCCCGCGGCAGCAGCCGCCTCTCACCCCCTACCTGCCCACAGGGCCCGGCCAGCCCCACCCCTCACCGCCCTCCTCTGGGCCACTGCGCATGCTCCGCCCTGACCGGCCACGCTCTTGGTCCCTCCCCTCGGCTCCACTGCCCCCCTCCCACCCGGCCCCTGCACAGCGCACGCGCACTGCTGCCTCCCTCCCGCCCCTCCCTGGGGTCCCGCCCCACGAGGTCATGTCCAACGGGAGCTATTGGAGGAGTGAGGGGTGGGAGGGTCTGGGGTGCAGGGGGCGTCACTTCCGGCTGTGGGGGCGGGGCCTGTGTTTCCCTGGCTGCTCGTGCTGGTGCGTGGGGAAACGCTGCTGCCGGGCGCTGCTGCCGCAGGGCCCCACTCTGCCCCGGGGCCTGGGCAAGTCTGCGGGAGGGGAGGGGAGGGAGGGGAGAGAAACCTCTGTGCTGCGCTGGGGGCAGCTGCTGCCCGCGAGCATCCCTGGGACACAGCGGGGGTTTTCAGCCTGCGCTGCGGCCTGGCGGGTGCCGAGAAGCCCTGAGCTGTGAGAGCTGCAGCACTAGTGACTGCACAGGCATCAGGGGAGGAGGGAGAGGAACAGAGCAGCTGCTTCCTGTGCTGCTTCTGCCCCGGGATGTTCTCCCCTCATGGAAAGCTGAAACGCCCTGGGCGTGTGTGGGGAGACTGTTGGTGAAAGCAGATAGGCAGGAGCTGCTGTTGTAGTGTGCTGGGGCAGTGCAGTATTCAGTTTTCTCGATCAAGCTGTGAAAATTTGATTTATTTTCAGCTTTAAGTTACAAACGTTAGCAGTCTGTCCTCTGCAGTAATGAGGGAAGAAGATGGCTGTGAAAAAAAGCACGGCCTGAGCCCTGAGGTACGTACATGTAGAGCTCTAGTGCTGTTTTGGTATCTTCCTCTTGCCCTCCTTTTGCTAAGGAGGAAAGGAAAAAGATGGCCATAAATGGGCTCTGTCCTTGCTAGAGCAAGGAGAAGGATGTGAACACACCCTTGCATGGAGAGCTATTTCGAAGAGCTTACAGGTCAGACCCTGTTGTTACTGTTTATTGACCCCGGTGTCCTTATTCCTTTTTCCCAGGCCCTTGGTTAAACCTACATTTTAAAGCCAGAGCATAAGGTGTGCATTGCTGTTGGAGACAGAGGTATCTAAGCAGAGATAGATTTCTTTTTCTTGCGCCTGTGTTGTGGCCAGCCGTGTTCCCTGGCTGCGGCTGCTTTAGCAAATCCAAGCTCTCTCCATTCATTCCTGAGTATGAAGAGAAGATGGCTCTTCCCGTCTGGTCAAACTACTTCTTACCCCCCGAGTGTTTGATAAGGGCAGAACAAGGTCTCCCACATGGTGAGTGCTCTCCTAAAACTGGAGAAAGATATGCTTCTGTTCAACAGTAGGTATTGCTACTACAGCCAGGTATTTAAACTGTCGTCATCCCTGAATGTCACCTTGAGCAGGCTGTAGTGTTCTTTCTCTCTGCTGGCAGGCAGATGCTGGCCAGTTGTGACTGAAGAGAGCTCGGCACAAACTTGTGTCTTGCTCAAAGTTGACCTGGGGGACACAGAAATCATAAAAATCATAGAACCACAGAATAGGAAGGGTTGGAAGGGACCTCTGGAGATCATCTAGTCCAACCCCCCTTCTCCAGCAGGGTCACCTAGAGCACGTTAGAGAGGGTTGCATCCAGGCAGGCTTTGAATATCTCCAGAGAAGGAAAAAGATTCTGCCCTTATCACATGGGACAACTGAAAAGAGTTTGTCCCTGTCCCCTTGACACCCTCCCTTCAATACTGAAGACATTGATAACATCCCCCCTCAGGCTTCTCTTCCCCAGGCTAAAGAGGCCCAGCTCTCACAGCCGTTCCTCACAGGAACAGAGACTTTGAGCGTCTCTCTCTGCTGGATTCTGACCCACGCTTGCCCGCCTTGCGGTCACACCTGGTAGGTAATAGCAGCTGGACAGTGTGCATTTAGAAGTATAGCAACTGGTGCATAGGTGAAAATCCATTCCAAATGATATACTCAGGCAAATGGGGACTATCAAAATGTAAAAGTACCACTGAGACTGATGTTACCTCCTGCCTCCTGGGCACAAAAGCAAGACCATCCTAGCAGGGAACTGTACTATTTTAACACAGTGAAAAGACCTAAAAAAATGAAATCAGTTAATGCGTGCACTGTTCCCAAGTGTGGGTGTCATCTCTGCCACCCTTGAAATCATTCAAAATGCTGCTCTTAATTGCCTCAAAAAATCTAAAAGTAGAAGCGAAGTCTTTCTCTCCATTAGTCCTCTAGAATCGCTGGGCTTTAGATTACCTAGTGGCCACACAGAGGGGAGTGTGTGTGTTGGCATACACTGTCTGTGTTTTTTATGGAAACAAATAAAAACAAGTATTATGCAAACATCATCCAATGACCTGAGCGTACCTTCCATCGAGTAGCCAAAGAGCAGTAACTACTTAATTTCCTAGCAACAGAACTGGTCATGGTTGTGGTCATGGCTGCCAGGTCTGGGAGTGTGGACCAGATGTATTTTAATAATTTTAACATTAATCCTGGCAGTAGGAACGGTGCTTTTCTCTTGTCTCATGCATGGGTCAAATATGCCTCTCCATGTGTAAGGAGATATCGGTGTAGACCAGCGTAATATTGAAAGGTGGTATGCATGAAATGAAAGGAGGGAATGTTAAGGGAATTTCCACTGTCCTCTAGTTTAGCAGAAAAAAGAACATAGAAACTCATGTACCCTGCAAGCAGAACATCTTATCTGACTTTGCCTTAGGCCTGTTCTTGTACAAAGTTGAAGATCTGCAAAGAAGCCAGGTTAATTCAGCCAGCAGTACAAAAGTTGTTCCAAGGTACCAGCAGAAGAGGTGCAAAATCAGCTCATGAAGAAGATGGACCATATGAGGCTGTCACGGAACTCTCTTGTACTGTAACACAGCAAGAGGATGGGTAGAAGTAAAAATTGTGGATCGATCTGGCTGGTTGTGTAAATTAAAGTATTGAACATGTAACAATTAACTATTGCTTAAAAGTTGTAACAAAAAGCTGCTTGCGGCCCCTTCTTGTGCTGCCAGCCAAGAGGCAGCTTATTGCTAGCAATAAAAATTAAAAAAACTTAAAAATCTGACTCCAGCTGCTCATTACTGGTGCCTGTGAATGCACAAACGAGAACAGGTAATTTTGACACTATAACCCACTTCCTGCTCACACAGTACCTCTGCCCTTCAACAGTTTTCATCCCCTGCCCAGCAGTTTTGCAGCCTCATGTCCCAGCAGGACCTCTGGCTCACATGTTCCTATTCCCATCATGTTCATTTTCTCTCTTTCCCACCCAGGCCCCTCAGACTTCTCTTGGCTCTCCCACTGGTGGGATCTGTGAGTGGAAGACTGTTTTCCCGGCCTCCGGACGTCTCTCCTGCCTTGTGCTGACACATTCACTTCAGTGCAGGAGCAGGCCCTGCACAAACCTCCCAGCTCGCCAGACTCGAGCAACGCACTTGTGGGTGAAAAGGCTCCCTGCACTTGTGAATAGGGGCTGTCTGGTTTGTCAAGGAACTCTGCTCGGGAGGATCTAACAGCTGAGTAGGAAGGCTGAAAGCGATGTAGGAAAAAAACAGGCTTGGGGGAAATGTGAGGAAAGGTTATTGAAATTCTTTTTTACTCAGCAATATTGCCTGCCTCCTGGAGGCTGGGTTACAAAAAGCACTTAAGGTGCGCCTTACTCTGCTTCTTTACTGGCACGTCCTTTCCAAAGTCTATCAGCAGGTGTTACGTAGTTAAGCCTTGTTCTTGGCGCATACTCACTGTTAAAAGGTATGGCCTTCTCCTAGAGCAGGCAGCAGATTGCTGAGCACATCACCATTTCTATTCTGATTACAACACCCTGGAGTGAATTCGGGGCTGAATTTCTGTACTTGCGCACAGCTGTACAGGGATCCTTCACAACATCTCCTGCCCCTCCCTGCCCCAGCTATGTCCTGATCCAGCTGAGCAGTCCAAAGGACTTGGAAGGATAACCATTTTCCCTTCTGAAAGGGAAACCTTAATGGCAGCCCTGATGAGGACACCTCCGGGAGGCTGGGGCATCAACAGTGTTAGGACCAGCACCCAGCACAAGCCATACACTTTACTAGGGCTAAAATATAATCAGTCAGGGTTTATTGAAGGCTCTCTCTTATGCCCTGTGTCATCTTCCAAGAAAGAGAAGAGCGAGCATCCTGAGCAGCCACAAATGAAACCCAAGAGTTTCCCAAAGCATCTCCTGGCTGTGTCTTCACTGGCCTCTTGATGTGCTGGGAACCTTCTTGTGCCTCCCCTGCTCACGGGAAATGCTCTTTTCTGCTACCAGGAACTGACCTGGGAAACCCAGAGGGAAAAGGGAAAATTCCCCTCCTCACAACAGATGAGAGTGTGCAGGGTTGTTCAATTCAGCACTGCCTACAAGAGCACAGGACATGTAGTTCAGACTTCTCCCTGCTGCTCAGTCCCAATGTTCAAAAAAGAAAAAAATCCTCACAAGTCCAGAAGTACCTACAATGGCTGGATTTGTTTTATTCAAAGTTGAAAAATACCAACTGCCAACAACAGCATGGCAGTGAGGTGGCCAGGGGGTTTACAGTGATGCACTGCTAATCTGTTCTGCACCATGCACATGGGCTCAATCAACATCCTCATCAAAGATGCTCCTGTTCCTGACTCAAGACCAGCCCGGAAGGAGTCTTTGGGGGCAGTGGGTGGTCTGCAGTCACTGTCCCCACAGGCAAGCATTTTCAAGGTCATTCTCAAAGCTGCCCAAGCAATCACCTGCTTCTCCCCACTCCTCTCACTTGAGCTCAGTCACAACAAAAGCCAAACATCTCTGGAGGGTACATCCCTGGGTCGGCAGACCTGCTGATGCCTGGGACATGCATGCTGCTATGGGACATCCTTTCTGGACCATATGGGATGGCCAGAGAAGCTGAAGAGCAGCACGGAGGATGCATGTGTGTCTTGTTGAAGCTGAGCTGAGCTGAGCTGTGCCATCCCCCTCCCTGATACAAAGGACAGACAAGGACCAGCATGTATCCATTTTGAGTGGTCATGTCTGTACATCTCCCTCCTGAATGGGGAGAAGGGAGGGTGCAGTGCCGTGGGGCAGCCAAAGAGGCCAGTTGAGTCCCTGCTCCTGTGACTGTGTGGGAATGTGGGAGCGCTTCAGAGCTCTGCCTGCTGTGCAGACAGCTCTGCCAGAGACCCCTGTGGCAGTGTTAGACCTTTATCTGCCTGGAGCACAAGCTCAGCTGAGTGGGCAGTGCTCTTCCTCCAGTCTATGCTCAATCCTTGGCCTGACTTTTTGGCCGGAGAGAAGCTGAGACTGGAGACGGAGCAGGATGTCCTGTGTCACAGATGTAGCCGAGCTCCTGCTGGGACAGCAGGGTTGCTGCAGCAGCAGAACTTCTTCCCCTGTGCAGAGACAGGAGCTGCAAGGTACTGCAGTTGGGCTGGCCCTGGTAGCCTGATGGATGAGAACATTTGGGTAAGGAAACTGGGAGGGGGGGGGGATGCAGACATTTGTGCCGTGAGCTGGCACAGAGAACAAAAAGTTCAGGAGATGTAGAAAAACCCAGTGAATTTGTAGAGCAAAACTGAGTAGCAGTCTCTGATCTGGGGCTCGTGTGAAGCCAAGGTTTTACAGTCAGGTTTCACCCTTCCTGCTACATCCCAGGGGAGTCACTGCGATTCTGCTGTGCCTTGGGCCCTTTCAGCAGGAAGGAGCTGATGCAGAGGAACATTCATTAGGGGTCCCAGGCAGATCTCTCTGTGCTCTTTCTCTTCCACAACACAGCCTGCTTTTTCTTTCCCTTTTACACCTCTCATTTCAAGCACCAGCTCCAAGAAATCTTTGGGGAATAAATCACAGCCAGGGATTCTGCATTTTTAACCATTTGCCCTTCCAAAAAGGAAACCTTAATGGCAGCCCTACAGAGGACACCTCAGGGAGGCTGGGTCCAAAGAGATCCATCCTTTCATGGCCTCCAGCACTTCACCTCAAGTCTTCAGCAGCTGCCACTGGCTTGGGAACAAGTGTCTCTCCTGGTTTAAACAATGTAATGCTTTATAAGAAACACCCTAGCAGAAACCTGAGCCCTTTGAAGGGACATCCCTAACAAGGAGAGGTGCCTGTGGAAAACAACATCGTGATACAGACCTCTGGAAAACATCCTCACAGGCTGATAACTGGAACCACCCAATCAGTGGTCCAGGTGCCTTCAGGGTGTCTCCAGGCTGCTAAGGGCATTGCAACATCAGCTATGGCCCCCTGAAAAAACACAGTATGCATTTATACAAAGATACACAGGCTTGGAGTGACTGGGTTCAGCTACTGTCAACAGAGGCTCTTTTTCTGCAGAATCCAATGACATGCATGTACCTGAGAAAGAGTCATCACTAGGATCGGATCTGCTCCAGCCTCTAGGGTGAAGCGAAAAATCTGAAATATCACCATTACAACACAGGGTGTCCTAATTCACTAGCAGTGGACTAAGGCTACTCTTCAAGTTCTCATTTTCCATGGCAATGTCAGCCTCCTGCTTTCCTCGGCCTGAATTTGCTCTGCCTTCTTCCCTTTTACAGGCAGTGTTGGTGACAGGCCTAACTGGTTCCCTGACAGAATAAAAGCAAGCTTCAGCACAGCGTATTTGTTGGTATGAATCACGAGGCCAATTAAAAAACTTGAGAGCAGAAATCTCAACAGGACTGCTGACAGCTCACTTTGCATTCCACAGCATTAGAGCTCTGAATTGCTAAGAGCAGCCATCCACCAATACATGGGGAAAATAACGCAGTTTACCCTTCTCTCTTCTTCAGCAGCAAAGGGACTACTACCACCAAGACTACCCTCGCCACTACCACACCGGAGATGACTTCAGAAGCTATTACAATGCGTTTGTGTAGATCTTTATGAGCTGAAGCCTCCACTTTCTTCTTCTTACCCCACCTGGAGGAGAAATACTACCATTCTGCACACTAGAGTGGCAGACTCTGCATTACTCCTCACCTAATGGTGCCTCCAGATTTCCCAGGCAAGCTGAGGAGTTAACATCTCTGCCTGAGAGAAAACCCTGCAGCTGCAACGTTTTCTAGGTTCCACGAGGAACAGCGGGAACTCCCAGCTCCCTGCCAAGGAAGGCACTCCCAGCTCAGCACCCTAAGCCCAGCTCACAGAGGCAGGCTCTCTTGTGCTCCTGCTCTCTTGCTCAGGGACACTGGGGGCCCTTGCTGCAGAGAGGCACAGCTGCAGCTGGAACAGTACCAGCTGCACTTCCCAGCCCAGCAGTCACTGTGTGCTCTGGCTTCCCTAACACACAGGCATCACCTCACCTTCCTCCTCTCACAGCTCTTCCAGGGAACACTTGAATGCATCCAGGTTCCAGCACTGCTCTCTGGGGACTTTTGCATCCCCTCACAGCACCAAAGGCATGCAGCTAAGTGCGGGAAGCCCAGAAATAATCGTTACACCTACAAGCTGGTCCTCTAGCCTTGGCCAACAGAAAAATGCCCTTTAGGTCTCAGAGGCTCCCCTGAAAATGTATGTGAGGATCAAGAGAGACACGTATCGTGGGCTTTCACCACTATATTCCTCCTACAAGCAGCACCATTGCTGCACTCACAGAATCTTCCAAAATGTGCACACTACCTTTCCGTCAAGAGCAGGCTGCTCTACTAGACTCAGGAGAGAACTAGAATTCACACGGTGCTTTCCAAGGTTCGATTTGATGAGACCAAAGCGACACACCCGGGCTTCAGAATTAAAAGCACCAAACACAACAGGAGTCTTGCACAGGGTCTCCTTCTCCTGTCTCACTGCACATGAGGGTCCCCTTGCAGTTACACAGACTGCAACAACATCTGCCCCAGTAAATCACAAACAGCAATAATCGCCACATACCAGAGATGAAAGGCCGCTCCAAAAAGCCACTGCTGGCCGATCTTCCTATCTCCTAAGGAAGGAGCCCAGAGGCACACAAGCAGTTAGAGGTATTACACCAGCTGACAAGGGACAGCAATTACCTGGCATCCCTCTTCCTTCCATAGGCTTGGCTCCTCTATCGGAGACAAGCAGTCTGTGACTGCCTCCTTTCCAAAACATCTCCTCTTCCACAGTCTCATTATCTGTCCCTTTAGAAAGAAAGAAAGGAAAGGTGAAAGCAAGGGAAGTCTTTAGAAAGCAAGGAACTGTGAGCAGACCTAACTGGGACCTCATCAGGAACACAGTATCTTCAGGAGGCAATACTTCCCAAAGGGCTTGAAGACCAAAACTTCTGTCCTTGGTGGTCCAGCTAGCCCACTAGCCCAAACAATGTTTCATGTGCGGAGAAAAAGGTAAGGGCACAACATCTTCCAAGAAACTGGTGCAGACAGCAAAACCAGACAGGCTGGATGATGAGAAACTTGCATGTGCTCTTCCTGCTCACATGCCAATTTTTGGCATTTTGGTGGGGGCAATGTAAGAGGACACTGAATCATAGAATGGTAAAGTTGGAAGGAACCTCTGGAAGTCATCTATTCCAACCCTCAGCACAGCCCATACAGGGATTGAACCCGCGACCTTGGCATTAGCAGCACCACACTCTAAACAACTGAGCTAAACCTGCCCCCCAAGGATTCACATCACAGAGGACAGGAAAAAAGGGGCAGGCATTTCAGCTGGGGACAAAATCCTTCTGAGAAGCAAGTCCCATCATGCCAGGGAGCTTATCAGAAATTCCCCCTGCACTATTTTCCTCACAGCTTCTGAAAATCCCACAGAATATTCAGATGCTTTATCTAGGAAGCTTCTCTCTGAGGATCTTCAGAGAAAGTAGTAAGTTACATTTCAAAGAATACAACACGAAAACAGAAAGGTTTCTTTGTGCATGGAAATCCATGGAGACCATTAACCCACAGGATCCCTCCCAGGCTTTGAATTCAGGAGCCACCTGAGAGGCAGGGTCACAAGTGTCTACAGGCACATCTACAACCAAATACAAATGAGAAGGTACCAGTGTTTTTTTTGCAATATGATACAAACTGCAGGGAAGGCGAGTGGATCATGTCACTCCACAGGATGTACATGTGGGTCTAGATTCTCAAAGTTGCAGAGTGGGGCAGGTGCCCTTTCAACTGGAACCGGCACCTCCCCAAATCCTGCATTGATGCAGGATTTTACATCCCTCAAAGATCAGCTATACCAACAGCCTGGCCCTTGGTGCAATGTCCCTGACAAGGAGGTCTCTAATGGGACATCAAAGAAGCCACAGCTGGAGAGGCAGTATTTTGACCCAGCACACAAAACAGACCCTTTACACTTGCCTTGTACAAGAGCCCGTTGTACAATTGGTATGAATCTGGGCTTCATACCAAAGATGTTTGCTGGGTAGCCTGGATTCATCTGGAGGGCAGACAAATATTACAAGAGAAAAGACGATTTGTGCCAGTATTGAATAGCCACACCTCACCTGTGCAATTCAGACCTCTCTCCAAAACCTCAGCTAGCTGAGAATCTGCAGAAGCCTCCCTCCAGCCACATCTGCAACTGGAGAAGAGATTTCCTTCACTTACGTATTCAGATAGATGGCTTTGGAGTCACAAAAGTGATCCCATAACATCACAAGCTGCTTCATTCAGGGAAAAAAGTATTAACTGCTTGCCTGTAGCGTTCTGCAGAGAGGCCAAAACCTCGTCCAGACGAAAGGCTGGGAAAGCTTCACCTACAGGCACATCTGCAATCAGAGAGGAGATTGGTTTTGCTTCTCTGTCATGGCAGACGTCTTTTGAGCTACCATCCAGATTACAGCACGGAAAAAATTGTTTAAAAAAATCTTGTCCCTGGCAACAAATAAAACCTGACTCCTTACCCCTGGGGTCCTGCAGAGGCTCCCAAACCTCATCCAGCTGAGCAGCCACATGTGCAGCATCCACAGGCACATCTGTAAGTACCGAGGCACTGCCAGAGGCTGCTGGAGGGCTGCAGCAGAGCCAGCGACAGCCGTTCCCGTCTATGGCACAGCTCGGGGCAGCAGCAGGTTTGCAGGCAAAGCCAGTGCTGGGCTTGGCCAAGCTTTCCTCTGCCAGCCTCTTCAGGCTGTCTCCTGCCACACCAGCTCCCCAAAAGGCCCCGTGGGCCCCATGTCCCCTCCTGCCCTGCACCTCCACACTACCTTCCCACCACCTGCTCACTGCAGGGGCCTATATTGGCTCTGGCACCAGCCCTGGCACCAGCACCAGTGGTGCTGCCAGCCAGGCCAGCGGTGCTGCTGTCTCTGTGCTGTCTGTCCACCCTACCTGGGCCCAGCGCTCCCTGCGCAGCAGCCTGGGCATCTTGGGCACACAGAGACCCTTTCAAAGGTGAAAGAGTGCAGCCTTGCAAGGACCTAGGCTAAAACGTTCAGCTCCCACAGATGCAATCTGTGAGGGGCCCACGCACTTCTATGGGCAGAGCTCTGGCAAGGAATCCCTCCCTCGAACCTTGCACACTGCCTGTAGTTCATCTCCCCCACAACCCCCCTCCACTAAGCATAGGAGCTGGGGGTGGGGGGGATGTTGTTGTTGAAGACCAAGGCAAAGAAGGCACTTTACCTGCCTCTGCTCTCTATCTCTCCTGCTAGGGAGCTTTCTCTTTCCTAAGGCCATGCCCATGTGCCTGGGCAACACTTCTAAACTCTTCCTCTGTAGCCTTCTCCCTTCTCCCTGCTCCTATCCCCCACGTGCTGCCTTTTTGCCTTCTAACTGCATCAGGAATTCGCTGTTTACAGCAGTGGTCTCCTGCTGTGCCCGTTCTCCTGAGCACAGGGCTGCACTCTTCTGGCACTTGGAGGCAGCTGCTTTTAAAGGCTTGCCAGCTTCCCTGCTCTCCTTCCCCCTTCAGAGCTGCCTCCCATGACATGCCCCCCACCAGCTGCCTCAAGGAGGTGAAGTCTGCTCTCTCAAAGGCCACATCTCTACATTTGATACTGTCCTTCCCCATTGCCCTCAGCATCTTGAACCTCCAGGACTGCATGGCGACAACAGGCACCAGCACCTGCCCACCAGCATCCTGGGCTGCATTAGGAGGGCAGTCACCTCCACATGATTCTTCTCCTCTCCTCAGACCCAGTGAGGCCACACCTGGACTACTGTGTGCAGTTCTGCCCTCCCCAGTACAGGAGAGACATGGCCATACTGCAGCAAGTCCAGCAAAGGGTCATGAAGATGATTACAGGACTGCAGCATCACATGCAGAGAGGCTGGGAGTGGTCAGCGTGGAGAAAAGAAGTCTCGGGGGGAATCTGATCAATGTGTTTCAACACATTGGAAGAACAGCGGATGGAGGCCGACTCTTCTCCCTGGGGCCCAGTGACAGGACAAGAGGCAATGGGCACAAACTGGCATCTAGGAAATTCTCTTGAAACACAAGGGACAGGTTTTTCACTCAGAGGGGGTAGTCAAACACTGCCCAGGTCACCCAGAGAGGCTGTGGGGTCTCTGTTGGTGGAGATATTGAACACCTGACTGAATGCGACCCCAAGCAACCTGCTCTAGCTGACCCCCACCCTCTGCCGTTCCGTGGTTCCATGACCCTGAGGTTGTTGATGTTCAAATCTCGGAACAAGCCTGAGTTCTCCCAGGCAGAGAGGATGCCACGCAGCAAGCTAGAAAGCTTCCTGGTCTTCAGAGGTATGCAGGCAGTGTATTAAGAGAGAGCCAACAGGTAAATCTTCCTTTAAAAAGCAGAATCACCCAGAACTCACTGAGATCAAGGGCAGGTCGTTGCCACCTCCCTCTGCTCTGCAGGAAGCATGTCTGCTTGCCCTTAGATTGTTCTCGGTAGTTCTGCGTATCCCGCCCCACTTTCACGCCTCAGCTATACATTACCTGACACCCCAACCCCACCCCTGCCCCCTCCACAGGCAGCTCTGTCTGACGAATGCTTCCCTTCCTCCTTCAGAAATGCTGGGCAATTCCACAGATTCATCCCGTATTTCTGCCCCTCCTCATGTTACCTCTGACGACTTCTCTGAATTCCGGATCGGTTGCGGCCTTACTTACACGGTTTGAGGTACCAAGCCACAGGTCGGATTTTCCCCTAACTGCAGCCTGTTCCCTTCACAGCCACACGCACATACACACAGGGCCCTCCAGCCTGACAGCACCGCGCAGAGAGCGCACCTGAACCCTTGGAGGAGCCGAGACGCATCTGCATTCCCCACGCGCACTGCCCCCAGCAGAGAAGCCCATGGAGGTGGGTGCCATCTGCTCTCACTGAGCAGCCCACAACTGACGGGACACACGGAGCGACGGGGCTTGCTCTTATTGTGCTGAGAGAGGCCATCACACTGCCGCCTGCTGCCAAAGCCCCCGCCCTGCCCACTGTGAAGACACTGTCAGCTTGGGGAAGCTGCAGGGTCAGGAGAGGCCCCCGTCCTCTCCTCCAGCTCATCGCCTCTCCACCCTGCCTTGAAAAGAGCAGGGTCCAGAGCTGCCAGGGACAGGGGGTGTTGCTGAATTCTGCTGCCTTTGGCTGGATGGCAGCGCTGAGGGGCCCTCTCTCTGCCCAAAGAAATAACATTGCTCCCTGACAGAGAACTCACGTGTCTGGGCCTGAACCTTCAACCAGACAGCTCAGGAAGCACCCTGAAATCTGTGGAAAAGCGCAAAGATCCAGGAAGGCTTGCCAAAGGTGTCCAAGCCCTGGCACCATGTCCTTTCCCAAAGGAACACTGGTCCTGTGGTCAGGGCGTCCTCTCTGTGCAGCTCAGGGCACCCTTGTGATGGCACCTCTGAGCTTCTGGGGCTGCTCTGCTCTCAGTGCAGCTCCCCAGGGGCAGAGTCCTGCCCAGCCTAGCTCACCCCCAGGCTGCTGATGAGCCTGTGTGCAAGGCACAGCAGGAGCTCCGCTCACGCATGCCACTCTCACGGGGGCTGGGATGTTTTGGGGCTAGCAGCAGCCCAGGGTGCTCAATTCCAAAGGTGCCTTCTGTCTTTCCCATACTCCCACTGGGCTCACTGAGCTGACAGCGAGGCTGTGCATCTATGGCCAGTGCTCTGTGGGCACCAAGAGGCTGCAGGGGTCTCTGGAAACACTCAGGCACCTCGCTGCCTCTTCCTCAGTGTCCACCGGCAGCTCTGCGCTGCACCTGGCAATGTCCCGCAGGCTAGGCTAGGCAAGGAAGGGGTGATGGAGAGTGGGCTTTGGGGAAGTGCTGAGTCCCAAGCAGCACAGCAATGCTTTTGAAGAGGAGAAGCAGAAAGGGCTGCGCTGTGGCTGGGTACCCAAGAATGGCAAGGCCGCCCGTCGTCCCCAGGCACAATATGTTGGTTCCCCAGGTACCTGGCTGCTCCCAGTTCATCAAGGAAGAGTTGCTCTGAGGCATGACTGAATGCACGTGCCCACAGCCTCCCGTGTTCGGCTGATGAAAGTGGTATTGGTGCAAACGGGCCTCTCCTCTTTCTGAGGACGGAGGCAGAGAGCTTCTGCACATCCTAGGCAGTTCCTGAGCCTGAACATTTTGCAATGCCTTTCCTTGCTCTCTTCCTTAGTTGGCAGGAGCTTGACCCACAACACCTCCCTTTTGGAGGGCACCCAGGCCTTCCAGGTTATTAGCCCACCAGCGCCCACATTCTTTTGTCTCAGCCCCAAAGGTGCCTCCTCTGAGTTTCAGTGTGTGCCAATGGTTCTTCTGCACCCCCGCCTGCACCATAGTCCAGCCCCCACATCACCCTCACAGTCTTCCTGACAAAGGGAATGATCTTGGCCTCTCTTTCTTCAGCAGAGCACAGCAGCAGCAGTTGAGGCACCTGCCATGGATGGTAGTTCCTCATCCTCAGCTCTCCCCAGCCCTCTGCAGCACACCACACCAACACCAGCAGCTCCAGATGCTACATGTCCCATCTGTCTGGACAGCTTAGACGACGTTGCCTACGTGAAACCCTGCTTCCACAAGTTCTGCTTTGGTTGTGTGCTCCGCTGGTCGAAAACAAAGGCCGAATGCCCCCTCTGCAAGCAGGTTTTCCAGTCTATTCTGCACACAGTGCTGGCAGAAGATGACTACCAGGAGTATGTCGTGAGGCCTCCCAAAGATAGCTCTGGTGCCAGGCGGCCGTGACAGAGAGCTCCTTGGCGCCCTGCCACCAGGAGGCACCATCGCCCTGCAGCTCACCCGCAGCAGCAGTCCCCTGCTCCTCAGATGCATCCTCTGCCCAGGACGGCAGCAGCCTGGAGGGGCCTCCAAGCCACAGCAGGCAGAGGCAGAGAGCTGGGGGGCTGCAGGAGCCAAGCCAGAGGCTGTCTCTGCACAGGCAGGCCAGTGCTGAGAGCAGACCTCAGAGACATGTGCCAGCGACAGAGGAGGAGATGCTGAACTTCCGCCGCACTCTGTACCGCACAGGGATGCGCGTGCAAAGGGTTCCCCATGGCGGCCACCCCCCAAGACATCTCCGCAGAGTTCTTCTCCCGCAACCCGGACAGCATTCAGAGGTTGCTGCCCTGGCTCCAGCGCGAACTGAGAGTCCTCTTTGGAGTCCACCAGTCACTGATCACCATCACGGAGCTCATCGTCCTGACAAACCTCAGGAGGTATGACCTGGACAGTCAGGCCTTTGCTGACGACTTAGAGCTGCTGCTGCTGAGTCGCACCAGGCATTTTGTCCACGAGCTCACCAGCTTTGCCCAGTGCTCATGCAGCATGGAGACCTACGACCAGCAGGCCATATATGATTGCCACTCTCACAGCCAGCACGAAGGAGGCCCCTCAGCATCATTAAGCCCGGCAGCTGCTGCGGGTACAGCCACGACTCCAGGGCCAGCCCAGAGTCCATCCCCAGCTGGCAGCCCTGGCTATACAACGCTTCCTGTCACCTCGTATGCAGGCCCTCGTGACATTGCCACAGCCACACAATCTCACCAAGATCTACAAACAAACTCTGACAACAGGGCAGCTCAAGCAGGAGGAGAAGCCCAGAGACAGTTGCCGGCTCCTGCCAACCCCCAGGACAGTGACTCCTCGTCAGACAGCTGTGTCCTTGTGGGATATTGGAAGCCCTCGGCAGAGAGAAGCCCTGAATGCATTGTGCTCTCCTCAGATTCGGAGCACTCAGCCCCAGCAGGGGAAGGTGACACGGGGCAGAAAGAGCAGCCACTCCACACACCCAGCTGCAGCCACAGCAAAGCCAGGGCGGGCAGCTCGCTAGTCTCTGCCATGCCAAACCAAACTAGCTGGAGCCACCCCAGCTGCTACCCTGCTGCCTCCAGGGAGGAGAGAGAGCTCCAGCAGGGGCACATGGAGGACATGGCTGCTTGCGCTGTGCAGGGCTGCAGCCACGTCCCCTTTGCTGATGGCAGGGACAGGCAGCGCTCACCCGGGAGGACCCGGCTGCCCACCAAGAGGAAGGCAAGCAGCTCTGAGGCCTGTGCCCAGCCCAGCAAGAGGCACGCATGGCCTCGGCAGTAGGAGGGACAGTGGGACTGCCCAGCAGACGGTCAGCAAGCAGAGATGAGAGCAGTTCAAGAAGCCTGGGGAGATGAGGACTACAAAAGAACACCAAAGCAAGTGGAAAAGGGGCTGGAGTGCTGCACTCTGAGGGCTGTCTTCAGCACGACGAGCTCTGATAGTCAGTTGGTGAGTAGTGTCATCCTTGGTGGAGGGGGAACTGCAATGCTAGGGGCAAAGACTCGTTAATGTCCTTCTCAATGAGCTGAAGAAGGGCATGAAGGGCTCCTGGGGAAACCTTGGAGCATGAGCTGGGCTAGGCACTGGCAGGTGCAGAGCCCGCACACATGACCACGTCTGTCTGTCCCCACAGCTGTTAGTCGAGGAGCTGGCTGTCTAAAAATACCTTTGGCAGGACACTGCAGCACCAGGTTTATAGAAAGACCAGCACAATGCAGCTGGGTGCCATGACAAATGCTGAGCAGAGGCAAGGTGTCAGAACATCCCCATGCTGGGGATTCAGGGAGACCCTGAGGAGTCCCAGTGAGACAGTTTTCTTGTTGTCTGTGCCCTTTACACTAGTCTAAGAGATGAACGCCAACACCACTCCAGATACAGCATCTGGGCCCTGCAACATGGGCTCTCCTACTGCAGGATTTGTGTTTTCAATAGACACAGACCACTGCTGTGCTGTCCAGGAGCCCCAGACGGACACGTGAGGATCGATGGCAGAGAGCAGTAAAAGGCTGTGCCAAGAGAGCAGCCGAGCACTGACAGAGCAGGTCCTGTCTGGAAGCAAAGTCCCACAGCTGTGCGATGTCCCCAACATCTCCCTCCTCCATACCGGAGCTGACTTCTAAGAGGTTCCTCAGCGTGACTCACTTGCCTCCTGTCACCCTCTGCTCTCCCTCAGCAGGCAAAGGAACAACACCCTGACTCCTGTCCTTCCCTGCTTTGTCTGGTGTTCCTGCTGGTGCCTTGTTTGTAGGAGCTCTGCACACCCATTGGAAGCTGGACAGAGGCAGGTAAGTGCGGTGGGAGAATTATGTGCACTGAGCTGCTTCGGGTAGGAATGGTTTGGATTGGGGTTTGGGTTTAGATTGCCTCCACGTTTTGCTCCTTTCACTCTCACCCCACCTGCCCATGGGATTTTATCTCCTTGTGTGTTTTAATTCTTCCCCTTTGTGCTGTTGCTGTGCAGTGCAAGCCACGGTGTTGGAGCGGGAGCTACCTTCCAGGTAAGAAGCTGGCACTGGCTCTCTTCAGCAGTGCTCTTGCTCTTGTTCATTTCAACTCCCTTAAGCCATGTAGCATGGGAGCTGCTGGAGAGCTGCAAGAGCTCAGGACACAAGAAGATTGCCTTCAGTTGCCTCGCTCTCCTCTGCTTGGAGGCAGAGCTAGCAGCACCAGGACATGACAACTTGACAACCCCATTTGGAAGCTTCTTTTAAGCAGCAGCAAGATCACCTCCGGGAGGTGCGTCACCTCAGCACGTCTAATGGCTCCTGCGAATTGGGCTGCAGCCCTGGTGGCTTTGGCTGTGGGAGTTGGCAGGGCTGAGCAATGCAGGCTTTGGCACTCTCTCCCCAGGGCCCCTGCAATGAGGTGAGGAAATGCATGGCGTCTCTGATGTCTCCTCCCAGGGCCACCCTGCGGATCTGCAAGAGCAGATCACGCTGCCTGACCCCTGCTCATCTTTCTCACAGGCACTTCCCCACCCCCATGCTCCCGGTGTCACCTCAGCACAAGGCTGGGGGGAAGCTTCCAGCATGAGCCCTTGTGCTGTTATGATGGAGAGCAGGCAGGTTGCTGAGAGCAGTGGGCAGGAGGGAGGCTGGTGCCAGATCAGGTGCAGACAGGAGCATTGGCAGCTGGGCTATAGGAGGGGTGGCCTGGGGAAAGCAGAGTGATGCTGGGGGATGAGGGCTTCATGATGGCGTGCCTGGCTTCAGGTCACGGGTGGACAATTCCAACTGTTTGCTTTCCTGTCTCCTGCCCAGCACCATCTTTCCATGCCATCTGCGTGGCTCCTCAGCGCTTCTGTCTCCCTTCTATGACTCACATGTGCTTTACGCTGGGGACGATGAAGTGTGTCCCATGTGAGCGAACGCTGACCTGTCCGGTTCTTCTCCCAGCCTGCATTGCATCACCCACCTTGCTCACGGTGAAGTCCAAGGTGCTCTTGAGGTGCGTGAACAAAAGGCCATGGGCTGATAGGATGCGGCTGGAGAGACCCTGCAGAATGAGTCCATATTTCCCACTGCCAGCGACATTCCTGCACATTCCACACCACAAGTTTCATGGGCAGGTACTTTGCAGAGCCCTAACCTTCCCACACAAGGATTTGGGCATGACTATGTTGGGAGGGGGTACATCCATTTGTGATGTTGCACAGCTTTGGGGACCAGGCACTCTCCCCACATCGTCATGCAGTGCCCCACAGCCTGGCTCAGAGGAGCTCATCTCTTTGCCTTTAGGGTGGTGGAAACAGACGGCACTAGGAGACCAGGCCCAAGACGCTGTGGCTGAACTACTTGCTGGAATATTGTTCCCATTTACCATAGAAGGGAATAGGGGAGTGGCAGTATGTACCTTTAGTGTCTCAGTAGGGTAATGGATTCTTGGTCTTCAGGGCCATCAGAGTTCAAAAGAGTAAGTGGTATGCAGAAAAGAGAGGGGGGCAGATGACAGCCTCCGTTTCCAGTTTGATGCATGTACCACTGTTGGCTCGACCCAATCTACCTCTGAAAGTGGCCAGCTTACTGGTGGAAGTGCCAGCAGAATCAAACAACTTAGCTCTCTAGCTTTGGTGAATGAATTTAATTGACGTTCCATTTCCAAAGGGGACCTGAGAAGCGTAAAACTCTCAGCTCCTTGGCACACCACTTGTGCTTGCAGGATGGGCAGCCTCACCTCAGTCTGACAGGCAGCGGGGTAAACTCTCCAGGGGGTCTGTCTCCCAGCAAGTTTTGGAGCCTCTAGAGAGCCCTGTGGATCTCAAGGCGGACAAGGCCTAGTACACCTTGTGTCTTCAGCTGTGGGCTTGTGGACTAGCGGAACGACACTTTGGCAGCTGCTGCTTCTCTGCAATGATGGTAAATGGAGCACAAAGAGAGTCATCCACAGGCAGACATCTGCATCACAAGGGTCTAAGGCTGCACAGGATGAATGCAGCACTCGCTGGGGGGTGATGTTAGCTTTCCCAGGGAGATTTGTGCCCTTTTTCTCTTCTGCTCTCCCACCAGGAATGATGCCAAAGAGAAACCTTCAAGTGGCAGCCTCTGAGATTTTTCCTTCCTACAAACTGAGCCCAGCCAAGAGCCTCAATGAGCCCAGCTCCATGTTTGTGCCTGTCGCGTAACTCTTTGCTGCAAGTGGGGAAATGCAACCACCACAAGCATCTACAAAATGACGAACCACTGCTGCCCTTGCAGGGACATGGACAAGAGACCTCACACTCAACGCCCAGGCCTAACTGCCTGCTGCTGGTCTATCAGGGACTAAGAAAGACAGGACCTCACAGTCACCTGCACAACCAGGTCTCTGTCTTTCTTTGGCCAAGAAGACTCTGAGGCAAAAATTACCTCACTAGAACTTCCTCAGCCACGAGACAAATCCTGGCTGATCAGCTGCTCAGGCAGAAATGATCTCAAAAACACACAGCCCTGCCGCAGACCTGCTGATGGCTGTGGTCACAGCCCCAACAGCCTCTTCGGGAGCTCCTGCAGGAAAGCAGCCCCCTCGCCAGCACCGCTGCCCCTGCTGCAGCGAGAGGGCACCCGCCGGCATTTGAACGCACCCGCAGCCCCCACCAGCCCCACTCGCACCCGATCTCACTCCCGCTCCCTTCTAACCTGCTTCGCTCCCTCCCTTCTCGCACCTCTCTCTTCCCTTGGCCTTTTCCCACTCTGAACTACGATTGGCTGAGACAGACATCATTCAAATCCATCCCCACCCTCCTCCTCAGGACAGCCAATAGGAGGGCCGCACTCAGGCGATGCCATGGCAATGCTGCGCCCTCCTGCCCTGGCAGCCAGCTCTGCCACCTCCCCCCACGTGACGGCGCCATCTTGTGGGCGGCAGCGCGGATCGCGGCGGGGCCTGGGGGCAGCCCGGCGCCGGGTGCCCGGGCAGTGCAGGGCCCCTGGGACGGCCGCTCTGCTGCAGGGCCCCGTGGGGCTTCTTGCTGCCCTGCGCCCTGGGGGCCGTGCTGGGCTTGGAGGGCGGCCCGGGGGCCTGTGCTGGTGCCAGCCCTGGTGCGGGCGCTGGGGCCCTGGGAATGGCCGGGGTGCCGGAGCCTGTGGGCAACGTGCTGCTGCCGCCAGGGCAGGGCAGTGTCCTCTAGGCCCTCCTGCCCCAGCCCCTTCCCCAGGGGAGCCCCAGGGCTTTGCAGCCCTCCCGCTGTGCCTGGAAGGGCTGGGCCACGGCCCAGCAGAGGCTGCTCTGTGTGGGGCCGGGCTGTGCCCCGAGGGGTCGCTCCAGAGGGCTGAGGAGCCCCATGGGGGCACAGGGCAGTGAGGGGGGGGGACCAGCTCTGAGCCTGCTGGTGCTAGGAAGTGGGGGTGTGGGGTCGTGAAGCGACTGGGGGAGATGGCTCTTTTGGGCTTACTGCAGCACTGCACCCCATAGCTCAGAGAAAAATCCTTGGGTCAGTCAGGACTTGGCAGTGGGGACCGTGCCTCCACCTGTTTCCAAGGTGCTCTCCCAAATAGGCTTTCTTTTGCATGCAGATGTTTTGAGTCCAATCTGCGCAAGGACACAGGCTATGACCATCTCGAGATGGCTTCTCTGAGCCCAAAACATGCTGTACCAACTTGTACCAAGCATGAAAGGAACAGAGGTCCTCTCAAACAGGCAGGGGACCTGGGGTCATTACAAGGTGGTTTCCTTATTGTACATGGACATTTCAGCAGGTTCTTGAGAGCCCCATGAGAGCAGCAGGCTGCCCCAGCCTCTGGGATGCAGGACCCCAATTCTTCTCAGAGCCAGATCGCAAAGGGGGACACGATCCGTGGAGAACCTGCCATGCATTCCCATGCCCCCCACAGACCCCAAAAGGCAATGGAGCTGGCCCCACAGAAGCCTTGAGGCTCAGCGCATCTCCTGCCCCATGACCCAGGAGTTCTGGCTGTCCACTAAGACAGATGGGACCCCCAGAGATGACTCTTGTGGCAGCACCCAGTCTTGTCCAGCCACCCCCACAGCCCTGGATTCACAGCAGTTTTTGCAGTTACCAATCTTTGTGCAACATCTCGGGAAGAAGTACCCGAAGCCCTTACCCTCAGTGGAGAGCTGCAGGAGCCTTGGGAACAAGGAACTGTGGTCTCGGCTGATGGTGTCCATCCAGCAGTCCTCCATCTCGCCTCTTTGCCCTCGGCTCACCTCTGCAGCCCAGGAGGAGGGATGTTCTTCCCTTCACCCAACACTCCTTTTCATCGTGCTCCTGTTCCTCTGCATGTCAGCGACGGATCCCAGCACAGCCCCCATTAACTCCTGTCTCCAGTCTTGCCATGGAGCCACTACAAGGGCAGCGGCAGGGAGGGCGTGAGCAGTGCCCAGCAGTGCCTAGGTCTTGGAGGGAAGTGAGGGCCCTCACCCAGGACACCATGGAGACCTCCCTGTGATGCAGCACATCCCGCTGTGACCTCAGCTTGTGTCATCTGGGGGCACAGCAGGTCAGTGCCATGGAGATGGCACCGCCAGGGAGAGAGCAGAGAGATTTCCTCTCCCCTCCTGGAAAGCAGGCATCTCCCTTCCCCCAGTTATTTTCCCAAACTTTCTGATAAATCCTTCAAGAATGTCTCCAAGTGGTGTCAAAGTCAGGGAAACATCTGAAGTGGGGACCTGGAGAGGTCACTGCTGTGCTCCTGCACTCCCTGGCTGCTGCACGAGGCAACAGGATTCTGTGCAGGAATCTGGGGTTTGGGGGTTGGATTGGGGTTTGGCATTTTTACAGGATCAAAGTCCGGTGGGATGAAAAAGCACAAAGGGTGGCCACAGGCTGAGATGCTTAGATGAGCCTCAAAACTGGTGGCTGCTGTGGATCTCTCTTTTATTTGAAGTAGGGTATAGGAGAATAAGGGACAGGACGTAACCTTCCTCCTTTAGGCACCAAAGCAGGCTCTTTGATTTGAGAAGCCTTCAGCAAGGTTTCTCGGTCTGTGGTGCTTAAGATAGAGATGATATGCCAGAAAAGAGCAAACACACATCATCCAGAGAGCTCTACCCAGGACCCTCGTCCCTGCCAGACTCCAAAGCCATTGGTCAGGCCACGTAGCCAACTGGAGGAAGTTTTCCCATTTCCCATGAACTTAGCCCATCTTTCCTTCTGTGTGAGCCTGAGAAAAGCCAGGTCTCAACTCTGGGCTTCAGATGGTCCTTGGGCTTTTCAGTGTCACTTTGGGGCTCTGCTTCTCCCCTGGGTACGCTCCTCAGCCCCCTGCCCTTTTCCACACCAGCACCCTGGCTCCTCCAGGGATCTGTGCAGCCCAGGCACCCTGGATCCACACTGGCACCCTTGCTCTCCCACGATCTGTACAGCTCTGGCACCCTGGATCTCCCACGTTTGAGGATTCAAGGCTTCTCAGGACATCCCTCATACTGCAGTGCTGCTCTCTGGGCTCTGGTGCAGAGCCTACGAGGCACTGCAATGCCTCAGGGCCTGCATTCAGAAGTTTGTAAGGGCACCTGCCAGCTCTGCAGCTGCTAAAGCTTGCGAGCGTCCCTACAGCCAACCTTCCTGCTCTTTCTAGTCTCTGCAGAGTGCTGGGGCAAGTCTTGCAGGAGGGAGACTCCACCCCCCTTAAATACTGTCCGAGATGTGCCTTTCCAAGTCCCTACAGGAGTTAGTTTGCTTAGTCAGCCTCTAGTCATCTGTGACGCAGGGAGCCCAACTCTACCTGCTGGCATCTCTGTCCTTTCTCTCCCTTGTCTCCTGTGTGCCTAGCCAGTCTTCTCCATGCACCAGAGGCATGGGAAGTGTTGCCTGAGAGAACTCAGCTGAACCTACGACACGTTGTGGAGCTGAGGGCCTGATGGAAGCAAGTCTGGGATGACTGTTCCCCCATCTCCTCTCCTACTCCCAGCCCGAGGGTTAAGAAAGTCCTCTGGAGAGAGTGGTTGGTTTGGTATGGCTGGGATGGGTTTCCCTCGACATCGCTGGGTCCTGCCTGTGTTGCTCTGAGTGCCTAGAAAATTTCTCTTCTCTGGGGGCTTGCATCAATGTTTTCCAGACTTTTGTACAGAAAGATAGCTTGCTCCAAGAGCCCCCAAATCCCTCCCCCCCCCCACACACACACCCGCAGGACGGCACAGTCTTGTGGAGATTTGTTTTGCTTCTCTGTCGTGACAGACATCTTTTGAGCTACCGTCCAGATTACAGCAGGGAAAAAAAAATGTTTGTTTAAAAAAATCTTTTCCCTGGCAGCAAATACAAACTGACTCCTTACCCCTGCACCTCCACCATTCAGCAGAGCAGCAGCTCATGCCTCTCTGCTTTCCCCACCAGTTTCACCACCCACCCAGAGTGTTTCAGCTTTCCATTAGGAGGGAACATCAAGTAGTAGAAGTGGCAAAGAAAGCGGTCATCACTTGGGTAAGTTTTAGAGTGGAAAAAAAAAGGAGCATGAAGTGTATATGCCAACTTCTCACTGTTCCTTCAGTTTTTCTGAGGAAGAAGATAGGTCCTCCCTGATTAGAGGATACCTCTAGTATGGCCTTACTTATCAATTTGTAAGTTATAATGAGACAGGGATAATAAAAGTTCTCTCGGACTGTGACACTCTGAGAGAGTGTGAGAGACTGTGTCACTCTGAGAAATTGAGACAGGTGCATAAAACCATAGAAAAGAGGAAAAAAAAAAAGAAGGAAATGGTCCCTTTGGAGACATCATTAAGAACAAGCATTTGAGAACTTGCAATTACATGCTGCATTTAGATTCCATTTTCCCTCCTGCTGAGTGCAGTGAAAGAAAAGCAAAGAATTTGAAAAGAAAACTCACATACACAGTCAAGAGGTATGAGAACATGACTACACGGCAGCAGACATTACCTCATCCTTGAACTAGCAAAGGTTCCTTAGTCTATGGATATCCTCAGGGGTGGCAGTGAGGTCGAAAGCACTACTCCTGATCTCCTCTGGCTTGCCTTCCTCCGATGCAGCAGTGAGCTCTCTCACAGTGGCCTGAAAAAACACAGTGAAAGCGCAAAGGGCTCACTGAGCGCACGAACCGGGATGGAGCAGTCGCCTGAAAAAAGGCCCACCAAAAAGCCGGTCAAGTTAGACCTTGGAAACTGTCACAGTGTTTCAGAGCAGAGGATCACAGGCTTCCTCAGCTTGCTGCTCAGGTAGCAACAGCAGCCGGGTTCTTTGTTTCACACTCCTCGCTTGGAAGGGCACAGTTGTTTCAGGCTGTTCTCACTTCAGCAGTAACAGGGGAAAGAGAGGAAGCTGACAGAAAACAGGAGGACTAGCACAGGAGGACTGGCACTAGCACTGAAAACAGGAGGGCTACACAAGAAAGCAGCTCAGGAATGAACACGAGAACAGCAAAGGCCGCTTGTGCCACATGAGGCTGTAGCCCTCCCAACACTGAGGTTTCAGACAACCACAGCAGGCGTTCTCCAGACCAAGGCACCAAAGACAGGAGTCTGGAAGAACTGGAGGCAGGTGAGCTCCAAAGGGAGCTGAGCTGACAACCAAAGGGGAACAGACAACAACACTGGAGTCAGGCAATAAAGACACCACGGTGTGCATTAGACTGGCTGCAACACGGCTGTTGGCATCCAAGTGTGCTTAAGGAAGGCAAACAACCCCTGGGCCTGTTAGGATAAAATACCTGGATCTGCAATAGGGCTGGGTTCACAAAAAACAACAACAAAAATAAATAAAGAAAAAATATCCCTTTTTCCTCAGGCTGTAGCATGACTCTGCAGGCCCTTGTTTTCCTAGCCCTCTGAAAGCCAAGTGCTAGCAAGCAAGGACAGACCGTCTGACTAGCAGACAGTGCAAAGAGTCTTCCTCATGCATAAAACAGAGAGAAGGATACTTTTGCACACAAAAGCACCCAACCAACCAGCACATTCCTCCCTTTCCAAACTCCAAAGGTCCTTCTTTGGGATGGCTGCTTTCAAACTATCCCACTGTGTACTACTGTTTCTGTGCTCAGAATGGCACAGAAACAAAATAAGTGACAGCAGGCAACCTCTGGGAAAGTGTCATTTCCTGAAGAACGCTCTCCTCTCCCCTGGGGAAAAGATAAGGCAGCAGAGCATTCTTTACAACATACAAAGAGTACAATGGCTGAATATATTCAACCATCATTCCCTAAAAATGAAATGATAAGGAACACTAGCTTACCTCTGCACTGGCTTGCTTCACTGCTTTGCCCTGGTCACAAGCATTTTCTGCTGGTCTGTAATGCCTGAGAGAAGCAGAGAAAGACAGCAACGAGTTGTTTCAATGCCATCACCTCCAGTGCTGATGAATCCACCTCAGGGTTAGGAGGTGCCCTTTTTGCAGTGCTCAGTCTGGCTACATCCTCCATTGCACAAATGGACAAGGGAAAACATCACATCAGCTTCCAGCACTATTCTTTCTGAGCAGCAAGAGAAAAAAAGAGAAAAGAGAAAGAAGAGCTCACATGCTTTCCCACTGTCTTCTCTCAACGCATGGCAGGAGCCCTTCTCTTTTGCTGTGTCACTTTCTCTCATTGGAAAAGGGGGAAGCCACGAGCACCTCCTCTGAAAAGCCCTTGGTGATCTACTGAGGAGGAAGACTGCAAGCTTCATGTTATCCTGCCAGGGAAAACAGGAACATTTCCAAGCATACTTGCCTCCAAGCACAGTTAGCTCACTCCAAGTAAAGACCAGCACACCGAGCTACAACTGGACGTCTCCAAAATGCTCACTTGCATTTTAGAGGCCAGTCAGCAGAGTGACTATCTCCACCTGGAAAGGAGTACCATTACACCACATAGACTCTGAACACCAAGCACATACACAGACATTCCCTGTATACACCTCTACTGCCCCCCAAAGGAGTACTTTCACTGTCACCAGAGATGGGACTGTTCACTCTGGCTCAGCCTTTGCGCCTAACACCTGGCTCCTGCTGAGGCCTGTCGTAGGCTGCGGGCAGCACCATTAGGCTACAGCGAGAGCAAACACCTACACCACACCCTCGCGGACAAAAAGAATGAGGTCTGCTATCCTTGCAGGTTTTTCAGTAACTCTTTGTTTATACCTGCCAAGTCTGGAACTCTTTGGAATTAAGTCAATCCTTCCCCAGTAACCAAAAGGACCAATAGGGATGGTATGGACCAAACTTCCCAGCTCGAATGTACTGGAAGGAAAATGCTCTCCACGCAAGGGTGTGTTCAAGTCCTTCTCCTTGGTCTAGCAAGGACAGTGCCCATTTGCGGCCATCCTGTTGCTTTCTTCCTTAGCAACTGCAGGAAGAGAGGAAGCTTTCAACAAAGCTCTAGAGTGCTACATATAGTTACCTCAGGGCTCAGGCTCTTCTCTTTTCACAGCCCTCTTCTCTCCCCACTGCTGGACATGACACCTTGCGACTGTTCCTAATTGAAAGCTGAAGAAAGAAGTCACATTTTCACAGGTTGATCGAGAAAACTGAATACTGCACTGCCCCCGCACACTATGACAGCAGCTCCTGCCTATCTGCTTTCACCAAGTTTCCCCCCACACACACCCAGGGTGTTTCAGCTTTCCAGGAGGGGAGAACATCCCGGGGCAGAAGTAGCACAGGAAGCAGCTGCTCTGTTCCTCTCCCTCCTGCCCTGCTGCCTGCGCAGTCACTAGTGCTGCAGCTCTCACAGCTCAGAGCTTCTCGACACCCACCAGGCCGCAGTGTGGGCTGAAAACCCCCGCTGTGTCCCAGGGATGCTCGCGGGCAGCAGCTGCCCCCAGCGCAGCACAGAGGTTTCTCTCCCCTCCCTCCCCTCCCCTCCCGCAGACTTGCCCAGGCCCCGGGGCAGAGCGGGGCCCTGCGGCAGCAGCTCCCGGCAGCAGCGTTTCCCCACGCACCAGTATCAGCAGCCAGGGACACACAGGCCCCGCCCCCACAGCCGGAAGTGACGCCCCCTGCACCACAGACCCTCCCACCCCTCACTCCTCCAATTGTCTCCCGTTGGACGTGACCTCTCGGGGCGGGACCCCAGGGAGGGGCGGGAGGGAGGCAGCAGTGCACGTGCGCTGTTCAGGGGCCGGGTGGGAGGGGGGCAGTGGAGCCGAAGGGAGGGACCAAGAGGGGCGTGGCAAAGAGTTGGGGGCATGGCCGGTCAGGGCAGAGCATGCGCAGTGGCCCAGAGGAGGGCGGTGAGGTGCAGGGTGGGGGTGGGTGCGGGGCTGGCCGGGCCCTGCGGGCGGGGAGGGGGCGAGAGGCAGCTGCTGCCGCGGGGCAGCGTCTCCCGGCCCGGGGCCGCCCAGAGCCTTTAGCCACAGCGCTGGGAGCTACCGCGCTGGGGCCGAGGGCCTCGGGCTGGGCAGAGCGAGCGGCCGTGCGCGTGGCGGCAGCCGGAGCCACTGCGGCCCGACTGTTTGGCAGCAGCGAACAGTGGCAGCAGTGGGGAAGGCCCGGCCTGGCCTGGGCCACCTCCAGCCCCCAGGAGTCCCCGGCTCTTGCGTCCTTTCTCCTTGTGGCCCCATGGCTCGGTGCCGGATGCTGTGGTGCCGGTTCCTCAGCACCATCCCAGCTGTGAGGAGAGGGTGCAGGTACAGTGGTGCTTGGCATGTCTCCAGGCTGGAGGCAGGAGGCAGCCAGCGCCCCGGTGCCCGTGCTGACAGCCCCGCTTTTCCCTGGGACAGGTCCCCAGCTCCTCTCTGAGCCCAGCCCGGCTGTGGGCACCGTGAGGAGCAGGATGTGCGGAGGCTCCTGATGGCCATGGCCAGAGCCAGGCTCTCAGGTATCGTGGCAAAGCGGCTGTGGAAGAGCTGTGCCCTTCTGGAGGACACTCACAGCCCCTCGGGACACCTCCCCCGAGACAGTCGAGAGTCTGAAGGTGACATTTCCTCAGGAGAGCAATGACCCACAGGCCCATCACAGTCCTGTGTGCTCAGCTCTGCCCCACAGACACCTCCTGGCAGCGAGGCAGTGTTGAGGGGCATCTGCGTGTTGGCAGGTGCTCAGGGGCAGTGGGGACAGATCCTGCTGAGGTCAGCAAAGGTGCTGCTGGTGCTGTGCATGTCGGGGAAGGAACTTTGTGAGCTTCCTTCAGACCTGCTGGTCTCTCCATCAGCTTTGGAGTCTCGGGCTCTTGTCCAGGCTTGGCAGCTCTTCTCCCTTCCTCCCACCCCAGCAGCTGGGACCTGAAAGCAGAGATGTGGGGAAGCTCCTTGCCTTTGGTGTCATCCCTGCCTGCAGCTACCTTTTGAGAAGCCCCTGGGAAGTGTCCTGGGGGTGAGCAGGAGCTGTGAGGAGCCCTGCCCCATGCAGACCCCTCTCCGTGGGGGAATGACCCTGCCCTGCGTGGGCCACTCCTTCACCCTAGAGCTTCCCCTGCCCGTGTTCAGCCTATTTGTAGTTATCCCTGTGTTGTCCCCAAACTGTGTTCTATTACCCAGTGTGCAAGCACCCAACAGACACACACGGTCCAGAAAATTGTTTCATTCATTTCTGCACAGAGATGGGTGCCAGGTGGTAGATCCACAAAGCTAGCACACCTTCTCTGCTTCTTACTCTTCTTCCCTTCTTTTCCTTGAGTCTTGTTTGCTATTTGCAGGGTTTTTTTCACAGCATTGCTCAAACAAGTGTAGCAGTGTGTCTTTGGCAGGAGACTTGCCAAGTGCTGAGCTGATGGTGATTCAGCTGGGTAAGCTGGTGGGGGAGCAACCTAGAGGAGACACTGACTGCAAGAAGAGTGAGGAAGCAATGTCCTGGGATGGCAAGCAAAGGTGCCAGGTGGTGTGGGAAAAAACAAGCCCATCACGACAGCAGCAGGAATGCAGGGAGCTGTGGCGTGGGCTACACAACGAGCCACTGGAGAGGGCTGAGGATTAGCAGGCAGAGCGAGGGGTAGCCTTGGAGTGGCTGTGTGCTCTGGAGTGCCTGAAGAAGGGCAGCCTGTGCAAGGGGCATGGAGTGCAGGGGTGGAGAGAGGCAACTTGGTGGTGCTGCCCAGCTCTCAGCTGCCAGGCAGGCTCCAAAGCTGAAAGCAGAGGCTTGGAGGCAAGGCCATGGGAATGGGTGTGCCCATGGGGACTGCCAAGGCATTGTGCTGGGGGTGACCCCAGCAATCCCCGGGGCTTGGTGAGGGGTGTTGCCATGGTGAGCAGCAGGCCTTGGTGGTGGTGGTGGCATGGTGCCTCCAAGGCCCTGCTGATGGGGCTGTCTCCATGGGGACTGTGTCCCTGCTGTGAACAGAGCCCCCAGGGTCCTCCCTCTGAGGAGAGCTGCTCCCTGAGGAGGCAGCAGCTGCCCTTGGGGCCAGAGCAGCAGGACCCCAGCAGAGGATCCTGCAGAGGGATGAGGAGCAGCAGCAAACGTCTGCTGCCAGGCTGCACATGCACTGCCAGGCACACCGGAGCGCAGGGGCGAGGTGAGCCATGGGGCTGGAGGCAGGGGCAGGCAGCAGGCATGGGAGCTGCCCGGAGAGCAGGCAGCTGGTTTGGCAAAGGAGCTGGGGTGAAAGAGGCAGGCAGGAGCTGCTGCGGCCAGGGGGGAATTTCTTGCCGGTCCTCGGGACTTTCCCTGGGACAAAGCACAGCAACCTGCATGCTCCAAGGCCCCCATGGAGCCCATGAGCTCTGTTCTGAGGGGCAGAGAGCAGCTCTGGGCCGAGCTCAGCCAGGCCGCGTGCAGCCAGAGCTTCCCTTGCACACGGCCCTCAGGTTTCCTGCTCTTCACCAGCCACTCGGACCAAGTCAACCGCATCCACCCTGTGAGTCCATCTGCCCACAGGTGGCCAGCGGCAGCTGCACGCAGCAGTGCAGCACAGCCGAAGCCCAGCTTGCTCCCACCAAAGGCACAGGCTGCCTCAGCTGCCCAACGCACAGGGCTCACAGGCTTCTGCACGTGTCCTCGCAAAGGTGCAGAGATGACCATGATGATGGCTTTGAAAGCCTCTGCCTGACTCCCCGGAGCTGCCGAGGAGCAGGTGGGAAGTGCTGGCAAGGAGCAGGAGGTCTCTGTCTGCCTGCAGGCTGACTGCATGCTCTGCCTGGCAGCCTGCAAGGACTTACCTGGGGGTGCCCAAGGCAGCTGCCATTTCCCGTCTCTTACCCCACACTGACAAAGCCTCTGCCCAGACAGCCTGGCTAGCAGAAGAAGCAGATCACCTGCAAGACCTCTGCCTTGCTCTCTCCTGCTCGTACAAGGGCTCAGCTCCAGCCAAGGCTGCCTCCTGCAGGGCTTGGCCCTCTCTCAAGTGCTTCTTACAGCCCTGTGTCCCTGGCATCATGTACAACCAGAGGTACCAAACTCCACAAGCCTTCAGAATTGTTTAGCTTTGTACGTCATTTCCACTTGGCAGATTTTGGAAGGACATGACTTCTTTGGGGTGTCTGACATGGCATTTTCGTACACCACCTGCTTTGCCATCCCACTACTGTTCGTGCTGGCATCTCGTTATTTATTTTATTTCCCTCACATACACACCCTACTTTGACTTTCTCAATCTTAGCATGCTGCTGGAGCAAAGGAAAGGAGCTGGGGAGTGTGGTGGTGGTAGGCAGGGAATACAGAGGGTGTTGAAAAAGTGCAGAAAGCAGGTGTGTAAAAGTAGGGGACTCTGCTGAAAGAGTGAGATTTTTCTGCTGTCTTGCTATGGGCAAAAGCAGGAAATGAAAAGAAACTTTTCATTTGCATAGCAGCTCTATGGAAAGAAGTGGGGACAGGATGCAATGGGGCCACATTGGGGCCCCTCGCCAGCAGGCAGTGGGGCAGGGGCTCATTGTAAAGGAGTTTTGGGTGCCAAAACAGGAAGAGCATCCCTCCTCCTCAGCTACAGAGGTGAGGCAAGGACAAGCAGCAAGTGAGAGGGAGGACTGCTGGACCAATACCATCAGCCCAGGCAACAGTTGCTTGTTCCCAATGCTCCTGCAGCTTCCTGGGAGCTTTCAGGGGCTCCTGTTTGAGGAGGCACACAGAAACCCTTAAGTGAAAAAAATTGCTGTGGATCCCGGGCAAAATCCTGCCTGAGAAGCTTGTGTGGCTCGGGAGACCGTGTGGCAGCCAGGACTCCCGGGTCCTGGGGCTGGGGCTGCCCTGATGCCCAAGGCCCCTCTGGAGATGAAGGAATTTATCAGAAATGTTTGGGAAATAACTGGGGGAAGGGAGGGGATGGCTTTCCAGGACATGGGAGGAAATCTCTCTGCTCCCTGGCTGGGCCATCTCCATGGCGACGGCATAGTGAGCACCCAGATGACACGAGCTGAGGTCACAGCAGGATGTGCTGCATCACAGGGAGGTCTCCATGGTGCCGTGGGTGGGGGCCCTCACTGCCCTGCGAGGCCCAGGCGCTGCTGGGCACTGCTC
The DNA here is from genome assembly GCF_028389875.1 of Rhea pennata. Lineage (NCBI taxonomy): Eukaryota > Metazoa > Chordata > Aves > Rheiformes > Rheidae > Rhea > Rhea pennata. Next base: position 1,866,501 of record NW_026907682.1, on the reverse strand, counting down.
ACGCAGTCCCCACCACTGTCCTTCGTAGTGGCTCCGTGGCAATGACAGGGGACAGGAGGCAACAGGACTGCACTAGGAGCCCTTGTCGACATGTGGAGGAGCAGCAGCATGTTGGAAAGGAGTATTGGGTGATGAGATGGGAAGAGCGTCCCTCGTCCTGGGCTTGAGAGGTGAGCTGAGGGCAATGGACAAGCGAGATGGAGGACTGCTGCAGGGACACCATCAGCCAGGAATGCACTTGCTTGTTTCCAGTCCTTCTGTAGCTCTCCAGTGAGGATTGACACCGTTCGTATCCTTTTATGATTCTAACTTGGCAGAGCAGATTTGGGGCTCTGAGATGCCATCTTGAGATGGCCACAGCCTCTGTCCTCCTACAAAACGGGCTCCAACCTCTGCACCCAAAAGACAGCCTGTTTGGGCAAGCACTTTGTGAACAGGTGGAGGCACCACTATCAGCCTGTAAGACCTGCCTACCCCAAGGACTTTTCTCTGTGGGGTGCACTGCTGGGGTGAGCCCAACATGGCCATCTCCCCCAGCCCCATCCTGACCCCACACCTCCACTCCCTGGCACCAGCAGGCTCAGAGCTGGTCTCCACCTCGCTGCCTTGTGCCCCCATGGGGCTCCTCAGCCCTCTGGAGTGACCCCTTGGGGCACAGCCTGGCCCCACACAGAGCAGACCCTGCTGGGCCGTGGCCCAGCCCTGCCAGGTGCAGCGGGAGGGCTGCCAAGCCCTGGGGCTCCCCTGGGGAAGGGGCTGGGGCAGGAGGGCCGAGAGGACACTGCCCTGCCCTGGCGGCAGCAGCACGTCGCCCACAGGCTCCGGTGCCCCGGCCATTCCCAGGGCCCCACCGCCGGCACCAGGGCTGGCACCAGCACAGGCCCCAGGGCTGCCCTCCAAGCCCAGCACGGCCCCCAGGGCACAGGGCAGTGAGGAGCCTCGTGGGGCCCCTGCGGCAGAGCGGCCGTGCCCGGGGCCCCGCACTGCCCGGGTACCCGGCGCTGGGCCCTGCGCTGCCGCCCACAAGATGCCGCCGTCACGCGGTGGGAGGGGGCAGAGCTGGCTGCCAGGGCAGGAGGGCACAGCGTTGCCATGGCATTGCCTGAGTGCGGCCCTCCTATTGGCTGTCCTGAGAAGGAGGGCGGGGATGGATTGGAATGACGGCTATGTCAGCCAATCGTAGTTCAGAGTGGGAAAAGTCCAAGAGAAGAGCGAGGTGCAAGAGCGGAGGGAGCGAAGCAGGCGAGACGGGAGCGGGAGTGAGAGCGGGTGCGAGTGGGGCTGGTGGGGGCTGCGGGTGTGTTCAAATGCCGGCGGGTGCCCTCTCGCTGCAGCAGGGGCAGTGGTGCTGGCGATGGGGCTGCTTCCCTGCAGGGGCTCCCGAAGGGGCTGTTGGGGCTGTGAGCAGGGGACCCAGCACCCTGTCACCGAGGGGAACTGACCTGCGAGCCAGGCGTGCCGGCCTGCGCCGAGCAGCTGGGCCTGGGCTGCTTGGTGGGGTTTGGGTGCAGGAAGCTTTGAACCTTTTGTGGGTCTGAGATGCATTTTCAAGGGTTTCCCTGATTTGCTGCTATCCCCGCAGCCCCCAGGTGCTGCTCTGAGCTGTGTTTGGGATCTGCTGGGCAAAGTGTGAGCAGGTTGCTGGTGTCCTCGCAAGGTGTCACGCCCAAGTCGTTGTGCCTGCTCCATAGTTCTTGGTGTGCTCCAGGACCTGTGACCCTGGGATCAGCCTGAAGGGTGTTTGCAGAAGAGCTCTGTTAAGTGTGAAGTGTTTTGCTTTTCAGGGGCCTTGGAAGTTGACGAAAGGCCATTTTCACACTCGCCGTTGTTATTCCCATAATCCTAGATGAGGATGAAGAATTGCTGAATTCTGGCTCTGCTGGTTTCAGCAATTGAAATGTCCTGGACGGAGTCTGTTGCCATGTCTCAAATTGTCAGTGCGTAAAATAGGAGAATGCTTGTTGTGCTCGTTGTGGAGAGGATTTGCTGTGCTTGTTCAGCAATGGGGAAGGAAGTAGACTGTGAGCTGTGGGAAGGCTTCTCCCTCTGACTGGGACATGAGGCCCTGCTCTCTTGCTACATACATAGACTGTCTAGGCTAAAGCTAATGTATTTTTGGGGGGTTGCAACTGCTACGTAATGAGTGCTTTGCTGCACTGTGAGCATTGTGAAGCCAGGAAGTGAATCAGGAGGTGGCTCAGACGTGGGAAAGGGCAGGGGGAGCTGCAGGCAGCAGCAGGGTGGGCAGTGAGGTCCCTAGTGTTTAAAAGGGCTGTATGAGAAAATGCCCTGTGTCCCATCAAGTGTTTGTAGGTAGCTGGTGGGGCTGGAGGAGGCCCATGGCTCAGCTGTTGATGGTGAGGTCAGTTCTGCGCGAGTCCCTGATAGGCCGGCTGGAGGGAGAAGGCGTGGCTGTTGCTTGTGATGTCACTTCCCACGGAGCAGTGGATAGGGCAGCAGCAGGTCCGCACTGGGGTGCATTTTTGAGATGGTTTCTGCCTGAGCAGCGGATCAGCCAGGATTTGTCTGCTGGCTGGGGAAGTTCTAGTGAGGTAATTCCTGCCTTGGGGGCTTCCTGGCCAGTGACAGAGACCTGGTTGTGCAGGTGACTGCGAGGTCCCATCTGTCTGAGTCCCTGATAGACCGGCAGCAGGCAGTTAGTCATGGGCGTTGAGAGTGAGGTCTCTTTTGTCCGAGTACCTGCTAGGACAGCAGTGGCTTATGGCTGGGGAAGCTATTTTTGAGGCAACTAGTGTCTCTGAAGCCCGTAGGCCATCAGCAGGCATGTGTTGGGGGTTTGCCCTTGTGAGCAGCTGACAGGTCAGGAGAAGCCACATGGCATGGATGGTGGTGGTGAGGTGACTCCTGGGTTTGTTGCGTGTGCCCAGAGGAGAGATTGACCCCTGCAGAGCTCTACAGCAGCAGAGAAAGGCAACAAATTAATCAAGCAGAAGTAGATGTCCCCCATCATCTAACACAAATTCTAGTCTACTCTGTCATCCTGCGTTAGTACTGCTACGTTTCAAATGTGGATGATGTTCTCTGGTGAACATGGACATGGAGCTTGACTTTGTTGAGTTCCTAAGTAGAAGCTTGCAGCCTACTCCTGGTCATCATGGGAGTCCAACTAGATCTTTTAAACTACTGAATAAATCTAGTGCTGGTGTACGCAGTGGTGCTAATAATCTCTTCTTCCCAAAGTGTGTGTTAGGCATGGGCGTTGAGTGTGAGGTCTCTTTTGTCTGAGTACCTGCTCAGGCAGCAGTGGTTCATGGCGGGGGAAGTTATTTTGAGGAAATGTGTATCTCTGCAGTCCGTAGCAGCTGTAGGCGTGTGTTGGGGGTTTGCCCTTGTGAGGTCACTTCTCTGAGCAGGTGGTAGATCAGGAGAAGACACGCAGCCTGGATGGTGATGGTGAGGTGACTTCTGGGTTTGTTGTGTGTGCCCAGAGGAGGGACTGACTGCTGCAGAGCTCTACAGCAATATGTAAATGTAACTATTCAGTCAAGCAGATGTTCCACATCGTCTGACACAAATTCTGTTCCAGTCTGTCATCCTGTGTCAGTACTACTAAATGAAAAATGTGGGTGTTGTTCTCTGGTGAATATGGACATGGAGTTTGACTTTGCACTTGTTGCTAAGTAGAAGCTTGCAGGCTGCTCCCGGTCAGCTAGGGAGTCCAGACAGAGTTTTGAGGCTGCTAAATCAATCTGATGCTAGTGTAAGCAGTGGTGCTAGTAATCTCTTCTCCCCATTGTCTGTGTGTGCTTTAGAAATTCCCCCTGCGGAAACAGCAAGGAGCTTATGAGATGTTCCTGCAAGGTCTAAATGCTGTGTCTGTCTTTCAGGTGTCCACCAGCTTTTATGACACATTTGGAACTGTAATACATTAGAGGTTGGTGATTTTCTGTCCAAGTGTGCAGCCAGTGGAGAATGGGTGCCAAGTCTGTTGGAGGAGACAGAAGGAATGTCACCCCCAAACAGGTACCGGCCACATTTTGAAAGAGATGTTCTTTTCAGTGAAGTTGAGGCACAAATGAGTGGCAAGAAGTGGCCCGATCAGGGCTTGTGAGAGCACTCCTCTGCTTCCTGGAGAAGGGAAGTAACTGTGTATAGGACTGAGTGGATGCTGAGAGGCAGTGATTGTTGCAAAGCCTTGGAGGACTAGAAGGGAACTGCAGAGTTGGAGAGCTGGGCTTTCTGTGTTGTGGGGCACTTGGGGTGCCCTCTGTGTTGCTGATGCAGAGGTGCACGTTTGCTGGCCCCCGTCTGTCAGGCGAGCAGTGGTGTGTGCAGGGTGCCACAGTGCAGGGGTGCCGGGTGGTGGGTCCGGTTGGTGGTCCCAGTGTTTTGGTGCTCATCATGGGAGGAGATAGCTGGCGAGGGCGGTGCTGTGTGTGGGCAGTGGTGCCGGAGTGGGGAACTGGGGAGCACTGCAAGGTGAGGGTGTGACTACGCTGGCTGGGCCTAGGCTGCCCTGGTGTCATGGGCCAGAGTTGCTGGCAGCCTGCTGCCTTTGATGCACTGAGGTTCAGGCCTTGGGGTTGCCAAGCGCTTGCCAGCACCTGCAGCATGGATTTTTCCTGAAGGCCAGGGAGTGTTTCTCCTTGCTCCCGGATGCGAACCAAGCCTGCATTTTCCCTCCTTTCCTCTCATTTCCTCTTGCTCATAAGAGCTTTGGTCTGCAGCAGTGTGTGCTGAGAGGAGCGGACGTTGTGGGAGATGCGCTTTTCTGGGTGGGCCTTAGCCTGCTGGAATCCCTTTGAAGGAGTGAAGGCCTTGTGGTGTGGTGGTCTTTGGAGAAAGGCAGGTGAGTTCTTGGGAGCTGACTGTCAAGGGGCGGAATCCTTCCTGTACCACATTTCTTTGGAGGAGTGCCTTTGAATGGGAGCAGCAAGGCAAAAGTGCCCTGCAAGGGATGTGCAGCCCAGGTCTCTCTTCCTTCCAGGTGCAGTCTCTGCAATTTACCCCACCATCGTGCTGTAGTGTGAGCTTTCTGTGCTGCAGCAGGGAAATAAGAAAGCAGCCACGTGTAGCCATCAGTGTGCTAAGTGTTGTGTGGTTAGGTGCTGACCCTGCTGACCCTGGCAAGGGACTGGATTTTGCCTGTGCTTTGGGTGGTGGTGGTGAGGAGCCCCACTTAGCTCTAGCTGCATTTCTCGGAGTAGCTGGAGTCAAGGCAGTGGTGGTGAGCACATACATCTGACTGCTAGCCTCCCAGCTGTTTGGCATGCATTATGTCCCCTCTGTTCTTGAAGCCTTTTACTGGAGATGTCTCAGCACCACGCTTTGTCCTCTGGCATCACTCCCTGGATTCTCTGAGGATGATCGATGGCAAATGGCAGGTCATCAAGGCCAGGGCCCAGGTCTGTGTGCTCAATAACTGAGTTTCAGTGCCAACCTCAGCTGTCGAGTGTTGTGGAGTGGCCTGTGAATGGGACAGTCAAGTCCTTCTGCTCCTGTCAGGCATGGTGGGTCATGCTTCCTGGTGTACTGAAGACATGGAGCACCATCTTTGACCCTTTCTTGCCCAAAGCATCCCTCTGGCAGCAGGTGATGCCCAAGAAGCCTTGCATTTATTTCAGAGATTCACAAAGCTGCCATGAGCTCCAGCAGTCTCTGAGGCCACTGCATTTCCCTTGGTGCTGAAGCCTGCCCCCAGCCAGTCATCTCTGGGTACCTTGTGGGCTGTCAGAGGCAGCTCTCATCTGCATGTGGAGAATGAGCCTGTGGATCTGTCCTTCTTTTTTGTTCAAGTGAAGCTGCCTTTTGCCATTTCAGAAGAAAGTGTTTGTCCTGCCTCCGAGCTGTCGGGAAGAGAAGGCGTGAGGATGGGCTTCCCTTTGAAGGCTCTAGGGGCCTGTCAGTAGGGAGGCCCCTTTGGGTGAGTGCCTTGAGGGCATGTGAGGCAAAAGTGAGCAGCAAGAGCTGGCCTGATCAGCAGCTGTGAGAGCGCTTGCTCTCTGCTTCCTGGAGATGGGAAGTGACCATGTCAGGGCTGTGAGTGGATGTTCCGAGGAAGCACTGTTTCCAAGGCGTTGGAGGCCTAGAAGGGACTGGAAGGGCTGGAGAGTTGTGCTTTCTGTGTTGTGGGGCCCTTGGGGGTGTCCTGTGTGCTGCCATGTGTGGTGCTGTGCCCTGTGCACCACTGATGCACAGGCACATGTTGGCTCAGTGTTGTGCTGCTCAGCATGGGAGTAGGTGTGTGGAGAGAGCAGTGCTCTGCTCCCAGAGGCCAGCCTGCCATCCCAGTGTCCTTGTGGGAGCCCTGGGTGAGCACTGGTGCTGACTGTGCTCCCTGCTTGGAGCATCCTGGTGTGAGCGAGGGATGCTTGCAGTTAGTTGTTTTCTGTCAGCTGAGGTCCAGGCTTGCAGTTTCTGAAGGTCTTGATGCTTCCTGAGTCTTCTGGGTTTTACGGACTCTGCTGGAGAATGTGGTCTGCTCATTCCTTCAAGGCTTTCTGTGGAATCTGGACCCTCCTTGCATCTTCCCATCTCAGACCATACTGCATCCTAATCGATTCTGTCTTTCTTTCTTTCTAGGTTGCTCCAGTTGTGTAGGTTCCCCGTGCAATCCTCGAGCCACTGAGGATGGAGGCAGGATGCCAGGGTGTGTCCCTGTAGCTGTCAGCATCTTTGCCACCATTGTGAGCCCTCTGTGAAAGCGGCTGCAAGTGAATGAGATGAGGCTATGCGTGGATGTGAAGGCTTCCATGAATGCGCCCATCTTCCATGGGTGAGGGTTCACCTCCTGGTACCTCTGCTGAGCTGCACGTCCCACATCATACAGATGCTGTTACTGCCAGCACACTCAGGAAATGAGATTGTGCCCCTTGCTTTTCCTAGAAGGTTGTGGTGCCCTGTAGGATGAGTGAAAGACCCTTATAATGAAAGCCAGCATCTGTCGAGTGCCTTTGTGTGAGTGCCCGAAATCCTTGGTAGCTTGAACGGAGGTCTCAGAGCTGTTGGGCTCCTGGCTCTGCGAGGACCGAAGATGTGCCCAGGGCCAGGCTGCTCGTGGCACTCAACCCTCAGTGCTGTGTGAACCCAGCTGTGGAGCCGGGACTCCTGTTGCAGAGGCCGTGCAGCCAGGAGAGCTGGTATTTCAGCAGCCCTCCAGCCTGGGGCTGTCTCCTTGCTAGGACCTCATTTCAAAACCTCTGCACCTTTGTCTAATCACAGGGGCTCTAAGTAAGGAAAGGAAGGGAACCGAGGTTACTTTGAGGTCAGGGGGCCTTCAGGACTCTCAAATGTTTCGACGCTGTATCTGCAATGTCTGTATTCCTAAAGAAAATCTTGGTCCCTCCATACTTAGGTGGAGATTCTTGAGCAGATTGGGGATGGAAAGCAGCAGCCTGCTCTGCCCAAAGAGAGCAGGATTCTGCCGTGTGAAAAGAGCCACATCATGCCAGGAGCCAGCTCTGTGCCTGATCATTTGCACGTGCCTTGTGAGCCTGGAGTGCCTTGGCCACCTTTGGTGTTAGTGCAAGAGGTTCCCTGTGTGCCTGGGTTTTGGAGTTAAGGGAGGGCAGTGAGGAGAGCAGTGCCTGGGGCGTGTGCAAGTGCGGAGTGCCCTGCATGCCTATCTTCTTGCTGGCACTTGGTTGCATGTAATAGACGAGGCAGCTGCGTGGGGCAGAGACGTTGGCACAGCTGGCACAGCAGAGGTGTGGCGTTCTGTGGAGGGCTGTTGCCGTGCTGAGTTGCTCTGTCAGTGTCAGACAGCCTTTCCAGTGCAGCTGCTGCCTGGGCTGATCTCTCAACGTTGGCCCTAGAAATGGAAGTGGCATCCTGCTGTCAATTTGTAGGTGCTTGTATCCGTACTACGTGAGACTTGGTGGGAATGGTCTGTGTTGTAACTTTTTAGTGCCTAGAACAATACCGCTGTGTTAAGTGGCATACAAATACGTAACTAACAAGGTCTTGGAAATCTGCGAGGAAGAACAGCAGTTGGTTACATATGGATTGTGTGGCTTCCAGCCACAGAATAACCATGAGAAGCAGTCAACATGAAGGTCAGAAGTTGAAGAGTAGTGAAGTAGCGACCCCCAAAGTCAAGTGTGGCCCCCGAAATAAGTCTGCACACGCGTGCAGTATGATAGCCCGGTTATGCGACTGGGGCGGAGTTGGGCTAGACTCCCTGCATTTGTTGGCCCGATGTGCCAGGACTCCTGCCTATCACAAATAATCATAAATACCTGATTTTTTCCGAAGGAGAGAGAGGCTGCTACACAACAGAGGACCACTTTGCCTCCTCGGGGACGCCCGCAAAGATTGTGCCTGCCGACTCTCTCTCTCATAATGCAGAGAATCGGGACAAGCATTGGATTGGCCCTTCTCGAGATTACCATTGTGTCGGCCTGTTTGTAAGTATCTCCTGATAAAATGCTTGCTACTGAAGAGTATTTGTGTGTGTGTGTGTGTGTGTGTGCGCTGGCTTGCCAAACCAGATGTTTACTCTCAGGAAATTAACTAGAAAATAAATTGGTGACGAGAATCGGATTCCCAGGGTTTGCAGCATAGTCAGATTGGTAAAGTGCACAGCTGTACCGAGGCCGCACCCCCTGCATTGGTGGGACTCGGTCAGTGCAGTGCACAGCTCTAATGAGACTTCACCACCTACATTGGTCTGACTCGGTCAGTGGGGTGCACAGCTGTACCGAAGCCTAACCACCTGCATTGATGGAATTGGTCATTGGGGTGCACAGCTGTACGGAGGCCTCGCCACCTGCATTGTTGGCACTCGGTCAGTGGGGTGCACAGCTGTACCGAGGCCTGCACCACCTGCACTGGTGGGACTCGGTCAGTGGGGAGCACAGCTGCACCGAAGCCTCGCGACCTGCATTGGTGGGACTCGTTCAGTGGGATGCACAGCTGTACCGAGGCTGCTCCACCTGCATTGGTGGGACTCGGTCAGTGGGGTGCACAGCTGTACCGAGACCGAGCCACCTGCATTGGTGGGACTCGGTCAGTGGGTTGCACAGCTGTAGTGAATCTGTGCCACGTGCATTGGTGGGACTCGGTCAGTGGGTTGCACAGCTGTAGTGAGTCTGAGCCATATGCATTGGTCAGACTCGGTCAGTGGGTTGCATAGCTGTACGAAGGCTTCGCCACCTGCATTGGTGGGACTCGGTGAGTGGGTTGCATAGCTCTACCGAGTCCTCGACACCTGCATTTGTTAGACTCGGTCAGTGGGGTGCACAGCTGTACTGAGGCCCCGCTACCTGCATTGGTGGTACTGGGTCAGTGGGTTGCACAGCGGCACCAAGACCTCGCCATCTGCATTGAAGGACTCGGTCAGTGGGGTGCACAGCTGTACGGAGGCTTCGCCACCTGCATTGGTGGGACTCGGTCAGTGGGGTGCGGAGCTGTACCGAGGTCTTGCCACCTTCATTGGTGGGACTCGGTGAGTCGGGTGCACAGCTGTACCAAGGCCGAGCCATCTGCATTGGTGGGACTCGGTCAGTGGGTTGCACAGCTGTACCGAGGTCTTGCCACCTACATTGGTGGGACTCGGTCATGGTGTGCACAGCTGTACCAAGGCCGAGCCACCTGCATTGGTGGGACTCGGTCAGTGGGTTGCACAGCTGTACCGAGGTCGAGCCACCTGCATTGTTGGGACTCGGTCAGTGGGATGCACAGCTGTACCGAGGCTGCTCCACCTGCATTGGTGGGACTTGGTCAGTGGGATGGACGAACGCACTTAGGCCGCGCTACCTGCATTGGTGGGACTCAGTCAGTCGGGTGCACAGCTGCACTGAGGCTGCAGCACCTGCATTAGTGGGACTCAGTCAGCGGGGTGCACAGCTGTACCAAGGCCGAGCCACCTGCATTGGTGGGACTCAGTCAGTGGAGTTCACAGCTGTATAAAGCCCGCACCATCAGTATTTGTGGGACTTGGTCAGTGGAATGGACAACTGCACTGAGACCGTGCTACCTGCATTGGTGGGACTTGGCCAGTGGGATGGACAGCTGTACCGAGGCCAAGCGACCTGCATTGGTGGGACTCGGTCAGTGGGGTGCACAGCTGTACCGAGACCGAGCCACCTGCATTGGTGGGACTCGGTCAGTGGGGTACACCGTTGTACCGAGGCTGCACCACCAGCATTGGTGGGACTCAGTCAGTGGGGTGCACAGCTGTACTGAGGCCGAGCCACCAGCATTGTTCAGACTCTGTCAGTGGGTTGCACAGCTGTACTGAGACCGAGCCACCTACATTAGTGGGACTCGGTCAGTGCGGTATACAGCTGTACTGAGGCTGCAAGACCTGCTTGGTGTGACTCGGTCAGTGGGGTGCACAGCTGTACCCATGCTTCACCACCTGCATTGTTGGGACTCAGTCAGTGGGGTGCACAGCTGTACCGAGGTGAGCCACCTGCATTTGTGGGACTGGGTCAGTGGTTTGCGTAGCTCTACCGACTACTCGGTACCTACATTGCTGGGACACAGTCAGTGGGGTGCACCGTTGTACCGAGGCCTTACCAACTGCATTGGTGGGACTCAGTCAGTGGGGTGCACAGCTGGACCGAGGCCGAACCACATGTATTGGTGGGACTCGGTCAATGGGGTGCACAGCTGTACAAAGGTCGAACCACCTGCATTGGTGGGACTCGGTCACTGGGGTGCACAGCTGTACGGAGGTGAGCCACATGCATTGGTGGGACACGGTCAGTGGTGTGCACAGCTGTACCGAGGCTGCTCCACCTGCATAGGTGGGACTTGGTCAGTGGGATGGACAAACGCACTGAGGCCGCGCTACCTGCATTGGTGGGACTCAGTCAGTCGGGTGCTAAGCTGCACTGAGGCTGCACCACCTGCATTGGTTGGACTCGGTCAGTGGGGTGCACAGCTGTACTTAGGCCGAGACACCTGCATTGTTGGGACTCGGTCAGTGCGGTACACAGCTGTACTGAGGCCGCAAGACCTGCTTTGGTGTAACTCAGTCAGTGGGGTGCAGAACTGTACCGAGGACAAGTCACCTGCATTGGTGGGTTTCAGTCAGTGGTGTGCACAGCTCTACCAAGGCCGAGCCACCTGAACTGGGGGGATTTGGTCAGTGGGATGGATAACTCCACTGAGATCGCGCTACCTGCATTGGTGGGACTTGGTCAGTGAGGTGCACAGCTGTACGGAGGCGAGCCAGCTGCATTGGTGCAACTCGGTAAGTGGGGTGCACAGCTACACCGAGGCCTTGCCACTTGCATTGGTGGGACTCGGTCAGTGGCTTGCACCGTTGAACCGAGTCTGCACCACCTGCATTGGTGGGACTGGGACAGTGGGGTGCACCGTTTTACCGACGCCTTGCCACCTGCATTGTTGCGACTCAGTCCGTGGGGTGCACAGCTGTAACAAGGCTGCGCCACCTACATTGGTCGGAGTTGGTAAGTGGGTTGCACAGCTGTACTGAAGTGAGTCACCTGCATTGGTGGGACTCGGTCAGTGGGGTGCACAGCTGTAATGTGGCCGAGCCACCTGCATTCGTGGGACTCGGTCAGTGGGGTGCATAGCTGCACCGAGTCCGAGCCTCCGGCATTGGTGGGACTCGGTCAGTGGTGTGCACAGCTGTACCAAGGCCTCGCTACCTGCATTTCTGGGACTCGGTTAGTGAGGTGCACAGCTGCACTGAGGCCCAGCCACGTGCATTAGTGTGACTCTGTCAGTGGGCTGCACAGCTGTACCGAGGCTGCGTGAGCTGCATTGGTGGGACTCGGTCAGTGGGGTGCAGAGCTGTACTGAGGCCTTAGCACCTGCATTGGTCGGATTTGGTCAGTGTGTTGAACAGATGTACGGAGGCTGCGCCACCTGCATTGGTGGGACTCGGTCAGTGGGGTGCACAGCTGCACCGAGGCGGAGTCATGTGCATTGGTGGGACTCGGTCAGTGGGGTGCACAGCTGTACCGAAGTGAGCCACCGGCATTGTTGGGACTCGGTCAGTGGGGTGCACAGCTGTACTGAGGCCAAACCACCTGCATTAGTGGGACTTGGTCAGTGGGGTGCACAGCTGTACTCAGGCTTTGCCACCTACACTGGTGGGACTCGGTCAGTAGGGTGTACAGCTTCACCGATTCCGAGCCTCCGGCATTTGTGGGACTCGGTCAGTGGTGTGCACACCTGTACCGAGGCCTCGCTACCTGCATTTCTGGAACTAGGTCAGTGGGGTGCACAGCTGCACCGGGGCCCACCCACGTGCATTAGTGTGACTATGTCAGTGGGGTGCACAGCTGTACCGAGGCTGCGTGAGCTGCATTGGCGGGACTCGGTCAGTGGGGTGCACAGCTGTACTGAGGCCGAGCCACCTACATTAGTGGGACTCGGTCAGTGCGGTACACAGCTGTACTGAGGGTGCAAGACCTACTTTGGTGTGACTCGGTAAGTGGGGTGCACAGCTGTACCGACGTGAGCCACCTCCATTCGTGGGACTCGGTCAGTGGGGTGCACCGTTGTACCGAGTCTGCACCACCTGCATTGGTGGGACCCGGTCAGTGGGGTTACAGCTGTACCGAGGCTGCACCTCCTGCATTGGTGGGACCCAGTCAGTGGGGTGACAGCTCTACTGAGGCCTTACCAACTGCATTGTTGGGACTCGGTCAGTGGGGTGCGCACAGCTTCATCGAGGTCTTGCCATGTGCATTGGTGGGACTTGGTCAGTGGGGTGCAGAGCGCTAATTAAACTGCGCCACCTGCATTGTTGGGACTCTGTCAGTGGCGTCACAGCTGTAGCGAGGCCTCGCCCATTGTGTTGGTGGGACTGGGTGAGTGGGGTGCAGAGCTGTAAGAAGGCTGCACCACCTGCATTGGTTGGAGTCGGTCAGTGGGGTGCACAGCTGTACTGAGGCCGAGGCACCTGCATTGGTGGGACTCGGTCAGTGGGGTACACAGATGTACTGAGGCCGCAAGACCTGCTTTGGTGTGCTTTGGTCAGTGGGGTGCAGTGCTGTACCGAGGCCGAGTCACCTGCACAGATGGGACTCGGGCAGTGGTGTGCACAGCTGTACCAAGGCCGAGTCACCTGCATTGGTGGGACTCGGTCAGTGGGGTGCACAGCTGTACCGAGGCGAGCCACCTGCATTGGTGGGACTTGGTCAGTGGGTTGCATAGCTCTACCGAGTCCTCGCTACCTACATTGGTGGGACTCGGTAAGTGGTGTGCACAGCTGTACCGAGGACAAGCTGCCTGCATTCGTGGGAGTCGGTCATTGCAGTACACAGCTGTACTGAGGCCGCAAGACCTGCTTTGGTGCGACTCGGTAAGTGGGATGCACAGCTGTACCGAGGCTGCGCCACCTGCATTCCTGGGACTCGGTCAGTGGGGCGCACCATTTTACCGAGTCTTCCCCACCTGCATTGGTGGGAATCAGTGAGTTGAGTGCAGAGCTGTACCGAGGCTACACCACTTGCATTGGTGGTACTCGGTCAGTGGGGTTCACAGCTGTACCGAGGCTACACCACCTGCATTCGTTGGACACGGTCAGTGGGGTGCACAGCTGTACTTAGTCTGAGCCACCTGCTTTGGTGGGACTCGGTCACTGGGATGGACAACTGCACTGATACCGCGCTACCTGCATTGGTGGGACTTGGTCAGTGAGGTGCAGTGCTGTACCGAGGCCGAGCCAGCTGCATTAGTGGGACTCGGTCTGTGGGGTGCACAGATGCACCGAGGCCTCGCCATCTGCATTGGTGGGACTCGGTGAGTGAGGTGCACAGCTGTACGTAGGCCGAGCCACCAGCATTTGTGGGACTCGGTCAGTGGGGTGCACCGTTGTACCAAGGCCTTGCCACGTGCATTGGTGGGACTCGGTCCGTGGGGTGCACAGCTGTACCGAGGTGAGGCACATGCATTGGTGGGACTTGGTGATTCGGGTGCAGAGCTGCACCCAGGATGAGCCACCTGCATTGGTGGGACTCAGTCAGTGGGTTGCACAGCTGCACTGAGGCTGAGCCACGTGCATTGGTGGGACTCGGTCAGTGGGGTTCAGAGCTGTACCGAGGCTACACCAGCTGCATTTGTGGAAATCGGTGAAGTCGGTGCACAGCTGCACCGAGGCTGCTCCACCTGCACTGGGGGGACTTGGTAAATTGGATCGACAACTGCACTGAGGTTGCGCTACCTGCATTGGTGGGACTCGGTCCGTGGGGTACATAGCTGTACTGAGGAGAGCCACATGCATTGGTGGGACTCGGTCCGTGGGGTGCACAGCTGTACCGAAGCCTCACTACCTGCATTCGTTTGACTCGGTCTGTGGGGTGCAGAGCTGTACTGAGGCCTTACCACCTGCATTGGTGGGACTCAGTCAGTGGGGTGCACAATTGTAACAAGGCTGCGCCACCTACATTGGTCGTTCTTGCTCAGTGGGTTGAACAGCTGTACTGAAGTTAGCCACCTGCATTGGTGGGACTCGGTCAGTGGGGTGCACAGCTGCACCGAGTCCGAGCCACCTGCGTTCGTGGGACTCGGTCAGTGGTGTGCACAGCTGTACCAAGGCCTCGCTACCTGCATTTCTGGGACTCGGTTAGTGGGGTGCACAGCTGCACCGAGGCCCAGCCACGTGCATTAGTGTGACTCTGTCAGTGGTGTGCACAGCTGTACCGAGGCTGCGCGAGCTGCATTGGTGGGACTCGGTCAGTGGGGTGCACAGCTGTACTGAGGCCGAGCCATGTACATTGGTGGACTCGGTCAGTGGGGAGCAGAGCTGTACCGAAGCCTCACCACCTGCATTGGTGGGACTCGGTCTGTGGGGTGCAGAGCTGTACTGAGGCCTTACCACCTGCATTTGTGGGACTTGGTCATTGGGGTGCACAGCTGTAACAAGGCTGTGCCACCTGCATTGGTCGGATTTGGTCAGTGTGTTAAACAGAAGTACGGAGGCTGCACCACCTGCATTGGTGGGACTCGGTGAGTTGGGTGCACAGCTGTACCGAGGCTACACCACTTGCATTGGTGGTACTCGGTGAGTGGGGTGCACAGCTGTACTGAGGCTGCGCCACCTGCATTGGTGGGACACGGTCAGTGGGGTGCACAGCTGTACTTAGTCTGAGCCACCTGCTTTGGTGGGACTCGGTCAGTGGGATGGACAACTGCACTGAGACCGCGCTACCTGCATTGGTGGGACTTGGTCAGTGAGGTGCAGTGCTGTACCGAGGCCGAGCCAGCTGCATTGGCGGGACTCGGTCAGTGGGGTGCACAGCTGTACCGAGGCGAGCCACCTGCATTGGTGGGACTCGGTCAGTGGGTTGCATAGCTCTACCGAGTCCTCGCTACCTACATTGGTGGGACTCGGTCAGTGCAGTACACAGCTGTACTGAGGCCGCAAGACCTGCTTTGGTGTGACTCAGTAAGTGGGGTGCACAGCTGTACCGAGGTGAGCCACCTCCATTCGTGGGACTCGGTCAGTGGGGTGCACCGTTGTTCCGAGTCTGCACCACCTGCATTGGTGGGACCCGGTCAGTGGGGTTACAGCTGTACCGAGGCTGCACCTCTTGCATTGGTGGGACCCAGTTAGTGGGGTGACAGCTGTACCGAGGCCTTACCAACTGCATTGTTGGGACTCGGTCAGTGGGGTGCGCACAGCTTCATCGAGGTCTTGCCATGTGCATTGGTGGGACTTGGTCAGTGGGGTGCAGAGTGCTAATTAAACTGCGCCACTTGCATTGTTGGGACTCGGTCAGTGGCGTCACAGCTGTAGCGAGGTCTCGCCCATTGTGTTGGTGGGACTGGGTGAGTGGGGTGCAGAGCTGTAATAAGGCTGCACCACCTGCATTGGTTGGAGTCGGTCAGTGGGGTGCACAGCTGTACTGAGGCCGAGGCACCTGCATTGGTGGGACTCGGTCAGTGGGGTACACAGATGTACTGAGGCCTTGCCCCCTGCGTTGGTGGGACGTGGTCAGTGCGGTGCACACCTCTACTCAGGCCGAGCCACCTGCATTGGTGGGACTCGGTCAGTGCGGTACACAACTGTATTGAGGCTGCAAGACCTGCTTTGGTGTGCTTTGGTCAGTGGGGTGCAGTGCTGTACCGAGGCCGAGTCACCTGCATTGGTGGGACTCGGTCAGTGGGGTGCACAGCTGTACCGAGGCGAGCCACCTGCATTGGTGGGACTTGGTCAGTGGGTTGCATAGCTCTACCGAGTCCTCGCTACCTACATTGGTGGGACTCGGTCAGTGATGTGCACAGCTGTACCAAGGCCTCGCTACCTGCATTTCTGGGACTCGGTTAGTGGGGTGCACAGCTGCACCGAGGCCCAGCCACCTGCATTAGTGTGACTCTGTCAGTGGGGTGCACAGCTGTACCGAGGCTGCGCGAGCTGCATTGGTGGGACTCGGTCAGTGGGGTGCACAGCTGTACTGAGGCCGAGCCATGTACATTGGTGGGACTCGGTCAGTGGGGAGCAGAGCTGTACCGAGGCTACACCAGCTGCATTTGTGGAAATCGGTGAAGTCGGTGCACAGCTGCACCGAGGGTGCTCCACCTGCACTGGGGGGACTTGGTAAATTGGATCGACAACTACACTGAGGTTGCGCTACCTGCATTGGTGGGACTCGGTCCGTGGGGTACATAGCTGTACTGAGGAGAGCCACATGCATTGGTGGGACTCGGTCCGTGGGGTGCACAGCTGTACCGAAGCCTCACTACCTGCATTCGTTTGACTCGGTCTGTGGGGTGCAGAGCTGTACTGAGGCCTTACCACCTGCATTGGTGGGACTCAGTCAGTGGGGTGCACAGTTGTAACAAGGCCGCGCCACCTACATTGGTCGTTCTTGGTAAGTGGGGTGCACAGCTGTACCGAGGCCGAGCCACCTGCGTTCGTGGGACTCGGTCAGTGGGGTGCACAGCTGTACCGAGGCCTCGCTACCTGCATTTCTGGGACTCGGTTAGTGGGGTGCACAACTGCACCGAGGCCCAGCCACGTGCATTAGTGTGACTCTGTCAGTGGGAAGCAGAGCTATACCGAAGCCTCACTACCTGCATTGGTGGGACTCGGTCTGTGGGGTGCAGAGCTGTACTGAGGCCTTACCACCTGCATTTGTGGGACTTGGTCATTGGGGTGCACAGCTGTAAGAAGGCTGTGCCACCTGCATTGGTCGGATTTGGTCAGTGTGTTAAACAGAAGTACCGAGGCTACACCACTTGCATTGGTGGTACTCGGTGAGTGGGGTGCACAGCTGTACCAAGGCTGCGCCACCTGCATTGGTGGGACACGGTCAGTGGGGTGCACAGCTGTACTTAGTCTGAGCCACCTGCTTTGGTGGGACTTAGTCAGTGAGGTGCAGTGCTGTACCGAGGCCGAGCCAGCTGCATTGGTGGGAGTCGTTCTGTGGGGTGCACAGATGCACCGAGGCCTCGCCACCTGCATTGGTGGGACTCGGTGAGTGAGGTGCACAGCTGTACGGAGGCCGAGCCACCAGCATTTGTGGGACTCAGTCTGTGGATTGCGCAGCTGTACTGAGGCCGAGCCACCTGCATTAGTGGGACTCGGTCAGTGCAGTACACAGCTGACTGAGCCCGCACGACCTGCATTGGTAGGACTCGGTCCGTGGGGTGCACCGTTGTACCGAGGCCTTGCCACGTACCAAGCCTGCGCCACCTACATTATTCAGACTCGGTCAGTGGGTTGAACTGATGTTCGGAGGCTGCGCCGCCTGCATTGGAGGGACTTGGTCAGTGGGGTGCACAGCTGTAATCAGGCTGCGCCACCTGCATTGGTGGGAGTCGGTCAGTGGGGTGTACAGCTGTAATGATCCTGCGACACCTGCATTTTTGGGACTCAGTCAGTGTGGTTCACAGCTGTACTGCGGCCGAGCTAGCTGCATTGGTGTGACTCGGTCAGTGGGGTACACAGCAGCAATGAGGCTGTGCCAGCTGCATTGGTGGGACTCGGTCCGTGCGGTGCACAGCTGCACGAGGCCTCGCCATCTGCATTGGTGGGACTCGGTCAGTGGGGTGCACAGGTGTACTCAGGCTTCACCACCTACATTGGTGGGATTCGGTCAGTAGGGTGCAGAGCTACACCGAGGCCCAGCCACGTGCATTAGTGTGACTCTGTCAGTGGGGTGCACAGCTGTACCGAGGCTGTGCCAGCTGCAATGGTGGGACTCGGTGAGTGAGGTGCACAGCTGTACCGAGGCTGCGCCACCTGCATTGGTGGGACTCGGTTAGTGGAGTACACAGCTGTACCCAGGCTGCGCCAGCTTCATTGCTAGGACTTAGTCAGTGGGGTGCACAGCTGCACCGAGGCCTCGCCACCTGCATTGGTGGTACTCGGTGAGTGGGGTGCACAGCTGTACTGAGGCTGCGCCACCTGCATTGGTGGGACTCGGTCAGTGGGGTGCACAGCTGTACTGAGGCTGCGCCACCTGAATTGGTGGGACTCGGTGAGTCAGGTGCACAGCTGTACCGAGTCCTCGCCACCTGAATTGGTGGGACTTGGTCAGTGGGGTGCACAACTGTACCGAGACTGCACCACCTGCATTGGTGGGACTCGGTGAGTCGGGTGCACAGCTGCACCGAGGCCTCGCCACCTGAATTGGTGGGACTTGGTCAGTGGGGTGCACAGCTGTACCATGTCTCAACCACCTGCATTGGTGGGACTCAGTCAGTGGGGGGCACAGCTGTACCGAGCCCTCACAACCTGCATTGGTGGGACTTGGTCAGTGGGGTGCACAGCTGTACCATGTCTCAACCACCTGCATTGGTGGGACTCGGTGAGTCGGGTGCACAGCTGCACTGAGGCCTCGCCACCTGAATTGGTGGGACTTGGTCAGTGGGGTGCACAGCTGTACCATGTCTCAACCACCTGCATTGGTGGGACTCGGTCAGTTGGGGGCACAGCTGTACCGAGCCCTCGCAACCTGCATTGGTGGGACTCGGTCAGTGGGGTGCACAGCTGTACTGAGGCTGCGCCACCTGCATTGGTGGGACTCGGTGAGTCGGGTGCACAGCTGTACTGAGGCCGAGCCACCTGCATTGATGGGACTCGGTCAGTGGTGTGCATGGCTGCACTGAGTTCGAGCCACTGGCATTGGTGGGACTCGGTCAGTGGGATCCACAGAGAAATACTGTTAGAGAAATACTGTGAGAAAAGCCTTGCAAATAGGTAACAAGACTCTAGGACAAGAGAGGTGGAAAAGCCGTACTGCAAAGTATAACCAGCTCCGGCCAAATTAGCCTTCATAAAACCGCAGTGCTTCTAAGAATGCGATGGCTAGGTAAGACAAAAACAGCAGAGTAACCCAGAAGTGACCTTAGGTTCATTAAGGCTTATTAACATATTAAACTTCACAACCCTAAATGAATAATGAGATGTAAATGACATGATAATGATGTTACCGCCTCATCTTCACTTCCTATGCTAATTAACAAGAGCGTTAAAACGCAAGTGCAGAGCAATTACCTGATGTAATGAAACTGTAACCAATAGAAAGATTTGTATAAAATACTCCCTGAAAAGTGTGTATAAATGAAGGATGAGAGGGGGAGAAGGTGTGCTAGCTTTGTGGATTAACCACCTCGCACCCATCTCTGCGCAGAAATGAAATAAACAAATATCTTGACCCTGTGTGTCTATTGGTTGCTTACACGCTGGGTAACAGAACCCAGATTTTGGACAACAGCAGGACAAACACTTTCTTCTGAAATGGCAAAAGGCAGTGAGAGCTACATGGGGCTCCTCACCACCACCACCCAAAGCATAGGAAAAAATCCAGTCCCTTGCAAGGGTCAGCAGGGTCAGCACCTAACCGCACCACACTTAGCACACTGATGGCTACACGTGGCTGCTTTCTTATTTCCCCGCTGCAGCACAGAAAGCTCACACTACAGCACGATGGTGGGGTAAATTGCAGAGACTGCACCTGGAAGGAAGAGAGACCTGGGCTGCACATCCCTTGCAGGGCACTTTTGCCTTGCTGCTCCCATCCAAAGGCACTCCTCCAAACAGATCTCCTACAGGAAGGACTCAGCCCCTTGACAGTCAGCTCCCAAGAACTCACCTGCCTTTCTCCAAAGACCACCACACCACAAGGCCTTCACTCCTTCAAAGGGATTCCAGCAGGCTAAGGCCCAGCCAGAAAAGCGCATCTCCCACAAAGTCTTTCCCTCTCAGTAAACACTGCTGCAGACCAAAGCTCTTATGAGCAAGAGGAAATGAGAGGAAAGGAGGGAAAATGCAGGCTTGGTTCGCATCCGGGAGCAAGGAGAAACACTCCCTGGCCTTCAGGAAAAATCCATGCTGCAGGTGCTGGCAAGCCCTTGGCAACCCCAAGGCCTGAACCTCAGTGCATCAAAGGCAGCAGGCTGCCAGCAACTCTGGCCCATGACACCAGGGCAGCCTAGGCCCAGCCAGCGTAGTCACACCCTCACCTTGCAGTGCTCCCCAGCTCCCCACTCTGGCACCACTGCCCACACACAGCACCGCCCTCGCCAGCTATCTCCTCCCATGCTGAGCACCAAAATACTGGGACCACCACCTGGCTCCCCAACAGGGAACCCCTGCAGTGCAACACCCTGCACACACCACTGCTTGCCTGACAGACAGGGGCCAACAAACGTGCACCTCTGCATCAGCAACGCACAGGGCACCACAAGTGCCCCACAACACAGCCCAGCTCTCGAACTCTGCAGTTCCCTTCTAGTCCTCCAAGGCTTTGCAACACGCACTGCCTCTCAGCATCCACTCACAGTCCTACACATGGTTACTTCCCTTCTCCAGGAAGCAGACGAGTGCTCTCACAAGCCCTGATCAGGCCACCTCTTGCCATTCGTTTGTGCCTCAACTTCCCTGAACAAGAAATCTCTTTCAAAATGTGGCCGGTACCTGTTTGGGGGTGACATTCTTTCTGTCTCCTCCAACAGACTTTGCACCCATTCTCCACTGGCTGCATACTCGGACAAAAATCATCAATTTCCAAGGTGTTACAGATCCAAATGTGTCAAAAAAGCATGTGGACACCTGAAAGACAGGCACAGCATTTAGACCTTGCAGGAACATCTCACCAGCTCCCTCCTGTTTCCACACGGGGAATTTCCAAAGCACACACACATGCTGGCAATCAGAGATAACTAACGCTGCTTACAGTAGCATTAGATTGATTTAGCAGTTTAAAAAGCCCAGCTGGACTCCCTAGCTGTCTGGCAGCAGGCCGCAAGCTTCTAGTTAGCAACAAGGGGGAAAAACAAACTCCATGTCCATATTCACTGGAGAACATCATCCACATTTTAAATGTAGTAGTACTAACTCAGGATCATGGAGTGAAATAGAATTTGTGTCAGACGATGGGGAACATCTGCTTGATTAATTAGTAGACTTTCTCTACTGCTGTAGAGCTCTGCAGCGGTCAATCCCTCCGCTGGGCACATGCAACAAACCCAGGAGTCAGCTCCCCACCACCATCCAGGCCATGAGGCTTCTCCTGACCTGTCAGCTGCTCACAGAGAGGGGACCTCACAAGTACAAACCCCCAACACATGCCTGCTGATGACCTATTGGCTTCAGAGACACTAGTTGCATCAACATAACTTCCCCAGCCATGAGCCACTGCTGCCCTAGCAGGTACTTGGAAAGGAGACCTCACACTCAACGCCCAGGCCTAACTGCCTGCTGCCAGTCTATCAGGGACTCAGAAAGACGGGACCTCGCAGTCACCTGCACAACCAGGTCTCTGTCACTGGCCAAAAAGCCCCCAAGGCAGGAATTACCTCACTAGAACTTCCCCAGCCAGCAGACAAATCCTGGCTGATCCGCTGCTCAGGCAGAAACCATCTCAAAAACGCACCCCAGTGCGGACCTGCTGCTGCCCTATCCACTGCTCCGTGGGAAGTGACATCACAAGCAACAGCCACGCCTTCTCCCTCCAGCCGGCCTATCAGGGACTCGCGCAGAACTGACCTCACCATCAACAGCTGAGCCATGGGCCTCCTCCAGCCCCACCAGCTACCTACAAACACTTGATGGGACACAGGGCATTTTCTCATACAGCCCTTTTAAACACTAGGGACCTCACTGCCCACCCTGCTGCTGCCTGCAGCTCCCCCTGCCCTTTCCCACGGCTGAGCCGCCTCCCAAATGGCCTCCCTGATTCACTTCCTGGCTTCACAATGCTCACAGTGCAGCAAAGCACCCATTACGTAGCAGTTGCAACCCCCCAAAAAAAGATTCTCTTCTGCCTAGGTAGTCTCTATATGTAGCAAGAGAGCAGGGCCTCATGTCCCAGTCAGAGGGAGAAGCCTTCCCAAAGCTCACAGTCTACTTCCTTCCCCATTGCTGAACAAGCACAGCAAATCCTCTCCACATCAAGCACTCTCCTATTTTACACGCTGACAATTTGAGACATGGCAACAGACTCCGTCCAGGACATTTCAATTGCTGAAACCAGCAGAGCCAGAATTCAGCAGCTCTTCCTCCTCATCTAGGATTATGGGAATAACAACGGTGAGTGTGAAAATGGCCTTTCGTCAGTTTCCAAGGCCCCTGAAAAGCAAAACACCTCACACTTAACAGAGCTCTTCTGCAAACACCCTTCAGGCTGCTCCCAGGGTCACAGGTCCTGGAGCACACCAAGAACTATGGAGCAAGCACAACGACTTGGGCACGACACCTTGCGAGGACACCAGCAACCTGCTCTCAGTTCTGACCAGCAGATCCCAAACATCGCTCTGAGCAGCACCTGGGGGCTGCAGGGGCAGCAGCAGCTGAGGGAAAAATTCAAAAATGCATCTCAGACCCACAACACGCGCAAAGCTTCCTGCACCCAAACCCCACCAAGCAGCCCAGGCCCAGCTGCTCGGCGCAGGCCGGCACGCCTGGCTCGCAGGTCAGTTCCCCTCGGTGACAGGGCGCTGGGTCCCCTGCTCACAGCCCCATCAGCACCTTTGGGAGACCCTGCAGGGAAGCAGCCCCCTCGCCAGCACCGCTGCCCCTGCTGCAGCAAGAGGGCACCCGCCGGCATTTGAACGCACCCGCAGCCCCCACCAGCCCCACTCGCACCCGCTCTCACTCCCGCTCCCATCTCGCCTGCTTCGCTCCCTCCGCTCTTGCACCTCGCTCTTCTCTTGGCCTTTTCCCACTCTGGACTACGATTGGCTGACACAGCCGTCATTCCAATCCATCCCCGCCCTCCTCCTCAGGACAGCCAATAGGAGGGCCGCACTCAGGCGATGTCATGGCAACGCTGTGCCCTCCTGCCCTGGCAGCCAGCTCTGCCCCCTCCTCTCCCACCGTGGGACGGCGCCATCTTGTGGGCGGCAGCGCAGGGCACGGTGGGGCCTCGGGGCAGCCCGGCGCCGGGTGCCCGGGCAGTGCAGGGCCCCAGGCCCGGCCGCTCTGCCGTAGGGCCCCTGTGGGGCTTCTTGCTGCCCTGCGCCCTGGGGGCCCTGCTGGGCTTGGAGGGCAGCCCTGGGGCCTGTGCTGGTGCCAGCCCTGGTGCCAGCGCTGGGGCCCTGGGAATGGCCGGGGTGCCGGAGCCTGTGGGCGACATGCTGCTGCCGCCAGGGCAGGGCAGTGTCCTCTCGGCCCTCCTGCCCAGGCCCCTTCCCCAGGGTAGCGCCAGGGCTTGGCAGCCCTCCCGCTGCGCCTGGCAGGGCTGGGCCATGGCCAAGCAGGGGCTGCTCTGTGTGGGGCCGGGCTGTGCCCCGAGGGGTCACTCCAGAGGGCTGAGGAGCCCCATGGGGGCACAGGGCAGTGAGAGGAGGGACCAGCTCTGAGCCTGCTGGTGCCAGGGAGTGGAGGTGTGGGGTCGTGAAGGGACTTGAGGAGATGGCTCTTTTGGGCTTACTGCAGCACTGCACCCCATAGCTCAGAGAAAAATCCTTGGGTCAGTCAGGACTTGGCAGTGGGCACCGTGCCTCCACCTGTTTCCAAGATGCTCTCCCAAATAGGCTTTCTTTTGCATGCAGATGTTTTTGAGTCCAACCTGCGCAAGGACACAGGCTATGACCATCTCGAGATGGCTTCTCTGAGCCCAAAACATGCTGTACCAACTTGTACCAAGCATGAAAGGAACAGAGGTCCTCTCAAACAGGCAGGGGACCTGGGGTCATTACAAGGTGGTTTCCTTATTGTACATGGACATTTCAGCAGGTTCTTGAGAGCCCCATGAGAGCAGCAGGCTGCCCCAGCCTCTGGGATGCAGGACCCCAATTCTTCTCAGAGCCAGATTGCAAAGGGGGACACGATCCGTGGAAAACCTGCCATGCATTCCCATGCCCCCCACAGACCCCAAAAGGCAATGGAGCTGGCCCCACAGAAGCCTTGAGGCTCAGCGCATCTCCTGCCCCATGACCCAGGAGTCCTGGCTGTCCACTAAGACAGATGGGACCCCCAGAGATGACTCTGGTGGCAGCACTCAGTCTTGTCCAGCCACCCCCACAGCCCTGGATTCACAGCAGTTTTTGCAGTTACCAATCTTTGTGCAACATCTCGGGAAGAAGTACCCGAAGCCCTTACCCTCAGTGGAGAGCTGCAGGAGCCTTGGGAACAAGGAACTGTGGTCTCGGCTGATGGTGTCCATCCAGCAGTCCTCCATCTCGCCTCTTTGCCCTCGGCTCACCTCTGCAGCCCAGGAGGAGGGATGTTCTTCCCTTCACCCAACACTCCTTTTCATCGTGCTCCTGTTCCTCTGCATGTCAGCGACGGATCCCAGCACAGCCCCCATTAACTCCTGTCTCCAGTCTTGCCATGGAGCCACTACAAAGGCAGCGGCAGTGAGGGCATGAGCAGTGCCCAGCAGTGCCTAGGTCTCGGAGGGAAGTGAGGGCCCTCACCCAGGACACCATGGAGACCTCCCTGTGATGCAGCACATCCCGCTGTGACCTCAGCTTGTGTCATCTGGGGGCACAGCAGGTCAGTGCCATGGAGATGGCACCACCAGGGAGAGAGCAGAGAGATTTCCTCTCCCCTCCTGGAAAGCAGGCATCTCCCTTCCCCCAGTTATTTTCCCAAACTTTCTGATAAATCCTTCAAGAATGTCTCCAAGTGGTGTCAAAGTCAGGGAAACATCTGAAGTGGGGACCTGGAGAGGTCACTGCTGTGCTCCTGCACTCCTTGGCTGCTGCACTAGGCAACAGGATTCTGTGCAGGAATCTGGGGTTTGGGGGTTGGATTGGGGTTTGGCATTTTTACAGGATCAAAGTCCGGTGGGATGAAAAAGCACAAAGGGTGGCCACAGGCTGAGATGCTTAGGTGAGCCTCCAAACTGTGGATCACTCTTTTATTTGAAGTAGGGTATAGGAGAATAAGGGACAGGACATAACCTTCCTCCTTTAGGCACCAAAGCAGGCTCTTTGATTTGAGAAGCCTTCAGCAAGGTTTCTCGGTCTGTGGTGCTTAAGATAGAGATGATATGCCAGAAAAGAGCAAACACACAACATCTAGAGGGCTTTGTCTAGGAGACTCGTCCCTGCCAGATTACAAAGCCATGGGTCAGGCCACGTAGCCAATTGGAGGAAGTTTTCCCATTTCCCATGAACTTAGGCCACCTTTCCTTCTGTGTGAGCCTGAGGAAAGCCAGGTCTCAACTCTGGGCTTCAGATGGTCCTTGGGCTTTTCAGTGTCACTTTGGGGCTCTGCTTCTCCCCTGGGTACGCTCCTCAGCCCCCTGCCCTTCCCCACACCAGCACCCTGGCTCCTCCAGGGATCTGTGCAGCCCAGGCACCCTGGATCCACACTGGCACCCTTGCTCTCCCACGATCTGTACAGCTCTGGCACCCTGGATCTCCCACATTTGAGGATTCAAGGCTTCTCAGGACATCCCTCATACTGCAGTGCTGCTCTCTGGGCTCTGGTGCAGAGCCTACGAGGCACTGCAATGCCTCAGGGCCTGCATTCAGAAGTTTGTAAGGGCACCTCCCCGCTCTGCAGCTGCTAAAGCTTGCGAGCGTCCCTACAGCCAACCTTCCTGCTCTTCCTAGTCTCTGCAGAGTGCTGGGGCAAGTCTTGCAGGAGGGAGACTCCACCCCCCTTAAATACTGTCCGAGATGTGCCTTTCCAAATCCCTACAGGAGTTAGTTTGCTTAGTCAGCCTCTAGTCATCTGTGACGCAGGGAGCCCAACTCTACCTGCTGGCATCTCTGCCCTTTCTCTCCCTTGTCTCTTGTGTGCCTAGCCAGTCTTCTCCATGCACCAGAGGCATGGGAAGTGTTGCCTGAGAGAACTCAGCTGAACCTACGACACGTTGTGGAGCTGAGGGCCTGATGGAAGCAAGTCTGGGATGACTGTTCCCCCATCTCCTCTCCTACTCCCAGCCCGAGGGTTAAGAAAGTCCTCTGGAGAGAGTGGTTGGTTTGGTATGGCTGCGATGGGTTTCCCTCGACATTGCAGGGTCCTGCCTGTGTTGCTCTGAGTGCCCAGAAAATTTCTCTTCTCTGGGGGCTTGCATCAATGTTTTCCAGACTTTTGTACAGAAAGATAGCTTGCTCCAAGAGCCCCCAAATCCCTCCCCCCACACACACACCCCCGCAGGACGGCACAATCTTGTAGAGATTTGTTTTGCTTCTCTGTCGTGACAGACATCTTTTGAGCTACCGTCCAGATTACAGCAGGGAAAAAAAAATGTTTGTTTAAAAAAATCTTATCCCTGGCAGCAAATACAAACTGACTCCTTACGCCTGCACCTCCACCATTCAGCAGAGCAGCAGCTCATGCCTCTCTACTTTCCCCACCAGTTTCACCACCCACCCAGAGTGTTTCAGCTTTCCATTAGGAGGGAACATCAAGCAGTAGAAGTGGCAAAGAAAGTGGCTTCTCTCTTCTTTTCACTCTTCACCTGCTGCCTTAGGTTTCACTAGTGATGGAGCTCTCACAGCTCAGGGCTTCTCTGCACCTCTCAGGCTGCCGTGCTGCGACAAGAATTTCTGCTCTAAAGCAGGATTCAGGAAATGTGGAGGTTGCTGCGAGTTCTTATGCAGGCACAAAGCTGAGTGTATCAGCTAGTTACTGATTAATAATCTACAAGTAGAATCTCAAAGAAAGGAATAGTTTCCCAGCAGATACACAAGCATTCCTAATGGCACTTGAGGGATAGCATATGACGTACTGTGAGTAATTCTGGTTTCCTTGGAGAAAAAGAAACTGAGACTGCAACAAAAAGCAACAAAGGCAGGCTATGCAAATGCCCCAGAAGTGAAGTGCCAATCACACGGAAGTACACTCGGAGAATTCAGTTTGACATAGCCAAACTAAGACAGAGGAAACAGGATTGTTCCGTACAGGAGAAGTTGCTCTATGGAGAGAGAATCAGTTACCCTCACAAGCAATGCTGCCACAAGGAGCAATACCCATAAAGTTGCCATCAGGAAATGCCACTTGGATTTGAAAAGACTTCAAATTCCTGAAAAGGAAATTCTGCATGTGGCTCTCAATCAAGGAAATATCTCACAAGGGAACTTAAGTCTATCTATAAAATCGATTCTGCGATAGATTTGCCTGGAGCAGGTGACTGAACTCCAGGACCCAGGAGATTCTTTGGGAGGGGATGAGATGTCAAGAAAAAACAGGCAAATAGGGACCCAAACCTGAGTCACAGGGACAGGCACAGGAAGCTAATCAGTGCCCCTTTAGCCTCTAGGCTAACCCCACTGCCCAAGCACACAGCGTTCCTCTGTGTATAAGGAATAAGACAACTTAGTAACTGAGGAGCAAACCACAACAAATTAAAAGCTGCTTGTGCCTATGCGATGGAAGGCATCAGGCAGTCTTCTTGCCTCTTTCAACCCCAGCCATCGCTTGGATAAGTTTTAGAGTGGAAAAAAAAAAGGAGCATGAAGTGTATATGCCAACTTCTCACTGTGCCTTCAGTTTTTCTAAGGAAGAAGATAGGTCCTCCCTGATTAGAGGATACCTCTAGTATGGCCATACTTATCAATTTGTAAGTTATAATGAGACAGGGATAATAAAAGTTCTCTCGGACTGTGACACTCTGAGAGAGTGTGAGAGACTGTGTCACTCTGAGAAATTGAGACAGGTACATAAAACCATAAAAAAGAGGAAAAAAAAGAAGGAAATGGTCCCTTTGGAGACATCATTAAGAACAAGCATTTGAGAACTTGCAATTACATGCTGCACTTAGATTCCATTTTCCCTCCTGCTGAGTGCAGTGAAAGAAAAGCAAAGAATTTGAAAAGAAACTTCACATACACAGTCAAGAGGTATGAGAACATGACTACACGGCAGCAGACATTACCTCATCCTTGAACTAGCAAAGGTTCCTTAGTCTATGGATATCCTCAGGGGTGGCAGTGAGGTCGAAAGCACTACTCCTGATCTCCTCTGGCTTGCCTTCCTCCGATGCAGCAGTGAGCTTTCTCACAGTGGCCTGAAAAAACACAGTGAAAGCGCAAAGGGCTCACTGAGCGCACGAACCGGGATGGAGCAGTCGCCTGAAAAAAGGTCCATCAAAGAGCCGGTCAAGTTAGACCTTGGAAACTGTCACAGTGTTTCAGAGCAGAGGATCACAGGCTTCCTCAGCTTGCTGCTCAGGTAGCAACAGCAGCCGGGTTCTTTGTTTCACACTCCTCGCTTGGAAGGGCACAGTTGTTTCAGGCTGTTCTCACTTCAGCAGTAACAGGGGAAAGAGAGGAAGCTGACAGAAAACAGGAGGACTAGCACAGGAGGACTAGCACAGGAGGACTAGCACTAGCACTGAAAACAGGAGGGCTACACAAGAAAGCAGCTCAGGAATGAACACGAGAACAGCAAAGGCCTCTTGTGCCACATGATGCTGTAGCCCTCCCAACACTGAGGTTTCAGACAACCACAGCAGGCGTTCTCCAGACCAAGGCACCAAAGACAGGAGTCTGGAAGAACTGGAGGCAGGTGAGCTCCAAAGGGAGCTGAGCTGACAACCAAAGGGGAACAGACAACAACACTGGAGTCAGGCAATAAAGACACCACGGTGTGCATTAGACTGGCTGCAACACGGCTGTTGGCATCCAAGTGTGCTTAAGGAAGGCAAACAACCCCTGGGCCTGTTAGGATAAAATACCTGGATCTGCAATAGGGCTGGGTTCACAAAAAACAACAACAAAAAAAATAAATAAAGAAAAAATATCCCTTTTTCCTCAGGCTGTAGCATGACTCTGCAGGCCCTTGTTTTCCTAGCCCTCCGAAAGCCAAGTGCTAGCAAACAAGGACAGACCATCTGACTAGCAGACAGTGCAAAGAGTCTTCCTCATGCATAAAACAGAGAGAAGGATACTTTTGCACACAAAAGCACCCAACCAACCAGCACATTCCTCCCTTTCCAAACTCCAAAGGTCCTTCTTTGGGATGGTTGCTTTCAAACTACCCCACTGTGTACTACTGTTTCTGTGCTCAGAATGGCACGGAAACAAAATAAGTGACAGCCGGCAACCTCTGGGAAAGTGTCATTTGCAGAAGGATGCTCTCCTCTCCCCTGGGGAAAAAATAAGGCAGCAGAGCATTCTTTACAGCATACAAAGAGTGCAATGGCTGAATACACTCAATCATCATTCCCTAAAAATGAAATGATAAGGAACACTAGCTTACCTCTGCACTGGCTTGCTTCACTGCTTTGCCCTTGTCACAAGCATTTTCTGCTGGTCTGTAATGCCTGAGAGAAGCAGAGAAAGACAGCAACGAGTTGTTTCAATGCCATCACCTCCAGTGCTGATGAATCCACCTCAGGGTTAGGAGGTGCCCTTTTTGCAGTGCTCAGTCTGGCTACATCCTCCATTGCACAAATGGACAAGGGAAAACATCACATCAGCTTCCAGCACTATTCTTTCTGAGCAGCAAGAGAAAAAAAGAGAAAAGAGAAAGAAGAGCTCACGTGCTTTCCCACTGTCTTCTCTCAACGCATAGCAGGAGCCTTTCTCTTTTGCTGTGTCACTTTCACTCATTGGAAAAGGGGGAAGCCACCAGCACCTCCTCTGTAAAGCCCTTGGTGATCTACTGGGGAGGAAGACTGCAAGCTGCATGTTATCCTGCCAGGGAAAACAGGAACATTTCCAAGCATACTTGCCTCCAAGCACAGTTAGCTCACTCCAAGTAAAGACCAGCACACCGAGTTACAACTGGACGTCTCCAAAATGCTCACTTGCATTTTAGAGGCCAGTCAGCAGAGTGACTTTCTCCACCTGGAAAGGAGTACCATTAAACCACATAGACTCTGAACACCAAGCACATACACAGACATTCCCTGTATACACCTCTACTGCCCCCCAAAGGAGTACTTTCACTGTCACCAGAGATGGGACTGTTCACTCTGGCTCAGCCTTTGCGCCTAACACCTGGCTCCTGCTGAGGCCTGTCGTAGGCTGCGGGCAGCACCATTAGGCTACAGCGAGAGCAAACACCTACACCACACCCTCGCGGACAAAAAGAATGAGGTCTGCTATCCTTGCAGGTTTTTCAGTAACTCTTTGTTTATACCTGCCAAGTCTGGAACTCTTTGGAATTAAGTCAATCCTTCCCCAGTAACCAAAAGGACCAATAGGGATGGTATGGACCAAACTTCCCAGCTCGAAGGTACTGGAAGGAAAATGCTCTCCACACAAGGGTGTGTTCAAGTCCTTCTCCTTGGTCTAGCAAGGACAGTGCCCGTTTGCGGCCATCCTGTTGCTTTCTTCCTTAGCAACTGCAGGAAGAGAGGAAGCTTTCAACAATGCTCTAGAGTGCTACATATAGTTACCTCAGGGCTCAGGCTCTTCTCTTTTCACAGCCCTCTTTTCTCCTCACTCCTGCACATGACACCTTGCGACTGTTCCTAATTGAAAGCTGAAGAAAGAAGTCACATTTTCACAGGTTGATCGAGAAAACTGAATACTGCACTGCCCCCGCACACTACGACAGCAACTCATGCCTATCTGCTTTCACCAAGTTTCCCCCCACACACACCCAGGGTGTTTCAGCTTTCCAGGAGGGGAGAACATCCCAGGGCAGAAGCAGCACAGGAAGCAGCTGCTCTGTTCCTCTCCCTCCTGCCCTGCTGCCTGCGCAGTCACTAGTGCTGCAGCTCTCACAGCTCAGAGCTTCTCAACACCCGCCAGGCCGCAGCGTGGGCTGAAAACCACCACTGTGTCCCAGGGATGCTCGCGGGCAGCAGCTGCCCCCAGCGCAGCGCAGAGGTTTCTCTCCCATCCCTCCCCTCCCCTCCCCTCCCGCAGACTCGCCCAGGCCCCAGGGCAGAGCGGGGCCCTGCGGCAGCAGCGCCCGGCAGCAGCGTTTCCCCACGCACCAGCACCAGCAGCCAGGGACACACAGGCCCCGCCCCCACAGCCGGAAGTGACGCCCCCTGCACCACAGACCCTCCCACCCCTCACTCCTCCAATTGGCTCCGGTTGGACGTGACCTCACGGGGCGGGACCCCAGGGAGGGGCGGGAGGGAGGCAGCAGTGCACGTGCGCTGTTCAGGGGCCGGGTGGGAGGGGGACAGGGGAGCCGAGGGGAGGGACCAAGAGGGGCGTGGCAAAGAGTTGGGGGCGTGGCCAGTCAGGGCAGAGCATGCGCAGTGGCCCAGAGGAGGGCGGTGAGGGGCGGGGTGGGGGCGGGTGTGGGGCTGGCTGGGCCCTGCGGGCTGGGAGGGGGCGAGAGGCAGCTGCTGCTGCGGGGCAGCGTCTCCCGGCCTGGGGCCGCCCAGAGCCTTTAGCCACAGCACTGGGAGCTACCGCGCTGGGGCCGAGGGCCGCGGGCTGGGCAGAGTGAGCGGCCGTGCGCGTGGCGGGAGCCGGAGCCCCTGTGGCCCGACTGTGTGGCAGCAGCGAACAGTGGCAGCAGTGGGGAAGGCCCGGCCTGGCCTGGGCCACCTCCGGCCCCCGGGAGTCCCCGGCTCTTGCGTCCCTTCTCCTTGTGGCCCCATGGCTCGGTGCCGGATGCTGTGGTGCCGGTTCCTCAGCACCATCCCAGCTGTGAGGAGAGGGTGCAGGTACAGCGGTGCTTGGCGTGTCTCCAGGCTGGAGGCAGGAGGCAGCCAGCGCCCCGGTGCCCCTGCTGACAGCCCCGCTTTTCCCCGGGGCAGGTCCCCAGCTCCTCTCTGAGCCCAGCCCGGCTGTGGGCACTGTGAGGAGCAGGATGTGTGGAGGCTCCTGATGGCTGTGGCCAGAGCCAGGCTCTCAGGTATCGCGGCAAAGCGGCTGTGGAAGAGCTGTGCCCTTCTGGAGGGCACTCACAGCCCCTCGGGACACCTCCCCAAAGACAGTCGAGGGTCTGAAGGTGACATTTCCTCAGGAGAGCAATGACCCACAGGCCCATCACAGCCCTGTGTGCTCAGCTCTGCCCCACAGACACCTCCTGGCAGCGAGGCAGTGTTGAGGGGCATCTGCGTGTTGGCAGGTGCTCAGGGGCAGTGGGGACAGATCCTGCTGAGGCCAGCAAAGGTGCTGCTGGTGCTGTGCATGTCGGGGAAGGAACTTTGTGAGCTTCCTTCAGACCTGCTGGTCTCTCCATCAGCTTTGGAGTCTCGGGCTCTTGTCCAGGCTTGGCAGCTCCTCTCCCTTCCCCCCACCCCAGCAGCTGGGACCTGAAAGCAGAGATGTGGGGAAGCTCCTTGCCTTTGGTGTCATCCCTGCCTGCAGCTACCTTTTGAGAAGCCCCTGGGAAGTGTCCTGGGGGTGAGCAGGAGCTGTGAGGAGCCCTGCCCCATGCAGACCCCTCTCTGTGGGGGAATGACCCTGCCCTGCATGGGCCACTCCTTCACCCTAGAGCTTCCCCAGCCCGTGTTCAGCCTATTTGTAGTTATCCCTAGTTATCCTAGTTATCCTATCCTAGGATTAGCAGGCAGAGCGAGGGGTGTCCTTGGAGTGGCTGTGTGCTCTGGAGTGCCTGAAGAAGGGCAGCCTGTGCAAGGGGCATGGAGTGCAGGGGTGGAGAGAGGCAACTTGGTGGTGCTGCCCAGCTCTCAGCTGCCAGGCAGGCTCCAAAGCTGAAAGCAGAGGCTTGGAGGCAAGGCCATGGGGATGGGTGTGCCCATGGGGACTGCCAAGGCGTTGTGCTGGGGGTGCCCTCAGCGATCCCCGGGGCTTGGTGAGGGGTGTTGCCATGGTGAGCAGCAGGCCTTGGTGGTGGTGGTGGCATGGTGCCTCCAAGGCCCTGGTGATGGGGCTGTCTCCATGGGGACTGTGTCCCTGCTGTGAACAGAGCCCCCGGGGTCCTCCCTCTGAGGAGAGCTGCTCCCTGAGGAGGCAGCAGCTGCCCTTGGGGCCAGAGCAGCAGGACCCCAGCAGAGGATCATGCAGAGGGACGAGGAGCGGCAGCAAACGTCTGCTGCCAGGCTGCACACGCACTGCCAGGCACGCCGGAGCGCAGGGGCGAGGTGAGCCATGGGGCTGGAGGCAGGGGCAGGCAGCAGGCATGGGAGCTGCCCGGAGAGCAGGCAGCTGGTTTGGCAAAGGAGCTGGGGTGAAAGAGGCAGGCAGGAGCTGCTGCGGCCAGGGGGGAATTTCTTGCCAGTTCTCGGGACTTTCCCTGGGACAAAGCACAGCAACCTGCATGCTCCAAGGCCCCCACAGAGCCTGTGAGCTCTGTGCTGAGGGGCAGAGAGCATCTCTGGGCCCAGCTCAGCCAGGCCGCGTGCAGCCAGAGCTTCCCTTGCACATGGCCCTCAGGTTTCCTGCTCTTCACCAGCCACTTGGACCAAGTCAACCGCCTCCACCCTGTGAGTCCTTCTGCCCACAGGTGGTCAGCAGCAGCTGCATGCAGCAGTGCAGCACAGCCGGAGCCCAGCTTGCTCCCACCAAAGGCACAGGCTGCCTCGGCTGCCCAACGCACAGGGCTCACAGGCTTCTGCACGTGTCCTCGCAAAGGTGCAGAGATGACCATGATGATGGCTTTGAAAGCCTCTGCCTGACTCCCCAGAGCTGCCGAGGAGCAGGTGGGAAGTGCTGGCAAGGAGCAGGAGGTCTCTGCCTGCCTGCAGGCTGACTGCATGCTCTGCCTGGCAGCCTGCAAGGGCATACCTGGGGGTGCCCAAGGCAGCTGCCATTTCCCATCTCTTGCCCCACACTGACAAAGCCTCTGCCCAGACAGCCTGGCTAGCAGGAGAAGCAGAGCACCCGCAAGACCCCTGCCTTGCTCTCTCCTGCTCCTGCCAGGGCTCAGCTCCAGCCAAGGCTGCCTCCTGCAAGGCTTGGCCCTCTCCCAAGTGCTTCTTACAGCCCTATGTCCCTGGCATCATGCACAACCAGAGGCACCAAATTCCATAAGCATTCAGAATTGTTTAGCTTTGTACGTCATTTCCACTTGGCAAATTTTGGAAGGACATGACTTCTTTGGGGTGTCTGACATGGCATTTCCGTACACCACCTGCTTTACCATCCCACTGCTGTTCATGCTGGCATCTTGTTACTTATTTTATTTCCCTCACATACACACCCCACTTTGACTTTCTCAATCTTAGCATGCTGCTGATGCAAAGGACAGGAACTGGGGTGTGTAGTAGCGGTAGGCAGGGAATACAGAGGGTGTTGAAAAAGTGCAGAAAGCAGGTTTGTAAAAGTAGGGGACTCTGCTGAAAGAGTGAGATTTTTCTGCTGTCTTGCTATGGGCAAAAGCAGGAAATGAAGAGAAAAGAAACTTTTCATTTGCATAGCAGCTCTATGGAAAGAAGTGGGGACAGGATGCAATGGGGCCACATTGGGGCCCCTCGCCAGCAGGCAGTGGGGCAGGGGCTCATTGTAAAGGAGTTTTGGGTGCCAAAACAGGAAGAGCATCCCTCCTCCTCAGCTACAGAGGTGAGCCAAGGACAAGCAGCAAGTGAGAGGGAGGACTGCTGGACCAATACCATCAGCCCAGGCAACAGTTGCTTGTTCCCAATGCTCCTGCAGCTCCCTGGGAGCTTTCAGGGGCTCCTGTTTGAGGAGGCACACAGAAACTCTGAACTGAAAAACCTGCTGTGGATCCCCGGCAAAATCCTGCCTGAGAAGCTTGTGTGGCTCGGGAGACCATGTGGCAGCCAGGACTCCTGGGTGCTGGGGCTGGGGCTGCCCTGATGCCCAAGGCCCCTCTGGAGATGAAGGAATTTATCAGAAATGTTTGGGAAATAACTGGGGGAAGGGAGGGGATGGCTTTCCAGGACGTGGGAGGAAATCTCTCTGCTCCCTGGCTGGGCCATCTCCATGGCGACAGCATAGTGAGCCCCCAGATGACACGAGCTGAGGTCACAGCAGGATGTGCTGCATCACAGGGAGGTCTCCATGGTGCCGTGGGTGGGGGCCCTCACTGCCCTGCGAGGCCCAGGCGCTGCTGGGCACTGCTCACGCAGTCCCCACCACTGTCCTTCGTAGTGGCTCCGTGGCAATGACGGGGGACAGGAGGCAATGGGGCTGCACTGGGAGCCCTTGTCGACATGTGGAGGAGCAGCAGCATGTTGGAAAGGAGTATTGGGTGATGAGATGGGAAGAGCGTCCCTCGTCCTGGGCTTGAGAGGTGAGCTGAGGGCAAGGGACAAGCGAGATGGAGGACTGCTGCAGGGACACCATCAGCCAGGAATGCACTTGCTTGTTTCCAGTCCTTCTGTAGCTCTCCAGGGAGGATTGACACCGTTCGTATCCTTTTATGATTCTAACTTGGCAGAGCAGATTTGGGGCTCTGAGATTCCATCTTGAGATGGCCACAGCCTCTGTCCTCCTGCAAAACAGGCTCCAACCTCTGCACCCAAAAGACAGACTGTTTGGGCAAGCACTTTGTGAACAGGTGGAGGCACCACTATCACCCTGTAAGACCTGCCTACCCCAAGGACTTTTCTCTGTGGGGTGCACTGCTGGGGTGAGCCCAACATGGCCATCTCCCCCAGCCCCATCCTGACCCCACACCTCCACTCCCTGGCACCAGCAGGCCCAGAGCTGGTCTCCACCTCGCTGCCTTGTGCCCCCATGGGGCTCCTCAGCCCTCTGGAGTGGCCCCACACAGAGCAGCCCCTTCTGGGCCATGGCCCAGCCCTGCCAGGCGCAGCAGGAGGGCTGCCAAGCCCTGGGGCTACCCTGGGGAAGGGGCCGGGGCAGGAGGGCCGAGAGGACACTGCCCTGTCCTGGCGGCAGCAGCACGTCGCCTGCAGGCTCCGGTGCCCCGGCCATTCCCAGGGCCCCACCGCCGGCACCAGGGCTGGCACCAGCACAGGCCCCAGGGCTGCCCTCCAAGCCCAGCACGGCCCCCAGGGCACAGGGCAGCGAGGAGCCCCACGGGGACCCTGCGGCAGAGCAGCCGGTCCTGGGGCCCCGCACTGCCCGGGCACCCGGCGCTGGGCTGCCCCGAGGCCCCACCGTGCCCTGCGCTGCCGCCCACAAGATGGCGCCGTCACGTGGGGGGAGGGGGCAGAGCTGGCTGCCAGGGCAGGAGGGCACAGCGTTGCCATGGCATCGCCTGAGTGTGGCCCTCCTATTGGCTGTCCTGAGGAGGAGGGCGGGGATGGATTGGAATGACGGCTGTGTCAGCCAATCGTAGTTCAGAGTGGGAAAAGGCCAAGAGAAGAGAGGTGCAAGAGTGGAGGGAGCGAAGCAGGTGAGAAGGGAGCGGGAGTGAGAGCGGGTGCGAGTGGGGCTGGTGGGGGCTGCGGGTGCATTCAAATGCCGGCGGGTGCCCTCTCGCTGCAGCAGGGGCAGCGGTGCTGGCGAGGGGGCTGCTTCCCTGCAGGAGCTCCCGAAGGGGCTGTTTGGGCTGTGAGCAGGGGACCCAGCGCCCTGTCACCGAGGGGAACTGACCTGCGAGCCTGCGCTGAGCAGCTGGGCCTGGGCGGCTTGGTGGGGTTTGGGTGCAGGAAGCTTTGAACCTTTTGTGGGTCTGAGATGCATTTTCAAGGGTTTCCCTGAGTTGCTGCTGCCCCCGCAGCCCGCAGGTGCTGCTCAGAGCTGTGTTTGGGATCTGCTGGGCAAAGTGTGAGCAGGTTGCTGGTGTCCTCGCAAGGTGTCGTGCCCAAGTCGTTGTGCTTGCTCCATAGTTCTTGGTGTGCTCCAGGACCTGTGACCCTGGGAGCAGCCTGAAGGGTGTTTGCAGAAGAGCTCTGTTAAGTGTGAAGTGTTTTGCTTTTCAGGGGCCTTGGAAGTTGACGAAAGGCCATTTTCACACTCGCCGTTGTTATTCCCATAATCCTAGATGAGGATGAAGAATTGCTGAATTCTGGCTCTGCTGGTTTCAGCAATTGAAATGTCCTGGACGGAGTCCGTTGCCATATCTCAAATTGTCAGTGTGTAAAATAGGAGAATGCTTGTTGTGCTCGTTGTGGAGAGGATTTGCTGTGCTTGTTCAGCAATGGGGAAGGAAGTAGACTGTGAGCTGTGGGAAGGCTTCTCCCTCTGACTGGGACATGAGGCCCTGCTCTCTTGCTACATACATAGACTGTCTAGGTGAAAGCTAATGTATTTTTGGGGGGTTGCAACTGCTACGTAATGGGTGCTTTGCTGCACTGTGAGCATTGTGAAGCCAGGAAGTGAATCAGGAGGTGGCTCAGACGTGGGAAAGGGCAGGGGAAGCTGCAGGCAGCAGCAGGGTGGGCAGTGAGGTCCCTAGTGTTTAAAAGGGCTGTATGAGAAAATGCCCTGTGTCCCATCAAGTGTTTGTAGGTAGCTGGTGGGGCTGGAGGAGGCCCATGGCTCAGCTGTTGATGGTGAGGTCAGTTCTGCGCGAGTCCCTGATAGGCCGGCTGGAGGGAGAAGGCGTGGCTGTTGCTTGTGATGTCACTTCCCACGGAGCAGTGGATAGGGCAGCAGCAGGTCCGCACTGGGGTGTGTTTTTGAGATGGTTTCTGCCTGAGCAGCGGATCAGCCAGGATTTGTCTGCTGGCTGGGGAAGTTCTAGTGAGGTAATTCCTGCCTTGGGGGCTTCCTGGCCAGTGACAGAGACCTGGTTGTTGAGGTGACTGCGAGGTCCCATCTGTCTGAGTCCCTGATAGACCCGCAGCAGGCAGTTAGTCGTGGGCGTTGAGAGTGAGGTCTCTTTTGTCCGAGTACCTGCTAGGACAGCAGTGGCTTATGGCTGGGGAAGTTATTTTTGAGGCAGCTAGTGTCTCTGAAGCCCGTAGGCCATCAGCAGGCATGTGTTGGGGGTTTGCCCTTGTGAGCAGCTGACAGGTCAGGAGAAGCCACATGGCCTGGATGGTGGTGGTGAGGTGACTCCTGGGTTTGTTGTGTGTGCCCAGAGGAGAGATTGACCCCTGCAGAGCTCTACAGCAGCAGAGAAAGGCAACAAATTAATCAAGCAGAAGTAGATGTCCCCCATCATCTAACACAAATTCTAGTCTACTCTGTCATCCTGCGTTAGTACTGCTACGTTTCAAATGTGGATGATGTTCTCTGGTGAACATGGACATGGAGCTTGACTTTGTTGAGTTCCTAAGTAGAAGCTTGCAGCCTACTCCTGGTCATCATGGGAGTCCAACTAGATCTTTTAAACTACTGAATAAATCTAGTGCTGGTGTACGCAGTGGTGCTAATAATCTCTTCTTCCCAAAGTGTGTGTTAGGCATGGGCGTGGAGTGTGAGGTCTCTTTTGTCTGA
The DNA here is from genome assembly GCF_028389875.1 of Rhea pennata. Taxonomy (NCBI): domain Eukaryota; kingdom Metazoa; phylum Chordata; class Aves; order Rheiformes; family Rheidae; genus Rhea; species Rhea pennata. Next base: position 1,828,071 of record NW_026907682.1, on the reverse strand, counting down.
GTAGCTTCTCAGGCAGCAGTGGTTCATGGCGGGGGAAGTTATTTTGAGGAAATGTGTATCTCTGCAGTCCGTAGCAGCTGTAGGCGTGTGTTGGGGGTTTGCCCTTGTGAGGTCACTTCTCTGAGCAGGTGGTAGATCAGGAGAAGACACGCAGCCTGGATGGTGATGGTGAGGTGACTTCTGGGTTTGTTGTGTGTGCCCAGAGGAGGGACTGACTGCTGCAGAGCTCTACAGCAATATGTAAATGTAACTATTCAGTCAAGCAGATGTTCCACATCGTCTGACACAAATTCTGTTCCAGTCTGTCATCCTGTGTCAGTACTACTAAATGAAAAATGTGGGTGTTGTTCTCTGGTGAATATGGACATGGAGTTTGACTTTGCACTTGTTGCTAAGTAGAAGCTTGCAGGCTGCTCCCGGTCAGCTAGGGAGTCCAGACAGAGTTTTGAGGCTGCTAAATCAATCTGATGCTGGTGTAAGCAGTGGTGTTAGTAATCTCTTCTCCCCATTGTCTGTGTGTGCTTTAGAAATTCCCCCTGTGGAAACAGCAAGGAGCTTATGAGATGTTCCTGCAAGGTCTAAATGCTGTGTCTGTCTTTCAGGTGTCCACCAGCTTTTATGACACATTTGGAACTGTAATACATTAGAGGTTGGTGATTTTCTGTCCAAGTGTGCAGCCAGTGGAGAATGGGTGCCAAATCTGTTGGAGGAGACAGAAGGAATGTCACCCCCAAACAGGTACCGGCCACATTTTGAAAGAGATGTTCTTTTCAGTGAAGTTGAGGCACAAATGAGTGGCAAGAAGTGGCCCGATCAGGGCTTGTGAGAGCACTCCTCTGCTTCCTGGAGAAGGGAAGTAACTGTGTATAGGACTGTGAGTGGATGCTGAGAGGCAGTGATTGTTGCAAAGCCTTGGAGGACTAGAAGGGAACTGCAGAGTTGGAGAGCTGGGCTTTCTGTGTTGTGGGGCACTTGGGGTGCCCTCTGTGTTGCTGATGCAGAGGTGCACATTTGCTGGCCCCCGTCTGTGAGGCGAGCAGTGGTGTGGGCAGGGTGTCACAGTGCAGGGGTGCCGGGTGGTGGGTCCGGTTGGTGGTCCCAGTGTTTTGGTGCTCATCATGGGAGGAGATAGCTGGCGAGGGCGGTGCTGTGTGTGGGCAGTGGTACCAGAGTGTGGAGCTGGGGAGCACTGCAAGGTGGGGGTGTAAATATGCTGGCTGGGCCTAGGCTGCCCTGGTGTCATGGGCCAGAGTTGCTGGCAGCCTGCTGCCTTTGATGCACTGAGGTTCAGGCCTTGGGGTTGCCAAGCGCTTGCCAGCACCTACAGCATGGATTTTTCCTGAAGGCCAGGGAGTGTTTCTCCTTGCTCCCGGATGCGAACCAAGCCTGCATTTTCCCTCCTTTCCTCTCATTTCCTCTTGCTCATAAGAGCTTTGGTCTGCAGCAGTGTGTGCTGAGAGGAGCGGACGTTATGGGAGATGAGCTTTTCTGTCTGGGCCTTAGCCTGCTGGAATCCCTTTGAAGGAGTGAAGGCCTTGTGGTGTGGTGGTCTTTGGAGAAAGGCAGGTGAGTTCTTGGGAGCTGACTGTCAAGGGGCTGAGTCCTTCCTGTACCATATTTCTTTGGAGGAGTGCCTTTGGATGGGAGCAGCAAGGCAAAAGTGCCCTGCAAGGGATGCGCAGCCCAGGTCTCTCTTCCTTCCAGGTGCAGTCTCTGCAATTTACCCCACCATCGTGCTGTAGTGTGACCTTTCTGTGCTGCAGCGGGGAAATAAGAAAGCAGCCACGTGTAGCCATCAGTGTGCTAAGTGTGGTGTGGTTAGGTGCTGACCCTGCTGACCCTGGCAAGGGACTGGATTTTGCCTGTGCTTTGGGTGGTGGTGGTGAGGAGCCCCACTTAGCTCTAGCTGCATTTCTCGGAGTAGCTGGAGTCAAGGCAGTGGTGGTGAGCACATACATCTGACTGCTAGCCTCCCAGCTGTTTGGCGTGCATTATGTCCCCTCTGTTCTTGAAGCCTTTTACTGCTGGCTACGTTGTGGGAAGGCCTAAGCTCAGGAGCTGTGTCATGTCAGGTACTGCTCTGGAGATGGCTCAGCACCACGCTTTGTCCTCTGGCATCACTCCCTGGATTCTCTGAGGATGATCGATGGCAAATGGCAGGTCATCAAGGCCAGGGCCCAGGTCTGTGTGCTCAATAACTGAGTTTCAGTGCCAACCTCAGCTGTCGAGTGTTGTGGAGTGGCCTGTGAATGGGACAGTCAAGTCCTTCTGCTCCTGTCAGGCATGGTGGGTCATGCTTCCTGGTGTACTGAAGACATGGAGCACCATCTTTGACCCTTTCTTGCCCAAAGCATCCCTCTGGCAGCAGGCGATGCCCAAGAAGCCTTGCATTTATTTCAGAGATTCACAAAGCTGCCATGAGCTCCAGCAGTCTCTGAGGCCACTGCATTTCCCTTGGTGCTGAAGCCTGCCCCCAGCCAGTCATCTCTGGGTACCTTGTGGGCTGTCAGAGGCAGCTCTCATCTGCATGTGGAGAATGAGCCTGTGGATCTGTCCTTCTTTTTTGTTCAAGTGAAGCTGCCTTTTGCCATTTCAGAAGAAAGTGTTTGTCCTGCCTCCGAGCTGTCGGGAAGAGAAGGCGTGAGGATGGGCTTCCCTTTGAAGGCTCTAGGGGCCTGTCAGTAGGGAGGCCCCTTTGGGTGAGTGCCTTGAGGGCATGTGAGGCAAAAGTGAGCAGCAAGAGCTGGCCTGATCAGCAGCTGTGAGAGCGCTTGCTCTCTGCTTCCTGGAGATGGGAAGTGACCATGTCAGGGCTGTGAGTGGATGTTCCGAGGAAGCACTGTTTCCAAGGCGTTGGAGGCCTAGAAGGGACTGGAAGGGCTGGAGAGTTGTGCTTTCTGTGTTGTGGGGCCCTTGGGGGTGTCCTGTGTGCTGCCATGTGTGGTGCTGTGCCCTGTGCACCACTGATGCACAGGCACATGTTGGCTCAGTGTTGTGCTGCTCAGCATGGGAGTAGGTGTGTGGAGAGAGCAGTGCTCTGCTCCCAGAGGCCAGCCTGCCATCCCAGTGTCCTTGTGGGAGCCCTGGGTGAGCACTGGTGCTGACTGTGCTCCCTGCTTGGAGCATCCTGGTGTGAGCGAGGGATGCTTGCAGTTAGTTGTTTTCTGTCAGCTGAGGTCCAGGCTTGCAGTTTCTGAAGGTCTTGATGCTTCCTGAGTCTTCTGGGTTTTACGGACTCTGCTGGAGAATGTGGTCTGCTCATTCCTTCAAGGCTTTCTGTGGAATCTGGACCCTCCTTGCATCTTCCCATCTCAGACCATACTGCATCCTAATCGATTCTGTCTTTCTTTCTTTCTAGGTTGCTCCAGTTGTGTAGGTTCCCCGTGCAATCCTCGAGCCACTGAGGATGGAGGCAGGATGCCAGGGTGTGTCCCTGTAGCTGTCAGCATCTTTGCCACCATTGTGAGCCCTCTGTGAAAGCGGCTGCAAGTGAATGAGATGAGGCTATGCGTGGATGTGAAGGCTTCCATGAATGCGCCCATCTTCCATGGGTGAGGGTTCACCTCCTGGTACCTCTGCTGAGCTGCACGTCCCACATCATACAGATGCTGTTACTGCCAGCACACTCAGGAAATGAGATTGTGCCCCTTGCTTTTCCTAGAAGGTTGTGGTGCCCTGTAGGATGAGTGAAAGACCCTTATAATGAAAGCCAGCATCTGTCGAGTGCCTTTGTGTGAGTGCCCGAAATCCTTGGTAGCTTGAACGGAGGTCTCAGAGCTGTTGGGCTCCTGGCTCTGCGAGGGCTGAAGATGTGCCCAGGGCCAGGCTGCTCGTGGCACTCAACCCTCAGTGCTGTGTGAACCCAGCTGTGGAGCCTGGACTACTGCTGCAGAGGCCGTGCAGCCAGGAGAGCTGGCATTTCAGCAGCCCTGCAGCCTGGGGCTGTCTCCTTGCTAGGGCCTCATTTAAAAACCTCTGCATCTTTGCAGAGTTCCCTCCATACTTAGGTGGAGATTCTTGAGCAGATTGGGGATGGAAAGCAGCAGCCTGCTCTACCCAAAGAGAGCAGGATCCTGCCCAGTGTAAAGAACCGCATCATGCCAGGAGCCAGCTCTGTGCCTGATCATTTGCACGTGCCTTGTGAGCCTGGAGTGCCTTGGCCACCTTTGGTGTTAGTGCAAGAGGTTCCCTGAGTGCCTGGGTTTTGGAGTCAAGGGAAGGCAGTGAGGAGAGCAGTGCCTGGGGCGTGTGCAAGTGCGGAGTGCCCTGCATGCCTATCTTCTTGCTGGCACTTGGTTGCATGTAGTAGACAAGGCAGCTGCGTGGGGCAGAGACGTTGGCACAGCTGGCACAGCACAGGTCTGGTGTTCTGTGGAGGGCTGTTGCCGTGCTGAGTTGCTCTGTCAGTGTCAGACAGCCTTTCCAGTGCAGCTGCTCCCTGGGCTGATCTCTCAACGTTGGCCCTAGAAATGGAAGTGGCATCCTGCTGTCAACTTGTAGGTGCTTGTATCCATACTACGTGAGACTTGATGGGAATGGTCTGTGTTGTAACTTTTTAGTGCCTAGAACAATATCGCTGTGTTAAGCGGCATACAAATACGTAACTAACAAGGTCTTGGAAATCTGCGAGGAAGAACAGCAGTTGGTTACATATGGATTGTGTGGCTTCCAGCCACAGAATAACCATGAGAAGCAGTTAACATGAAGGTCAGAAGTTGAAGAGTAATGAAGTAGCGACCCCCAAAGTCAAGTGTAGCGCCCGAAATAAGTCTGCAAATGCGTGCAGTATGATAGCCCGGTTATGCGACTGGGGCGGAGTTGGGCTAGACTCCCTGCATTTGATGGCCCCATGTGCCAGGACTCCAGCCTACCACAAATAATCATGAATACCTGATTTTTTCCGAAGGAGAGAGAGGCTGCTACACAACAGAGGACCACTTTGCCTCCTCGGGGACGCCCGCAAAGATTGTGCCTGCCGACTCTCTCTCTCACCATGCAGACGATCGGGACAAGCATTGGAGTGGTCCTTGTCGAGATTACCATCGGGTGGGTCTGTTGTAAGTATCTCCTAATAAACAGCTTGCTACTGAAGAGTGTTTGTATGTGTGTGTGTGTGTGTGTGTGTGTTTGCACTGGCTTGCCATACGAGATGTTTGCCCACAGGAATCTAACTAGAACATAAATTGGTGATGAGAATGAGAATGGGGTTTGCAGCATAGTGAGATTCGTGAAGCGAACAATTGTACGGACGCTGAGCCGCCTGCATTGGTGGGACTCAGTCAGTGGGGTGCACAGCTTTACTGAGGTTGCACCACCTGCAGTGGTGGACTCCGTCAGTGGGGTGCACAGGTACACCGAGGCCTTGCCACCTGCATTGGTGGTTCTCGTTCAGTGGGGTGCACAGCTGCACTGAGGCCTCGCCACCTGCATTGGTGGGACTCGATCAGTGGGTTGCATAGCTCTACCAAGTCCTCGCTACCTACATTGGTGGGCCTCGGTCAGTGGTGTGCACAGCTGTACCGAGGCCGAACAACCTGCATTCGTGGGAGTCTGTCAGTGGGGTGCACCGTTGTACCGAGGCTGCATCACCAGCATTGGTGGGACTCGGTCAGTGGGGTGCACAGCTGTACCGAGGCCGAGCCAGCTGCATAAGTGGGAATCGGTCAGTGGGGTGCACAGCTGTACCGAGGCTGTACCACCTGCGTTGGTGGGACTCGATCAGTGTGGTGCACAGCTGTACCGAGGCCGCACGACCTTCTTTGGTGGGACTCGGTCAGTGGGGGACAGAGGTATACTGAGGCCGACCACCTGCATTAGTGGGACTCGGTCAGTGGGTTGCACAGCTGTACTGAGGCCGAGCCATCTGTATTAGTTGGAATTGGTCAGTGCGCTACACAGCTGTACTGAGGCCGCACAACCTGCATTGGTGGGACTCTGTCCGTGGGGTGCACAGATGTACCGAGGAGAGCCACATGCATTGGTGGGACTCGGTCAGTGGTGTGCATACCTGTACCGAGGCTGTTCCACCTGCATTGGTGGTACTTGATCAGTGGGATGGACAAACGCACTGAGGCCCCGCTACCTGCATTGGTGGGACTCCATCAGTGGGGTGTACAGCTGTACCAAGCCCGAGCCACCTCCATTGGTTTGACTCGGTCTGTGGGGTGCACAGCTCCACTGAGGCCGAATCACGTGCATTAGTGGGAATCGGTCAGTGGGGTGCAAAGCTGTAATGAGGCTGCTCCACCTGCATTTGTGGGACTCGGTAAGTGGGGTGCACTCCTGTACTCAGGCTTAGCCACCTGCATTAGTGGGACTCGATCAGTGGGTTGCACAGTTGTATGGAGGCTGCACCACCAGCATTGGTGGGACTTGATCAGTGAGCTGCACAGCTGTACCGAGGCCTAGTGACCTGCATTGGTGGGACTCGGTCAGTGGGGTGCACAGCTGTACTGAGGCTGAGCCACCAGCATTGTTGGGACTCGGTCAGTGGGTTGCACAGCTGTACTGAGGCCGCAAGACCTCTTTTTGTGTGACTCAGTCAGTGTGGTGCAGAGCTGTACCGAGGCCTTGCCATCTGCATTGGTGGCACTCAGTCAGTAGGTTGCACAGCTGTACTGAGGTGAGCCACCTGCATTGGTGGGACTCGTTCAGTGGGGTACACAGCTGTAACGAGTCTGCTCCACCTGCATTGGTGGGACTTGTACAGTGGGATGTACAAACGCACTGAGGCCCGGCTACCTGCATTGGTGGGACTCGGTCAGTGAGTTGAACCGTTGTACCGAGGCTGCACTAACTGCATTGGTGGGACTCATTCAGTGGTGTGCACAGCTGTACCGAGGCCGAGCCACCTGCCTTGGTGGGACTCGGTCATTGGGGTGCACAGCTGTACTCAGGCCGAGCCTCCTGCATTGGTGGTACTCGGTCAGTGGGATGCACAGCTGCACCGAGGCCGAGCCAGCTGCATTGGTGGGACTCGGTGAGTGGTGTGCAAAGCTGTACTGAGGCCTCGCAACCTCCATTGGTGGTACTCGGTCAGTGGGGTGCACAGCTGTACTTAGGCCGAGCCACCTGCATTGGTTGGACACAGTCAGTGGGGTACAGAGCTGCACCGTGGCTACACCACTTCCATTGGTGGTACTCGGTCAGTGGGTGTACAGCTGTACCTGAGGCTGTGCAACCTGCATTGGTGGGACTCGGTCAGTGGATTGCACAGCTGTGCTGAGTACTTGCTACGTGCATTGGTGGAACTCAGTCAGTGGGGTGCACAGCTGCACCGAGGACTTGCGACCTGAATTGGTGGTTCGCGGTCAGTGGGGTGCAAAGCTGTACCGATGCGAGCCACGTGCATTGGTTTGACTCGGTCAGTGGGGTGCATCGTTGTACCGAGGCTGCACTACCAGCATTGGTAGGACTCGGTCAGTAGGGTGCATAGCTCTACCGAGGCTGCACCACCTGCATTGGTGGGACTCGGTCAGTGGAGTGCACAGCTGTACCAAGGCCGAGCCACCTGCATTGTTGGGACTCGGTCAGTGGGTTGCACCGTTCTACCGAGGCTCCACTACCTGCATTGTTGGGACTCGGTCAGTGGGGTGCACAGCTGTACCGAGGCTTCACCACCTGCATTGTTGGGACTCGGTCAGTGGGTTGCAGAGCTGTACGGAGTACTTGCCACGTGCATTGGTGGGACGCGGTCAGTGGGGTGAAAAGTTGTACCGATGCGAGCCACGTGCATTGGTGGGACTCGGTCAGTGGCGTACACAGCTGCATCAAGGCCGAGCCATCTGCATTGGTGGGACTCGGTAAGTGGGGTACACAGCTGTACCGAGGCTACACCACCTGCATTGGTGGTACTCGGTCAGTGCGGTGCAAAGCTGTTCTTAGTCTGAGCCACCTGCTTTGGTGTTACTCGGTCATTGGGGTGCACAGCTGTACTCAGGCCGAGCCACCTGCATTGGTGGTACTCGGTCAGTGGGGTGCACAGCTGCACCGAGGCCGAGCCAGCTGCATTGGTGGGACTCGGTGAGTGGTGTGCAAAGCTGTACTGAGGCCTCGCAACCTCCATTGGTGGTACTCGGTCAGTGGGGTGCACAGCTGTACTTAGGCCGAGCCACCTGCATTGGTTGGACACGGTCAGTGGGGTACAGAGCTGCACCGTGGCTACACCACTTACATTGGTGGTACTCGGTCAGTGGGTGTACAGCTGTACCTGAGGCTGTGCAACCTGCATTGGTGGGACTCGGTCAGTGGATTGCACAGCTGTGCTGAGTACTTGCTACGTGCATTGGTGGAACTCAGTCAGTGGGGTGCACAGCTGCACCGAGGACTTGCGACCTGAATTGGTGGTTCGCGGTCAGTGGGGTGCAAAGCTGTACCGATGCGAGCCACGTGCATTGTTGGGACTCAGTCAGTGGGGTGCACAGCTGTACCGAGGCTTCACCACCTGCATTGTTGGGACTCGGTCAGTGGGTTGCAGAGCTGTACGGAGTACTTGCCACGTGCATTGGTGGGACGTGGTCAGTGGGGTGAAAAGTTGTACCGATGCGAGCCACGTGCATTGGTGGGACTCGGTCAGTGGTGTACACAGCTGCATCGAGGCCGAGCCATCTGCATTGGTGGGACTCGGTAAGTGGGGTACACAGCTGTACCGAGGCTACACCACCTGCATTGGTGGTACTCGGTCAGTGCGGTGCACAGCTGTTCTTAGTCTGAGCCACTTGCATTGGTGGGACTCGGTCAGTGGGGTGCACAGCTACACCGAGGCAGCACCAGCTGCATTTGTGGGACTCTGTCAAGGCATTGCACAGCTGCACAGAGGCTTCTCCACCTGCACTGGGGGAACTTGGTCAGTGGGATGGATAACTCCGCTGAGATCGCGCTACCTGCATTGGTTGGACTTGGTCAGTGAGGTGCACAGCTGTACGGAGGCGAGCCAACTGCATTGGTGCAACTCGGTAAGTGGGGTGTACAGCTGTACCGAGGCTTCGCCACCTGCATTGGTGGGACTTGGTCAGTGGGGTGCACAGCTACACCGAGGCCTTGCTACCTGCATTGCTGGGACTCGGTCAGTGGGTTGCACCATTGAACCGAGTCTGCACCACCTGCATTGGTGGGACTCGGTCATTGGGGTGCACAGCTGTACCGAGGCCGAGACAGCTGCATTGGTGGTACTCGGTCAGTGGGGTGCACAGCTGTACTGAGGCTGAGCCACCAGCATTTGTGGGACTCGGTCAGTTGGATGCGCTGCTGTACTTAGGCCGAGGCACATGCATTAGTGGGCCTCAGTCAGTGCGGTGCACAGCTGTTCTTAGTCTGAGCCACTTGCATTGGTGGGACTCGGTCAGTGGGGTGCACAGCTGTACCGAGGCTGCACCAGCTACATTTGTGGAACTTGGTCAAGGCATTGCACAGCTGTACCGAGGCTGCTCCACCTGCGCTGGGGGGACTTGGTCAGTGGGATGGACAACTGCACTGAGACCGCGCTACCTGCATTGGTGGGACTCGGTTAGTGAGTTGCATAGCTCTACCGAGTCCTCGCTACCTGCATTGGTGGACTCTGTCAGTGGGGTGCACCGTTGTACCGACGCCTTGCCACCTGCATTGGTGGGACTCAGTCCGTGGGGTTCACAGCTGTAACAAGGCTGCGCCACCTACGTTGGTCGGAGTTGGTCAGTGGGTTGTACAGCTGTACTGAAGTGAGCCACCTGCATTGGTGGGACTCGGTCAGTGGGGTGCACAGCTGTACTGAGGCCGAGCCATGTACATTGGTGGGACTCGGTCAGTGGGGAGCAGAGCTGTAACGAAGCCTCACTACCTGCATTGGTTTGACTTGGTCTGTGGGGTGCAGAGCTGTACTGAGGCCTTAGCACCTGCATTGGTTGGACTTGGTCAGTGTGTTGAACAGATGTACGGAGGCTGCGCCACCTGCATTGGTGGGACTCGGTGAGTTGGGTGCACAGCTGCACCGAGGCCGAGTCATGTGCATTGGTGGGACTCGGTCAGTGGGGTGCACAGCTGTACTGAGGCCAAACCACCTGCATTGGTGGGACTTGGTCAGTGGGGTGCACAGCTGTACTCAGGCTTCGCCACCTACATTGGTGGGACTCGGTCAGTAGGGTGTACAGCTGCACCGATTCCGAGCCTCCGGCATTGCTGGGACTCGGTCAGTGGGGTGCACAGCTGTACCGTGGTCGAGCCACCTGCATTGGTGGTACTCAGTCAGTGGGGTGCACAGCTGCACCGAGTCTGAGCCTCTGGCATTGGTGGGACTTGGTCAGTGGTGTGCACAGCTGTACCAAGGCCTCGCTACCTGCATTTCTGGGACTCGGTTAGTGGGGTGCACAGCTGCACCGAGGCACAGCCACGTGCATTAGTGTGACTCTGTCAGTGGGGTGCACAGCTGTACCAAGGCTGCGCGAGCTGCATTGGTGGGACTCGGTCAGTGGGGTGCACAGCTGTACTGAGGCCGAGCCATGTACATTGGTGGGACTCGGTTAGTGGGGTGCACAGCTGTACTCAGGCTTCGCCACCTACATTGGTGGGACTCGGTCAGTAGGGTGTACAACTGCACCGATTCCGAGCCTCCGGCATTGGTGGGACTCGGTCAGTGGTGTGCACAGCTGTATCGAGGCCTCGCTACCTGCATTTCTGGGACTAGGTCAGTGGGGTGCACAGCTGCACCGAGGCCCACCCACGTGCATTAGTGTGACTCTGTCAGTGGGGTGCACAGCTGTACCGAGGCCGCACCAGCTGCATTGGTGGACTCGGTCAGTGGGGTGCACAGCTGTACTGAGGCCGAGCCACCTGCATTGGTGGCACTCAGTCAATGCGGTACACAACTGTACTGAGGCCGCAAGACCTGCTTTGGTGTGTTTTGGTCAGTGGGGTGCACAGCTGTAATGAGGCTGAACCACCTGCATTGGTGGGACTCGGTCAGTGGGGTACACAGCTGTACCGCGGTGAGCCACCTGCATTTGTGGGACTCGGTAAATGGGGTGCACAGGTGTACTTAGGCCGAGCCACCTGCATTGGTGGGACTCGGTCAGTGGGGTGCACAGCTGTACCGAGGCGAGCCACCTGCATTGGTGGGACTCGGTCAGTGGGTTGTATAGCTCTACCGAGTCCTCGCTACCTACATTGGTGGGATCGGTGAGTGCAGTACACAGCTGTACTGAGGCCGCAAGACCTGCTTTGGTGTGACTCGGTAAGTGGGGTGCACAGCTGTACCGAGGTGAGCCATCTCCATTCGTGGGACTCTGTCAGTGGGGTGCACCGTTGTACCGAGTCTGCACCACCTGCATTGGTGGGATTCGGTCAGTATGGTGCACAGCTGTACCGAGGCTGTGCCTCCTGCATTGGTGGGACCCGGTCAGTGGGGTTACAGCTGTACCGAGGCCTTACCATCTGCATTGGTGGGACTCGGTCAGTGGGGTGCGCACAGCTTCACCGAGGTCTTGCCATGTGCATTGGTGGGACTTGGTCAGTGGGGTGCAGAGCGCTAATTAAACTGCGCCACCTGCATTGTTGGGACTCGGTCAGTGGTGTCACAGCTGTAGCGAGGCTTCGCCCATTGTGTTGGTGGAACTGGATGAGTGGGGTGCAGAGCTGTAATAAGGCTGCACCACCTGCATTGGTTGGAGTTTGTCAGTGGGATGCAGAGCTGTACTGAGGCCGAGGCACCTGCATTGGTGGGACTCGGTCAGTGGGGTACACAGATGTACTGAGGCCTTGCCCCCTGCGTTGGTGAGACTCGGTCAGTGCGGTGCACACCTCTACTGAGTCCGAGCCACCTGCATTAGTGGGACTCGGTCAGTGCGGTACACAACTGTACTGAAGGCCGCAAGACCTGCTTTGGTGTGTTTTGGTCAGTGGGGTGCAGTGCTGTACCAAGGCCGAGTCACCTGCACTGATGGGACTCGGTCAGTGGTGTGCACAGCTGTACCAAGGCCGAGTCACCTGCATTTGTGGGACTCGGTCAATGGGGTGCACAGCTGTAACGAAGTGATCCACCTGCATTGGTGGGACTCGGTCAGTGGGGTGCACAGCTGTACTTAGGCCGAGCCACCTGCATTGGTGGGACTCGGTCAGTGGGGTGCACAGCTGTACCGAGGCGAGCCACCTGCATTGGTGGGACTTGGTCAGTGGGTTGCATAGCTCTACCGAGTCCTCGCTACCTACATTGGTGGGACTCGGTAAGTGATGTGCACAGCTGTACCGAGGCCGAGCCACCTGCATTCGTGGGAGTCGGTCAGTGCAGTACACAGCTGTACTGAGGCCGCAAGACCTGCTTTGGTGGTACTCGGTAAGTGGGGTGCACAGGTGTACCGAGGCTGCGCCACGTGCATTGGTGGGACTCGGTGAGTGCGGTGCAGAGCTGTACTGAGTACTTGCCACCTGCATTCGTTGGACTCGGTCAGTGGGGTGCACCGTTGTACCAAGTCTGCACCACCTGCATTGGTGGGAATCGGTCAGTACGGTGCACAGCTGTACAGAGGGCGAGCCACCTGCATTGGTGGGACTCAGTCCGTGGGGTTCACAGCTGTAACAAGGCTGCGCCAACTACATTGGTCGGAGTTGGTCAGTGGGTTGAACAGCTGAACTGAAGTGAGCCACCTGCATTGGTGGGACTCGGTCAGTGGGGTGCACAGCTGTACTGAGGCCGTGCCATGTACATTGGTGGGACTCGGTCAGTGGGGAGCAGAGCTGTAACGAAGCCTCACTACTTGCATTGGTTTGACTTGGTCTGTGGGGTGCAGAGCTGTAGTGAGGCCTTAGCACCTGCATTGGTCAGACTTGGTCAGTGTGTTGAACAGATGTACAGAGGCTGCGCCACCTGCTTTGGTGGGACTCGGTCAGTGGGGTGCACAGGTGCACCGAGGCTGAGTCATGTGCATTGGTAGGACTCGGTCAGTGGGGTGCACAGCTGTACCGAAGTGAGCTACCGGCATTGTTGGGACTCGGTCAGTGGGGTGCACAGCTGTACTGAGGCCAAACCACCTGCATTGGTGGGACTCGGTGAGTTGGGTGCACAGCTGTACTGTGGCCTCGCCACCTACATTGGTGGGACACGGTCAGTAGGGTGTACAGCTGCACCGATTCCGATCCTCCGGCATTGCCACTTGTGAGGCATTGCGTGCTAGGCCAGTGCTGGTTGCCTGGCTGCTCTTGGCAGCTGTGAGGTGAGTGCTGCGTGAGTCCGTCGCAGGCATGTGTGAGTGTGGGAAGGTGCTGTTTGTCCTTGGGAGGTGCCTTTTGGTGTGGCCATTGGTGCTGTGGCTGGTGCCTTGTGTCCCAGGGTGTGCGAGGCCAGAGCTGGAGGCAGCATTTTGAGGTCACTTGTGCCTCTGTGCCTTGTCGGGCAGTGCTAGGGTGTTGGCTGCTGGTGGTGGTGGTTGTGAGGTGACTTGTGAAGCAGTGCGTGCTAGGCCAGTGCTGGTTGCCTGGCTGCTCTTGGCAGCTGTGAGGTGAGTGCTGCGTGAGGCCGTCGCAGGCATGTGTCAGTGTGGGAAGGTGCTGTTTGTCCTTGGGAGGTGCCTTTTGGTGTGGCCATTGGTGCTGTGGCTGGTGCCTTGTGTCCCAGGGTGTGCGAGGCCAGAGCTGGAGGCAGCATTGTGAGGTCACTTGTGCCTCTGTGCCTTGTCGGGCAGTGCTAGGGTGTTGGCTGCTGGTGGTGGTGGTTGTGAGGTCACTTGTGAGGCAGTGCGTGCTAGGCCAGTGCTGGTTGCCTGGCTGCTCTTGGCAGCTGTGAGGTGAGTGCTGCGTGAGGCCGTCGCAGGCATGTGTCAGTGTGGGAAGGTGCTGTTTGTCCTTGGGAGGTGCCTTTTGGTGTGGGCATTGGTGCTTTGGCTGGTGCCTTGTGGCCCACGGTGTGAGAGGCAAGAGCTGGAGGCAGCATTGTGAGGTCACTTGTGCCTCTGTGGCTTGTCGGGCAGTGCTCGGGTGTTGGCTGCTGGTGGTGGTGGTTGTGAGGTGACTTGTGAAGCAGTGCGTGCTAGGCCAGTGCTGGTTGCCTGGCTGCTCTTGGCAGCTGTGAGGTGAGTGCTGCGTGAGGCCGTCGCAGGCATGTGTGAGTGTGGGAAGGTGCTGTTTGTCCTTGGGAGGTGCCTTTTGGTGTGGCCATTGGTGCTGTGGCTGGTGCCTTGTGTCCCAGGGTGTGCGAGGCCAGAGCTGGAGGCAGCATTGTGAGGTCACTTGTGCCTCTGTGCCTTGTCGGGCAGTGCTAGGGTGTTGGCTGCTGGTGGTGGTGGTTGTGAGGTGACTTGTGAAGCAGTGCGTGCTAGGCCAGTGCTGGTTGCCTGGCTGCTCTTGGCAGCTGTGAGGTGAGTGCTGCGTGAGGCCGTCGCAGGCATGTGTCAGTGTGGGAAGGTGCTGTTTGTCCTTGGGAGGTGCCTTTTGGTGTGGCCATTGGTGCTGTGGCTGGTGCCTTCTGGCCCGGGGTGTGAGAGGCCAGAGCTGGAGGCAGCATTGTGAGGTCACTTGTGCCTCTGTGCCTTGTCGGGCAGTGCTAGGGTGTTGGCTGCTGGTGGTGGTGGTTGTGAGGTGACTTGTGAAGCAGTGCGTGCTAGGCCAGTGCTGGTTGCCTGGCTGCTCTTGGCAGCTGTGAGGTGAGTGCTGCGTGAGGCCGTTGCAGGCATGTGTGAGTGTGGGAAGGTGCTGTTTGTCCTTGGGAGGTGCCTTTTGGTGTGGCCATTGGTGCTGTGGCTGGTGCCTTGTGTCCCAGGGTGTGCGAGGCCAGAGCTGGAGGCAGCATTTTGAGGTCACTTGTGCCTCTGTGCATTGGTGGGCAGTGCTAGGGTGTTGGCTGCTGGTGGTGGTGGTTGTGAGGTCACTTGTGAAGCAGTATGTGCTAGGCCAGTGCTGGTTGCCTGGCTGCTCTTGGCAGCTGTGAGGTGAGTGCTGCGTGAGGCCGTCGCAGGCATGTGTCAGTGTGGGAAGGTGCTGTTTGTCCTTGGGAGGTGCCTTTTGGTGTGGCCATTGGTGCTGTGGCTGGTGCCTTGTGTCCCAGGGTGTGCGAGGCCAGAGCTGGAGGCAGCATTGTGAGGTCACTTGTGCCTCTGTGCCTTGTCGGGCACTGCTAGGGTGTTGGCTGCTGGTGGTGGTGGTTGTGAGGTGACTTGTGAAGCAGTGCGTGCTAGGCCAGTGCTGGTTGCCTGGCTGCTCTTGGCAGCTGTGAGGTGAGTGCTGCGTGAGGCCGTTGCAGGCATGTGTGAGTGTGGGAAGGTGCTGTTTGTCCTTGGGAGGTGCCTTTTGGTGTGGCCATTGGTGCTGTGGCTGGTGCCTTGTGTCCCACGGTGTGAGAGGCCAGAGCTGGAGGCAGCATTTTGAGGTCACTTGTGCCTCTGTGCATTGGTGGGCAGTGCTAGGGTGTTGGCTGCTGGTGGTGGTGGTTGTGAGGTGACTTGTGAAGCAGTGCGTGCTAGGCCAGTGCTGGTTGCCTGGCTGCTCTTGGCAGCTGTGAGGTGAGTGCTGCGTGAGGCCGTCGTAGGCATGTGTCAGTGTGGGAAGGTGCTGTTTGTCCTTGGGAGGTGCCTTTTGGTGTGGGCATTGGTGCTGTGGCTGGTGCCTTGTGTCCCAGGGTGTGCGAGGCCAGAGCTGGAGGCAGCATTGTGAGGTCACTTGTGCCCCTGTGCCTTGTCGGGCAGTGCTAGGGTGTTGGCTGCTGGTGGTGGTGATTTTGAGGTGACTTGTGAGGCAGTGCGTGCTAGGCCAGTGCTGGTTGCCTGGCTGCTCTTGGCAGCTGTGAGGTGAGTGCTGCGTGAGGCCGTCGCAGGCATGTGTGAGTGTGGGAAGGTGCTGTTTGTCCTTGGGAGGTGCCTTTTGGTGTGGCCATTGGTGCTGTGGCTGGTGCCTTGTGTCCCAGGGTGTGAGAGGCCAGAGCTGGAGGCAGCATTGTGAGGTCACTTGTGCCCCTGTGCCTTGTCGGGCAGTGCTAGGGTGTTGGCTGCTGGTGGTGGTGGTTGTGAGGTGACTTGTGAAGCAGTGCGTGCTAGGCCAGTGCTGGTTGCCTGGCTGCTCTTGGCAGCTGTGAGGTGAGTCCTGCGTGAGGCCGTCGCAGGCATGTGTGAGTGTGGGAAGGTGCTGTTTGTCCTTGGGAGGTGCCTTTTGGTGTGGCCATTGGTGCTGTGGCTGGTGCCTTGTGGCCCAGGGTGTGCGAGGCCAGAGCTGGAGGCAGCATTGTGAGGTCACTTGTGCCTCTGTGCCTTGGTGGGCAGTGCTAGGGTGTTGGCTGCTGGTGGTGGTGGTTGTGAGGTCACTTGTGAGGCAGTGCGTGCTAGGCCAGTGCTGGTTGCCTGGCTGCTCTTGGCAGCTGTGAGGTGAGTGCTGCGTGAGGCCGTCGCAGGCATGTGTGAGTGTGGGAAGGTTCTGTTTGTCCTTGGGAGGTGCCTTTTGGTGTGGCCATTGGTGCTGTGGCTGGTGCCTTGTGGCCCAGGGTGTGAGAGGCCAGAGCTGGAGGCAGCATTGTGAGGTCACTTGTGCCCCTGTGCCTTGTCGGGCAGTGCTAGGGTGTTGGCTGCTGGTGGTGGTGGTTGTGAGGTGACTTGTGAAGCAGTGCGTGCTAGGCCAGTGCTGGTTGCCTGGCTGCTCTTGGCAGCTGTGAGGTGAGTGCTGCGTGAGGCCGTCGCAGGCATGTGTGAGTGTGGGAAGGTGCTGTTTGTCCTTGGGAGGTGCCTTTTGGTGTGGCCATTGGTGCTGTGGCTGGTGCCTTGTGGCCCAGGGTGTGCGAGGCCAGAGCTGGAGGCAGCATTGTGAGGTCACTTGTGCCTCTGTGCCTTGGTGGGCAGTGCTAGGGTGTTGGCTGCTGGTGGTGGTGGTTGTGAGGTCACTTGTGAGGCAGTGCGTGCTAGGCCAGTGCTGGTTGCCTGGCTGCTCTTGGCAGCTGTGAGGTGAGTGCTGCGTGAGGCCGTCGCAGGCATGTGTCAGTGTGGGAAGGTGCTGTTTGTCCTTGGGAGGTGCCTTTTGGTGTGGCCATTGGTGCTGTGGCTGGTGCCTTGTGTCCCACGGTGTGAGAGGCCAGAGCGGGAGGCAGCATTGTGAGGTCACTTGTGCCTCTGTGCATTGGTGGGCAGTGCTAGGGTGTTGGCTGCTCGTGGTGGTGGTTGTGAGGTGACTTGTGAAGCAGTGCGTGCTAGGCCAGTGCTGGTTGCCTGGCTGCTCTTGGCAGCTGTGAGGTGAGTGCTGCGTGAGGCCGTCGCAGGCATGTGTCAGTGTGGGAAGGTGCTGTTTGTCCTTGGGAGGTGCCTTTTGGTGTGGGCATTGGTGCTGTGGCTGGTGCCTTGTGGCCCAGGGTGTGCGAGGCCAGAGCTGGAGGCAGCATTGTGAGGTCACTTGTGCCTCTGTGCCTTGGTGGGCAGTGGTAGGGTGTTGGCTGCTGGTGGTGGTGGTTGTGAGGTCACTTGTGAGGCAGTGCGTGCTAGGCCAGTGCTGGTTGCCTGGCTGCTCTTGGCAGCTGTGAGGTGAGTGCTGCGTGAGGCCGTCGCAGGCATGTGTGAGTGTGGGAAGGTGCTGTTTGTCCTTGGGAGGTGCCTTTTGGTGTGGGCATTGGTGCTGTGGCTGGTGCCTTGTGTCCCACGGTGTGAGAGGCCAGAGCTGGAGGCAGCATTGTGAGGTCACTTGTGCCCCTGTGCCTTG